>NC_133506.1:35093863-35694090 GCF_049354715.1 Callithrix jacchus | reverse complement strand
AAAGAGGAAGAAAGATTGAAGGAGAATGGGAGAGGGGGAGGAGAGAGAGGGCGTTGATGCTATTATTCTTTATTCTGTGTCTAAAACTTTATTTTCACAACATAATGAGAGCAGCCACTGCTCATAAAAATAAGTGGTTCAAGATCCAGTGCTGCACCTTCCATTAAGGGGCAGAGTCAGAATTTGAATCCAACTCTTTGGACTCCAAGGCTGGTTCTCTCTCCCCCACACCATGGAAAGCAAAGTGAGTAGCATATTTTGTTTGTTGCAAATTTCTCTCACGTAGCCGTATCAATTTTCACCAGTAAATCACAACATGCTTTTGTTTGTTTGTTTTTTTGCCATTGAATCTTAAGTAGGACCTTGGACTCTTTCAGTACCATGCGTCTGGAACATACACATTTTTATTGTATTTCACATTTAAGATCAGACCTTCTTGTTACTCTAAGACTGGCATGTTCCAGAGCTCTAGGGAATTTCCTTTCAATGGTTATTTCCATGGAAAACCCTGGGATTTTGACTGTATTTACTAGGGGATTAAAGAAAACATGACAACAACTATAGGGTTAAGTAGTGTCTGATTCCCTAAATCCTGTTATGAGGAAAAAGTAGGTAGGCTATATTGGCAGGGGGAACTGTTAATGATAATAATGAATCATAAATAATAGTACTTGCTATTATTTATTGAATGCTTACTATGAGCCAAAGACTTAAGTAAGTGCAAACATGAATCATTTGCACATTATAATAACTTTAGGAGATTTATGGATGAGGAAACTGAGGTATAGAAAGGGTCACTTTGCCCCAGGTCATACACCCGGAAAAGGTAGTGCCAGAATTCTAAACCAGCTTCCAGAGCTGAGGTCTTCAGCAGAAGACTATACCATGTACAGGTTTTGAAGAAATTGGCATTTTTAGCTACCTCAGATATACTTGACCTGGTCGTCATTTCCCCTCCACCTTCACTCATAAGAGGTCAGGGAGCTATGGGATGGGGTGGAGGCCCCAATCTGGTCATCCCCAAGGTTTATTCAGAAGTTAGTCACTATTTTGTTTCAGCCCTGACTACTCCCTGCTCTGCTGTCATGAGTAAGAAGCCTTATAACTGGGCTTCATGGAGAGGAAGTTGGCACATGCAGGAAATGAGTGGGCAGTGGATCTCGGGGACCCCAGGACGGGTGATTTTAGGTTTCTGTCATCCCTTCCTTCTGATTCCACTGTAGAGTGGAGGAAAAATGAATTGGCATTGAGTGGCTCCCTCCAGGGGCCCTTCAGAACAGTTTCCCCCTAGATGGACTCTCCCATCAGCTCTGAAGTGGTCTGGACAATATCCTGTCTTAATGCAAGCAAGCTAGGGTGTAAGGAGACAGCAGCGATGCAAACTTGTTTTTGTTTGACTCACATTGAGTCTCCACAAGGACAACGTGGGCCTTAGCATCAATGATGAAAAACCAATGAAGAATCAGTCAACGGAGACCATGAAGGCCAATGTGTTTCATGAAATAATTTTGGAGCTTGGGGCCGATTTTGGATGGAACTTTCTGGGACCTCTGTTTCTTCACTTTCCCTATTGGCTTGTAGCAAGGGTTAAATGCAATTGCATGTACATAAAGCCTTTCCCCCACTTTCTGCCATAATCAGGTCTATTGTGAAATTACAAAATCTTTATTTCCCTAGTACTATAGCTTTTCATAAAGATATATGTGGAGCAGAAATTTGATTGGTGTGGCTGCCAATATAAGAGAACACAAATGCATTTATAAGCCCTTACTTTTTGTTCATGAAGAAGGCAGCTTTCTACAATACAATGAAGGCGTAAGAGTTAATTTTTATTTGTCTTCGATGATTTTCTGTATTGCCTTAGACAGAGAAGCATTACAAGTGGCCTTCTGGCTGGAACACACATGCTTCTGGATAAGCAATTATCCTCTTTCCACAGGGATCATGTAGATTCTTGATACCCAAGCTGTGGTAAGGGGACCAACATCAGCATCATTGTGTGGTACCCTGTTAGACATGTAGAATCTCAAATCCCATCCAGGGACCTACTGAATCAGACTGCATTTTAACAAGATCCCCAGGTGATCTGATGCATGTTATAGTTTGGGACATGTTGAGGCAGATGACTTTTTCTTTTTCTGATCCTTTAGTCTCAAGTGAACAATTTTTAAAATTAGATGACAAGCCTATTAGGAGACTACCTGCTAGTACAACATTACAGAGATTAGGGACTGATCACACTGATTGCCAAAGGTTTGAGTGGGAGAGGAATTTCCAACTTTCATTGCTGTGACTTTCAATCTTTTTTTTTGCTACATTAGAAACTTGGTCAGATGTTTCTTGGGCAGAAGGGGGCCTTCTCTAAGATGGAAGAAAAATATCTTCACTCCAGGAATGTGGGTTAGTCAGTTATTGTTACTGATATAATCATTATTGGAACAGCAGCTCCAAATTTTGATGAAGGGGAATCAGTTTGGGCTCAGATTTTGAGGATTAACTAGTCTTTTCCTTGTGACTGAAAGGCCACAGAAAGAAAAGAAGAGAATTGGCCTTTGATATGGGTGGAAGGCAGACAGACTGGAGAAGAAAGGGAATCTAGAGGGCAGAGTCTAAATGGCCGAGACCCAGAGTAGACAAGAAGTAGAGAGGGAGGTGTTTGTCTGGGGAGGTGCCAGGGGAGAAGGCTGACACAGAGACCTCTGGGGAAGAGGGTCTTTTTGGTGGCCAATAGTTGTATTTGGTTAGATTTACAGTCTTCTGAGCTCTGGTTTTCATTACAAGTGGACACTTAGATCACCTACCCCCAGAGCCTTCACACAAGAGGGAATGTGGCTGCTTTTTCCAGTTGCCCTCTCTAGCTAGTGGGAACACTGCCAAATGCATGCTGTGGGTTCTTCCTTCCATAAAACCTTTCCATAGGACTCAACCTACAGGTCTACTGAGGGTAAAACTTTGTGCTCCCAAAAGATATGTTCAAATCTAAACCTATGGCATGGGTGAAGATGACTGAATTAGGAAATAGGGTCTTTGCAGATGTGTTCAAGTTCATGGGACCTCACACTGGACTAGAGTGAACCCTGACCCAATGACTGGTATCCCTACATGAAGAGGTGATTTGGACACAGAGACCTGCAGGGAGAAGAACACATGATGGTAGAGAAAGAGGATGGAGTGATGTTAGCTGCAAACCAAGGAATACCAGAGATTGCTGCCACTATTAGTAACTGGGGAAAGAATGGGTACGAAAATACAGTTAGAATAAGTAAGATCGACTGTCTGATAGCACAACAGGGCAACTACAGGCAGTAATAACTTAATTGTACATTTTAAACTAAGTAAAAGTACAATTGAACTGTTTGTAATACAAAGGATAAATGCTTGAGGTGATGGTGCCCCATTTTTCATGATGTGATTATTACACATTGCATGCCTGTGTCAAAAATTCTCATATACCCCGTAAGTATATATATACCTACTCAACACCCACAAAAAATGGAAATAAAAACTTTAAAAAGAAGAAACTAGAAAAAGACAAGGAAGGATCTTTCTCGAGAACCTTGAGTGAAAGCATGGCCTGCCCACACCTTGATTTTGGACTCAGGGGACCTCTGAATACCTAGCAAATGGTGGCAAGTGCCCCCATGTCTATATTGTGGGAGAGGGTGTCAAATGGAGGACACTCCAGTGCTCAGAAGCACTACCCCTATAGGACAGCTACATAGTTGGTGGTCATAGGGGACCCTAACCACAAAGCAGATATTTGATTTATCCAATTCTTGTGTTTAATCTCTCCACCTCATTATTTCGTATATCTAATCTTGCACATATCTCACAAAGCTCATCGTGATTATTTGTTATTTTAAAAGCTCAGTCTCTAACTTTCTCTAAGGCTTTGGTCATCTCTGTAACTGGTCATAGGAACCCTCTGGGGCCAAAAGTTAGTTTTGGTTTTCCAGCAATTTCCCCTATTCATGATTTTGCAATTGCAGAATGCAGCTTGCTGTACATTTACATAAGCCACTTCATCCTTTTTCTTTCAGGCTCTGTAAGCTACCCAGTACCCTCCACACATGAGTCACACACCACAGCGGCCCTTAGGGTTGAGGTGCCTTCTGCAGCTCCCACACCCTCGCTGACAGACCTTCCTTTCCTCTCTGGAGCTGTGCTTCATTTGCTGCTGGGCAAAACTCAGTCTTGCTGCAAATTCGGCGCCTGCCTGCGTGTGTGTAATTGGGTTGGATTTACATTAAGAGGGTTCCCTGTGGTGAAAACCACACTGCTATTTTCAATCTGAAGCTGCATAAAACATTCAATTTTCTAAGTATCAGTCAGCTGTTAGCAGTGTGGAAAACGTAGTCTGCCTGGATGGAAGAGAGGCTCCCATTCAGTCCTGTAAACCCTCCGCTTATTTGTGCCAAAGGAGGGGATAATATTATATGGTTATGGATAATGTAGCGTTATTCATCTAAGTATCCACTCATTCATTCAAGGAACACATTTGAGAAACTGGCATGTGCCAGGCACTGTTCTGAGTGTCTAATCAGATCACATCTCTCCTTTAAAAGCCCTTCAAACCGGCTTCTTGTTGCATAATCTAAAGCAGGGGCCAGCAAACTTTTTTTTTTTTTTTTTGTGAAGGGCCAGATGAAACATAGTTTAGGATTTTGGGCCATGAGGTGTCTGTATTCAACTCTGCCGTCGGACCTTGAAAGCAGCCATAGACAATGTGTCTATGAATGGGTGTGGCTGTGTATTAATAAAACACTATTTACAAAAATAGGCATGATTTGTAAAAACAGAGAGCTACAGTTTGCTGATGCCTAGTCTAAACATCTGATCTTGTCCTTCTGAGCTCTGTGACTTACTCCTTGTCTCATTCCTTATGTTTACCAGATGTGGCTCTCTTTGGCATTTACTCCCCTCTGATATAGAAACTTCTTTACAGCTCCCAAATCTGAGCTCTTACCTGCCTCAGGATCTTTGCATGTGCTATTCCCTCTGCTTGAAGAAATTCTCTTCTCCTGACTTTCAGGAAAGATGGTTCGTCTTCATTCCTCATGTCATCCATTTGTCTTATGTGATAGCCTCCATGAATTGAGGCTCTTTTGAAAGCTTGTCCTGCCTAAAGTGACTTCCTCCAGTTTCTCTCAGGTTTCTGTCCTTGTAAGGACACGTTAGACACATTAATTATCTTACCATTTACTTACATTTTGGTTTTGGTTTTTCTCCCACAAAGGACAGGTTTTAAGTCCTCAGAGGATAGATTCTTTTTTGTCCCATTCTCTCCTCAGTCGTATACCTTGGCACTGTGCTTGGTGTGCAGGGGTCGCTCAATTTATTTAACAAGCAAATATTTAAAACCTCTGATTAAAATGTTATTTAATCAGTAACAGACAGCCCCCAACTTCGGAGAGCTTGCGGTCAAGTAGGGTGGTCAGACAGACAAAAAAAATCACAAGAAATATGAAGAGGTGGCTCATGCCTGTAATCCCAGGCTGAGGCAGGCAGATCACTTGAGGTCAGGAGTTCAAGACCAGCCTGGCCAACATGGTGAAACCGTGTCTCTGCTTAAAAAAAAAAATTAGCCTGGCATGGTAGTGTGCATCTGTAATCCCAGTTATTCAGGAGGCTGAGGCAGGAGAATCATTTGAACTCAGGAGGCAAAGGTTGCAGTGAGCCAAGACTGCACCATTGCACCCTAGCCTGGGTGACAGAGTGAAACTCCATCTCAAAAAAAAAAAAAAAAATTGAGGAGGATTACAACAGCTACCTGCCCTAGAGAGAAGAAAATATTATTGAGCAAGAAGGCAGCCAGAGATAAGCAGCCTCACCACAGATGGAGGATAAAGTAAGATATCACAGGGACAGACACACAGAATTGTGAGGAAAGGTAGGCAGGCAAACAGTTGCAAGTTGTGCAGACAAATAGGAAAAGAAGGGAGAAGGTAACTGATACTTGGGGTGCACCTGATCCTAGGTGTCAGCTGCTAAAGTGCTTTTAGGCACTTTTGCATACTTTCCTTACAATGTGAATAGCCTGATTGTTCCTATTTTACAGAGGTAGAAATTGAGAATCCAAGAGGGTAAGTGACCAGGCCAAGGACACACAGCTATGAAGTCAGGATTCACACCTAATTCTTCTTTGGTCTATTTCATGTTATCCGAGATGCAGGGGTAAGGAATAAGATATTTGTCAGTTTTCTTTTCTTCAGGAAGATGTTTCCTTCTCTTCAAAGCCTGCCCTAGATTTAATTATCTTTCTTTTCATCTTTCTAATAAGCTGGTAAAATCCCTGCGGCTACTGCTTGCCTCTTCTAGATACCCCTTTCTCGGGCTCAGAAAGTCGGACTCCCTGTTATGCTGAATGAGAGAAAGGAAAGGGTCCTTCCATGAGCGTCTTATCAACTGGATACCTGTGATTCCATTTAATCTTCACACAACCATGTCAGGACAAAATCTGCTGTCTCATTTTACAGAGGAGTTCACTATGGCTCCATGGTATTAATTGCCCACTGTCATCCAGCTACCAAGAGCTGAACTTCTGATCCCCTGCTCTGTGGCTCCCACCAAACCTCCCCGCTTCACAGAAGAGACTCCACTCAGCACCCTGAAGACTGGTCCAATTTCTAGCTGAGTGGGATACAGGGCTCAGAGAGGGTGACGAGGGAGCTGGCTTCAGCTGGCCCTTGTGAGTGGTGCAACTCCCTCCGAAGCTGAGACTCTGAGGGGGAAAAATGAGAGCACACCTGTCTAAGCAGGGACATCAAATTGCCTGAGGAGAAGCTATTAGATATATGAGGAGATTCTTAGTCGATTCTACCAGAAAAAAAAAGTGCTTAGCGTTTTTTCTTCCCCCAACTGAGTGTTCATATAAACCTTATAGGCAATGGAGACGAGAGGATGCTGCCTCTGAAAGCCAGCCCATCTCCTTCTCCCTAGGGGGATTGGGAATGATTTGATTCTGCCGGCTAACGTTGTTCGAGGCCGACTTCATCTCCCCCAGCACTCATCAGATCTGCTAATAGGCCCTTCAGAGCTCATAAAGAGATGACCAAATCTGGGGCTGGGGGGACTCCAGCTCATTTATCTTCCGCAGGCCGATCAGATCTGATTTTGTACCCTGACGGCTCGATGCTCAAGTGTGGTCTGGCTCACTTCTCAGACACCTGCTCAGCATGACTGGGCCTGAGGACCTGCAGGAGGGGCTGAGGTCATCTGACCCGCAAGGGTCTCACTGTCCTGATGTGGCAGACACTTACCTGCCAGCCATATCGATCTGTGGACGAGAAAATAAAAGCATTTAGGCTTGGAAGGGAATGACGAAGCTGACTAATGGGAGCGTCAGTTACCACTTAGGGTACTTCACATACTGCAGAAGCTGTGAGTGCATGCATGTATACATACACACAATCCCTTTCCCCCTTGTAATGCATCTGCCAATCATTTTGCAAACATATGCATGGAGAAGAATGTAAAGCAAACATGAAGTCACAGATGCACATAGATACCAGCCCCTCCCACTACAGAAGCACTTACCAAACCTGTTTCTGCACCTTTTAAAGAACTGATGAAATTCTGAAACCTTATAGACAGATTATTTTTAGTTAAGAGTTGAGCTCATCTTTTTCATCAATATGTCTTATTCATCTAATTAGGAGAGACAGTTTGCACAACAATTAACTAGGAGATTTTCATCACAAAGATTTAACTCATATGTTCTTCAATGAAATGAAATGAAGGTGATGATAGTAATACTCACCAGCGTCTGAGTGATTACGGTATACTCAGTGCACAGCAATTATTTACTCCTCAGAGTCTCTATAGGCAGGCACCATTCCTGGCACCATTTCACAGATAGAGAACTGAGGCTTAGAGAATGTTCAAGTTGGCTATGGCTGTGTCACAAGCAATTATGCAACTTACAGCATAAAACATCTATTTTAGTAAGCTTTGTATTTGGAGGATCCGGAACTTGGTAAGGGCACAGAAGTGCAGTTTTTCCTCACATGATGTCCGGGGCCTTGGCTGGAATTTCATGAATGGCTGGGATAACTTTAACAGTCAGATTGGAAACAGTTGAACTGGAGGATCCACTTATAAGATGCTTCTTTGCTCCTGTGCTTGATGTCTGGGCTGGGATGACTGAAGGACAAGCTCAGCTGGCGCTGCTGCTGAAACATGTACCCATGACCACTCCAGCATGCTGGTCTCAGGATAGGCAGTCCTCTTACATGGTGGCCCAGGACTCCAAGTGTCATAGTTTGGCTCTGTGTCCCCAATCAAATCTCATCTCGAACTGTCATCTCCACATGTCAAGGGAGAGAGCTGGTGGGAGGTGATTGGATCCTGGGGGTCATTTGCCCCATGCTGTTACTGTGAGACTGCATAAATTCTCATGAGATCTGATGGTCTTATAAGGCAGTTTTCCCTGCTCTCCCTCCATCTCTTTCCTGCCACCTTGTGAAGAGGTACCTACTTCCCCTTTGTCTTCCATCATGATTGTAAGTTTCCTGAGGTCTCCCCAGCCATGCAAAACTGCGATTCAATTGAACTTTTTTATTTATTTTTATTTTTTATTTTTTAAAATTTTTTATTGGATTTTAGGTTTTGGGGTACATGAGCAGAGCATGCAAGACAGTTGCGTAGGTACACACATGGCAGTGTGCTTTGCTTTCCTTTTCCCCTTCACCCACGTTTGGCATTTCTCCCCTAGTTATCCCTCCCCACCTCCCCCTCCCACTGGCCCTCCCCTTTTCCCCCCTATAGACCCCAGTGTTTAGTACTCCCCTTTCTGTGTCCATGTGTTCTCATTTTTCATCACCCGCCTATGAGTGAGAATATGCGGTGTTTCAATTTCTGTTCTTGTGTCAGTTTGCTGAGGATGATGTTCTCCAGATTCATCCATGTCCCTACAAACGACACAAACTCATCAATTGAACTTTTTAAAATGAATTACCCATTTTCTGCCTGGGCATGCTGGCTCTGCCTGTAATCCCAGCACTTTGGGAGGGTGAGGCGGGCGATTCACCTGAGGTCAGGAGTTAAAGACCAGCCTGACCAACATGGAGAAACACTGTCTCTACTAAAAATGCAAAATTAGCTGGGCATGGTGGTGCATGCCTGTAATCCAAGCTACTTGGGAGGCTGAGGCAGGAGAATCGCTTGAAGCCAGGAGATGGAGGTTGAGGCGAGCTGAGATCATGCCATTGCACTCCAGCCTGGGCAACAAGATCAAGACTCCATCTCAATAAATAAATAAATAACCCAGCCTCAGGTATTTCTTTATAGTGTTATGAAAATGGACTAATACACCAAGTGTGAGTGTTCCCAGAGAACCAGGCAGAAGTTGCATGGCCTTTTATAACTGAGCCTTAGAAGAAGTCACATAGCGTCCCTTCTACTGAATTCTATGGGTTCAGAGTTAGAGACAGCACAGATTTGCAGTAAGATAATATGACACCAGAGCCTACTCTCTTAGTGACTATGTGATATACTTCAAGTAGCACATTGCTGGACATGTAGTAGATACTAAATTTGTGTGAGTCAAATATGATCCCTGTTTAACGTATGCTGATAGTCTATATGTAGATAAAGAAATGGACAAGGAACATTCTTTAGGGAGTGGTGAGAATCTGGAAGCTGGCTGTGAGAGGGAAGTGTCAGGGTCTTTGCTTTCAGGAGGTTTTTATTACCCGAATTAAAGCTGAGATGCCTTTAGAACACACAAGAATTGAAGAGTTTTCTTTTCACCTAAGTCTTTGCCTTTACTCTGTGAAAATGTTTTTGCCCTTATAGCTGAAAATGCTCAGAGTGACCAAAGCCAGCCAGTTGGCTCAAAGAGTTTTGTGGCTCTGCTTTCACTAACACTAGGGAAATCCAGGAGACCTGAGGCTGGAGGTTGCCTGGAACTTAGGCGATTCTGTAGTTCCCGTGTCTGCAGGTGCGCAACATGGAAACAGCCTTAGGGCTGGCCAAGGGAATGTAGCGTGTTCTCCCAGGACATCTGGGCTGGGATCAGTTTGTGAACTTTGAAACCTGCCTGCAAAATGGAAAGGTCTTTGCTGGGGATAATCCCCTGGAACTCTGCTTATGGGAGATAAATTTTATAGAGTGACTTCAGAGGATGCAAAATGAGTATCAGGCAAAAGATCTACAGGCAGATTTATGGCTGTTGCTTGTGTCCAGTTGAGGTTCTTAATTCAATTTTTGGACTAAGTGCCCCAGCTTTGCCTTTGATTGGCATCTGTAACAATGGAGCAATCACCAGCCAGACCTGTTCTGGGCAGAGCAAGGAGGCTTCTACCCCACCTGAAGAGACAGGCTTATTCCCCAATCTTGCAGACTGCTTCGCTGGAGGCTGAGGAGTTGTGCCAGAAAGGAACACTTTGGTGGTGTCCCTCAGTAGTTTCCGGGCCCACAGCACAAGGAGGCAACTTGGCTAGTAAAACATGCAGGCAGGGCAGCAATTTACTGGCAGGCCTGGGCTGATCATTCTGTGTGATGGACGGCATGTTCCTTTTGTTAGTGTTTGGGTGGCATAGTGAAGTCTTTCCCACTGAGATGAGGTCAGGTTTCTCCCATAACAATAATAGCTCAGTCATTGAATACTGAAGATTTACAAAAAACCTGGAACTATGCTGAGAATTTTGTCTTAGGGTGTGTTCTCTAAGAAATAGATCCTAAGGCCAAGATTATGGCTCAAGTAGTTTATTTGGGATGTCTAACACACTTGTGGAAGTGGGGAAATTATACAAGGAAATGAAAGCAGCAGTAATGAGTTTGGTATCAAGCCAGCTATTGTAGTGATGATTAAAACTAATTTCTCTGAGGACGTTGTGGAATACTGTGCAATACACATGCTTTGGAATTATCCCACCTGAGGTGTGAGGGAGTTGGGGTATTTATACAACCTGTACCATGATCACTGGTTGGACCCTGCTCCTAGCTGATGTAACTCTTTAGCACTTTTGGTTTTCTGTGTGTTTGCATGTGCAAGTGTGCACAGAGAAAGAGAGGCAACAGGATTTTCTGCAGTTGTGACTCAAAATTTAAAAACAGACAAACATGCACACATTCAGGAATATTGATGCAGGTATGCAAGCTGGAAATCAGCTTCAACTTTTAAAAATTTCAAGGGGCTGAGTGGAAGATTGATTGCATCATCTTACTTAATCTTCGTAGCAACCCTAGGAGGAAGGGACTATTTGGTACCCACTTAATAGATAAGGACACTGAGATTCAGAAAGGAGAAGTCACTTTGATTGAAGTTGCACTTAAGTGGCATTGCTGAGGTTTGAACTAGCAACATGACCCATGAGTTAGGAGACCATGGTTTTCACATTGAGATACCATCTCACGCCAGTTAGAATGGTGATCATTAAAAATTCTGGAGGTGGAGGGATAGCCTGGGGAGGAATGCCAAATGTGGGTGAAGGGGAGAAAGCAAACAAAACACACTGCCATGTGTGTACCTATGCAACTGTATTGCATGCTCTGCACATGTACCCCCAAACCTAAAATGCAATAAAAAATAAAAAAAATAAATAAATAAAAAGAGAGAAACAAACCTCAAAAAAAAAAAAATTCTGGAGGCAACAGATACTGGAGAGGATTTGGAGAAATGGGAATGCTTTTACACTGTTGGTGGGAGTTTAAATTAGTTCAACCACTGTGGAAGACAGTGTGGCGATTCCTCAAGGATCTAGAAATAGAAATACCATTTGACCCAGCAATCCCATTACTGGGTATATATCCAAAGGATTATAAATAGATTTATTATAAAGACACAAGACATGTATGTTCACTGCAGCAGTTTACAATAGCAAAGATGTGGAACCAACCCAAATGTCCATCAAAGATAGACTAGATATACAAAATGTGGCACATATACACCATGGAATAAAAAAGGATGAATTCATGTCCTTTGCAAGGACATGGGTGAATCTGGAAACCATCATTCTCAGCAAACTGACACAAGAACAGAAAACCAAACACTGCATGTTCTCACTCATAGGTGGGTGTTGTACAATGAGAACACATGGACACAGGAAGGGGAGCATCACGCACTGGGGTCTGTTGTGGGGTGGGGGCTAGGGAAGGGATAGCAGGGGGTGGGGAGATTGGGGAGGAATAACATTAGGAGAAATACCTAATGTAGGTGACAGGGGAAGGGAGGCAGCAAACCACCATGGCATATGTATACCTATGTAACAATCCTTCAAGATCTGCACATGTACCCCAGAACTTAAAGTAAAATTAAAAAAAAAAAGACAGACCATGGTTTTAACTAAGAAGCTATACTCCCTCCCTAAAAACAAAGTCATACAAGTTAACAGAGACTGGCCCTCAAATTCCCCCTCTCAGACCTGAGCAGACCTGACTAGAGTACAAATCACAGGACAAAGATTATTTGATTCCTGGAGAAAGAGTTTGGGTTAAGGGACCCTCCTAAAAAGTATCTCAAAAGGGAGAACCAAAGGTCAGAGCATACTGGGCTAGAGGTAGATAAGGACCCTGGGCTCTAGCATAAGCAAACCAGCTTTACAAGTAGGGGCAGGAATGGGAGGCAGACAAGATTGGAGATTTGAGCCAGACATTGATAGGAATGGGGACAAAGAAGGTAAGAAATTAAGAACATCAATGCTTGTGAGTTTTACTGGAGGTGTGATGGTTTGTCAGCCTAGCTAGAGAAAGAGGACAAGGTGACCTTCTGTCCCACCCGTCCCTGGGCCATTTGTTGTGAGCCTTGGTTGAATATCAGATCATCGTCACCTTCATTCCAACTCTTCTCTTGCTCATCTAAAACCATTCTCAGATTTCCTTGATCAAGGAAAGGTCCCTGAAGGCCTTCCAAATATTTCTTTTAGCCCCTTAGTGTGCTATATTCAGTTTGAAAATCCTCCTTCCCTCCCCTGCCTCCCTTACTACAGTCTAAAATACAGATGTTGCCTCAAATTAAACTTAGACACATCAAGCCCTTGAGAAAAGTGTGGTTCAGACTGCAGGCCACACACTCTAATAAGCAACCTTTAATTGTCCTCAGCATGCCCTTCTCAACTCTTTCCAACTCATACCCCCATTGACCACTATTGCCATCCCAGCATATCTGACAGCCTAGAACCCCTCGGGGGTTGGCATTAGTTCTATACAGAAAGATGGAGGCTGAAGACTACTTACTAGGCCTTCTTTTTCATTTTTTCATTCATTCATTCATCCATCCATCCATCCATCCATCCATTACCATATTTATCCAGCCATTCAGCCTACAGCATGACAAGTATTGCCATATTAAGTTGAGACTTACCTAAGTGATAGCAAGAAGCTATTCATGTGAAGAAAGGAGAAGAACATTCCAGAAGGTGGAACTCCATGGATGTGGGCCTGGAGGTGTGAAATAACTGGACAAGGTCAGGAGCAGAAGTCCAACCCAGCTGGATTCTAGTGAGCAAAAGGGAAGGTGGCATCAACTGAGGTTGTAAAAGTGCAAAAAAAATTGGTCATGTAGGGCTTTAGGGCCCTTGGATACTAAGAAACTTGGATCACATTGAAGGCAACATGAAAAACTGCTGGAGAATTTTCAGTGTGGTGGTGACATAATGTTCATTTTTTTTTTTTTTTTTTTGAGACGGAGTTTCGCTCTTGTTACCCAGGCTGGAGTGCAATGGCGCAATCTTGGCTCACCGCAACCTCCGCCTCCTGGGTTCAGGCAATTCTCCTGCCTCAGCCTCCTGAGCAGCTGGGATTACAGGCACGCACCACCATGCCCAGCTAATTTTTTGTAATTTTAGTAGAGACGGGGTTTCACCATGTTGACCAAGATGGTCTCGATCTGTTGACCTCGTGATCCACCCGCCTCGGCCTCCCAAAGTGCTGGGATTACAGGCTTGAGCCACCATGCCCGGCCCATAATGTTCATTTTAAAAAGTATCACTCAAGATACTCTATGAAAATTAGGTTGCAGCAAGGAAAGGGTGAACAAAAGAGGCCTCCTTGAAGTCTTTGGCATTTGTTCTGGTGAGAGATGATCGGGAGGCTTGGTGGCCAGGGGCTTGGTGATGGAGATGGAGACACATGACAAATTTGAGATGTATTTTGGAAGGAGAAATAGCAGGATTTTCTGAAAGACTGCCTAGGAAAAAGCTCTATTCTTTGCCAAAAACTGGGAGTCAGGCTTGTTTAGTTCCCAGGCTTCTGAACAATAAGTTGGAAACATGTTGATTCAATGTGATCTGGTGAATAGACAGAAAACAACTAGAGAAACCTTCAAACTTAAATCATACACAAGCTCTCCAAAAAACAAAGGACCATTTCCCTGGAAAACTCACATGTAGACTTACAAAATACTTTGGCATACAATTTCAAGTGACTCCTGGATTCCAAAACACTTTCCGTGGACACCCCCTACTCCACCCACAGCAGACTAGGAGGGTCCTATGTGTCTGGATCCAAGATTAAAAAACCCGTGAACTAGAGATGCATACTGATTCTCCTTATCCTGGAAAACTACACCTTCAAGAGTGGACAATGGCCAGCTCTCTTTCTAGTTTATGTTCTAGTTTATGTTCTCCAGGGACAGGTGTTCTATACATATCCTTCAAGAGCCCCTGCAGTGTTCTGCCATAGTTCAAATGCAGTCAAGTCCTGTTTTCATTCATGAAGTCTCCTGGGAAAGGAAATGGGCCAGTCAAACTGAAGCCTCAAAGGAACATGGGAATATGAACACGTGGTTGTTAGGCTGTTGGTATTCTGGGTCATTCTTTTCCAACTTTGAGTTTGCAGTTTTGCTAGTAGAACATTGCCTGAGCAATACATTTAAGAAAGAACTTGAAACAGTCTGGATGCCGGAAATTATCCCTATTATTAGCTTGAAGGAACAAACACACTACAACAACACTGTATATTCAAAAACAATCAGTAAATCTTTGATTTTTCACCAGTAGATTAATTTTTTCCCATGCATAATTTTTAGTGTGTCTGTTTCCCACATATCTTTCAAGTGGAGAAAGCGAAAGCAAAACCACACATTCCAATACCTGTGAGATGTACTTACCTTATACTTAAACCACCAGAACTTACCACCCTTTCCAAGATGTGTGAGGGCCGTGCCATGACTCCGCACTCTACGTATACTGTTCCCTCATTCTAGAATGCCCTTCCCACCATGTCTTCTTGGGAAACTTACACGTGTTTTTTAAGGTCCATCTGTGAAGTCGCCTCTTAGAGCCTTTTTGACTCCACAGACAGAGGCACTCTTTTTTTTCTCTGCTCCAGTATCCTCTTATCCATCCTGCTATCGTACTACTAGTCATATTTTGGTTTTAATTATTTGTTTCCATGTCTGTTTCTCACTCTGGTTTGTTGTGGGGAGGGGTGGTAGTTTATTTATCTTTTAATCACAGAATTCAGCCAAAATTTTGCACATAGTCTAAGCCCAATAAATTTATACCAAACGTATGGAACAATTCTTATAAGAGGCTCTGTGGTGTGGATGCAGAAGGTATATCATATCCTGGCCCTAGCATATGAGACCCTTACTAATAATTCCAGCATTGTGTTGCTGTTATGAAGAGAAGTTCTGACTAATGAAGCAGAGTCCACTCTCACTGCCTACTCCCCAGTGACTGTTCTCCCAGGCCACCTCTATATTCAAGACTGAGACTGCCTCCTATAGACCTTTGGTCCCAAGTCATAACCTTATCTGTGTTCCTTCTTTTTCATAGCACAGAAATAAAAGGAAAGACCTTTTGTTTCAATTCTTCATGTCCATTATTAGATACATTAGCTGAGAGCTTACTTTCTGTCAGACGCTTACTAATTACATAAATTAACTCATTTTTACAAGAGCTGTATTCATTTATTCCTTATATATTTATGTACTTCAGAAATATTGAGTGTCTATTTTGTGTAGCTATTGTGATGGGGACTGTGACGTAACTAAACAGATGAATAAAGCCCCTGCCTTCTTTGAGCTTCAAGTCTGCATGGGACATGGAAAATGATCTGGTAGTAATGAAAAGAAGATATTTCCAGATGGTGACAAATATCATAAGTGAAGCAAAGATAGTGGCATGACAGAGATTAAAGTAATTGGTATGGCCAGGATCGGAGGCAGAGGAAGAGGGGGCTGGAGGATGGTGCAGCCTGGATGGCTGGATACACCTCACTTCCACTTACATTTCAGTAGCTCAGAATCAGTCACATGATAAAATCTAATGTCAAGCAGGCCAGAAAGTACATTTCCTGGGTGAACCAGATGAAGGATATGAACAAGGATTTTGGAAATACTTCATACAGTATAGTTTCTGACATTTGAGTTGAGGCTGTAGAGATGAGATGGAAGGGTGCTGAAGACAGAAAGGATCCCACATGGAAAGGCTATGAGCTGGGGAAAAACACCTTGCCCATTTGGTGACTAAAAGGGTGTCATTATGTCTGGCACATAATAAGCAGGGAATGGCACACTATAAGATATATTAGGGGAGGCTGGCAAGAGACAGGCCATTTAGGATTTTATTCTGAAAGCGGTGAGAAGCCACCAAAAGGTTTTAAGCCAGGGAGAGTCAAGATCATTTTTAAAAGCTTGTCTTAAGTATAGTGTGGATAAGTCTATAAGGGGGACAATTGGGGGAGAGAGCCCAATTATTAGGTTGTTACAGAATGCCTGGAATAGATGGTAGGGTCAGAGATTTTATTCTCTTTTAAGAAATCACTAAGGTAACAAAATGGATGCTTCAAGCTGGAATCCACTGAAATCCGTCAGGGCTTGGAAGATTGGAGAAGCCACAGGAAACGTGGAACATGCTGAGACTCCAGAGTCGGTGTCTTTATTTCCTGTCTGGGAAGTGGCCTCATGTGATCTACTTTGGGTTTTGCAGAAGGGTTTTAAATTCTAACTAAAATGGCACAGACATTTAAGTCGAGTAGAAATGGATCTAAATCCAGACTTCAACACTTATAAGTGGTGTGAGCATGGGAAAGATGTCTCCCCCAGCTTCAGTCAGTCATTTGTAAAATACCTCATTTGTATCCATCAGCTGAGCTGCAGTAACAAACACCCCCAAGATCTCATTGACTTACAACTTTCATTTGTCACTCAGCTGCAGGTCGACTGCTATGCTGCTGCTCATGCGATTTCTTATCCGAAGATCCAGGCTATGAGCTGAGAGACTTGCAAGCCTCTGAGAGTTTCTCTTAAGACATGGCAAGCAGCACATCTGTTCTCATGTCATTGGGCCAAGCAAGTCACATGGCCCATCTGATCATTAGGGTAGGAAAGTATATTCTGCCTACAGGGCAATACTATAAGTCATAAAACAATGAGCAGGAGTGCATGAAATTTTACAGGGAAGAGAGTGAATAGCTGGGAACAATAATGTAATACAATCTGCCACATCAAGCTTACTGAGTTACTGTAGGAATTAAGTGGATGATACCTACAAAACACTTAGTGTTTGACACAATAAACGCTCTGTAAAGGTATATTTTTATTAAGTAGTTCAATTTTAATACATATATTTGCCAACACAAGATTAAAATGTGTCAGTCTTTGCCTTTTACTCTCCTCTCAACAACCAGCTTCCATACACATTTACATGCATAAACAGTGGTGAACTTGTACCAAATGCACAGCTTTTAGTGGCATGTAGACCTCAGTTTGAAACTCAGTTATGCTGCTTACTCAGTTTGACTGTCTGTGATCACTGTCCTCTCTCAGTCTCAGTCTCCTCATCTGTAAAATAGGAGAAAGCCCACACCATTGGAATGATGTGAGCATTGAAACTCAGAACATTTGACTTCTCTTTCCTCCATAGATTATCCCCAGTCTCTGGCAAGTTCTTATAATTAAAGTGTATTCCAAATATGCCAATTTGAGGCAAGCAGAGGACGTCTTCATGCCAGGGACTTAGAAAATGCAAACTTTGAGGATTTCTACAATAATTAGTAATTATTGCCACTCCCTTCACTAAAAGGATATGTGAGGCTCTTCCCTAACTGAAATGCATAGGCTCTCTTGAGGATGTCTCTACCTGAAATGCCTTTCTTTCACAAATGAAATTGTTTTGGTGAACATTCTAAGATCACCATCCCCACCCGACCATGAGAATTCGGTAAGTGAGTACTCTTGACTCAGTGATTTAAAATTTGGCTTACCTGCTCACATCTGGTAGTATATGTTAGTGGACTAGCATGCTAATCCTTGGTATTACTTGGGTCAAAGTCCAGTCTTCTTGCTTAGCTTGAGAAACCCAGTTGGGATCTTCCTTGGGCCACCCAGTATGAAGTAAGTAGGGGACAGTTTGCTATGAAGAAAGTGCTAAGCACTGCCCAGGTCATCCAGAGATATCCAAAAAACTGTCTGGTGTCAGGTAAAAAAGTGGCACCGTTACATTTGTGTTTTAGAATGATGTCTCTGATGGCTGTGAGAATAGACCGGAAGACAGCAAGACGAGGGAACAGCACAATTGTTCTTACAAGAGATGGTGCCCTCGTTTTTCAAGAAACATTCCTGGGCAATACCGCGTTCCTTCGCTGTGTTTCTTTGTGTGCTAACTGTTGGGTTTGGACAGTGCCAGGATCTTCAGTAGAGTGACTCTCTTTCGATGCATTGCTATGAGAACAAGCCTTTGTAAGACCTCACAAGAATTTAACATCCAAGTGCACTGTCATTCTTTTCTTGTGACTCATTTCAATTTTAGTTATAAATGTATCAGTAGGTAATGGAATGGAATGAAAACAAACGACACTAACATGAAAGCAGCCCTCAGTCAGAGTCCAGGAAGCCCTACCACTGAGCCCCACAGGGAACAGCCTTCTTTGTTTCTTTGCTGGGGTAGGATGATGTTAACTATTTTCCTGGATTTTGATGAAATTAAACTACACCCAAGTTGGATTCCAGGTACTTCTAAATTTTTACTCTGAGGCTGTTTTCTGGGCTAGGATACCCAATTTTTCGCTGATTACAAAACTGTCAACTTTTTATTGGGATGGTGAGGGGTATTTAAATGTTTAACCCCACATTCACACACACATCTCTTCTCTCTCTCTCTTTTATTTAAATTAGTAGACTCTTTTTAGAGCAGTTTTAAGTTTACAGAAAATTTGAGTGGAAAATAAAGACTCCTTTTCCCTGCCACACACAGTACCCCATTATCAACAGCTTCATTAGAGGGGTACTTTTGTTTAATCAATGAGCATATATATATATAAATATATATATCACACACACATATATTAGACACAGTCTTGCTCTGTTGCCCAGGCTAGAGTGCAATGGCCCAATCTTGGCTCACTAGAACCTCTGCCTCAGCCTCCTGAGTAGCTGGGTTTACAGGTGTGCACCACCACACCCAGTTAATGTTGTATTTTTAGCAGAGATGTGGTTTCACCATGTTGGCCAGGCTGGTCTCAGACTTCTGACTTCAATGATCCACCCACCTCGGCCTCCCAGAGTGCTGGGATCACAGGCATGAGTCACTGCGCCTGGCCTGATGAGCCAATATTAACATATCATTATTAATTGAAGCCCATACTTTAGGGCTCACTCTGTGTTGTACATTCTAGGTGTTTGAACAATGTATAATGACGTGTACCCTGCATTACAGTATCATGCAATAGAGTTTCACTGTTCTAAAAATTCTCTGAGCTCCACCCATTCATCTTTCCCTCTCTGTCCCTGAACCCTTGGCAACAGCTGATATTTTTACTGTTTTCACAGTTTTACCTTTTCCAGAATGTCATAAAGTTAGAATCAGATAGGAGGTAGCATTTTTGATGTCTCTTGCACACTTTTCCTTCATGTTTTCATGTCCTTTCTAGCTTATCTCACACACACACACTCATTTACACATGCACACACAGGCGCACTTCCAAAACTGAATCGAAAGTTGAGAAAAACCCATATCTAACTTGGTTCACAAAATTGTTAAGTATGAGAGGGCATTTGGGGGGCCATTTTCTCTCTCTCCCTGCCTTCCTATCGGGAAGTAAACACTGACATTCACCCATCTCACAAGACCCAGGTCTCTCCTCCTGGCTTGGTCTGTTCACTTGTTTCCCTGAAAGCAAAGGCCGCTTTGCCTGTGCTGTGTCTGGGCGGTAATTACCTTGTGTCTGTTCAGTTGCTTTCAAATTATTTTCCCCACCTTCAGAGCAATTGCCTCCTACTTCTTATCTCTACTGTGATCTTCTACAGGGCACAAGGGACCTGTCTTTTGACTCTCATATTTTTGCTTCTGATGTTAAAAAGTCCCCTTGAACTTGCATTTTACAGACACCAGCAAAGCCCAAGTGTCTTCACATAACCTGACACTTCCCGGGGGCAGGGTGTTTGCAATTATAGCCTGAGCTGGCAGCGGGATCAGAGAGTTGCCCAGGCCCAGTGAGGCCTGGCCTGCAGAGCACCTTTGATGAGTGATGGGGTTATTATTATGAATGCTATGTGAGGATTGGTAAAGCCCCATGGCAGAAGGGCTTTTCTCCCTTCGTCTTGCCTTAGCTGTAAAGACAGACAGACATATATATATATATACATATATGCATATACTGGGAGGCAGGCTGGCTAGGGAGAGATGAAGTTAGAGGAAATTCTGACACATTTTGGAATGATCTTTCTCCCATGCCTCTGTCTTCCCAGAGACTCCTCTTTCTCACTGACAGGACATCCTCTCTTAAGGGCCATGAGTATAGTTTACTCCCAAATTGAAGAGCCAACCTCTTTTCCCAGCTTTTGCATTCCAACATCCTTCCTTCCCTTTATTCTTTTCTGTGGAGGCTTAGGATTTCTTTCTTTAGAGGCATTTTCTGCCACTTTGTCTCTTGCAGAGAAAATAAAAAATACATAAGTAGGAGGATACTGATCCTAGCTATTTGCATAGATAGAGTGCTTCTCTAGGGAAACAATTTTTTTTTCCCACTCTTCCATTGTTTGTGTCTATGTTCCGTGCTGCAGATCGTTGATCATTGTTCATTTTGCCTCTGTGGTAAATCTATATCCCTGTGGGTGGGCCCAGCATTCCCTAAAAGAGAGAGGCACACCCAGTGTTAAATGTCTGGGGAGGAGGCCATACTCAGCCAGAAAATATGATCTTAGAAGGCTTGGCAAGGGGCCTCCTAGTCCTTCCACTTTGATTTTAGACCTTCAGGAGACTTGATGCTTTGGGAGGAGAGCATCATTTCAGGGTTTTAAGATGGCCGCCCTGATGGGAAAGTGTGATGGGAACTGGAAAGGGACTCCCAGGCTACGTGAAATGTGCTGAAGGTGAGAAGCCACCCTCATCTTGTTAAATGCCATGGCTGCTTATTTCTTGCCTGTCATTCCCTTCAGTTGCCCTAACCCCTTTAGAAAAGCCTCTTGGGAATCTTTGAAATTTTTCTTTAAAACACTACAGAATCCAGGGAAGAACCTTGTCACGTCATTTCAGGAGAGCAGTAAAGAGGGTGGAATGCCTCCCAAGATCAGCTGGAGTGGCAGGGAATGTTCTGGATCTCATTTAAAAATATGACTTGAACTGAAAACTGTCATCATATGCCTGTCATTATGTTCTAAATCTTAAAACATCCTTACGAAGTGGCACTGCTCTTGCTCCCATTTTACAGACGAGGAAGCAACATTTGGGACTGTGTATGCCAACAGCTGATCCTCATTTTACATTGTTTGTTTTCTGATACCCTTGAAAGATTTGCATTGCATATTAGAAAGAAAGTGGAATGGTTTTGTTACATTTTTACAACTCTCAAAGCACCTTTGTGTACTTGGTCTTTTAACTAGACGATTCAATTATGTGGATAAAGCAAGACAAGTTTTTCCATTTTTGTTTTTGTTTATTTTTAAAATTTTAAGAGCTGGACCCTGCAATCTGGGTTGTATGATTTGTTGGAAACCATGTGTCAATAGATGAGGGGATGGAATTCAAAATTATTGCAAGTACAGGACTTAGTCCTCTAGCACTTGATTTTGGCTTAATTTAGAATCTGTTCATGCATGGAAATGCCAAAGACTGGGAACATAATTCCAATAGTCTCAGCAGCACGCTGGGAGCAGGAGGATCCCCAAGTCCCAGTGGGCTACAAACCTCCTGGGTCAGACTTTCTATGTGTTTGCTTGGGTCACTGGAAGTGGCCAGGGAGACTTCTACGAATGTGTCAGATATCTTGGTGCATCAATTTAGGCTCTGTGGCAAAGTCCAGAAGATGAGGGAAATTGAAATAATTGTGGATACTTGGTTCTACACTTATGGTTTTGACACGGGGGAAACATTTGATGTTGTTTTTTCTGCTTCAAGGATTCCAATGATGTATCTTTCTCTGTTTCAGCCACCATGGGTTACTGACAGACCAAAATATCCTGACAACTCCCGAATGCCGGAAGGAGAGAATGGGTTTATACATCTGAGGACCTTGACTATTCTGTAAGAAGGAATTTCCTGCTAAGTATGGTCTCAGAAAGAAATTCTCTTGGAGGTTGCCTAAGGACAAGTGGAGGAAACAAGCCATAGCCTTTTGGAATTGTAGTAATATTCCAAGACACATGTTTCCCAGGGGCTGGGATTTTACCTTGTATCTGTCCTACAATCAGAGTGTAAGATGGAAGAATGTACTTCCTGTATCTGAGCCACTGTTTCTCATCCATAGAATGGGGAGTTCGGATTTCTAAGATCCCTCATCTCATGCTTTGAATGGGATCAGGCTGAGAATTCAAAAGCATCCGCCCCCTGGAAAGGGAGGCAGCCAGGACAGGACAAGGCTTGTATTAAATAATGAGAAAGGAGCATGGTTACTATGACTTGATTCAGTCCAGAAATAAAATATAAGGGGGTCTGAACTGGGGCAGAAGAGGACGACAGCAGAAATTCTTCTAGGAGTGGCAGTCAAGCCAGGACAGGCTCAGGGCAGGCTGCCTGGTTTGGGGAATGGCATCAGTGTGTGTGGAGAGGTTCTTAAGGCCAGACAGGTGTTGGGGCCCAAGCCAAGTGGACTGGAGGTCAGAATAGGGCTTCAGTTCTAAAAAAGGTGCCTGGCTGAGTGCAAAGCAGGTCTGAGTCAAAGCCCAGTCACCCAGACCTCACAATCATGGCTGGAGTGGCCACAGATAGACCCACAGTGGGTGCAGAGGATCCCGACTTTATGACGATGGCAAGAGTCATTTCATGCTTACCTACTTTTTCAAGGCAAATACAGGACTGAGTCTAGGTTGGAGGGTTAGAGAAACTGAAACAGACATTTTTAGAACCGAAGTGTGATGTTTCCATTAATATGAATACACACCATAGCCAATATAGATGGTGTGCTCTCTCTGTGCCACCCTATTCTATGTGCCTCACATGTGTGAACTCAGTGGCAGGCTAGGATTAGAGCTTTTGCTTATTAATCACTATGGCAACAGGTCATTCAAAAAATAACTAATTACTGTGTTACCAAGATCAAAACATAGTACTATTCACCCCTTCAGCTGTGACCACCACATAGGAGAGTCCAGGCAAAAATACAGAGATCAGAAGGGGCGACTGGAATCCTGTGCAGGCTAAAGACTCTTAGGAAATATGGGCCTTTGAAATGACTTATGTGGGTTTCACTGTCAGCCCTTCTTTCTTTGGCAGGGTTAAGAGCACTTGACCTGTCGATATGCCTATTGCTTTTCCAGCAAGTCCTACATCTTTCTAGTAAGGATTCCATGCTCCTGAGCTGGAGGTGACTGGAGGTGACTCCGGGCACCATTTTTCAACCTCTCCTAGAAATGTTCTTTGGTTTCTTTAGGCTTTGACTTGGGTGACTATGAAGAACCTGACACAGGAAGTTAAAAAGCCACAAGAAGTCTTTTAAAAAGTTTGAGTTACATTGAACATGTGTTTGAAATGCAAGAAGGGGGAAGCCCTCTTTCTTATCACTTCCATCCTTCCTGACCATCTCCCCTGGGAATCAGATGTCCCAGGCACAGCTTAGCTTTCTAACCCTGCTGTATTGCCCTCCACTCCATGATCTCTCTGAATTGCTCTCCCTTTCCCCCTTTACACTAAAAGTACCCTAGTTCTGGCCTTCTTCATCTCTTTAATAATTAAGCTGGCTGACTTACCTTCCTGCCTTCTCGTCGCCCTCTTCATTCTGTCCTTGTCTCTGTCAGCAGCAGCACCGTCCTGCTCAAAACCACAAAGACCTCCTACCACCAAAAGACAGGTAACCAGAATTCACATCACATGTCGAGATCCCTTATGATGGGCCATGAAACAACCTCTCCTGTCCTAGCTTTCACTCACGTTTTCTATAATTTCTGGGCCCAGCAGGTCTGATCTTGTTCTCAACTTCCCTAACTTAGCCTCCTCCATCTGTCAGAAATAGCCTTTCTCTATCTCCATCTGAGATTAATATATCCTGGAGAGTCTATCTCCCTTTTTGGTGTCCATATCAAGGGCCGGCTCCTCCAGGAAGCCCTTCTATACCTCCAACCTCCAACCTCATACTTCATCATTAGAAAAGATCACGTTCTCATTAGAAGCCTAGACCTCAGCATCACATAATGATACGCCCATCTAACAAACCCGCACGTGTATACCCTGAACCTAAAAAAAGAATTAAAAAAATAAAAACAAAATCTACACTGATGAGAAAAAGGATAAAATCCAACTTTAAGTTCCTGATTCTAACTTTCTACCTTTATTTTAGTGCCTCTCAGAATTATCTGCGTTTATGTTTACATAAACCACTGACTGGGATCATCATAAGTGAATCATCATGTTCCCCAAACCAGAAACTGCCCTGGCACACAGGAAGCTTATGTTAGTATCTTAGTGTGATATATATGTATACACATACTGTACACATGAACATGTATCTATGTGATGTTTCCAGAGATATGTGTTCATATCCAAAGACAGTTGTCTTTGAAAGTATACACAAGAAACTCTGATAAACTTCTGGAAAATGGAGGTAGGAGAGTGGAGTGAAAGAGAGCATTTAGTAAGTTTATATTTCTTTATGTATTTCTTGACTCAAAATCAATATATCATAATTTAATACAATTTATGAAAATAAAAAAATTCATGTCAATTATAGAATACATACATCTGTAAAGAAGAATAAATCAAACAGGAATAATTTCCAGAGACTCACAATCTACATACATTCTATTTATATGATTAGGTCCATGTTATTCTTATGTGTCCTTTTTGCCAGTTAGCATTGTATGGAGAGTACTTCTCCATTCTCTATCACTGAGCTTGTAAATTATCAACTACTTTGGAATACTGCAAATGATGAAATGAACATGCATGTACTTAAATCTTTGTGTGCATTTGTTATTATTTATTAGGTTAAATTCTTAGAAGTAGAACCACTGGCTTGAAGGGAATATTATCATTTAAGGTTTTAATCTATGTTGCTGAAAGGTTTTACTAATTATTCACACGAGCATTGTAAGAAAGTATCCGTCTCATGATACCCACATCAGAATTGGGTGTTCCAATTTTTAAAAACCTCCTAAACATTTTCCCACCCCCACCCCTCCCCTCCCCTCCCCTCCCTTCCCTTCCCCTCCCTCCCCTCCCCTCCTCTCCTCTCCTTCCTTGCTTTGCTTTCTTTCTTCTTTCTTTCCTTCCAGACTCTTTCTCTGTCACCCAGACTGGAGTGCAGTGCCAGCCTACTCCTCCGCCCCCGACATTCAAGTGATCCTCCTGCCTCAGACTCCCGAGTAGCTGGGATTAAGGTACCTGCTACCATGCCTGGCTAATTTGTTGTGTTTTAAGTAGAGATGGAGTTTTACCATGTTGGCCAGGGTGGTCTTGAACTCCTGATCTCAAGTGGTGCTGCCACTTCTGCCTCCCAAAGTGCCGGGATTACAGGCTTGATATGGGCTTGAGCCACCACGCCCGGTCCTAACATTTTCTTTATGGATTTTCTCTCCCTTTGATTTATAGTTAGGGCACCTCTACCCTGAGATGAATCAGATGCATCTGTTTGCTTTTTTTTTTTGTCAATTCTTTTATGACTTCTTTAATATTTGAATTTTTGATCAATTTAAATCAAATTAGGTAAATTTTATGAGGTAAAGGAGGGGATATTTGCCTTACTATAATTCCCAAATATTTAACCAATCATCTGTGCCATATTTACTTAGTAATTCTTCCCCATGCTTTAAATAATGTGTAGTCTTATTTTTGTTCTGTGTTTGAATTACTATAGCTGTATAGTATGATTTGACATCTGACAGGGTGGATTTCACCTTTTTAATTATTTATTTTACATCTAGGGTCATTCTCATGCATTTATTTCGTCTAAATGAATCATAAACAGGCTGTCAAGTTTTCAACATAGATCCAAGGGGGATTTAAAATTTTTTTTCTTATTAATATTTGGGAACTTCCTTCTTTTCTTCCTTTTATCCTCTTTCTTCTCTCCTCTCTCCTCCTACTCCTTCTTACTCTATTCTTCTTTCTCTTTTTCACCTCTTCTTCTCCTTCCTTTTCTTACTTTCCTTCTTATCTTACTTCATCATTTTCATTTCTCCATCATTATCTTCTTCTATTTATTGATTTCATTTAAATAATAACTATTTCATAGAGAAAAATTAAAAATAGACATAGTGATCAAATGTTGACATGTTGCCTTTTGTGTATGCTTCAAATATTTTAAAATTGACATCTAAAAGGTTACAGAAACAGGCACATTCTTCCACATACATTTTCCTCTACTCTCAAAAGTAACATTAAAAAATGCTGCACTGTCTTTTTGTGTGTTGCCATTTTGTGCATTTTTAACTTACAATTTCACAACATACTTATTTGTCCATAACAACATATATAGTGTTTTGTATGTTTAAAACTTTTGTACAAAATGTGTCAGACTGAACATGTCCTTTTGCAACTTCATTTATTTTGGTCAACAATAGGTCGCTTTTCTTAATGAACATCCTGCATATTCCTTGTTTCATTTACCCTTGGTTATTTAGAACGTGCTCCTTATTTTCATGCTAACTTCAATTGATTCAAATTTTGTTGATGGCTTATGCAACCAAGAGCCTAAATGAGATCAGTCTTCTGTGGTTTTTCTTTTAATGCTTTCTAGATTAGTCTCACATGCACACCCAGTTGGAAAACACTAGTGCAGAAGAGGGAGAGCCTAATGTCAGCATTACCTAGGTATTAGAAGAATTTGGTTATTATCATATAAACCTGGCTATGACGGAACCTGTTCTGCCGGGAGAAGGCCCCTGCTCAGGACTTCTCTTTCCCTACATGGGAACCTGTGAAGGGGAGTCCTGCTTGTGATCTTCATTTATAAGGCTAGTGCTGGCCACTGCTTGTTCTTGTCGATCCATACTTGAGGCTAGCACTACACCTGTTTGAGCAGAGTTCTGGTCACAGTCTTACTCTAAATTTGATATCTTTCCAGCACAACCCTGAAATTCCCTAACTATACCTCGCCTAGATTTTCCCACATTGTATCTTCATAGATATCCCCAATCTCATCTTAAATCTGAACTGAATCTGTCATAGTGCAGCCTGGCTCTTGTCTTACCAACTATTTGGGGGTAATGTAGTGATTCATTTTGTTTCCACATATTATTTTAAGTTCTTACTCCCTTCTTTCCCCATCTAGGTTCAGTTTTTCCCCTGCTTTTAACACCTTGGTCCAGGCAGCTACATTATCAAACTGTACTAGCATGGCAAAACATTTTTCACACATGCTAACCATGAAAGATTGGTTGTGATTTTATGGGAAAATATGTTAAGAATAATTTGGAGGAAAGATATGTATTCACATAGAAAGAACTATCTGCCATTGGTAGGTAAAGTGATGTTACATACATGTATTCTTGTTGTCACTTATTTTATCCCATCCATGATGAGAACTGATGATTATAAAATCTTTGACTATGAACATACGATGTGAGTAGTAAGCGAAAAAACTGGTAACAAAAATGAAAAATAAAACATTTTTGTAATCAAGGTTAGGGAAGACATTATTTTACTTTTTCCATTACATTATTCATGTATACATAATGGTGTGCAGTATTACTTTCCATGTGTAAAAAAAAATCACACAACAGAGTGCATAGAGAAGTGGAGAAATGGAGAATAGTTCTCAAAGTTATTTGATCTGGCAGATTATCTTCCACAGAAGAGTACAGCTGTATTTTCCATATCACAGGCTCTTCTGGAACATTAAGCTCTTCCCCCATCAAGAGGTGGTGTCTGCGTCTGTTCTCCTTGAATTTGTGTGGCTCTTCCTGACTGCTTCAACCAAGAGACTCCAGTAGGAATGATACTATATAATTTCTGAGGCTAGATCATCAGAATGCCATGTACTTTAATTTTATTCTTTGAGGGTCGCTGGCTCCTGGAACCCAGCCACCATACTGTGATGAAGCCTACACAACTGTGGAGAGGCTCACATGGAGAGGAATCAGTGCCTACTGATCTACAGCCCTGGCTGAGCTCTCAGCCAACAGTCACGATCAACTTCCAGCCATATTGAACCATCTTGAAAGAGGCTCCCCCAGCACCAAGTTAAGCAGTGTGATTACGTTGCCAAAGATCACCTCTTTCCTATCATCTTTCTTCTGAGACTTGTTTAGAGTAAACTTGGAAGCTGTGTTTTGCTCACTCTGAAGATTGAATATAAGAAAATTTGCTTAAGTTTGGATGATGCAGCTGCTGAAGTAATCTGTGATGCACTTTCCTTCAGGAATCCTTATCTATTTGTTCAGGTGTTCCACAAGTCTTCTTATCTTGGAATCCAAGAATACTCATTGTGTGGTTGCTTATTGTTTCCCAGACACCCTGATGCTTTGAGGCTTTGTCTCATGCTTTCAAGTAATGTTCTCATGTTCACCTGCTGATATTCCTTCAAGGGTGCAGGCTGTATCTCTCCAAGTGTGGAATCAAACAATCAGATAAGATGTTGTGTAACAATTCATATTAAAAACGTGATCTTGTCAGTCAAGAAGAAGAGATGAAAACAAACACCTTGAGAGTTCATGAGTAGAAGTATATAGCCCTGCATTTATGATAATATGGTGCAGTTTATCCATACACAGCAATGTAACTGCTTAAAATGCTCCTGAAATTCAGGCAAAATAAATTATAAATATTATTAAGATCAAAGAAGGTAAGAGTCCCTTATGTTTGATATAGGCCAAGCCAAAGTTTGATGTATATGCTCATCTCTTAGCTCTGCAAGTCTATGAAGAAACCATCAGAAAGCATGCTGAAAATAGAATGAGATTCCATTCAAAACAGAAAGCTCCTGTCTGTTTTAGAGAAGGTGACCAGATCCTTTATCAGAAATTTGGTATATTTCAGAGGTACAAATGTTCTTTTAGGTCTTTTGAAGCACTGGATTTAATATCAGAGTTTAGTCTTGGCTCCAATCTCCAATTCTTTGCATAGTCATTCTAGCAATCTTAGGGACCAAGTCTTCCATTAGCATAGTGATCTTCATGCCTCAAGTGTGAGGTATAAATATTCTCCTCATTGACAAGGAACCAGAGATAATATTTCATAGGCAAAATACTCAGGTATGCAAAAATGTAAGTTTTCAGTTAAAGTTTTTTGTACTGAAATTATCTTAGCTCATTAGCTCTCACTTCTGCCTGGTAGCAGGTAATGTGATTTTGCTATTCCAAGTTGACCCATTATTTCTATTTTCAAGTTTAGTTTATTTTAGATAAATTTTTAAATTCATAATGTTTTTTTGACCTTTTATATTCTCTTCCAAAAAAGGTTATTCTAACTTCCTAATGGGTTTACTTTGATAGCAGTTGTTGTTATGTGTATATATGTATATATATTTTCAAAAATCAACTTTATTGGTTTATAACTCACAAAAAATAAAATTCATTCTTTTAAAGTGTATATTTTTTCAATTTCTACACAAATAGCCTGCCAGAATTTTGATTAGAATGATGTTGAATGTAGATCAATTGTGAGAGAATTGTCATTAACAGTATTGAGTCTTCCAATCCATGGACATGATGTATCTCTCAATTTACTTAGACTTTTAATTTCTTTCAGCATTGCATTGAAATTTTAGGTTTAGCGGTCTTGTACATATTTTATTAAGTTTGTCCTAACAGTTTTATATTTTGAGATGATAGTATAAATGGTATTGTATTTTAAATTTTAGTTTTCAATTGTTTCTTTCTGATGTATAGATTAAAATTCATTTCTGAATGTTGAACTTGTATTCTGTGATCTTTTAAAAATCTGTTAGTTCTAATAACTTTTTTTTTTAGTTTCTTTAGGACATTGTATGCACATGATCATGTTGTCTGCAAATAAGGGAAGCTTTAATTGTTTTGTAATCTGTATCACTTTTATTCGACTTCAGTAACAATATTAAATAGAAGTGGTGAGAACTGATATCTTTCCTTATTCCAGAAATTAGAGGATAAGAATTCAGTCTTTCATTATTGATTATGGTTTTTTCTGTATTTCATAGGTATAAGTCTTTCATTCTTGATTATGACATTATCTGCAGATATTTCATGGGTGGTCTGTATAACATTGAGGTGTTTTTATTCTATTCCTAGTTATATGAAATTTTATCATAAAAAGGTGTTAAATTTTGTCATACATATGAATATGTGTTTATACTCCAACATGATTAGATTTTTTATTCTTTATTCTTATTATATAGTGAACTAAAGTACATTTTAAAATGTTAAGCCAGTCATGAAACTCTGGAATCTACTTTTCATAATGCACTACCTTTTATATCTAGATGATTATAATTTACTAAGGATTAAGGATTTTTGTGTCTTTTTTCATAAAGAGTATCAGTCTAAAGTATGCTTTTGTTATAAGATTTTGTCTGGTTTTGGGTAAGCATAAAACTGGCCTCATGAAATGATTTGGAAATCTTCCTCCATACTCTCTTTTTGAAAGAGTTTAGGTAGAATTGTTATTTATTTTATAAATATTTAATGGAATTCACCAATGAAGTCCTCTTTGCTTGGAGTTTTCTTGGTGAGGCAGTTGCTAATTAAAATTTGATATGGGACTATTCAAGTTTTCTATTTCTTCTTGAGTCAATATTGGTAACCTGTATCTTTCAAAGATTTATTGATTTTAGCTAAGTTATCAAATTTATTAGGATAAATTTGTTTATTATGTTCCCTTATTTGTTTACTCTAAAATTTCTGTGGATTTGTAGTGATGTCCCTGTTTACATTCAACTATTGGAAATGTTTCTTCTTTTTAAAAAATACTATTAGTCTATTTAAGAGTTTATAAATTTTATTTATAGTTCTACAGAAACAGCTTCAGTTTCATTGATTTTTCTGTTTTGTCTAATTTTTATTTTATTGGCTTCCTCTCTTATTACTTTCTTACTTCTACTTCCTTCAGGTTTAACTTGCTTTTCTTTTATAGATTACTTAAATGAAAGCTCAGGTCACTCATTTTATATGATTTTTATTTTCTAATATAAGCACTTAATATACATTTCCAGCTACATGCTGGTTTAGCTCTTTCCAAAATTGTTTTAATATTTTCTGATGCCATTATATTTCAGTTCAAAATAGTTCATAATTCTTTTGTGATTTATTTTTTTTCAGTCTATATAGGCATGTGTTGTTGAGTTTGTAAATTTTGGAGATGTTTCAAACAGAATGTTTGTATTATTGGTTATAATTTAATTTTATTATTTTCAGAGAAGATACTCTGAATAATTTTAGATTTTTGGGATTCATTGATACTTGTTTTATAGCCCACAATATAATCTAACACCATATAATCTTCTCTGTGCACCTGAAAAGAATGCATATTCTCTTGTTGAGTGGACCATTCAACACATTTCACTTAGGTTGAGTTGGTTTTTAATGTTATCAAAGTCATCTATATACCTTTACTACTTGTTCTAATAATTACCTGCTGACTTGTTCTAATAATTACTGAGTGAGCAATGTTAACATATTTAACTATAATTATAAATTTGTCTGTCTTTTAAGTTCTACCAACTTTGGTTTCAGGCATTGTTGAAGCTCTGTTATTAGGTGTGTATACAGATTGAAAATGTTATATCTTCTAGATGTACTTTCCAGTTTTTCATTATGAAATGCTTCATCTTTCTTCTGAAAATATTGCTTATCCTGATGTTTACATTGTAGATCATTAATATAGACATTCTAGACTATGCCTAGCGTTCGTTTACATGGTATTTAATTTTGTATCCTTCAACTTATAACCACACTATGACTTTATAGTTAAAGAGGGCTTTCTACAGTTGGCCTATATTTGGGTATTGCCTTTTTAACCTCTCTGACAATGTGTCTTTTAATTGGAGTGTCAAGATTAGTAACATTTAATGTAGTTATTGATATAGTAAGTTCAAATCTATACTCTTGCTATATTTTTTATTAATTGTCTTCTTTTCCGCATCCTTTATTGTCAATTATTGTTTTAGTGTTCTATTATTTTCACTACTGCCTTATTAGCTATCCCTTTCTTTAGTTTTTAGTATTACTCTAGGGAATATAACACACACCTTTAGCTAACTTCAGCCTACCTTTAAATGATATCATCTCACTTCACACATAATGTAAAAATCTTATATACCTTATATGCTTTCATTTATCTCCTTCCATCTTTTGTTGCCAATTTTATTTATGCATATGCTATAAATAGCATTATTCTTTCCTCAAAGATATGTCATTTGAAGAAATAAAAAATGAGAAAAATAGTGTTTTATGTGTACTCACTTATATATTCCATTTCTAATGTTTCTCATGCCTGTAATTTTCTCAGCTGTTCTCAGTTCTCAGCTGGCATCATTTTCCTTCTGCTGGAAGAACAGTCTTTAATATTTCTTGTAGTGCAAGTCTGCTGGTGATGAATTATTTCAGCTTATTTATCAGAAACATAATTTCACCCTGAGTTTTGAATTTTACACTTTTCCGTGTGGAAGGGAACTTGAAGAATTTTATCAGGGGAGTTTATAAATGTCATGCTTATATTTGCATTCCAGAAGTATCCTTTGGACAGTCCCATTTATTTGGCTTAGGAAAAGTCTGAAAGCAACAGGAACAACCAGGAGGCTGTTAAAATAATCCAGGGGATATATAGTGAGGTTTCAAATGAGTCAATGGAGGTAGGGGTGGTGATAAGAAAGCTGGTTTGGGAGATAACTGTGTCATCTGAACTTGGGTATCAAATATAAATGGAGACGATGACTCCCTGTACTTTTGTTATGGCTCTGAAGTAAGGAGAGGCCCTGTGTACTGACGTGAGAATTTGTAGTAGGAGAAACTGGTTTGTGAGATCAGTGGTGCTCATCTTCATGATGGCAAAGGCCCTAGGACTGGGGGCTGTCCCAGATGCCATGCCTGGCATGCAAGTTCTCCATTGAGATGAACCTCTTATCTGTTTGGGGCCCATGTACATTTCCAGCTCTTGGTACACTGCACACCAGAGGAATAGAGACTGATTTTGCCTTTTTACCCTCTCTGACAATGTGTCTTTTAGATTCTAGGTACATGATATTGAGGGTCTCCCATTTCTAGGACATTGGCTCTGGTTCTCTGCTCCTTCTGACCTGCACTGGACAGTTATGGATAATATCCTTAGGCTAAAATAACTTCAGGTCCCCACCTCTGCACAGAGTGCTTGTCCTGTGGCCTCTCTCATTGCATCAGCCTCACCAGGCTCTTGTTCTATCTGTTTCTCCTATCCCACTGTTTCCAGCAAGTTGTACAGCTGAGTTCACCCCAAGTTATGACATTATTTAGACTTTTCCTTTCAACTTGGAATATGAAACAAGGATAAATCATTTAACCTCCGTCGTCCATTTAACCCCTGTGTAAACTGTCTGAGGAATATAATGATAATTACCTTTTTCAGGGGCAGAGTTGGGGGGAGAGTCAATTAAGGCTTGTACTGTGCTTTGAGATCTTTCAATGAAAGGCTCGGGGTTATTACTGTTAACAAGATACCAGAGGGATATTTGCCAGCAGTGACTCCCTTTGAGCCAGCATGTCTGTCATTAGTAATTTGGGGGCTTGGCACAGAGTCATGGGAATGTTTTAATGGCTTCTGTTCAACCCCAGAAATAGATTGTGAGGTTGCAAAAAGAAAAGCTTGTTTTCTCTGCTCTCCTCGACTTCTGTACACGTGGTGACTCTCAGGGGAGATCTCAGGTTCTTTGGCAAGGGCCAAAGAAGTGAGAAACAGGGTCTTATGCTGCCTCAATAAATTCTGACAGTAGACAGTGGTCAGGCCTGTTCCAGGGACTGATTTAAAGAGGAGCTATACCACCAGATAGTAACTGTGGCCTCAACTTCATTTCTGGAGCTACCTGGGGAGCTTGCTAATCCACTGAAGTTTGGGAGTGATCGGTGCATTAATACTGTTTCCTAAATAAGTATGTAGGAAATGTTTGTCAATTTGAACAAGTGATTTTATCCCTAAAAAAGCTCACAAATGCTTTTCAGAGCTATCTCTGTGAGTCAAGAAAACAATGTTTTCTGCCTAGGAGGTGTGGTCTTGTTTCTAGCACCTGGGCGAAGAATATATGTGTCCAACTCAACTTGTGTTTGGCCCTTCATTGGCAAAGTCCATGCTGTAGCTTAATTTTCAGCCAATTAATAAACTGTTCTTTTAAAAACTCCCATCAGTTTCTCTTCCTTCTTTTTTTTCCCTTTATTTTTTACTCCATTCTTTGTTTTATTTTTAATCAGTTCTTTTCTCTACTCATCAAGCAACATGATAGACTGTAAAAAACAGCAGATATGTGGAAATGAGAATTAGCTTTGACTCTTACTGACGGTGACCGTGGGCAAGTCACTTAACCTCTACAACATTTACTTTACCCTCTGAAAAATGTGTTGATAACACAGGGTCCCAGCAAGATGGCTGGGAGTCAATATGGACACAGTTTTTTCAGGTGTTACAGATGCAGAGTCACGTAAACTTGTGAGGCTACTGAATGTAAGCAATAGGGTATGGTGGGGACTCCCAGCTGAAACATCCTTGCCCCGGCCACAGGGAGCAGCTATTATTCTGTTATATCAAATGTTTACCAGACTTTATTTCTTTTTTCAAAGCAAATAGGACACTTAAAAATGTATATAGTATGTCCCGGTTTTTACATGTTGGAACCAATTCATTTTATTTTGCAAAAAGATGTGAAACAATTACAACATGGTTGTAGGCTGGGTTTGACTAACAAGCAACCAATTTGATGTTTGTAATATATTTTATCCTTTATCCGTTTCTGCCTTTTTCCTCTTCTTCTTTGTCCTCTAATACTTTTTCTTTTTTTATCTTTTTTCCCCCTAAAAACAGCATGTTCATTATATTATCCTAAAGTAATACTGGAATTCTTTGCTTGGGATATATTCACACAAATCACAGTTTCCTCATTCTTCCAACAGGCCCACTCAAATTCACATCTCTTTTCTTATAAATAACAATATGAAGACACCACCAAGCCCACTGAGTTTTGAAATAGGTAAGTCTATACTTCCATTCCCAAGAGAAAACTGGAAATAATTTGTCTTCCTACTTTTACTTAAAAAAATAAAAAGGAGCCAACGTGGCTGTTGACAAGATCACCAGGAATGTTAACTCATCGGTCACTTGGGGCTATCTGCGGTTGAGTTTGCCAACCCTTGGCCACATAAATGGTGTCAATCCTGAGCCTGGTGAGAAGCTGATCTGAAGGAGGCATGACTGTGTGGGTCGTTGCCCTTCCAGAAAACTATGCTAAAGAAGCCCCAGCCACTGACTGTGCAGTAGTGAATTGTACATAAAAGGTATGCTCATCACCAAAGGTGAGCATGGTTCTTCCCAATTGCAGGGACTTGACTTCTTGTAACTCTTTTTTTTGGGAGAAATGTGACTACTTTATTTAATACAAGAAGAGACCTCTTTGGAAACAGTGTAATAATACTTTGTATGCATGTCCACATTTTGTATTCCCTTTCTGCTGACAGAAATAACTAATCATCAAAGGCACTCTTCCCACTGAGTCTAGATAGAGCCACAAAATCCTTAATATACATGGCAGCCATGATCAGTCATTTGGGGTAGGCGTATGTGTTAAAATCCAGCATGCCAAAAGGTGAAAACAACTCAAATATCCATTAAATAGTAAACAGGTAAACAAAATGTGATATATCCAGGTTATAGAAAGCAATTTGCCATGAAAAAGAAATGAAGTGTGGATACACATAACAATGTGGATGAACCTTAAAACATCATGCTAAGTGAAAAATAAACAGACACATAAGACCGTGTATTATTAGTCTACATATAAAAATATCCAGAGAAGGTAAGTCTATAAAGACAAAAAGTAGATTGCCATTTTCTGGGGGTAGGGGTGGGATCAGGTGCTGCTTATAAATGGGGTAATGATGTGTTTTCTGGGGTGGTAGAAAGATTCTAAAATTAGATGGTGGAGATAGCTGTACAAGTTGATAAATTTACAAAGAGTCATTTAACTGTACACTTAAGTGAATTCAACATTATGTAAATTATACATTGAAATCAATAAATCTGTTGACAACACATGGAGTAGGCTTGCCTGTTGGTCAAGACATTTGACTACCTGGAGTCTTGGCGCCAAAGAGCACAAGTTACTCCAGGATCTTCCCCTGACTTACAATGTACTATTAAGAAAGAACTTCCTTTCTCTGTCTGAATTTCCTTCATTTGTAAAGTTGATGTATTGAGCTGATTGATGCTCTTTCAGGAACTTTTAAATTCCAACAGTACCTGAGAAGAATAGTTACTGAAATATTTAACCACAAAATAAAAACAACCCAAATGTCCATCCTACCAGGCTGTCAACTTCTGGGAAGGAGCAGAGATTGGGGATTCATCCCCTGCCAATGTCTGGCTCACAGCTCTACACAGAGAGTTAAACACTGCCGTCTATTGGTATAAGGAGATTAGAATATGAATATTTACTAACCTTCATATATAGTATTAAAGGTATTTTCTAAGAAGTGAATATCAGCATGATGTATGACAGTGTGACATTCCTGCTCTGTCCAATGTGTCTTTTAGTATTCTTAGAGAGCGTGAAACATTGGGAAGAAAATATCACCCTCTATAATCTAGTCTAGTTGTATAATAGTTGCAGTGAGAAAAAGAGGTGTGTGTGTGTGTACCCTTGCTTTGGGTATGTTGTATTGGGTGAAGACAGGCTTTGGAGTCAAACAAACCTAAGTTTTCTCCCAGGTTCTGCTATTAAATCCCAGTGGGATCATCACTTAACCTCTCTGAGCCATCTGTGACATGGGAGTAATCTAATTTACCTCCCAAGGTATTTAGAAGTCCTAGGAGACCTTCTATGTTAAACAGCTAGAGTAGTTCCAGAAACAAAGTAAGTGTTTCCCTAAATGTTTGTTTTTGACCTTTCTGCTCTTTCTCTTCCTCTCCACCACCTTCAAGGTCTGTTTGGACATGGCTGGGTCTAGATAGTAGGGATTCAAAATAAAAGTAGCCCACTTCCCTCGGTAATTAGATACACAAGTGCCATCAGCCAAGGGCGTGTTTGTTTGGAAGGGGACCTGGCTATGTTGAGTGACTGTTTGTTCACTGTCTCTGGAGATGCTCCTCTTGTCTTGCCACTTTGCCCTTCTTCACTTTTCTCTTGGTCCTTAAGGTTTTCTAAATTAGAGTTATGACTCTTTGGTAAGAAACTAGGTCCATGATAATGAATATTCGTTGGCACTGAGGTCATGGCAGAGCCTCAGACGAGAATTATTTCTAAGCTAGATGTTCCAGGAGCCTACTCACCCCTTTTCAACTTTGGTCGAAGCATGCAAGTTTCTGTTTCTGTTTTGGAGCAAAAACATGCCTTTGCTTTCTGTCATGCGTCCTTTTAAGACATAGCCAGGAAACTGCACAGTCTGACGGCTGGGTGCCATCAGATTTCGCAGGGCCACCCACACTTTTAGGAAGATTTTGCATATTTTTGAATGTCTTACTGTGGTCACAGAGATGCGGATATGTGACAAATATTCTTTAGGGAAAGAGAGAGAGAAAAAGATGAACACTTGTGGGGCCTATTTTATGTTTGGCATGCAAGATGTTTATTCTTCTATTCACTTATTTAAGATAAATGAATAACTTTGAGTGCATTTTTGCATAAAAGAAAATATAAGATTCTTTGTCAAAACAAATTAAGCAATGCAAAAGGGCACAGGGCAAAAAGTAAAAATATTCCTACCCCAGCAACCACACTTCCTTCTCCACTTACCCTTCCTTCTTGAAATTTTAATCTCAAGTGGAAGTAACCACTTCTAGTAGACTAGTATGGATTCTTCTCTTGACCCTTTCTCAAGCACTTTGCCATAAATACAAATTGTTCTGCAACCCCCTCATTCTATTTATATACCCTGCTTGTCTTTCTGTGTGATTATAGATTGAGTTCTCTCACTCTTTTTAATGACTATCTCACATTCTATTTCATGAAAGGACTCACGTTTGTTTAGCCATACCCCATCCATTGTCATATGCATTATTTCTTGCTGGTTGTACGTGTAACCTACATGTGTTCTATTTGAAAACACTTGCAAGTAATTTTGTAAAACAGGTTCTTCAAAAGAATTTATTGAAGAAAGTGTCTACCAGGCAGGGGACTGGGTGCTGTAAGTACAGCAGGGACAAGATGTAATTGCTTCCTGCCTCCACGGGGTTTGCAATCTAGTCTGCTGTTGTATTCCAAATGTCTACTCCATCTTTCCCCCACCTCTACCCTGCTTATTAATGTAGTGATAATTAGTCCTGTTTATAGATAAGAAGCCTTTGGCTCAAAGAAGTATATGAACACTAGCAAGTTCACCCAGACTAATAATTGCATAGTTGGGAAACATCTCCACGTCTAACTCCAGAACTTCTATGCTGCCCATTACCTGGTCAATGACTAGTATTTGGTCACTTGCAACCCATCCAAAATGTGTCACATTTACCTATCTGGTATTGGATTTAAAGCATTAGAGATCCAGGTGAATTAGAAGCAAAGAGATGAGTTCCTGCTCTTTGTAAAACCATGACACAACAGCTCATGAGGAGAAGCAGAGAGACTCATGACCCCCATTATTTATGGGAGGGTCTGTCCTGGGGTCAGGCATATCAGATTTTGAATTTCATGTCAGCCACTTTGCATCTGAATAGCCTTGGCCAAGTCATTTCTTCGTCATTAGATTCAGGTTTCTTCATCTGTAAGGTGGAAAATATCAGTATCCACCTTTCCAGTGGTTGTGAGGTTTTGATGAGCTCATGTGTATCAACTATTTTGCAAAGATCCTAAGACAGAGTGGGAGCTTGATAAATGTTAGCTATTGTTACTGCTTTCATTTTAATGTTTTTTTATTGTGCTAAATCTGATTGCCCTCTGGAGTCCCTGCTTGTTCCACCAACTCTGAGCCAAGCACCTGCCTTCTCATCACCTTTGCTGTCCTCAGGAGCCCTTGGGAAATTCTGGGTATGGCCTCAGTTGCCATCAGAGGAGAATGTGAACATGATATGTCCCCAATATAGTCCAGGATGCAAGGAGCCTACTAATTAGAAATGGAAAGGTGGGCATGGTTAATGGTTTTCCGAGGAGTCATTTACACTCACAGTTCAGGAACTGGGTGTGATTTCTTCTTAGAATAACTCCCTGAAGATTTGTGACCTGCTCTGATCCTGTCATCTAATTTCCCGAGTCTCTTCTGTCCTCCGAAGGCCCAGCTTTGGAACTCAGCTCTTTGGCCCGGCTCTTGCTGCCAGGCTTGACAAGCACAGATGCTACTTGTCAGGCTTGCGCCAAGTTGCCAGGCCGGGACACTCACCACGGGGCCAGGCCATCCCTTTACCGAACTGGGCTCTCAGCCATGACTGGAGAGGTGCCAGAGGGAAGGAGGCAGGGCCTGCGTGGAGCTGGAGTGGGTAATCATTGTTGGGAGCCTGAGATGGCCTGCAGCTACAAGGGCAAGATTAGTGACATCAGCCCTTCCCAGGCAGCAGGTTCAGACAGGAGGAGCAGGAGGCCGCCGGCGCCCGGGTCAGAGGGGGCATTGGCAGCTAGGAGGGTGGGCCCTCCCAGGCCTGGGCTCCTTGGGACCTGCCTGCTCTGGCGTGGTTGTTGGGAAACCTGTTGGGTAAGCTCTTGTGTGTTTCCCTGTAAGGCTAGGTCTTAACAGTCAAAGCAGAAAAGTGGGGTGAGGGGAGGGAGCTCTTTAATGGCTCTGACATATACTTGAGAAGCTGCCAAAGGGTGGCTTATGTTTCTTAAACAGAGATGTGTTATGATAGTGAGGCTGCTTCTGTGGTGGTGATAGCTGAGCCCTGCCCGAGGCGGGGGCTCCCTGACATGCTCCTCTGCCAAGACAGGAGGTGTCATGGTGAAAGGAGTGGATTGCCAGGTTTGGGGGGCAGCAGAGGTAGCTGCCCCAGTACACAGAGTATATAACCTTGGGGTAATCAGATCATCTACCTGAACTCCAGTTTCTCATCAGCTAAATGGAAATAATGGTTTGTCCCTCACAGATCTCTGCAGCTGCATGCTCTTAGCTGCATACTTGCACTGCACTATTCGAGGTATTTTGCAAATATCTCAGTTACTCCTGTAATGACTGCATGATGCAGGTGCTATTATGGGGCTTGTTTTACACATAAAGCGCAGGTATCAAATGATTTGGGCGAGGTCTCCTAGCAAAGCTGGCAGAGCCGTGACTGGACTCTGAGCAGATGTCTCTAACCATAACCACTGTGCTATGCTTCCCAGAACGTGCCTAGGACCCTGGTCCTCCCCAGCCAAGCACTTGAGTCATTGTGGGATAGCACATTAGTTCATGTGATTTTTTGGTGAGTGCCCATTTCCTTAACTGGATTCTGAGCTCTTCACCTTGGTTTTTGCTCATTTCTGTATCCCCAGCACCCAGCTCTGGACTTAGTAAGGATTCCCCTGCAGTACCTGTGTGAAAGGCTGCCAGGAGGACCAAGATAAGGAACTTGAAATATTTGGTGGCTCCCTATGAAATCACCCAGCACTGCTCTGAACTTACAAGAGGCGCTAGGGAAATGCTTTTATCCAGGGAAGATATTCTGTGGGGGCTGGGTTTACTTCAGTGACTTTGTTCGGGGAGAGCCCTCAGTGGGCATGATCAGTCATTGATGGAGTCACTCCCAAATGGCAAACTTCGGAGCAATCTATTTGACTCACTATAAGAAGAAGAAAATAGGCTGGAACCATGCTGTTCAGGCAGGCCAGCACTGTGGTCATGTGCTTCATAGACCTCCCCTTGCACAGTTGATCTTTCAGAAAGCATCATCTCAAAGCAACTACCACCGAAACTCAAAAGGTGGTCCAGCCCATCTGTCTATCTCGGGGAGAATTTCTCATTTTGTTCAGCAACCTAACCCATCTTCATTTTTAGACCCAAAGCAGAAAATCTCTGAAGTGCCAAGGGGTAAAATGCCTTCAAAGAAAAAGGAGAAGAGAAGCTCCTTTCGGGTTGCACATTCTCTCCTCTCTCAGCAGTCTCTTTGTCTGCAGAGCCTGATGGGATAAGAAGAGGCAAGTGCCAGCCTCAAATTGTGTGCATTGTGGGTGTGAAAAGATGCACCCAGCATTCCTTCTCTGACACTGATGAATCCCACACTTGAGGGAAATCTATTTTTCCAAAATGTTTGCTAAATTATCCATAGTATGTTTGCCTTCCCTTATGCTCTTCCTGAGTTTCCTAGCCCGTGCTCCTGAGCCCATTGAACCCTACCTTTGGACATGGCTAGGGTTGTTGTTTGGCTGGTATGCAAAGATGCTACTGACAGACAGACAGACAGACAGACAGACAGACAGACACACACACACACACACACAGAGGCTGAAATGAAAGCATAGGTCTAATTGATCTCTATGTTGGAATGGGTAATTTGTTTAGATTGCATAAAAAAAGAAACATCTACTAGAATATTATTACAGTTTGATGTGTTCAACTCCTTTAGCAAAGAGAATATTTTAGAAATGGTCTGGAAACAACAGTGTGCAGAAGTATCATCAGGTAGTGAACAAATGGCTTTGGTTTCTTTGCCCAAAGTGGAACCCAGTTAATCAGAAAGCCTCTGCAAATTTATGGGGAGCCTATTATATACCAGACCCTGTTTGGGGACTAGAAACATCCTTCATTTGCCCCCACACTCAATTCTGTACCTGGCATGATAATAAAATCAGAGAAAGAACATGTCAGTGTGAGAGATAATTCTTTTTTTTTTCTTAGTGAATGCTCTAGTTACCTGCTTGCAAAGTTCACTGGGCCGGGACTGGCTATTTAAGATAGAAAGTTACCTTACCTTGGGAGCAAGAGAGTTCTTGGCACTTTTGGCTGAGGCCTTTATTTTTCAAGGAGGTGTCCTTGTTTGCTAAAGACAATTTCTTGGCTCAAGCAAACCAATTCAACAGTCACCTGCATTTCTTGACAGGACTATTGCTCCTGAATATTGCCACACCTGGGGTGTGTGCTGGGGCCCTAGATTTGAAGCATGAATATCTTTATCCATTCAGGATGAGGTGGTGGCAGTGTGTACTACACTCCCCACAGGTGTCTTGGCTCTGAATCAAGCCCCTTTGATTCACATGGAAAGTCTTTTCAAAAATTACTGAGAGCTGCTTCAAAGTACATGTCCTATTGATGGTGGAATCACGGGTCTCAGAAGATCTGGGCTAACCTAATATCATGAGTCTGGTCCATGTCCTATTGATGGTGGAATCATGGGTCTCAGAAGATCTGGGCTAACCTAATATCATGAGTCTGGTACATGTCCTATTGATGGTGGAATCACGGGTCTCGGAAGATCTGGGCTAACCTAATATTATGAGTCTGGTACATGTCCTATTGATGGTGGAATCATGGGTCTCAGAAGATCTGGGCTAACCTAATATCATGAGTCTGGTACATGTCCTATTGATGGTGGAATCACGGGTCTCAGAAGATCTGGGCTAACCTAATATCATGAGTCTGGTACATGTCCTATTGATGGTGGAATCATGGGTCTCAGAAGATCTGGGCTAACCTAATATCATGAGTCTGGTACATGTCCTATTGATGGTGGAATCATGGGTCTCGGAAGATCTGGGCTAACCTAATATCATGAGTCTGGTACATGTCCTATTGATGGTGGAATCATGGGTCTCGGAAGGTCTGGGCTAACCTAATATCATGAGTCTGGTACATGTCCTATTGATGGTGGAATCATGGGTCTCGGAAGATCTGGGCTAACCTAATATCATGAGTCTGGTACATGTCCTATTGATGGTGGAATCACGGGTCTCGGAAGATCTGGGGCTAACCTAATATCATGAGTCTTGTACATGTCCTATTGATGGTGGAATCACGGGTCTCAGAAGATCTGGGCTAACCTAATATCATGAGTCTGGTACATGTCCTATTGATGGTGGAATCACGGGTCTCGGAAGATCTGGGGCTAACCTAATATCATGAGTCTGGTACATGTCCTATTGATGGTGGAATCACGGGTCTCGGAAGATCTGGGGCTAACCTCATATCATGAGTCTGGTACATGTCCTATTGATGGTGGAATCACAGGTCTCGGAAGATCTGGGGCTAACCTCATATCATGAGTCTGGTACATGTCCTATTGATGGTGGAATCACGGGTCTCGGAAGATCTGGGGCTAACCTCATATCATGAGTCTGGTACCTGTCCTATTGATGGTGGAATCACGGGTCTCGGAAGATCTGGGGCTAACCTCATATCATGAGTCTGGTACTGTGTCCTTAAAAATGATATGTATTTTATTGAAGATTTTTGCATCTATGTTCATCATGGATATTGGCCTGAAGTTTTCTTTTGAGTTTCTGCTGGGTTTTGGTATCAGGATGATGTTGGTTTCATAAAATGATTTGGGAAGGATTCCCTCTTTTTGGATTATTTGGAATAGTTTCAGAAAACCTAAAATACAACAAAAAAATGATATGTAAATCTGTGTGTGTGATTGAATGTATAACTTCATAAGACTTTTTATATATGTGTGATTCCAAAATTAAACGTATTTTGTCAGGTTATGTTGACTTAAGAAATAGTATCATTCAAAAAGGAAAATGAGAGTCGGTTGTTTTAGAAATGTTAGAAACCTTGCTTGTGGAGGAATCAAACCTACTCATGCTGCCTTGTTGTTTGTCTTATTTCTCACTCGCTAGAGAGTATAGATCTTTATACACATACATGTATAGGGACACACACACATTTCCTCTTCTTCTTGGTCTCCTTGGATAGCTTTCATTTTCTTTCTTTCTTGCTAAGTAGCTCTGAGTATATTCAACTCTCTAGCCATTGATTCTTTTGGGTCTACAGACTCACATCTGCCTAGTCAGAATTCTTTAACGGGAGCTCTTTTGTTTAACTTTTGGGGTCCCAAACACCCAGGTTTCTAGTTTACAGAGGTGTCCTCAAGACATTAGGGCATCTGTCCTTGCCTGCCCTTACTTATTTCTTCTCTCCACCTGGGCTATCACTTCAGCCCTTAACTTTAAGCTGTGAGTTCTGCTCAACAAGTCCTCAGCTGCACACAGGAGTCACTAGAGGTTGCTCCTCCTTCCTTCAGTCTGGCCAACATCAAGGCACAGTGAGGTGCACAGTGCATGCCAATGATTGTTGAGGGGAGGTGCATCCTTAGTAGCAAAAGGGCTGGGCTCAGCAGTGACTCATGCCCACACTTGCCAAGGGCATGACAAGGGAAAGCCTCAGCTAAAGAGCCTGAATCTTCCAGCCACATTACCAAGCAGGTTCTAGGGAGCAAGATGAAGGCGGGATGTGGCCATGGGGAAAAGTAGATGGGGATGGGTTGAGCTCCTTGAGCCCTGAGCCTTGCACAAGTACCTGGAGGGATGTTTATATGCCAAATGCCATTTGAGTCAGGATCCTTGGGTTTCAGGCTGATTTTAGAAAACCATCTATAGTCCCCATTAATGGAGAGAGTGCTTGGATAGCATGTGCAATAATATTATATAGTAGTCACAATAATAACCATCATGTTGTTTAGCCCTAACCATTTGCCTAACAGTGTGCTGGATGCTTCACTAGATTGGCTCATTTAATTATTTCATCAACTTAAGGTAATAAATTAGTATTCCCTTTTTACAGAAGAAAAAACTAAGGTACAGCTAAATTAAATAACTTGCTCAGAGTTCCATAGTTAGCAAGTGGTAAAAGTGTGTTTAAACTCGGGAAGCCTGACTCCAGATCCTGTACTCAACCACAATAGTCTAGTGTCCCATGACGGTAAAAACTAGGGATTTGCATACCTTTCCTCAGACAGGGCCAGATAGTAAATATTTTAGGCTTTGAGGTCATATGGTCTCTGTGGCAACTACTCAACCCTGCTGCTGTGGCAATCAGTATTTATTGACAATGTGTACATTAACGGTGTGGCCATGTTGCAATAAAGCTTTGTTTATAAAAAGCAAGCCATGGGTTGGATTCAGCCTATAGGCAGTAGTTTGCTGGCACTTGGCATAAACGAAAGAGGACACGGAAGTTTCAGATTTAACAAACACTCATTGGAACACTTACTATGTTTCAGGTACTTCAATTAATTTATTTTATTGACGCTCAAAAGCTTTAAGGTAGAAAAGGAATTCCCAATCTACAAATGAGAAAACTGAAACTCAGGGAAGTTAACTTTCCTGGAGACGTACAGCTAGTAAATGGCAAAGGAGAACCGAACATAACTCATCACAACTCAAGTTCCTTTGTCGTTTTTCTCTGTAGGCTTTCCAAGTAGACTGAAGCCCCATAAATAATCAAGTCTCCAGAAGCTATGCTGCCACTTTTTTCTTTTTCAGGGAAGTGTGAACGTGTCATAACTTGGCCATGACTAGCTGCAAGGCATGCTGGGACATCAGGCACAGGAGGCGTCTGGAAGAGGAAGAGGCACTGAGATGAATATGGAGAAAACTTGTCGTGATGGAAAATTGGCCATTGGTAGAGGGAGGGGTTCTAGTTGTCCAAATATGTGGTGAATTCTGGGGGGTTCCAGCTTAATTTAATCTTTGTGGTGGTGGGACATTGTGGGGGTGGGAGTGTGAGCAGAGAGATCAGGAATCTCCAAGCTGTGATAACAATGGGGTGGCATCTTAATTTGGAGCAGGGTGCAGGTTAGAGGATCCTGGGAGGAAGGAGCTGGAAGGGGCTGGCCATCATTGGAGTGGGCTGGTTCTCAGAAATAAGTTTTAGGCTATGGAAGCATCTGGAGTGAGAAAAAGAAATCCAAAATGGAACACACACTCATATAACCCAGGGAGACACCTGCCTTAGCCTTTACACCTCAGATTAAGGGCATCTCTTTACAGAGAACTTTGCTGAACACTGCAGTAGACACCCCTTGCTCTTCTTTGCTATTTGACTGTGTTTTTCTTTACCCAGATACACTCCTGCTTCCATACCTTTCTACTTGCCACTCACTTTTCTGGGAATGCTCTTTTTCCAGCTATCCTCACGCCTTGCTCCCTCGCTTCTTCAAGATTCTCTTTCAAAAGTCATTTTCATAGGAGGCATTTCCACCTGATTTGAAATTTCAAACCCCCTATATCCCCCAGTATTTTATTTTATTTCACCCCTATTTCCTGCTTTATGTTTTTTTCTCCTTAGAATTTACCACTAACCCATAATATATGTTATTTTTTTTTTCTTCTTTCTTGACTGCTGTCTAGAAGATCTAGGAAGTCAGAAAAGGTATGTGGCTTTGCTACTGAATCTACAGTATTTAGAACAGTACCTGGGACATTGTCGGCACTCAACAAATATCTGTCAAATTAATGAACTAACTTATCACAAGCTGTAATTACATATATAATTATGTATTATCTTTATCTCCCACTACACTGGAAGCTCTGTGAAAATGAAGACCATGTTTGTGTTTTTATTACTACATCCTCAGTGCCTAGATTATATGAGGTGCTCAAGAAAAAAAAAAAAAAAAACACTTGAATGAAAGAATGAGTGAGAATTAGGAGGATTCTCCTGACTGGCATAAGATGCCCAAGAACTTGTATATCACATCTTCCTAACTCTTATCAAGGAATTTACGTCTCCCACTGATCTTATATATTTTTTAGACAGAGTCTTGCTCTGTCACTCAGGTTGGAATACAGTGGCACAATATCAGGTCACTGCAACCTCTGCCTCCTGGGCTGAAGCAATTCTCCCTGCCTCAGCCTCCTGATTGGCTGGGATTACAGGAGCCCACTACCACACCCAGCTAATTTTTTGAATTTTTTAGTAGAGATGGAGTTTTGCCATGTTGGCCAGGCTGGTCTTGAACTCCAGACCTCAGGTGATCCGTCTGCCTTGGCCTCCCAAAGTGCTGGGATTACAGGCGTGAGCCACCCCACCTGGCTGTAAACTTAAAATTCTTTTTTTTTTTTGAGCTGGAGTTTCGCTCTTGTTACCCAGGCTGGAGTGCAATGGCGTGATCTCGGCTCACCGCAACCTCCGCCTCCTGGGTTCAGGCAATTCTCCTGCCTCAGACTTCTGAGTAGCTGGGATTACAGGCACGCGCCACCATGCCCAGCTAATTTTCTGTATTTTTAGTAGAGATGGAGTTTCACCATGTTGACCAGGATAGTATCGATCTCTTGACCTCGTGATCCACCCGCCTCAGCCTCCCAAAGTGCTGGGATTACAGGCATGAGCCACCGGGCCCAGCCCACTTAAAATTCTTTAAAGGATATATGTTGTGTCTTATTCGTGTCTGACCTCAAGATCCTTAACAGCAATTGGCACTTAGTAGGTAATAGTTAATTATCTGCCAAATGAATAAAAGCATGCTGCCATAGTAAAAGCAAGGCTTGGGAGTGCAAAGCTCATTTGAAAGCTCACTGTCTGGTGAGGCTGAGACCGCCTTGTTTAGGATGGACACAGAGTGAAGTCCTTGTGGCAATGGAGAGTCTTTGCCAGAGTGACTTAGATGTGCTTAGCCATGAGGCAACCTCAGATCCCCTGCTTTGGTCAAAACTTGCACAGAGGATAGGGTAGGTAGTGTTGAATCCACAGGGACAAAACTCAGACCTGCCGCTGAGAGTAATCTGGGAAGGCTGGGTACTGATAGTGGAGCAGGGATAGAATGTACAATTAAGTCTGGTGGGGTGGTTTACACCTGTAATCCCAGTACTTTGGGAGGCCAAGGCAGGCAGATTACTTAAGATCAGGAGTTTGAAACCAGTGTGGCCAAGATGGTGAAACCCAATCGCTAACAAAAAATATGAAAACTGAGCCAGGTGTGGTGACACATACCTGTAGTCCCAGCTACTTGGGAGGCTGAGGTGGGAGAATTGCTTGAACCAGCAGGTGGAGGTTGCAGTGAACTGAGATCATGCCACTAAATTTCAGCCTGGGTGACAGAGTGAGACCCTGTCTCAAAAAAAAAAAAAACATACAATTTAGAAAAATAATTTGATGTCAAAAAGACAAAGATTAGAAGCTACAGAACCACTTGGGTGTTATTGTACATGTTCAGAAATAAGCATTATGACCTTGATTTAACAGGAGTAGTAGAAACAGAAGAGAAGTGGGAGCATATGAGAGACGTTTAGAAGGAATAATTTATATGATACAATCACTAAGTGGATATCCGAAACAGAAGAAATAATGTCCTTATGTCTGGAGTAAAAGAAATATAAATAGTGGGTAAGCACTACATTCAGCCTTTTCTATTCAGTGTCTCGCTTTATCTCCAAAACTACTTTGTGAATACCTGCCAGAGTCCCTATTTAGAGATAAGAAAACAGACTCAGAGAGGCTAAGTGACTGGCACAGAAGGCTGGAGGTAGACCAGTTACTTCTGCTTTCCAAATCTAACCTATTTATACAAAGTGACTCGAGAACTCTAGGGGCTGCCTAGATTTGGGAACCTGAAATGAGCATTCAGTGGCTGTGAAATTGAATGGACTATGTTAAACAAATATCTGGCTTCTTTGAAAAAAGAAAAAAACAAGGAAAGAAATAAAAAACAAGGCAGAGTGCTGAGTCATTCACCCCAAGCAGCCTCAGGGAGGTAATTATAAACAGCTGGAACAGACATCATGGGGCTCCACTAGAATAACCAGAGGAGAAGCTGGAAGGGACTGGCTCCGGAAAGGAGAAGGAGAACTAAAGCAGGGAAGTTACTGCCGAGGACAGAGCATGACCAGACACAACCGGATAGAGCCAAACAGAGCAGGGGCCTCCTGTTCCGAAAGAAAAAAAAGTCCAATTCTAAAAATGCAAGAGTTCTCTGAGCTGTTATCTCTCTGTAAACAGTAAAGTAATAGACACAGGCCCTGAAACCCTGAAGCCTTGACTCTCCATCACATGAAAATAAGTTTGGGTTGAGGTAGTAAGAGTGGTAGAGAGGCCAGTGAAAAATCTATAGGTAGAAGGGCAAAGCTGGATGATGAAGGGCCCCATAGGGACTTAGAGGTTATTTGTTCTTAGGCTTCTTTCCTGTAGGTACTGGTGACTCGTTTTTCTTTAAAGCCTAAGTAACTAATGTCTTTTATTGATGAATGACCACTTGCCTTTTGATATACAACCACTGAGTTAATTTTCCCTTCCAGAATTTGCAGCAGGTCTGAATTGTGGTGTTTACTAAGACACCCCCATTGGTGACCCTGGGAACACCTGGGCAGCTCGTGAGACCCAGGCCCAGCCGGGGGAGGACTTCCACAGCCCTGGCCTTGAAATCTCAGCTACTGGTAGAATATCATTCTACCGACCCTTAAATGAGAAGTCAAGAGGGGAGGTGGATTGGGAACGTAAGGTGAGACATGCTCATTTGCTGCACCAAGTCACCATCACTGGCACCTGCTCTACTCCATGGACTTAGCTACAGGTCCAAGGACAAGTTGGCTTTCAAGCATTAGCTTCAAGTGAGAAGGAGATAACATAAGTGTTCTGTAGTCTTTTTGACTTTGGTGCATAGAAGTCTGTGAACAATTGGATGTAAAAATGTTAATTTGCAAATATGAGCAAGTAGGGTCCATTTGCAAATGGAAATGATACAGGGCAAGAAATAGTACCAAGGAGCATGGGAAGAATCATCCCTTGTTTTCTGGTGAGAATGTAAAAATGTGTAAGCCTGATGTTAGGCATCAGAGAGAGTTTGAGTACAGACAAGGTTTTATGGACGTGGATCAGAACAGCAGTTCTTCACTTCAAACCTGTGTGAGATCAGGTAATATCTGACCTCTCTGAAATTCATCTATTGACAGGGCTGAAACTATGTAAGATGAGGATGAAACTAGATTAATGCTTGTAAAGTATCTAACGTAGTAGCTGGTACAAAGTAAATTATCAGTGAATATCAGTTTCCTTTCTCTTTCTTCCAAGGTGCCATATTAATAAATAAAGATACTGTGGAATGCAAAGCATCTGCTTAGAGCTGGGTTGAAAAATTCCATATTTGTAACAATGTAGATCAACAAAAATCACTACATGCCAGTCATAATAATGGCAAAACCAAAGCATAAGAACATAGTTCATTCAAGGTCATAAAACTTAGGTGGACCTAAAATTCAGTCTCCCAAAAGCTGCTTTGAAGGTTGGCCCCGAATTTTTCTTTCTCTAGCTCATCTTAAGGCCCATGTTTTTAATTAAAACCAAAATACTTCCACTCAGTGAGCAGACCTCAAATCTCAGCAATCATTAGGAGCTCAATGGGTCCTCCCCTTGTCTTAATAAGGTCAAGACAGAAACAACAATAGCAGCTGCTGTCCTCCCCATCTCCCCTGGCTCTGGAGCTTGGCGTCTCCTTCTCTCTGGAGAGTCTATGAGTCAGAATTCATTCCTGGGGACCCTAGCCTAGGAAGCTGCACTCAGTTTGCCTGTGCATGCAGAGTACCCAGCCCTCTCAGGAACTCTTATGATGAGGCACTTCTCAGGCTCAGCACTGAGCCTGGTTCTTGGACTGTCTTTAGTCCTTCAATTGCTGTCTTCCCAGCATTCAGGTGATCACTCTTGCCCAGGGTGTGTTATGGGTAACGGAATGAATGAATTCACACTCACGACTCTGGTAGTTGAGCAGATGCCTTTTGAGTTTACTCAATGAGGAAGGTAAGGACCCTCTGCAAAGACTGGTGCAGAGGAAGGGAGCCCTTCCTCCCCATCCCACTTCATCTTTTTTTTTTTTTTTTTAATCACACAGAGACACAGAATAAGACTTCTGTATTACTTGAGCTCTGGTCTTTTTTCTACTACTTAATAATTGACAAGGTCAATTGTCCATCTGAAAAGGGTGTTGTTTAGTAAGCTTATCTTTTTCTGTTGGAACTTCTGACATTTGATGAGCCTGGAATAGGACTCAGGGAGACACAGAATCCACTCTGGATCAAACAGACCTGGATGAAAAACTCCAACTCCTATACTCACCAGTTATTGGACCTTGGAACATCTTGAGTCTCTGTTTTATCAAAAGATATTGCATGATGGATGGAAATGCTTTACATATGGCGCAGGTATACAGTGCATGTTCAAAAATGGCATCTTAAAAATCTCCCACATATCATCTCAATGCATACATATACAAAAGAACATATATGCCCTGCCCTACATTGCTAGCAAGAAAGTTCTACCTCAGAGCCATATTCTGTTGTTTCGGAACAAATACAACATATTGTAAATTTTCTGTATTCCCTCTGAGGCAGCTCCAAACAGAAGGCAGGGCTGCAGGGAGCCAAGGAGCTGGGAAAACGCATAGGATTTTTGGTTCTGAGGTCTGTTAAGCAATAGGAAAACACCCTTTGGGGATGGTTGCTGACAAAAAGCCCTTCCTATTCCAAACTGGAGGCATAGAATGGAGCAGAGAAGGAAGTCAGCCAGCAGTGGTTTCATTTGGGACCAGCTTGCTCATCTGATGAGGCAAAGACCCAGTGCTGGGCTCTCCTCCCACTGCCTTGCATTCTGTAGGGGAGCCATCAGAATGGGAGGTCGCCATGTTGGCCAAAGACTTGTCCCGGGGGACTTGGAGAGTGACAAAAGTGGCACAGAGTCCTTTTTCAGGGTGGTCTCTGACGGGGACAGAGAATCCAGGAAAAGTTTTGTTGATAGAACATTAAAACAGAAACACATTTTTGGGAATGACACTTCCAATTTGGGGTCCAAACTCCCAGACATTATTGAAGCCTTGGTATAAAGAAAATATTCAGTCCTTCACTTTGGGGTTCAGACTACATGGGTCTCCTCCCTATTACTGCTTTTTTTTTCTTTCCGTGAACGCAAAAGGAAGTTAAGTGCTGCATTCCAGGATGGACCCAGAGAGAGAACGATCCATTTATTAAGAGCAGTGGAGATGGTTTCCAGAAGATCTGCGGGAAAATGCCCTTTGCCGGCAGCCCGCGGCGCCCAGGCTGGGCTAAGCCGATTAAACCTCCATTCAGAATTGCAATAACCCAAAAGATAGGCTGGGGCAACTGATGGGCCTCAAGATTAGCCACTAAATGGATAGCTCTCTCTGGGATTGTGGCTGCTGTATTTTTGGAAAAGGGGCACTTTCTTTTCTTTCTTTCTTTTTTTTTTTTTTTTAATTTCTATTTTCTCATGGCTCTGCTTGCGAACCTCATTAATTTCCCAAAGTCTCGGCAGAAGAACAATTGCTCTAATTCCATCTGGCAAGGTTCTAAAGGCTGAACATTTCTCATATAATGTAAAATATATGGAAAATGAAGAGACACACTTATATATGACCCCTGTAATAGATGGCCCAGTATACATAATAGGCTACACCCCATATGCAAACACACACATATGTGTATATAAATATTTTTTTCCATGCCTTTCTGCCCTTATCCTGGAATTTTTAGCAATTTGGCCTGTCCCTGCTTATTAATGATGTTTCCAGAGCAGAGCTCATTGGTGCATTTTCAGCAATGGGCTGATTAATAGGTGGGCACGGGGGAGCTCTTTGGAAGCCAGGGCATTGCTGGCTTGTTGACCTTGATGCTCGGGGGGATAGTCTTGCTTCAACTATGGAATCTCAGTTAGCATCATAAATTGTGGAGCCACTGGTTTTATTGCCCTTCTGCCTCCTGCTGGGAATGTTGTTTCTCTTTAATAATGGGCTGAGCAGCAGCAATGAGCACTTCCCCTCCTCCTCCTCCCTCCAAGACTTGCCCTGTGCATGCTTGCTTTCTTCTCCTCCACATCCATTCTCTACCTCCCAGCCCTGATCACTAAAGCAGACACATGACACACACACACATGCACACACACACACTGCACACACAAGCACCAGCTATGCACACTTGCATCCATGCAGCTCTCATATGCATACCCAAGCCCTCACAGGCACACACAATATTCATGCACATGTGCTCATAGGATCACACACACATATGTGCAATAAACATACCCATGTAAAAACAGAGACCTATCATCCTCCTGTCTTTTAACTTCAGGACTTAGTAAGGACACACCCCTTCCCCCACCAGCCGCTCGCCTGCCTGTCTTTACGAGGCAAAGCTAAATCAGGCAGGGATTTTCAAAAGGCACTTTTCTAAACATCAAAGAAAACCAGAAAGTAACCAATCTGAGAAAATATGAAGAGGATAAAAATAGCCTTGTTTTCAAAATAGTGAATTCTAGAATATTAGTAGAAATAGAGAAGGGTTGGCCTGCCTTCTAAGCAGTGTTCTCAGAAGAGCAAAGATAACTCTCCTGCTTCCCCATTTCCCCATCCTCATGGTCTCCAGGAGCCATCTCACTCCTTGGGCCTCAGGGACAAATCTCCATACTCAAGCTTGTCCTGGAGATGAATCCAAGGAAAGGTTCACTTTGCTGTCTGTCAGCTTCTCCCACTTCTAGATCATCCTACTCCCACACCTAGTGAGCTCCTGCTCATGCTTCAGCTCTCTGTTCAGATGCCACTTCTTTAAGGAAGCTCTCTGGGGCCTCCCCGTCAAACCCTTCTCTTAATATCCAAGAGTACTACGTCACTTGTCCCTTTCACAGTAACCATCACAGTGGTAAATGTGTGTTTATTTGTGAGAGCATTTGGTTAATGTCTGTCTCCATAGCTGGAATGTAAACTCCTTCAGTGCAGGGACCCCACATCTGATTGCATTCAACCCTACATCTCTAGCATCAATCCCATTACCAGGAATGTAGTTTATACTAAATAAATATTTGCTTATTGAATAAGCAACTCTTCTGTATTGGATTACAGACATAGAGAGGTGACTTCCCAAGTCTATTTTAGTTCAAATATCTAGTATGACAATCAGTTTCCATATTGTAGTAGGGCTGTTTGTGCCCTGCTCAGCTCCCCTTTGCTGGGCTGGTGGACCCATGTCTCAGCGTACTCGTTGTTCTTGACTCACAGCTGGACCCTTTAGAGAATTACTCAAGATCAGGAGCTGTGTCACCCAGAATGGCCTTGGAAGCTGCATTCTCTCCAGAAGTCCGTCAGTAGCCAATGGCCAACTAACACAAGGGTAGAAAACTTTGGCACCCTTGCCTCAAGGTGGGAACTCTGTGGTTCCACGCAGGCTCCAGAGCTGCCTGAGGGATGAGGCTGAGACTAGACTTCAACTGCACCCTCACCTTCTGGCTTCTTCCTCTGCCTTATACTACTTCCGTCACTCTCTTACAAGTTTTATTTGGGGGCACTCTCTCAATAGCTCAATTACATATGAATCTCAGCTTAGGACCTAAACCAAGACACATTCAATATTCATAACAAAAGGGATACTGATAATTTTTTTTTTGAGACAGAGTCTCACTCTGTCACCCAGGCTGGAGTGCCATGGTGCCAGCTGAGTTCACTGCAACCTCCGCCTTTCAGATTCGAGTGATTCTCTTGCCTCAGACTCCCAAGTTGTTGGGATTACAGGCGTGTGACACCATGGTGGCTAATTTTTCTATTTTTAGTAGAGATGGGGCTTCTCCATCTTGGCCATGGATATATATCCATATATCTAATGAGGTATATAATGATATATCAAACTCCTGACCGCAAGTGATCCTCCTGCCCCAGCCTCCCAAAGTGTTAGGATTACAGGTGTAAGCCACCACACTTGGCCAATACTGATAAATTGATTCTGTGTAAGAAAATAAAAACAACAATGAGCAACAATCCTGATTTGTAGCATTTACTAATTTCTTGGTGCAAGTAACTCCTACTATGACCATTTTCAAGCTGCCAGTATGACATTGCTGAACACAAAGTTGAAAAGACGTGCATGTAATTGGCTCATGGGAGTCAGTTTGAGCCATGTCTAAAATATCATAACTCATGATAGACATAATTTAAAAGTTGTACACATAAGATTAATATACAAAGTTTTGAGACTTTGCTTTGGAGTCAGAGATGCAAAGCACTTACTACAGGACTTGGTACATGACTGGAAAGTGATATATCTAATGAGGTCCCTTCCCCTTCCTTGGTCCAAAACTGTTAATAGATCATGCTGGAAAATTCCAGTGCATTTATGTTCTGGTGGAATGGTGCACACAGGACATCCAGGCCTGGAGGTTATTCATTCACCCCTCAACGCCATCTTGTGGGCAATGAAAACTTTGCCAGGGTTTGGGGAAGCCTGCTCAGCCATTGTGTGATTTGACCTTAAAATCAAAATTGGATAATCTATATAGCTCTAGAAGAAAATCTAGAGATTATCTCAATGTGCAGAAGTTGGATTTAGGAATTCAGAATAATGGAGTCTACTCCCGGGACCTTCGGTGATATTGATGTATGACAAGATGCCTGATTGTGGTTTCAGTTCTCAGCAGAGGCTGTGGAATCAGGCAGATCTAGGCTTGACTTTTGGCTTTGTGGCTGTGTCCTTGGCCAAGTCACTTGACCTCTCTCCATCAAGTTTCCACATTCGATGAGTGGAAATAAAAGTCATGCTTATTTTACTGCCTTCTTGAGAAAATATAATGAGATGATTTGTGATTAGCCCTTTACTATGCATTTCAAATGTGCTCATCCACAGTAGATGTTATCAATATTATTGTGGCTATTATTACTGCTTTCAATACAGGCCAGTTTTTTTTTTTTTTGCCTTTTTTTGCTTCACAGAAATGCTATCTTGATGATTATAGACTTGAAACTCTAAATCAAATACTAGGAGTTATTAACTGACGTACTTTCTTCCTTTTCTGTTGGAGAAGACCTCAGGACAAGAATCACCTCTTTCTAAGGCTGGGACGGTGGATGAATTAGGTGGTTGTTAATTAGAACAGAAGACAACTTACTGGGTATTTAGCACCTGTAAGTCAGTAGGCACTGAGCAGGAGGGTCTGATAATTTCCCTGAAACACACATCTATTGGGTATTTTTTGTATATAAAGACATGAGGAGATTATTAAGGAATAGATTAACATGTCTCATCCTTTGATAGTCTGTCGAAAGCTACCTGTCCTTTGCTCTGGGAGCCAGAAAGAACTAGATAGGCTTTAACATGCTATTTTTACTTTTGATTTCTGGCTAAATTGAGCCATAGACTTCATTATTACAAACTGTAAATTCAGCTGGCATTTATCCAAGACCTGCAGTGTGCCTAGCCCTGGGCAGTGGTGGAATTGGACCAAGCTCATGCTCTTAAAACATGAGTGTTGTGCTTGAGTGGCAAATCCAGAACTTTACAGACGACAAACCAGAATTGATCAGGGACACCAAGAAGGGGCCTTTTGAAGGGCTATGGGCTGAACATAGAGGGATAGTCATGTGTGTAATTTAAATAGCCATTCCGTGGCTATTCTGAGTGGAGTTATCGTCTCGTGGTCAGCCTCAATTTCATATTGGTTGTGAGTCTGAAACATCCAGATAACCGTGAGCTCAACCTTTCTTCCTATCTCAGCTTGCTCTGCGTTTATCAGAGAGGCAGGAGCATATGATAGCTGGACTTCACAGAAACCCTTTAATGAGCCAAGCACTACACTAATGTTACAGTGTAGAGGACATTACTCTAATCACTCTACTGAAGAAAAAACTGGGGCTCAGAGAGTTTAAAAAATTTACTCAGTTACACAGGACGATGGCAGTGTGTCTGACTCCAAATTCCCGGTTTTTCTGTTACACAGGCTGATGGCTGGTAATGTAGAAAAAAAATCTCACTGTAGATACAGGCTGGAGAAGATTCATCAATGCCTCTGCCCTCAGATAACTCATAGTAAAGTAAAGAGGTTCTTAACCTTTTAGGGGGAAGGGCAGAGTGTGGGGATGTTGTGTAACTTTGAGACTCTCCCTCGAAAAATGCTGAGAATCTTGCACCCTGCTTCAGAGAAATGTTAGTACACCCTCCCTGTCCCATCCCAATCCCCAGCAGAGACTCTGAGCTCAAAATACCCTGGAAGCAGACTGTTACTAATTCCAAGGTGCCCTGCCCTATGGAGGAAATGCTGCTAAGTATTCCATTGGAAACTGCACGTACAGAAATAAGTGCCGGCTGTGTGGAAATCTCCCCTTCCATGCTGGCTACTGCTGCAGAGCTTAGAAGGAAGATACACAGGACAGCAATACTAAAGGACTCAGACCATTCAGTCAGACACAAGGTTGACTTCTGAATGGCTATGGAGAACAGCCACTGCTAATGCTATGGATCTGTTTTGTGTAATCAACGTGACTCTCCATGGGCTTTCTTGGGCAAGCTGGAGATGAGGTGCAATTCCCTTTGCAGAACAGATCTACATGGAAAGTGTGCCAGAGAGTATAAACCCACATGCTGTATTGCAGTTCCTTATTTGTTTTCCACCTTAATTGGAAAGGTGTTTCTTGGGGTTGGCAGAGATGCTGAGATAATTTTTTTTAAATTAAGAGTTAAGTATGATCAGGACTTCTAGGGTGCTGGTATGTTCTATTTCTGGATCTGGGTGCTATGTACACTTGAGAATGCATATTATACTTTTCTATATGAAGATGGTATTTCTTTGTGTGTATATGTATGCTTTATGTATATATTTCTATATATTCTATTTAATGTGTATATGAAAGTACTTTTTGAAAAGAATGAAGCAAGTTACATAAGAACTAACCTTTTAAGTGAAAAAATAATATAGTCATCTACATAATTTAAAGTACTCAGTTACAATCAGCCAGATGTCTGCCATATTAGTTTAAAGGTCCCATGAAACGGGACTGAGACACCTCAACACATCTTAACACATTGAACTGGGAGTTCCAGAAAGATCCTCCAGCTTCCTTCTGCGGGATCTTTGGACGCCTTGAATGACTGGCCCCTGCTCCTCTCTGGGGCCCTGCCTTCTAACTTGTGGCTCCTTCCAGCTGAGCCCTGGCTGCTACTAGAGACAAGATCAGATTCATCAGTCCTAATGTGAACGACCTCACAGGCCCACCGAATTGTGGAATGAGAAAGGAGTCTTCTGCCAGGTCCTTGTGTCTTTTGCATTGGGACATTGGTGTGTAGTCTGAAACTGCTCCCCTCCCCAATCTCCTACCCTTTTTCTGAGCTCCATTTATTCACAAGCACTTAGATTTCAGTTCACTGAGCAGCACTCCAGTGTCCTCTTGGAGCCTGCCCCTGCCCACCTCTGGACGATCTCTGTCCAGGAAAGGGCTGGTTCTAGTTCCTCCAACCCCCACCCCGACTGCAGTCTGATTGCTAGATTCCAAATTCCACCTTCCTTAATACACCCTGGACTTTAAATATGAGATGTCAACTGGACATCCAACACAATGGCTTGTGTGCCCCACAATGCTCAGTGTCAGGCACTTGCTTTAATCTCCTCTGGGCTCCCACTCCAATCCTCCCTTTGGCTCAGCCTCTGCAGCCCCATTTCCATTGTGTTCCTTTCTTCCCTCCCTGCCGGCTCCTGCTGTGTGGCATCTGAGTTATGACATCCTGTGTCCCAATGCTTTAGGGAGGCTGTTGATTTCAGAAATGGGAAGGTCTGACTGAAAGGCAGGAGGAAGGGAACCAGAATCAGAGCTGAGACCCTAAGAAAGCAGCAGTGGTCTGTGAAGCTGCAAGAGAGGGCAAGTGTACTGGGTCACTGGATGGAGGACACACAGCAACCACGGGGAGGGGAGCACAGTCCATGCTATGGCCCAGGCAATCCCTGGAAACTCAGTCTAGTTTATCTGTCTTTTGGGGGTAGGAGGAGAGGATGGGATGTAATGACACACAGAGTTGTGTTTATCTGCCTTTATCTCTCCATCACTGTGAAAATGCCCCAATATCTGGTTTAATTCCCTATGCATTTCTTCATTTATTCACTTCCAAAAAGATTTAAGCAAGTTAATGTTCCCCATGTCATGGGTTATGTGGATCCAAAATGCCCCTCTAAGATCCGGCATAGCACATAATTTCTGAGAATGTATTTCAGAAGACACAATTCTCCAAGGCCAGGGTCAGGGAGAAAAAAGCCAGTGTGTTGCAGGATGTCAATAAATCTGCAAGACCTCAGACACATGCTTTTGCCTCTCTGATCCCATTTCCTCCTTATCTGTAAATGGAGATAATGATCGGGCCTTGCCTGATTCTCTGGTGGAGAGTCCTAGACAAGATGTGAGAGAGCTCGTTGTAAACTATAAAGTGAGGAGTTATTAGGAGCCAAATGTGCACAAATTTCAGGAAATGAGATTCTGCTGGACAGCAAGAGCCTCGTGATATAGGAAGTGTCTCAAAGTCTGGCTTTTTAAATTGCTATAAAATCACGTGTGTAACGAAACCTGTGTGACTCTCTTGGCTGCTGGGATAAACGACTTTGCTTTCCCAGGCTGCAACCACATGACCCTGATTATTCTGCTCGTCTCTCTGTATTTTTTGTAGAACCTTGGCTGTCTTATTTTTTTCAACTTTTTTTCCCCCTCAGTATCATCATTGGGTCCTTTTCTTTGTCTGCATTTTAAAATGGTAGAATTACCAAGAGTGCCATTTTTAAGCTAGAATTACTTCTCACTTCACTTGTTCAATCTGGGTGATATCTTCCACCATCCAACTCCGGATAATCTCCAAATCTATAATAAAGCGAATTCCCCCATTTAAATTTCAAACTTGAGTATCTTCCTGTCAACTCCTCCTCTTACCCTCATATGCCCCTAACTGACCTCATAAATTTTCCCACCAAATTTCTTTTCCCCTAGTCTTCTGTATATGAACGTATCTATTCATCTGCCCAAGCCGGAAAGACTGACTCTAAGTACCCTTGAGGACAGTGATCACACCTGTCTCTTTCACTGTGGAATTTCCAGTGCCTTGTACATGACAGTGGCTTAGTCAAATCTTTTTTTTTTTTTTTTGAGATGGAGTCTCACTCTGTGGTCCAGGCTGGAGTGCAGTGGCACAATCTCAGCTCACTGCAACCTTCACCTACCAAGTTCAAGTGATTCTCCCACCTCAGTTTCCAGAGTAGCTGAGACTATAGGGGCATGCCAACATGCCTAACTAATTTTTGTATTTTTAGTAGAGATGGGGTTTCACCATGTTGGCTAAGCTGGTCTCGAACTCCCGACCTCAGGTGATCTACCTGCCTCAGCCTCCCACAGTGTTGGGATTATAGGCATAAGCCACCATGCCTGGCCTCAAAAAATATTTTTATTTTGTAAAAAATGTGTTATCTCCTCTCTCCTTTCCCACTAAATAATAATAAAAATAACAAAATTATGTAAATCGGATAGATAGATACATAGATATATGGCTAGAGCCTGGCTTAGTGCTTAACATTTAACTACTTGAGTGTTTGCTGGGTGTAAGATGCTGTGTCAAGCCCTTTACGTGAAGTCATGTGATGCTTAACAATGGGGATATGTTCTGAGAAATGCATCTTTAGGTGACTGCACTGTTGTGTGAGCATCATGGAGTGTACTTACACAACCTAGATGGCATCGCTTACTCCATGCCAGGCAACAGAGTGGGAATTCATCTCAAAATGGATATGGTATTGCCTATTGCTCCTAGGCTACACATCTCTGCAGCAACTTTCTGTCCTGAATAGTGTAGGCAATTGTAACACAATGGTACGGATTCGTGAATCTAAATATATCTAAACGTAGAAAAGTTACGGTAAAAATATTGTATAAAAGGTAAACAATGGTGTACCTCTGTAAAACACTAACCATAGAGAGGAGCTTACTGGGCTGGAAGTTGCTCTGAATGAGTGAGTGGTGAGTGATTGTGAAAGCCCAGGATATCTCTGTACATCACTGTAGACTTTGTAAACACTGTACACTCAGACTATACTAAATTCATAAAATCATATTTTTCTTTATTCAATAATACATTAACCTTAGCTTACTGTAATTTTTATTTTATAAACTTATTATTATTTTATCAATTTTTGGACTCTTTTGTAAGAACACTTGGTTTAAAACACAAACACATTGTACAGCTGTACAAAAATATTTTCTTTATTTAGATCTTTGTGAGATTTTTTTCTATTAACTTTAAAAAGAATTAAATGTTCTTGTTAAAAACTATGACACAGGCTGGGCGTGGTGGCTCATGCCTGTAATCCCAGCACCTTGGGAGGCTGACACAGGTGAATCATGAGATCAGGAGTTTGAGACCAGCCTGACCAACAGGATGAAACCCTGTCTCTACTAAAAATACAAAAATTAGCTGGGCGTGGTGGTGTGTGCCTGTAATCCTAGCTACTCAGGAGGCTGAGGCCAGAGAATTTCTTGAACCCAGGAGGCGGAGGTTGCTGTGAGCCGAGATCGCACCACTGCACTCCAGCCTGGGCAACAGAGCGAGAATTCATCTCAAAAAATAAACAAAAGAAAACAAAAAAAAAAAACCAAAGATGCAAGCACCCACATTAGCCTGGGCCTACACCAGGCTGAGGTCATCAATGTTACTGCTTTCCTGTCTGGGAGCAATAACAACTTCATTATTGTCTTATGGGACACTGTCATATATACAGTCTGTTGTTGACTAAATAATGATGTGGCCCATGACTGCATTTATATAATGAATGTTACACACACACACACACACACACACACACACACGCACACACATATCTCTATATGTATATGTATTTATATATGGTGTATATTGTAAGGGAGGAAAACTTTGTTGCCTCTACTGTCGTAGGGTCTCTGGCTAGGACTGAGATTTAATTTGGCATAAGACAAATTCAGGATAAAAGCATACCAATTTTTAAATATAAATTTTATGTGACACAGGAGACCTCATAAGGAAATGAAGACACAAAGACCTGGCAAAACCTAAATGCTTTTATTCTAGGTTGAACAAAAAAGGGCAATCGTGGGAAGGCTAAAGGAAGATAAGAATTATTTTATCAAGGATTTGTTTGTACAGAATTTTCTTGGTCTCAATTTCCCGTCCTCCATGATAAGAATGTTTTCTTTTTCCTGGTGTAGAGAGGACAGTTCTCAAATTGGAATTTCATCTCTTTCTTTCGAGAAAAAGAAGGAAGATCAGAGTGTCCTTCTTGGATCTGCTGTTTTTCAAGTGCCTTTAACTCAAAATAGTGAACATGCCAGGGTAACATATTTTGGGATGGCATAGTCTGAATTCCTTGTGTGTGTGTGTGTGTGTGTGTGTGTGTGTGTGAGATATTTACATGTGCATGTATGTGTATAATTTTCATTATCCTGAGATGTACAAGTTACCTGTTTTATGGATGAATAAACTAATTTTGCTCAAACTCATTCAGATAACAAATGATAAAACTCATTCATATCAAATGTATTGCCTTTTAGTTCTAAGTGATATTTAATCCTTACAGCAACATTTTCATGTCAGAAACTACTATATTCCCTACGTGGCAGACAGGGAAACTGAGGTGGAGTGAGGTTAAATGCCTTGCTAAAGGCACCAGCTGGTAAGCCAGAGAACAGGGTTCCAGTCCCAAGTCTGTGCTATGCTGGTTCCCAAATGCTAAAATCTGCATTGTAACTACTGTGCTGTAACACCTTCATATCTGCCAGAACATAAGTACGCCTGGTCTCACTTCTTGAGCATCTTCTCATTTGTCCTTCTCTATATCAAACAGAGCGCACACAGAGCAAATCAGTGAAATGTGTTGAATAAATGAATAAATGAGTAGAAAAAGTAAATGAATAAGTGAATGTCCATGTTTGCTTCAGTTCTTTTGTTGGGCCTAGTTTCTCCCTCCTTTTTTTCTAAAAGGTATATGCTTTTTTTCTGCTTCATGTTTTATGTAGTTTAGCATTGCTTTCTAAAGACGATGATCATTATTCCTTCAGGTTCTTTCATGCATTATCCTTTTCCCTTCAAACAGCTGATTGAAAGGGATTTGTTTCCTTTGTACAGGTCATTTTTGTCTAGCAGTGAGGCCAAGTGTTTTATCCCATGGGAATGCATCTTCATTTTTATAATGGAAGTCAATGGGAGTTAATAAAGGGAATGGAGAAAGCAAATCTCTGCCAACTGCTTAAGTGTGCATGCTTTCCATCCTGAGAATCCCACCTGTCCTCACCGTGTGCCACTTGGGGAATTCTACCAGCAGCTGGGTGGGCATGACATGAGATGCCGGCTTTGTGAACGTTTGATTGAAGGTGTCATGCTCGCAGGAAACATGGGTTGCTTAGAGTATATGTCACAGACCCCAGTTAAATAAGGGGTCACTGGTCATCTTGAAATGAAGACCCTCAGTGTTTCTCAAACTCACATCTGTGAGGCTCGACTTGCTTCCTGCATTATTCTGTCCAAATTAATTCACAGCCATTGTCATGCTCTAGGGACAATGAGTGGAACAGATGTTTATGAACTTCCATGATGCCTGTTTTTTTTCTAGGTAAGAAGCACCGTAGCACAACAGGTATGAGTCTATGCTAGAGCCACATTCGCTGGTTCTAACACTGAGGAATCTGAAGCCGTTACTTAGCCTTCCCATGCTCCCATATCTTCATCTATAAAAAGTGAGTAGTAATAAGGCTGTTGGGAGAATTAAATGAGATAAGGCTATTGAAGCACTGAGCTAAGTCCTGACAAAGGGTAGGCGCTCAGTGGGTATTACTGATGAAGGTGACAATGACAGTGATGATGGTGGTGATGCTGCTGTGGTTATGGATGATGCAGAAATAACTAACACATCAAGATACTCACACCCAGCAGCCAGGTAGAGAGCTAGCCATGCCATCACACAGTTGATCGTGAGAAAGGTGTAAATAACAGGTACAACAGTTTAGCTGGCAGAAAGCACTCTTGGCTAAGGTTATCAACAAAGGTTTTCTATGAGTGTTAGTTTCTAAGCTGGGTCTCCTAAATATGTAGGCTTTGGAGAAGCAAGGATAGACTGCAGGGCCAGTGTTGATGAAACAAAATCAAATATGGCAATAACTCCTTCCAAAAAGCTGAGATATTTTCAAGTTGTCTTTACTACATGTTCTGCCATGAAAAATTGTGATGAGAATTTTACATTTATATAGCACATTTATTTTTAGAGGCTCCAGTGATATTATTAAAAGCTAAAACCTTCCATTTTAATGTTGGCCCTTCTTAAAAAATATATGTTCTATCCCCTTTCTTCCAATGAGCTCTCTAACCTCTAACTCATATCAGCCTTAGTGGGATGTTTAGACTAACTGTTAAATCTGAAATTATTTGAATATTAAACTTTGTTTAAGTTTTAGAAATATTTCAAAAGTAAAGTTTGTTGAAAAAATCTTGGTGAAAAAGGAATACCAATTATGTTCAGAAGTACCAGGGAGTTGGATAGAAAAACAACCCAGGAAAAAAATGTTGAGATGGAAGGCATGTTAAATAATGCTATCAGGGTACCCGTGGAATATTTTCCACTTTGGAAGCAAACAACTAAGGATCCTATAAAACATAGGTCAAACAGTGGTTGACAATGTTCTCTGAGCATTTTTTGAGACACAGCAAAATAAACTTCCCAGTGTCCAATAATGATATTATGAGTCCTGATCATCAGTTCGTACCAACCTGGTGCTGTGTGCTGTGACATGTTCATCATGCCACATTATTGCATGTGACACCCTTTGTAAGGAAGCTTTATCAAAATCCTGCTTTACCATCAGCAAGATGAAAAATCTGCTGGCATCGGAACAAGAATGCTAGGAGTTTTCACACCACTAACTGTGCAGAAGTACTTAGTCCTAGCAGCCTGAGATGGGGGAAACACAGTGGCTAATTTGTCTAAAGTAGCCTCTCCCCTCCAAAATCCCCTACTGCTATCCGGTTCTGCTGTATCTCATCACCTTGCTTTGTTAATTAATTGCCTTTTTCTTCCTGAAGTTATTCAGTTGAGAGATTGATTGTTTAATATCTCTCTTCTTCATGTATTGTAGCTTTGGGCATGCTCAACACCTAGTAGATTGTTTGATCCATAACAGACTCTTAATAAAAATTGAATGAAAGATCCTTCCTTCCTTCCTTCCTTCCTTCCTTCCTTCCTTCCTTCCTTCCTTCCTTCCTTCCCTCTCTCTCCCTGTTTCCTTTTTCTTGCTGATTTTATGCAAAGGGTCTCATCACTCTTTATTCAGGTTTAATCCTTATTTTAATAAAGTTTTCAAGCAAAAAAGAAAATTGAATGAAAGAATAGATAAATAGATAAGTAATCACAACATTTATTTCCCTGGATCAGGTCTTATTAATTCTCACTGTCTACTGCAATATTATTATTTGGGATGACCTCAGTATATGTGCTGCCGAAGAGAGCACAGACCTCTAACTTACTTTTTAAATTTGTAAAAACTTTTTAATTGAAGTATATTCAGAAAGGTACGCATATGGTAAACACCTATTCCAGTTCACTACATTTTTACAAACTGAACAGATGTAGGAAACTGGTTTTCAAATGAAGAAAGAGAACATTATCAGCTTCCCAGAAGCCCTCTGGTTGCCATCTTCCAGACAACACTGGTGCCTGCCCAAGGGGAATCGTCATTTAACAGCAGATTTTAGTCTTGCCTGTTTTTGTACCTTGTACACACAGATTCATTTAGCATGTGACCTTTTCAGTTTGCCTTCTTTCACTTACTACTATGTTATGAGATTTAAGCATATTGTTGTTCCTAGGTATACAGGGGTCAGTTGTATGTAACATACAAAAATGTGTTTATCCACCATCTACTCTACTTGGGCAGTATCCAATCTGAAGTAGTTATAGATAGTGCTGCTGTATAGTCTTGTATGTGACTTTGTGTACACACATGCACACAGAGTTGTTGGGCATGTATCTGGAATTAAAATTGTCAAGTCACAGGGTCTGCACATGTTTAGCTTAATAATATTGCTGAAAAGTTTTGCAAAGTGGTTATAACAATGGACAATTCCTGAAGTTATAAAGTGTGATTATTTTTAGCCATTCTGCATCCTTGCAAGCATAATTTTTATCATTTTCATTTTATTGTGGTAGTTTTTTTTTAGCTGTTCTTCCCTGCTATAGTCTCACACCTCGACTATGTACAATAGTGTCTCCTGCCAGTCTCCAGAGGGACTGGATAAAGTCAATGCCTAATATCCACTCTTTGGCAATTCACTAAGACTAGGTGGGGTTGGAGACTTATATCCATCGGGGCATGTGGGAAAGGATTCAGTGCTGGCTATAGTCATATGGCATGGTGGGTTCTGTGGCAAAATAGGTAGTACATGCCCTATATTCAATGAAAACTTTAAAAGCACAGACCTGACTAGATCAGGCCTGCCTGGTGTCCACATGTTTAAAGTCTTGAATGTCTGGGAAAATGTCCAAACTCCTTAACCCAGTTTTTGAAGTCTTTTCTGGTCCTTGCCTTTTTGTTTTTCCATTTGACTTCTAGCAGCCATTTTTTTCTTTTCTTTTACAAACACAATACTTTTGCCAGAGTCACCTTTACCACCTTTCCTGAATAGGTCATACACGCTCACACCTTCATACTTTTGGACATTCTGTTCCCGTGGTCTAGAGTACTCGTTCTCCCTTTTGCCTGATTCAGCCATTCAGATCCCTGCTTAGATGACCCACTGGAGGATTTCTAATCCTTAGAGCAAGAGTGAATCCTGCCCAGCTCTATTTCCCATGAAGTTTTGTTCTTTATTATCTACTTACGACTTGGGTTTGAAATCATTTGGTTACTTGCCCGACTTTCAAGTTAGAACTAGAATTTAAATGACCAGGACTGAGGTGAAGTCATGAGTGTATTCAAAGGTCTAGAACAAAGTCTGGGATATTGTAGATGCTAGATAAATGTTTGCTGCATGAATGAATGAATGAATGACTGTGGTACTGGACTTCAGGTATTTGACAAGTATCCTAGCAAAATGTCATTCATTATATCAGATGGCATTAAATATCAAAAAAATATAAAATACAAAATGCTGCTTGGCAGAAGTGGGAAAGAGAACATGCTAGACAGGGGTGAATTAAGAAGAGAATGTGGGAAAGAATGCTGAAATAGAAGTTTCTAGGCTGGGAGCACTAGTAATAATAACACTATTTCCAGGTCTTGCTACAGTGCTTGGATGTATTATGTAATTTAAATCTTATAATAATTATTCAAGAAATAGTTTCAACTTTACAGAAGGTGAAATTGAGCACAGAGAGGTTAAACGACTTTGTCAAGGATGCAAAGTTGCAGAAACAAGATTTGAATCCAGAACGTCAACTTTGTCTCAAAGCCTCAACCATCTTGCATAATTTACTATAAATTAACTGTGTTTTTCCCAATAATCCAATAACAGGAAAGAAGGAAGTATTGACCGCATTTTCTAGATGAGAAGGTCAACATTCAGGAACTGAAGGAACCGGGATTCTTCAAATCTAGCACTGTTTCCTCTATTGCAGAAGGTAGATGGGTGTTGAGGGGAGGGGAGAGGCAACTCCCTAAATAAATCCCACCATTGTTTCTTTGTTCACAGCACTGAGGCCAGAGCAGAAATGTAAATTAAGAGTCCCAGGCTTGGGTCTGGGTCTCTCTCTTGAGTCTTACCTCCCCTGCAGGGCTCTGCAGCATTTCCCAGGGCCTGACCACAGTAGGCATTGTGCCAAGCAGATCCAAAGGTTTAGTCTACATGATGCCTCTTGGGAATCCTTCTCTGGAGAAGACATTTCAAAACAAATCCAAGCCATCTTGTTAGAGGCTAACCTGGGAGACACAAAGGTCAAGAAATGAAGGTTCTCATCTGTCTGGGCGCCTCTTTAGAGCCTCGCCACGCCACCCTCACACACATACACATGCTTGAGGACTTATGACTTACAATCACTCTTATTAGAAGAAAATCATGATCTGGAGTTGAGGAATTTGTCATTGTCAGAAACTTCTTTGAGTAGTAACTCAGATGGTTCTAACAAGAAAATCTAGCTTGGTCTCAGGCAGATGCTCAGTTTTGACTTTCAACACAGGGAGAGTTTTCTTGGATTATGAATGGGCTTTAACATATTTCCTCACCTTTACTTAATGGTTCTCATTAATATTTAGTAAATAGTCCTCCTTTCATGTTCTTTGTCCTTTTATCTATAAGGGTGTTATGTTTTTCCTATTGACTTCTCTCTGTTATTAACCAAACAAATGTAAAACTATTCCATCTGCAATATTACTTCATGAATACTTTCATGATACAAAACATTTGATATTTAAAAATTTACATATATAGGATTTAATCTGTCCCATTACCTTTATAGCTTTCCAATTTCTTGTCGCTTACCTCAAGGTTTTAACAAGTTAGCAAATCTATGCTATGTGAGTTTTTGGTTTTGCTTTTTATATTGACATTTTAATCCATCTAAAATGTATTTTGGTAAATGGTATGAGGCGACAAATTGTTTATTTTAACTGTGAAGTCACCTTAGTTAGTAATATTTATGGAATAATTCTTCACTTCCCAATGATCTGCAATGGTTTCTTAGATATTAAATCTTAGTACATACGGGGAATATTTTTCTCTTGTTTATCACCTAGTCCTCCTGCTTATCAGTTTTTCTTTTCAAATGTTCTTTTGTATTGTGTACTAATCCACTCTCACACTGCTATGAGGAAATATCTGAGACTAGGTAATTTATAAAGGAAAGAAATTTAAATGACTCACAGTTCCGCAGGGCTGGAGAGGCCTCAGGAGACTTACAGTCAAGGCAGAAGAGGAAGAAAGCACGTCCTTCCTCACATGGCAGCAGCAAGGAGAAGTGCAGAGCAAAGGGGCAGGGAGAAGCCCCTTATAAAACCATCAGATCTCATGAGAACTCACTCGCTATCACAAGAACATTATGAGGGAAACCGCCCCACATGATTAGATTATCTCCACCTTGTCCCATCCTTGACACCTGGGGATTATTACAACTCAAGATGAGATTTTGGGTGGGGACAGAGTGCCAAACCATATCATACTGTGACTTATTCCTCCTTACATATAGACCTTAGAACATTTCTCAAGACAAAAACGCTTCTGTGCTATTTTTGGAATTATACAGTGAATGAATAATAATTTCACTCTTCCATACCTTTATGTACACCTCTTTTTTATTTTGTATGTATTTCCTGATTGACCACAACTTCCACAATGTTAGTAGTAATGGTGGCCATTTTTCTTTTGTTGTTCATTTTTAGCAGGTATAACTCTAGTATTAACAATGAAATATGATCATGGATATAACTGAAAAAATACATCCTTGTATTTTGAAGATATAGCTTTCCTGATTGTAAGAAAGAATATATGCTTATAAGAAAAATATTTTAAAAATTGAAAATGTAAAATAAGCTCTTTATTTTTATTGTTGTCACAACTACCCAATTTGTTGTGTGTGATAAAAGTACATTTTCTCATAGTTAAAAGTATCATTCGACTTCTATACTGTAATGTTTGGATTAATTGTCTTGGTATTTGAACAAATAGCTTTTTACTTTTTCATAATGAAAATAAAAACACAAAGAATTCAAGAAGATGGCTAAAACAAATATTCAGAAGTAGAACTTAAAGGTGTAATAAATGGCCAACTTTGCTAGTTATAAAAAATGTAAAAATTAACTTAGGTATTTTCAAAAATCTAACAATACATATTTAAATTTGGTGCTACTCTTTGCTGATTAGAATGTGATGAGATGAATGTTCACATATACTTCTGTGGAAATGTAAATTGGCTTTATAATTCTGAAGAACAATTTAAAAATATATAGTAGGTTTCTTAAATATGGTTGAAACTTTAAACCAGAAAATATACTCTGGGTCATTATTTTAAAGAATTTGTTCAAGATATACATTATCTGTAATAAGGAAAAAAAATAAAAATGTAAGTACTTAACAATAGAACAGTACTTAAATAAGTATTCTGTTGTGGAATATTATGCACCCAATAAAATCATGTGAAAGATAATTTTTAATGTTAGGTAACACAACTTATGATAAATAAAAAAGAAACAGTTAAATTGACTTAACGCATTATCGTAGTTGTTTATAAAATATGTAGACATTCTCCCTCCCAAGGAAATACAGGTTATAACTGAAATATCAATAGAAGATTTTATTTTTGGTTGTTGGGCTTACTGGTGATCTTTACATATATTTGTATGTACTATTATCAATTTTTGCCTCTCTGCTTCACATTCACCCTTCATTGCCCTGCTTGGGACAAGAGTACTTTTCCTTTGACCCCTGACACAGTGATACACTTTGTCAGTAGAGGGCGCTGGAGAGACACTGGAGTAGGAAAAGGGATTCACATGGTTCCAGTATTCTGTCTTGTTCCTCTGGCTGGAGGCAGCTGGAGGGAGGCTGGCAGCGGGACACCCAGTGGCACTCACCTCCAGAGAGTTTCAGCCACTCTACCACCCGGGACGTCACGTTTACCTATGGGCGGCTTCCCCCGGGACCCCAGAGGTGCACCCTCAGGGAACTTCTTCCTCATCCAGTGGGCCAAAGCAGCACCACCACCATCCATACATGGAGTTCAACTCTGGGAAGGCAGCGACTTCCATATTTGTTCTTTCCTTGGGTTCTCTGCCTCAGTCCTAGAGCCGGTGGCTGCTTCCTCTTCTATCATTCCTTTGTTTGGTATTCTCTTCACTTTTTGTAGGTAATTCCAAGTTATATTTAATAATTCTTTGATTTCAACATTTCCTGTTCAAATTGCTGTGCGGTTTTTGTCTCCTGTTTGGACCCTAACTTAAAAATTTCTCTTGTTTCCTCACGTTTTCCATGATTCCCATCATAATCAGAAAATAACCTAAAGTTTATTTCTCTTGACTAAGATGATCCATAATTTAGAGATAGATCGTGGTAGCTGGTCGGCTATCTAGCTAGATTGATTTGGTAAAGGGAAAATAAACATGAATCTATTTTCTGGTCATGATGCAAATGGTAGAAAATGTGGAAAATACATTGAGACATATGTGTATGTGGAAAATATTATCCACATATCTGAATACAGAGATCTGTGAGTGTGTGTGCTTTCCAGTATAGACCTCCTCGTAGTACATGATAAGGCGTTCTTTTTATGATAATAAATATAATTATTGTTATAAGCTATTCAGTACTTGTACCTAATTTTGCTATAGCATACTCATGTCTATAATGATACACGTTAGTTTTTTGGGGGTGACTAATTGATCAGGTTTTGCCATGAGGATTTTATCGAATTTTTGTATGGCATTCTATCGGTTTATATGTCCTATGGAAGTAAATATGTTATGGAACTTATGATATGGAAGTTTTCAAGCGGTCACCAGTAAAATCATCTGAGTTCCAAGATGTTTACAGAAGTAATTTTCCTTCATGTATTATTGACACCACTCTGCATTCAACTGATGACGCCCCACAGTGGCCTCAAGTTGTGAATAACTGTTAAGAAAACTTAGCTCACACTCTGACTGATACTCAGTGAAAGATAGTATAAATTCAACTGTCTTCTTTTTAAAAAAATCAAGATAGGCTCTCTTCTTCTCTCCTTACTCTGAGTCAATTCAATCAATAATGTCTTTAAATTTTTTAATTATTTAAAAACATTTTTGTGGGTACATGGTAGGTGTATATATGCATGGGATACATGAGATGTGTTGATACAGACATGCAATGTGAAATAAACACATCGTGAAGAATGGGGCATCCATCTTCTCAAGCATTTATCCTTTGAGTTACAAACAATCCAATTCTATTCTTTAAGTGTTTTTGATGTAATTGTGATGGAGCCATGAAAGTTACTGAGTCATACAAAGCCTGAACATACCCTCACGGAGTTTGCAGTCTAACTGAAGACACAGAAGTTATTCTGCATTCAAAAAGAGGCAAACACGAGGGTTGATGCTTTCGATCTAGTTTCTCATTTAACACTCAGTCAGTCATGAGAAGTGTGGATTGTTGTTTTCACTCTGGAGAAAAGAAGGTGCAGTCTCGAAGGCAAAGGAACTTGCCGTGGTCATTCAAGTAACAGATGGCAAAGATGAGCTGTAACGACGTGTCTATTGACTCCAAATCACTTATGCTTCCCCCAAAATATCGTGTTTCATAAACATATAATTATCAAGCAAATCACTGTTAAGATTGCTGATTAAGGGCTTAGGAAGCCACAGGAATGCAGGGAGAGCTGGGGAGTTCTTGGAGGAGGCAAGGTGGTGGTTCTCCTTTGCCCTCTCGGAGCATTGCCTCCTGGCTCCACTAATCTGACAACTCATCCTGTGGTGCTTTCTAAAACATACTCAGGAGAGAGGAGGAGAACCTATTTTGATTTTTTAACAAAGAAGGTTGAATTTATACTACCTTTCACTGGTGTCTTGGGCAGTCATTTCTACCTTGCAGTGTTAATTAACTATTCCTTTCTTGTCTTCCTTCCCCAGGGGGTTATCAGTACCCAAAGACTTGAGCACAAGTCTTTGGCATTTAAATCCAACATTCCCTTCATCAGAGTAAGGGCCATCCAAGGGCCAGAGTTTTGTGCCTGGATTTCTTGAAAATATTTGGGGTCTTTTTATGGCCACCAATGTTAGTATAATGCCGCTTTACATTTGTACTGTACTTCCTGTGAGAAAGATTGGCTCCGGCCTTGACTCTGCCACTAATTTACTATGTGATCTTAGACAAGTTACTTCTCTTTTAAGGGTATCCATCTCTGGATTTGTAAGTGATCAGTTTGACGTTCATAGTCTATAAGTCCCTTTCTAGTTGCAGCCTTGTATTTTTCTGGCAAATTTCTTGATCTAAGGGTACAGAAGTAGAAAAGTTGGGAGGTTCTCACCCTTGCCAGGTATAAGGGTTGCACCGTCCATAGAGGATTTGAAAACAATAATAAAACTAAATCTCTCCCTGTTTTCAAAAATCTTGACAAGGTAAGAAATAAAAATTCATCTCCACTAGGGCAGACATCCTCCCTCCCCAATTTCAGTAGATCATTGCCTTATTAACACTGCACGCTGCTGTTACAGTAGACATTGCTATGCCATCTTACAAACAAAAGGGTTGAGGACACAAAGGAGCTAAGTGTTAAGAGCCCATGTTGTCCAGACATAGCTAAGGGTTGGCTTTAAATTCCTATTTCATAATCCAGGAGTCTCTCCCTCAAGTAACATCCTCTGTGAGCTGGTCATTCCTGCTAATGACAATGGACTTTGCCAGGACAGACAGGAAAATCTCCTGGCCTAGAAAATAGCATTTCCTGGCTCTTTCAATAGAAGAGTCTAGTGGTACAGTCTGGTTTTATAATTTTTAAAAGCCACTTGAGAATAATCTCAGTGCACACTCTGTTCCATCAGTTAGAAGATATCAAATAGTTATCTAGGCTTTTGGAGACAAAAGATATGAGCTCAAATTCCAACAAATCTGGCACATATACATCAACCAAACCTGGGCAATCTCTGTGAAATGGGGATAATATTACTTTGACCAAAGCATGGCTGGAAAGAGTGAATAGAAAATTTTCATTAAATCACTAGCTCAGTGTCTGGCCCACAATAACAAATGTTAGTTTTCTGTTTCTGATGCCACGGTTAAAATTAACAGCCAGCTCAGTTCAAGTATTAAAGCAGAGGGTGAAGGATTCTTCTTGCCCCAGGCTTCAGAGAGTGGGAGAGTTACAGAGGGCCTTGGCCTCAGCGGTTCTGTGCCTCCATAATTCAACCCACGTGGTAACTTTGTGTGTGGACACATGCTGTGCTGAGGCTTGCAGAGCATTGAGCTGGGAGCAAGACTGGGAGGGCCAGCTACAATTTTAGCTCCAGCTTGGAATTTCCTGGTTTCGGGGGGTCTGGAGTCCGAACCTCCTCCGGTGCTGGTGCTGCTTTTGCTGCCAGAACCAGGCGGTAGACACAGTTTATTTCCACCCGACCGCCCAGGGTGAGGCAGGAGCCCTCCTCCTGGGCCCTCCAGCACTCAGTGCTGGCCTGGCCACCTGGGCAAGCTCCAGCAGCTCCTTCCTGTGCAAACGCATATGGGCTCAAACAATCATATTGCTCAGTCAGGCCTGGGTGGAGAATTGTTTGTCTCTGCCGGGGGAAGAGGAGGCAGGGCTCATACCTTCCCTAATAAAAGGTTAATTATCCTGCCCTGCATCTGAAATCTAGTTAAAGAAATTGTGGCTTCCTTGAACCTCGATTTTTACCTGAATGTAAAAAGGCCTTATGGGTCTTGAATGACTTATGGGCTTAGAGTTACAAGAACAGAATCCACATCAGGCTGATAAGTAGAAAGATGTAGTTTATGAAGTATATAATAGATATCTCACAGGAGTAGAGAGAGGGGAAAAAAAAAAAGCTGAACTGCCAGGCTTTGAGAAAGACAGAAACCCGGATATCTTGAGGGATCTCGGTGGCAGGAACTCATGGAAAGTGTCAAATATTGCCTCCAGAAATACTTAGTTCCAATGATTTATGAACTGTTATACTTGGTTCAAGATTCATATTCCCCCAAAGAAGGAGTCCAATTGGCCAGAATAATGAAAAGAGCCTCTGATTGACAGCTCCATCAACTTTGCATGTCCTGAAATTGACTTGATTGGTTCTTGTTCTCATGATCAAACTCATGAAACCAATTCATAGTAACTAAACTCATAAACAATAGATGTATAAACCAGAGACCATTGAATCAATTTACAGAGCTGCCTCTATCTTTAGGGTGTAAAAATTACTTCTGCTTGTTATCAAGAATCTTCTCCACTTCTTTCATGGTGTTAACATGTGGGAAAGACTGAATAAAGTATTAAAAAGTTGTTCAATGAATGTAGGCATAGGTGATCTTGAGGGGTGCTTTTATTTATTCTGGGGACAAATTCTGACCATCTTGCTTCTTTGTTCCATTTTCTTCTAGTTCCATTCATGTTTCAACTCACGAATAGCCATCTGTTTGGCAGACATGACACGATACCAGGTGGGTGTCAGAATCCCTTTCCTTGAGGGGTCTCCAGGCCTGCTCCAATGGGACTCACCATGTATTACTTTCACTATAAGATAGTGGTTCTGTCTTTCCCTGTAACTGCAAAATGTCTTCTCTAACACAGGCAGGTTTTTTCTTTCCACAGCTAATGTTGTGAATAGAGACATCTGTGTGGTTGTTGGAAGCCTTCAAGGAGGGTTGTAGAAACTATTTGTAGCAGATATTTTACTGAGAGAGAGTGGAGAACAATATGTCATTGCAAAAAAATAAAGTGCATTATTGTTACAGACTTTTACTGAGTTGTCTTAGTAAATCACACCCCGCATCCCATCCCATGTCAAACAATAATAAAAACAAAGTAAAAAGATCTCTTACCAGACCATTCTTCTTGAACACACGTCAAATACAATAATTAAAAATGGGTGTTCTTCAAAAGGCATGAAAGATACTGTTCTGGGCTAGCATGTATATTTTGAAATTCTGCTTGACTGTGCGAGCCAGTTGGATCCTTACATACCACAGCCTGCAAAAATTTTGCTTATTCAGATTGGGATTGCTTCAAGAATGGCAAGACTATTAAAGACACATTGATAATATGTAAAAGAGACATTTATGCAGGTTGTTAAGTTAAACAGGAAACATAAGGCCTTGGGCTGTGTCTGGTTCTGCATGATGCCAGGTGAGAAGATATTTCCAAATATAGACAGATTGTGTGACACTTTAAATCATGCTGAATTAAATAACATCCCCTCTGTAAATCAGAGTTCAGACTTCCAGCAATTCCAAACATCTGGAATACTGCAAAGGTAAATAAATTTAGTAAACAGAGAGACAGACAGATGAATAGATGGATACAGATGGAAGCACATCGAGTGATAAAGTATCCACAAATCAGCAGCAGGACCTCTGGTAGGGTGGCAGATCTATACAGAATGAAGAAATGAAATGCAGAAGAGAAAACCAGTTATGAGAATATGGTTAAGATAACCGTGTCTGAGGAACAAAAGTCATCTCTCTAGGGAGGTCTCAAGAGGTTAGCCTGAGAAAGACTATGACGGTTGCTTAAAGTTCCGGACACCCACTGCTCTTTGCCCTCCCTTCATGGTCTTGACAGTTTTCTGTTCTGATGTCTGAGGCCCAAGGCAATGGATCACAATTAGTCACAAGTTCAAGGAGGTATTTGTTGTGCTGTGACATAGAAGGATTGGGAACAGGCTAGGTCTTAGTCATATGCTGTGGCTGAAATGTTTGTGTCCCTCCAGAATTCGTGTTTAAACTTAATCCTTAAGGCAACAATTTTAAAAGGTGGCATCTATAGGAGGTGATTAGTCCATGCGGCCTCTGTGCTCCTGAATGGATTAGTGCACTGTAAAGGGCTTGGGGCGGTGGGTAAGTCTGCTCCTTTTGTCCCTTGTGAGGACACGACATTCATCCCCTCCAGAGGATGCAGAAACAAGGGTTCATCTTGGAAGCAGAGAGCAGCCCTCACCAGACACTGAACCTCTGGGTACTTTGGCTGTGGACTTCCCAGCCTGCAGAACTGTGAGAAATAAATTTATGTTGTTGATAAACTACCCAGTCTCAAGCATTTTGTTATACCAGCACGAACAGATTTAGACACTCATATCTTGGAGACTTCAATGTGTTTCAGAGTGCCTTATACTGAGGGAGACAAGCCAGCCCATATGGGTAATCTGGGATGTGCAGTGGCAAATTTCATCCTTTATGCTGTGGGAAAATTTACTATTCCAACTGCACATATGAGGCCTGCTGCATATCTAAATGTGCCAGAGGAATAATTAAAAGATGAGAAAGCCAAGTTTCTTTAAGTGCAAAGAAAAATAGTGATACAGATGCCCACAAAGGTATCCTTTTGGGAAAGGGATAATAAGGTGGTACTCTGATGAGAGCCCCATGTATTTTTCTGGAGAGGATCTGCTGCTATTCATTCACTAGAAATGTTATTCTTGACAAAAAAAATGGCAGTAAGAATAGGACTGCAACAACATCCCGGGAAATTGTGTAAATGGTTGATAAAGAAACAGCTCCCTGGTCCCCATGTACAGGCCAGAGAATGCCCAGCGGGGCATCAGCACAAGTCTGATGAAAGCACCGCAGCTAAATGGAATAATCAGAATAGTTCTGGAGAGTGAGTCAAGAGCATAGATATGTAAAGTCTGAAAATAAAGTAAAAGCAAAAAATGGGAGAAAGTGAAAAATTGTTGGGACTTTTGAGGGAAAGTGGAATTTAGGGTAATAGATTGGTGGAGGAGAGTGAATCAGAAGTACAGCCATGCAGAGCAAATGTGGTACAGGTTTGCTTCTATGGGGAGCTTAGTTTTGGGGGCTTGGTTGCATCTCTCGTCCTATCATTTAGAGCTAAGGAGCTAAGCATGAGGTATAGAAAGTTAGGAGTCAGCATGTGAGGAACAGCTGCAACCAAGTGGGAAGACAAGTGTATGCTCAAGCCGTGGAGTGTTTGGTTCTCGTGCATTCGAGGGTTCCGTTATCATGGCTGGGTTGAGCGTTTGACTCTTCTGTGTTTAGATGACCAAGTCTACCATCTTAGCGCTCTGCTTTACCTCCAAGTGGTCAGTGAGTCCCAAGAGTGACTTCAAGTTATCCCCCTGCTGAGAATATGGCTGACACAGAAGCAGCTGCTTCTATTGATAAACTCAGTTTGGTTTTGTAATTAATACTATGAAACAATGGACTTGCCATTTTCTGGTTGCCATGAATTTACTTACTGGTGAGAGAACATGCATTATCTGTTAGGTGTCCAAAGGCAAGGTTTTCTGCAGCATCCTGTTGCAGTTTAGGACTATTAAGGAACAGTCTTTTCACAGCCATGGACGTAGCAAAGCAGAAACTTCTCCAGTGTCACTTGGCTCAAGCCCCTGGAACTGGATAATAATGCTCCTTTTTCCTCCATTACCTCACGATGTATATGTGATACAGGCAAATAGTAACTATGGACCGAAAAGGGGTCCATAGTTTGATACCTTGGAAGACACTGTTCAACACGGGCATGTCTGTAAACACCTCACAAGACTGGCTTCTCTGGCTCCAGCGATGCATGCTTTGTGGGAGATAACCAAACAGCTATCATTTCATCTACGTGAGAAAGAGAAAGGCTACTGGAAAGACTTTTCAAGATTACGGTCTTTTCTCAGAAAGCGAGAGCTAAGATAGAGAGGGCAAATAGGTTTTATCACCCACGGAAAAACATCTGGATCCATATGGGATGTGGAGGAATGAAGGCAAGGAGATTATTCTGTGATTCATTAGTGTTGTCTGGTATGAATATATAAATAAAGAGTTGCATATATCTCTTCTACATGACGTGGGCATCCTGTGGTCATGTGGTCCTTAGGTCCCATCAAATCTAGTAACCACTGTGAAGAGTTTTAACCCTTAAGAAAATTTATAGAAAAGAAAGAAAAGACATGAATACACGCTAAGGATGTACTAAATACTGGCCATGGAAGAAAGTATGTTCAGTGATTTATAGGACAAGGGTAGATTTATTCATTTTTAGACAAAAATCTGTTGGTTAAACTGGAAATAGGGAATTGGGGGCTGAGAGTGATAAAGGAGGTGGACTAATAGTTCTGTGGGAAATAATGGCTCGGCAATAAAGAAAATGAGATAAAACGAGTTCTCAGCTCCCTGCCCCTAAAATAATAGGACAAGGGTTCTTAGCTATTCATACCATATAAGGGTTCTTAGCCAAGAACGCTTATTCTATCATTTTAGGGATAGGGAACTGAGAATTGGGTGAGAAGGATGGGAGCAGAGAGCACCCTAAGTGGTGCGTTTTAAGGCAGTTTTGCACTTGACTCTGGTGTGCTCAAATTTTAAATCTTGTGGCTGGGGTAAGGTTCTGAATCTTCTGTGCATGCACGGTGTAGGGGGGAGTTTTCCTATGTCAGTGAGGCATGAAACCTGAACTCCAAGAGGTATTCTTTGAGAAAATGTTCAGCGAAACTCCTAGGAAATTTTTATACATACCAACCTATGAAAGCTGTTTGAATTTTAAGTTCTGTACAGTGAAATATCCTTCGTTAACATTTCCACTCAAATTGTTTCACTGAGAAACTTTTAGCTTTCACATAAAACCACAGAATGGGTATTCTGCAGGAAACCTCGCCAGAAACAATTTATCTGGAAGGTGAACCCAGTGCACATGGTGCATGCGGAGAAGATTCGAAACCTTACCCCATCCACAATAACCTAACGTTTGAGCACACCAGAGCCAAGTGCAAAACTGCCTTAAAACGCACCACGTAGGGTGCTCTCTGCTCCCATCCTTCTGGCTCATCTCATTTTCTTTATGGCCGAGCCATTATTTCCCACAGAACTATTAGTCCACCTCCTTTATCACTCTCAGCCCCCAATTCCCTATTTCCAGTTTAACCAACAGATTTTTTTTCTAAAAATGAATAAATCTACCCTTGTCCTATAAATCACTGAACATACTTTCTTCCATGACCAGTATTTAGTACATCCTTAGCATGTATTCATGTCTTTTCTTTCTTTTCTATAAATTTTCTTAAGGATTAAAACTCTTCACAATGGTTATCAGATTTAATGGGACCTAAGGACCACATGACCAGAGGATGCCCATGTCATGTAGAAAAGATATATGCAACTCCTTGTTTATATATTCATACCAGACAACACTAATGAATTTACCTTCCAGATAAATTGTTGCATCAGACCTCTTATCCCAGCATCTGCTTTTGGGAGAACCCCAAACTAAGACAAACACTATTTGAATTTTTGCAATATGCCCACATAATTTTCATGCAAATAGGCAAAGCACTATCAACCCCAGTTTAAATGAATAGGATCATTGGAAATTACAGTTTTAATGCAGCGTGGATTGCCCCTTTCCCTGATGCATATTCAGGGTCTGTTGCTGTGGCTCTGAGTAGCCCTTCAGCTTCTACCAATAGAGATGAAGAGATTTTGAGGTCCACACCAAGAGCGAGGAAAAAAGGACTCTGGGCAGGGGATCTTAGCAACGAGGCTTGGAAAACAGGGTTTCGCCCACACGCACCGCCTTGTCAGAAGGTGCCATGGTTTGCTTCTCTGTTTCCCTATCCCCTCCCCAACCATCTCTGGTTTAACACTGCTTCGTGCTCATCACTGTGCTGTTACTGAGGGATTCTCGCTTCACACAGGCTCACGGGTTAGGCCAAGAGACTCCGGGGATTCATTGTCTGGGTCTAACACAGTGCTCCGGGCCCTGGCCCAGGGGAGCTGAACAAAGTCGTCTCAAGATTACAAGCTATTTCAGCCCTATCAGGGGTTATGGCCCCTGCTTTTTAACACCCTGCTTTTATTTGCAGGCTATGAAGTGTAATAGTTCACCATTTTGGTTTAAGTATCACCATAAAAGTCAGTGAGATGGAACAGGCAATAAGTACTTCTTTTACATAGTGTGGCTGGGGCTGGGAGCTTACGTCTTCATTAACCTACAGAAACGGCTCTGGAATAAAACGCTGGGGTGGGTGCTCCTTAATGTCAGCATCTGCAGGGAAGAGCCCCCCTCCTTCTAACTCCGTGTGCCTGGCTTTGCCCCTTGCTGGCTCTGGTGCTGAGGAAGTTGGAAAAACAGGAAGGAAAAGAGCAGAAGCCACGGTCATATATATAAAGTCATATATTGTATATGGAAACTGTAGACAAGGCTATAGGTAACCTTAGGGGTGGGGTAAGGGAATATGGGCAGGGAGGAGACAGCATCTTCTATGGCACTAATAGAGTTAAAAAAAAAAAGAATATGGAGTTTTTCCTGTCAAAAAATTCAAATCAAATTTTTCAGTGTTAACTACATGTAACAGTTTCTGATATATCTTATTGTGGAAATTTTCTCTTTCTCTGCATATATGTTAGTGTGTGTGTATTTTATATGTGTGTATGTATCTATATATCTGTAACTTTGTTTTTAGATATATATAGACATAATAGACATTATAAACATAATAAATAGACACCCACCTCATTCTTTGGGATAGTTACAGTGTATTCCATAGAAAGAATATACCATAATTTATTATGTGAAATATTTTAACAAACTAAAATAAAAATAATTCAAAATTAGTAAAAATTAAAAATGATAATTCTTGAAATATGTAATAAAATAATTTAAATCTTTATCTTTGCAGATTTTTTCTAGTACATAGTAATTTAGAGCTCAGTCATTGCTATTAGCTAAATTGGGTTATTCTCATTCATTTGCTACCTATATGCTATGTAACCCAGAAGAAGCCACAAAATTCTCCAAACCTTACTTTTCTTATTTGTAGTATTCAATGACACAGATCACCTACCTAAAAGGTTTGTGGAAAGGATCAAATTTGATCATTTGTGAAAAGAGCTCAGCATGTCAGAAATGCTCAATAAACATGACCTGTTAGTATTCTATTCCCCAAACAGAAAATAACAAAAATCCTTGTCAGGCTGTGCATCTTTAAAAAACAGGAAGAGGAATCAGTCATCATTACCACATAAGCTGTGCTTGAGTTTTAAAGAGTACTTGACTGCATGTTCTTTACATTCTCTAAGCACTGATTATATGCTAGAATGGTAGCAGGTGCTATCAGATATGGTATTTTAGCCAATTCATACAGAAGTTGATAACTGTCTTTGGTTCCTTCTTTCTGTGTACTGTCAATGCTCTTTGCATTGAGAAGTTGAGTTTAGCTCCCTTCATCTTATATCTCGGCTGGTCCTAGAAATCTTGGTCAATAGAATGATGAAGTTAACTTTCTGGGGCTTCGAAGTCCATGTTATAAGAAACTTCAGAGCTTCCATTTGGGGAAAGCAACTCTCACCCTAGGGGAAAGCAACCATCATGGGAGAAGTCTGACTGTGCTGGACCCACCAGGAAAGGCCGCTGAGAGAGAGATGCCCAACAAGCACCCAGCCATTTCAGCCACCTCAGTCACATCAGACAAGGCATCAGACGGTTGAGTCAGGAAGCCTTTCAGATAATTCCAGCCGTATGGATTGCAACTGCCCCAGAGACTTGAAGCAAAACCTGCTAAGCTGAGGCCAAGCACCATTACTGTGTGAGAAAATGATAAAGTTCAGGGGTGCTTAGTTACAAAGCAATAGATGAGTGGAATTGGCACACAGACCAAAATGCAAAAAAAGGGCACCAGGCTCTGTTATCTCATCATCATAATTATTTTTCTATTTCACGTCCTGCATCTCTTGTGCAACAGTTTTTACTGCAATCTAGACCATAACTATCTTCAGTAATGTCAATTAGTGGTTTTATAAATAATAAAAAAGTGTTTCCCCATATGTTAATGCAGAAACTTCACATTTCACTACAGTGTTTTGTTTAGAAGACTTTTATGCGGATTAAACAATGCGCTTTATATATTTAAAGAGATGTGTATACGAAAGTTCTTGTAATTAATGTATTTGTATTGCTTTCAGCAATAAAACCTTATAACAAAGGAAATGTTTTTAAATATCCAATTTTGAAACACTCTCCATAGGCTGCTCCATTTAGAGAGCAGATATTTCATTCCACATTTTTAAAATGTCACCTTAATCTTGAAGTGAGATTATATTTATTGTTATTTACTATTACCAGCATTGCTACTATTACCATTTATTTATCTAACAGAGGACATTATGCTGAAAGACATTCCCATGGCAGAAAATAATATTTAATAAACTTGAAGTACTTGTCATTTTATAAAAGAAAAATAGATAGCTTCCAATCTAGCAGCTCTTTTAAATTCTTCTTTACATTAAACAAATAATGCTAACATCACTCTACCTCCTTATAAAGGTACATATTCTCTTGCATTTTAAATATCTTCTTCTCTTATGAAATTAAGCCAGTTGATGACAATACGTTAAATATTTTTGTGCATTGATAGCTTCAACATTTTTTGTTGGCAATAGACACGATAAAGCAATTTGAATTTTATGTCTAAAGCTATCTTTGTAATCTGACTCGGACATTTTTAAAAACGAAATTCCGGTCAATCAACCACTCTATTGATAGATCCACTTCTAGTTATTTTATAAAATATTGCTTTCATAATGAAGTTGTTTATTGTGAAAATATTTCTTCTCCAAGACATGTATTCTTTAGGGTAAAAGAAAAAAAATTCTGCATTTCATGTGACAAATACCATAAGGAAAGAAACGTTAGAAACATCTGTACCTGCACCCAACTGGATAGCAAACCTCGCACACCAAATAATTTCTTTTAACACTTGACTTATCAAATCTTTGGCAAGGTTTTCTCTGTATATTCTAGCAGAATCTGCTGACAAAGGAATGAATTTTTATTTGTTATCATATTGTTTTCAATGTGTTCTTTAGCTGTTTTTCTCATGGTTGGAAAACTGACTATTTCCCCAATGGTTTTTTTTTCTCTTCTGGCTTTGCTAATAAGCAATAAAACTCAAAATAGGCTTCTACGCACTGAACAATAAGTTTAGTAAAATTTGGTCAAGTAGTATTCCATGAAGTGTTGAATGACTTTAAACATGGTTGAAAAAACATAGTCCTGTTTTCATACTCTGGATCCTTAATTTTCAAATGTCTTAAAAATTGTGCCCAATCATGCTTGCTTTATTGGCTCTTTTGCAGGTGACAGATTAGAAGGGAGTAACGCTGGGTTTAGTGAGGACAGGAGGAGGCAGGTGCAATAATTCAAGCAGAGCTGAGAAGATTAAAAGTGGGCAAGAGTTTTAGGGATAAAAAGAGGGATGGGTTTGAGAGAGGAAGCTGAATAGTTCCTGATATTATTATGCAAATTCTATTTGATAATAATAACAGTAATTACTGTCATCCTACAAAAGGCATTTTGAAATTATAAAAAATAAATAGGGAAAAGCATGGAAATCTTTACTCACTTTGGAATTATAAAGAGAAAAACAAATAGGGAAAGGATATTAATTTTCCTACTGAGGTCTCTTTAGAGAATGATAGAGTGGGACAAGGTGCAAAGTATATAGAAAAAGGTTTTAAAATTCTGTTTCCTGGATGTGGTTAAAGCCTGTAATCCCAGCACTTTGGGAGGCTGAGGCAGGTGGATGAATTGAGGTCAGGAGTTCAAGATCAGCCTGGCCAACATAGTGAAACCCTGTCTCTACTGAAATTACAAAAGAATTAGCTGAGTGTGGTGGTCGGGGCCTGTAATCCCAGCTATTCAGGAGGCTGAGGCAGGAGAATCGCTTGAACCTGGGAGGCTGGGGTTGCAGTGAGCCGAGATTGCACCACAGCACTCCATCCTGACTTTGTCAAGAAAACAAAAAAAAATTTCTATTCCCCTAAAACCATCATTTTCACTATCTCCTATGTCCTTGGTAGTATCTCTTTCAGAACTTTCTCCTCTTTCTGAATTCCTCAAACAAGGAAACACTTAATACTCACGGTCTTTTGCCCTGCAGAATCCTCCTTGTGCTGTCTCATTGGTTCATCGTCCCCTCACCTCTGGATTTCTCTTCTCATATCAATGGACACCCTGCTGTCCTTAGGAGAATGTTCTCTTTCCCTGACCTTCAACATAGGACCCAGGAAGGAGAGGGCCCGGGGTTTGGGGAGCTATGAAGGGAAGCCACGATTCCAGAATTCTCTTGAAGGAGCAGGTGAAGAGGCTGGGAATACTTAGGCTTTAATTTTCCTTGCCTTTTAATAAACAACATGCATACATAAAGGTCATAACTTTGATTCTTATCACAGCAGGAGCCTGTGATTTCCGTCTTAGGCAAGGTACGCAGAAAAACAGGTTGTGGAGGGCATTGACCTTCGATGTGGCAGTGGAGTCAATGACTGTGTCTGAGAATATCCATCAGTCAGGCCTCTGGGGCTGAAAAAAGTGCTTGAGGAATGAATGTAACCAAAATGCTCTCCCTCTTCTTTCTCTTCTTATCAAAAACATGGAGGGAGAGGATTCTAATGGCCAGGGGAATGAGGAGGGTCCCAGGAGATGTGGGCTGATACTGTGACTTGTTTATGTTTCTTCTCCCACTCTGGGTCATCAACTCTCAGTGGCCAGAGATGAGATTTGTTCATCTTTATATTCCTGGTGTCCAGCAGTAGCAGTGCTTAAAAATAAAAGATAGATTCTCCCTTACAAATTTTTTCACTTTCAAAATTTTCTGTATGTTTTATAGATATAGAAATTTATAAAATTTTCTGTATTTTTTATTGTTTGTTATAAATGAATGTGTGAATGGGTATGAGAAGGAGGAGATATCTCAGTGATCTCTTCCAAGCAGAGATGATTCCATATGCCCTTCACCCTTGTTTGCTAAGTTTCCAATTTCTTCCTCACGTATCTTGGTTGCTTTGGCAAAATCCAAGTTGCACAGGAACCTGGCTGCTCCATCCCATCCCGTTGACGTATAGCCAGAAGGAACAGACTCTCATTTCTTCTCCTTTTTTTGTAGACAGAGTCTCGCTCTGTTGCCAGGCTGGAATGCAGTGGCCTTGGCGCAATCTCGGCTCACTGCAACCTCCGCCTCCCAGGTTAAAGTGATTCTCCTGCCTCGGCCTCCTGAGTAGCTGGAACTACAAGGCACATGCGCACCACCATGCCCAGCTAATTTATGTATTTTTAGTAGAGACGGGGTTTCACCATGTTGGCCAGAATGGTTTCCATCTCTTGACCTCATGATCTGCCGCCTAGCCTCCCAAAGTGCTGGGATTATAGGCGTGAGCCACCGCACCCGGCCCAGAGTCTCATTTCTTAACAACCCATTTCCCTTCCTGCACACCACTCCAACACACACTCACTCTGTCCCATCTACACATTCATCCTCACTCTTTTTCTACCTAATATACACTTTCATCTATTAGCTAGAGTTTCACCAAGCTTGCTCCTTATTTCTGATCCATGTCCCCTCCCTTCCTTCCTCTCTCTCCATTTCTTTTCAGCTTAATTTATCTGATTATATGCAACATGCTGCAGCCATGTTAAGACACCAACTGAGTTTCCACTTGGAGGCTTGGAGGAAAGATTACCATTAAAACGTGACTTCCATCCACTCAGCTGAAATTACTATTGATTGCCAAAGAAAAATATTTGTGCTGTGAAGCTGGGAGCTATGATGTTGAACCGTATTAACATAATGTTAGCATAGCTACGGGTGTTTAGTAGCATGCAATCAGATTTGAAATGAACGTTGATTATAGATGGAGATTAATGTTCACATATTCATAGGAACACAATGAGAAGAGCAATTTCCTTTCTACTACAGATCAATGGTTTCCCCATTCAATTATACAGCTGTAATAATTGCATTATGCTGAAATATTTCTTAATGGCTAATTTCTTTCCTTTTGTGTGTGTGTGTATGAGCTCTTTTGTCAGTGATAGCTTCTGCAGCCCGAGGACAGCATAAGATGTTTTAATCACTGGTGCCATTTTGCAAGCTTTGACCAAGCCAGTAATTTCCCCCTTTTCCCCATTTTTTTGCTAGTCTCTCTTATTATCACCCAGAATTGCTTCCTGGATGATTGAAACCTAGAGACTTGCCTCAAGTCTTTTCTTTCCTTGTTTAGAGAGTGAAGACGAAACTAGAAACCTACAGGGCCATGGGCCGCTCAATCTTTTTTTGCACATTTGCTGGAGATTCTTTGAAGGAGAAAGAGATGAAGTTCCACAAGCATTATTCATAGGATGCCCATCCCCCAAGCGACTCTTATTGAATATAAATATATACATATACATGTATATTACTTTGGAGAGCATTGATCAAAAAGCAGACAGAACACCCAGTGTCTTCTCCAATACTTCAAGCAGATCTCCGAGGGCTGATAAGATGTCAAAGTTTATATTGTGAAGATGATATAAATGAACGTAAATTTTAAAAATATATTTATAAGTTTATAATATATAGATATAAATTTATAACAAAAATAAATTTATGACATAAATATGTTTATAACTTACCGATTTATAAATATAAAGATTATATTAAGTATAAAAAGAGTCTGTAAGCTCTTCTCAGTTTCTAAAGACAATGGTGTTCTCCTGCTTTCTTGGCTGTGTCTCAGAGGAAGTCTGGCTGGCATTTTCTTCTTTAGATGAACATTTTCTTGTAGATGAAGTATAATATTCCTGTCTCATACCTTTCTAGGCTGTCCATGGGTGAAGATTGGGCTTTCTCTGATCTGATTTCTTTTATCCTTGTGCATCGAGTCTTATTCATAACTTAGTTGAACAGAGTGAGTCACAGTAGAAAGCAAACCAAATGTGAAGACCTTCCTCTAAACAGATCTCCCAAGGGCACTGTTTACTGTGTACCCTCTGGCAAGCACTGACAATTCACAGCCTCACCCTTTCCAGGTGGAATGTTGAAAACTGAGCCCTTAACTCACAAGGTCACGGTGAAGAAGAAAGAAAATGAACTTGAGGTAGAATGAGCGTAGTAGAGTTCTTGGTGCCAGTGGCCGGCACCTCATCCCTCAGGCCACTGACACACTCAGCAGCAGCTGTGGAGTCCAGTTCATGAGATTCATGCTGATAGCACCTGTTTCACACACCTGCTAAACTTCTTTCTGCTTTTTGACTCAGTCTTTTTCAGTTTCTTTGGCGTCTGCTCAGCCTTCTATAGACACATTCTGAAAGGAGAAGATCCTTACAAGCACATTCACCCAGGGAGGGACTGAAGCTGGTGGTAGTAACTGCCCTGGTCTCTCAGAGGTACTGCAAACACAGCAAGCACCTTTATGTGGGTGTTTCCTACCTTCTTGCCTTGTTCTCCCAGCTCCTTCACTCCTGCCTGTTGAGACCACCCCCCCCCCATATAAATTACCTACATCCAAGTTCTTTCTGAGTCTGTTTTCTGGAGAACCCAAAATAAGGCAGTATGTTTGGAGATTTACCGAAGCCTTTGGAAACAGTCTGACCCGGCTTAAATCTCATCCTTATTGCTCATCTGTCATGTGATCACAGGCAAGTGACTTCCCATTCCTGAACCTCTGTTTTCTCATCTGTAAAATGGGAATCATAATAGGATAGACCATGAAGCATTATAAAAACTGAATGAGATCTTTCAGGCAAGTACTCAATATTATTTTCTATTATTAGTATTTTCATTAAAAGTGTCAAGTACAACATAAACACTCAGTGAACCATAACTTCCTTTCAGTCTTTTATGCTTGAGACAAAATGTATCTGGGAGCAGCAAACATAATCAATATGTTCATTTTCCCATATATGCAATATTATTTTTGCTGGCTTGCAATACACAAAGAAGCCGTGTGTGGGATATAATTTTCTTGGTTGAGGGTGTTACAAAGTCTTGGCCGTCAATTCTATTCTCTAGAGTCTTTTTCAAATATGTCCCCAGGGAAAGAGAGAATTTTGTGCTTCCTGGGTTGTCTCAATGGGGTATAAACTACACAAAAGAAAAACACTTCTTACCCAACAATGGACAGGATGTGAGAATGATATGTAGCTTACATATTTTAAAATCATTTATTGGCAGGGAAGGAAGGCATGTGAATCTGGAGAACTTGTCCAGAGCAGGAAAACTAGAATTGCGTCAGCCTGAGATGTGATGTGTCATACTAGGTAGGAACCAGTGGCCCCCAGGGAAGATATTTCTTTTCTGTGGCCCTACCAAAAGCCACTATCATGGTTTTCTTAGTTTCTCATTCCATCACTCAAAAATAATATCTTGAGTGCCTACTACATGCTAAACAATAAGCGCATTGCCAGAGATAGACTCTTGAGCAAACAGACTGAGTTCCTGGTTCTTAATGTTTTTATGATCTCCAGAAGATCTACTAAAGAATCACATGAACATACAGGAAATTGCAATTCTGGTGATAAGAAGGAGAAATTCATCTAAGAGAAGGGAGAGATTTAGCAGACAGAGAGACAACGAAGGATTGATGCATAAACCAATGCCTGGAAGAAGAGGAGTTAACTTAGCTGGGCGAGTAGCCTGGGAGAATGAAGAGATCTTTCCAGTTAGAAGGAAGGATGTATGTACATCTCTTACTATATTCCATTTCCTTGTTACCTTTTATTTATCTTATAGTACTGTTGGTCACCTTATTAATTATATGGTTGTTCTATTTTTTTTTTTTTTTGGTCTCTGTTTTCCCACCTCCGTTAGAATTTAAATTCCTTTAGGGCAGAGGCTTTGTCTATATTGATATCTCTCCAATTTCCATGTACAAATAAATGTGCGAAGGCCCTAGATACTGAGGGAAATTGATGCACAGCATACAAAGCTGTGCTTTACTAAACCACACACCCTTTCTCATGGGACCTCTGCTCTTGGGTGGTTGGACATTCGGTCCCTTTTCTCAGGTTTAATGTAGTCAGTGGGTTCATATATTTAGCAGAAATGCCCTCTTTGGCATGGGCACAAATGTGTTATGATCAAGTGCTGCAGAGGGGTCATGATGATTAACCAGGATCCCATCTTTCTCTAAGGGCCAATATATGCCATGGGTGTCCCTTCCCCTTACCAGAAGTAGTTCTGTGATTTGCTTTTGTTGATACAAGAAAGAACTGATGGGGAGGTTCTAGAAAGGTTTTCTTACCCTTAAGGAGAACACATCAGAATAGATGGCCTTCTTTCTCTGAATGTGTTTACATCTAGATGTGCATTCTCAAACTACTTTAACATTGAGGGGCATCATTTAAGGGCAAAGTTCATAAGCTGAAGATGGCAGAGCAGAGAAATGGAAAGAATTTGGGTCTTTCTTGAGGATTGAGACTTTGAATTAACCAAATACAGGGTCTCCCTATCTCTGGATTATGTATTGAGTGCCTTTGGGTTTTTTGTTTTTTACCTGAAGCTGCAGATGTCCTTAAAACTCACCTTATCTGCATCTGACACAACCTGGTGTTTTATCTCTTCCCTCCTTCTCTCCCTGCCTCTCCTCTCTTCTCCCCTCCCCTCCCCTCCCCTCCTCTCCTGTCCCCTCCCCTTCCCTTCCCTCCCTTCTCTTGTTATCCCTCCCTCCCTCCCTCCCTCCCTCCCTCCCTTCCTTCCTTCCTTCCTTCCCTCCTCCTTTCCTCCCTCCCTCCATGCCTCTCTGTCTCTGTTATTTGGATCAGGGTGCAGCACTACACTTACATCAGTGCTATTGCTGGCTTCCTGAAATGCACACACTCCCATGTGGTTCCTGCAGCACTTACATACCCATTTAGTCCAGCCCTAATCTACATTAGGCTGATTCCAACAAGTGTACATTTGTACTTCAGAGAATTCGTGTTCTAGGAGTTGCCAACTTCAGGATGGCTTTATAGTTTAATCAAGTGAGTTTGGAATCAGATTGCTTCAGCATCTTCAAGTATAAGCAACAACACGGCTGTGGGCAAGGTATGATGCCTCCCTTACTCTCAGTATTTTATCTTGAAAATAGGGATAATAACAATACCTAGCTCAAAGGGTTGACATGACATGTTAATCAATGTAAAGCCCTTAGCACAGAGTCCAACACCAAGTAAGAACTCTAATCAGTTCTTCCAGGGCAACTCAAGCAGAAATGTTCTCATTTCACCTCCTGCCCTTTCTCTTTGCTCTCCTTCCTAGCCTTAGCCCCTTTGAATCAGCTCTAATGAATCTACCAAGTTTGTAACTTATGGCTTCATTCTTCTTAATCAGCACCAAAATGGGATCTATGTATGTGTAAGTTAACAATTTGACTGTTTGTTCTCAATATCATCTAATAGCAAAATCTTTGCAATAGGCACCAGCTTTTGGTGAGTATGGATACAAAAAGCAAAATGTTCCACGTCAACTTTCAGATTAAAGCACAAGATTGCTCCAATTACATAGTTATACATACATGTATGCATATATATATACTATATTATTGTACATATATGCACACACAATACATACATATATATAGTGTTTCATATATACATGTATATATGTAGTGTTATATAATGTGTGTGCATGTATGTATATATGTAGTGTTATATAATATGTGTGTGTGTGTGTGTGTGTATGTGTGCGTGTGTGTGTTTTTAGCCGTCCCTGTTAACAAGAATGGTTTAGATTTTCTTCTTCATGAAACATCCATTAAACAATAGCTGGTATTCTGCAAAGGGGCATTGTCAGAAATTACTAAGGGAAAGGAGTGAGATGATAAAAAAGGAGAAGCAACAAATGAATAGGGTAAATACTCTAGATTAGCAAAAATACATAATGATAAGTGCTTCATTAAAAAATCAAGAAATCAAAAAAGAGATCTCCACAGTTTCCCAGATTTGCTTATCTGTTACACATGGTGATTTCTTCAAGAGAAAGATGTAAATTGAATACAAACCAGCCTCGGCCCTTGCCTCTACCATCTGCATCTATGTCTCGGGCCATGGATGGTGATTTCTAGAAAAAAACCTCCCAGGAACTACGGAGTTAAGAGAAAGAATCACATTTACTACTAACATTTAAAAAAAAATCAATACATATGTCAGCAGAGTAGAATATGTAAAAGCCTAACCTAGGAGTTGGACAGACCTGAGTTTGCTTCTAGATCCTGCTGTTTCCTCTCTTTTTGATCTCTGACGAGTTACTTAAATATTCTGAGCCTCGGTCTCCCCATCTGTAAAACAAGGATACTGCCATTATTAATACCCATTTTTAGAATGAAGCAATATTCCTGTTCTCTCTCCCTCTTTTTCTTCCTCTCCTTCTCTCCTTAAAAAAAAAAAAAAAAGGATAGTGCTAGTTCCTATTGTATTACTACTCACTGTGAAAAGTCAATGATGGGGACAACTGTGGCAAACACTACATAACACCTAGTACTCTACCTGAGCACCAAATGTGGTGCTCACTGCTGTTATTTATGCTTTACAAGTGAGGAAAATGAGGCACGGGAAATTAAGTAAACTCCAATTTCTATACCTGGTGAAAGACGGACCCTGAATTCCAAACCAGGCAGTCTGGCTCCAAGTTTATCTGCTTCATGATCAGGCTGTGCAACTTCTGCAGTAAAGCATTAATGTAAGAGGGTGGAATTTTGTTGTAATGTAAAAGTTTGAAGATCCAATGCTTCTTATGCAAGTTAGCCAAAGATTTCAGGAGTGTCTTTGTCTGGCATTTTTAGGCCTCTCACAATCCACCTCAACCTTGTCACTGTTGCTTCCCCAAATGCACAGATATTACCAGGTGTGTCTTTCAAATACATATGGCCCTTGCCTTCCTCAAGCCAGGAAAGAGGCACAGAGTTCAGTAGAACATCTTTGGTTCATTCAAACAATTGCACCTGCCAATTCTCTAAGTCAAGTTACTGCCCTATTAGCTCATCATCTCCTTTCCATTTCATATGGGCCCTGCCTCTGCTCAGCTGCATTCAACTTCGAGTGGCCTCTAAGTGGTTCCACACTGCTTACCTCATGCCAACTAGAGCCAGAGCTATAGTGGAGACTGGCTTGGTCAGATGAGGCCATGCTCTAGGGCCAGTCTAGGTGCACAGATCATCAAGATCAAGCCATAGGTCAGAGGGGCCAGTCCAAATACCAAATGCACACATTGCATACTGCCACATATTGGAGTGCCACTGGTGAAGACTGGAAGCACACGACGCCAAGACAGAGAAGAGCTGGAAGGCTAGTGGCACCGCCCATGGAGAAGACTCAGGGTGGCAGCAAGGTGTAGGCACGGAGTGGGCTCACCCACTTATGCTGCACACACTGGGTTTGTTTTTATGTGGCACAACATCAAACCAAACATAGCTTACTGATGAGGTAAACCTGCTGGAAAATAGAAACAATCTGGTTCTTTCCAGAGTGTTAGGATTTGTGGCTGCAACACCAGGGTGGGTGAGAAGAGGTAGACATGAGATGAGTGAGAGCAGTGGAGGTGGACAAAGGGCTTAAGGCATAGAGTTAAGTGTCGTGACAGATGCATATATGTAAGTAGTACAGAACAGTCATAACCTAAGAGGCATCATTTCTTTTACAAAGTTCTTAGAGAGGTTAAGGCATGCATGAAGCACCATTAGCAATATTAGGATATTTGGGAATATGACCTTCACATTTTACTGGACTATTAAATGTAGGAGAGGCCCAAAATTTGTATTTGATCAAATAATGAGAAGATGGGGAAAAAAATCGTAATTTTAGCCATCTCTCAGTGAAACCTCTCATTTAATGAGGAAACTGAGTCCCAATAGTAGTTCTTATGCTATTCTAAGGTAGGGTTTGGCAAACCTTTTCTGTAAAAGACTAGATTGTAAATGTTTTAGGCTTAGTGGACCATACAGTCTCTGTTATAACTACTCTACTCTGCCATTGTAGTGCAAAATCAGCTACAGATGGTATGTAAATGAATGAATATGGCTGTGTTCCAATAAAACTTATTTATAAAAACAAGTGGTGGGATAGATTCAGCATGCAGTATGCCAAGGCTCTTCCTAAAGCCTAGCAATATTTTTTTAAAAAATCATCATTTTATACTATAACTTTAATAATGCAATGTATTATAAACACATTTTAACATATTGCAGCTTATATATTACACACTATATTTTAAAAATAGAGTAGAATAAGATATAATAAACACACTAACTACATAAGATTTCAAGAAATTATAGAAAATACTCTTTTTGGTCTAAATATGGCAGGAAGTATTAGCCATTTGAGAGTTAAAACATTAATCCCAGCCATTCAGAAGATAGTTTTTTTTTTTATAGATTTTCACTGAAGTATAGAATTTGACCTAAGGCTTGAATTTCTGAATGTGGAGTCATGAGATATGACCATCAACTCAAAGGAAGCTAGGAGCAGTCAGCATGACAACTTGGGGTTGGAAGTCTTATCTGGAAAAGCACAGGTAGAATTCAGGGCCTTATTACAAAAGAAGGGCAAATTACCTTTCCAATAACGTGTCTTCCCCTTACAGGCTGAGAAGAATTCAAGGCTATTTCTCACAAAGGGTAGGAATCTCTAGAGACAGAAAGTTCTTTAGGGCTAGTCTGGCTAAGTATTACCTTGGGAAATAGATGTGTTTTTTGATTCTGTATTTTCCTTGTTTTCTCCACATTTAGCTATCCCTAGTTCAATCTAGTTCCACATGTCATTACAAAACTGACATCACAACGACAGTAGCTTGGATGTGAATATTTCGTAGCTGATCTGTGAAGAAAAACAGAGTCAAATACATCTATGTCAGAGAGTGTGCTGCAGCCAACCTAGGAATATTGAAGGTGCTCCTCATGTCTTCCTGACCATTTAGCGTGGCAATAGGGATCCTTGTTTCTCCCCCATGTAGAGATGGCCTAGCAGACACATTGAGACGGTTGGATTTCACGTCAAGTTTTCTTAGCAGGAGAAGGCTTAGATTTAGGGTAAAAATCCTGTCTTGACCCTAGAAAATAAAAATAAATTTAGAATGAAAATGCAGGCTGCAACCCCCCCATACAACTAACTGGTTATGGGACCCCTTAGATATGAAAAAAAAGAGCTCTGAGTTTTCTTAATATTAAATGAGATAATACATGCACAACACTTAATCTGAATCCTGAAATCTTATGGGCACTAAATAAATGACAGTTAAAGGTAATTATATTACAACTTTCATTGATATTATTTTGTTTAAAAGTCTTGCTCTTCTCAGTTTCCGGATCTTTACATTTTAGTTTAAGACAACTCCTTCAGCTTTATCACCCTCAGTCCCACTCTGAGATAAATTCTTTTGGAATGATGTCTGTGTTCTTTCTTTAAATCTGTGACTCCCATCTGCCTTTTTTTCCTTTTGGAGTCTTTATTGCACAGACACCTCAATATCGCAATTTTTTTTCACATCTGAGTCCCAAGTTTCGTAGTACAGCTTGTCATGTGAACCTTCCCAATATGTTGACGTGCAGCCAACGTTTTAAACTTCAAATTTTCAAACATAAGAACCAACACAAAACAAGCTCTTTATCTATACATAAACCATGTATGTTGCATATACAAAATGTTATGCGTGATTTGAGGGCTTTCCAAGTGTGCTGTTTATGCAATTTAAATCAGAGGTTGAAACTCATCTTCAATTACAAGGCAAATTCATTGTATTATTAAATGACTACTCTGCAACAGGCCCCAAACAATGACTTGTGGAGGACACAAATCTATCATTCCCCAAAATGCCCTCAAGAATTATTAATATGGCAGAAGTGAAAAACCATTGCATTTCCTGGATTCTTTAGGTTTCCAGAGGCAGAGAGCTGCCTGCAGTTGTTTCAAGTGGAGTTAACTCTTTGGGGCAGTTTCTCATTCTCACCACTGTCGACATTTGGGCCGGGCAGATCTTTGTCATGGGGTCCACTCTGTTCTTTGTAGGTTGTTTAGCAGCATCCTCAGTCTCTACCCACTAGATGCTATTAATATGCCCCATCTCCAGTTATGATGGCCAAAACTGTCTCCACACACAGCCAGATATACCCTGGGAACAAAATCACCCCTGGCTGAGAACCATTGCTCTAAGATTACGAATCACGAGTCTCAGTATGGCTGGGTCTCATAAACCCTAGGAAACAGTGAGTGGCCAGTCCTCAGGAAAGGCAAGGACCATGGGTTCCTGTCTTTCAAGTGCTTTGTGAAATCAGGTATTGCTGACTCCAGTAGCAAGAGACTATTAATCCTCATTGCAGGACTTCTGTAAACTCTGCTCCCATCAGTGTCTGCCTGGTTCTTTCCTGCCTCTTGGTTGGCTTTACTCACCAGTCTATCATTTCTCCTTATTTGTGGCTTTGACTATCACATTACTCTACTTTAACTTCTGTTCCTGATTCTCTGTTGGTCATCAGAAAAATCCTATTAGTCTGTTTCTCTCCATTTGGGTTTTTGCACCTAGTTTCTCAGAGGTTCTGAGCCAGAGCAAGGCTTGGCTGCCCTTGAGGCAGGTGCCTGCTGCTGATTTCACTGAGCAGGATGGGCCCAGGTAACATGACATAGCTCCCTGAACTTTCTCTGCCTAGGTGGGGTTACTGGCATGGTTAGCACCATACTTAATGCCTCATGCAGTCATAGACATTAACAAGGAAACAAGTAAATAAAGACAGGGAAATGCCATTACTGAGTGTAGTGTTCTACGTGCTTTGTAAATACCTTTAATTCTCCTCACAATCATATCAGGTAGATACGATCATGCTACATTGTACAGACAAGGTATAAGGCCAAGAGCTGAGTGGGGTGCCTAAATCCATACACCTGGAAGGTGGGTCTGGGATCCACAGCTGGTGCTCTTTTTGCTTTAGGACTCTGTAGGTTTACAATCCATGTTTCCACTGGCTCCAGTAATGCAAGCACCAAGAGGAAGTCCAAATGTAAATTTAGATAGGTATCAGAAAGTGGGGAAGGTGACGCTAAAAAAGTTCTTAAGAGAGGACTTAAGAAGAACAACAGACAAATTGTAAGCTAATTTCTTCCCACTGCAACCCTGGTACCCTTCCACACTTCACCCCCTCTCCCCAATCAAAATTACTTGCAGCCTCATCTTTATGTGGAAATCATTACTTATGTCTATAGTACAGAATTTGTGTCACTCTATTACATTTAGGAAAAATGCACTCCACCTTGTTATAAGATAGTAAAGATTTTCAGGCATGTTTTCTATAAGCTTACAGCTAATATATACACAATACCTGACACATAGTAGGTGATCAATAAATGATACATGTCTCTCTCTGTCCATTCTTAATCTCCAAACCTTGGCAAACAGGGAATAATGATAGCTAACATTTAATCAATGCTTATCATATGTCATGCATTAGTTTAAAGGCCTTTTATTTATTAATTTCCTGGGTCCTCATAACAACCTCATACTAAATACCATTTTGACTCAATTTAAATTAGAGTACTGAGGGATAGAAAGGTTAAGCAACTTGCTCAGTATCATAGAGCTGGGAAGTGGCAGAGTCAGGATTTGACCTTGGCCTGAATGGCTCTGATGCTGGTCTTAACAGCCTATCTACTACTTTCTTCAATGGCAGAAAGTTGTAGGGATTTGCAGAGCATATGCTCTTGCTCTCTTTTGAAATGTTCATTCTCAGTAGTCCTAGCTCTGTCTCCTCTGCCTATTCATCAGGATTCAGCCTGCTGCTGGGTCACCCATTCAGCTGAGCCACGCCACCCATCACACATACCTGCTTGTGCTGCTCACTAGGAGAAGGGCTGACGGGGCATCAGCCATTACATTGTGCAAACAACTCTCCTGCAGCCTTGGGAGCAGCAGCAGCAATCACAGCTTCCTTTTCTCCATCTGGGTACTTGACATAAGGCCACCAAAATTCACTTTGGTGAAAGTAACCACCTTCAAGTTCCTGAGAAGCAGAAAGCGGTTTCTCCACAGTAGCCAGGGAGCCAGAGGGCCTGGATGAAAGCTGTGGGTGGGGAAGAACACCTTGAATGCTAAAGCAACCAGCCACCCAAAGAAATCCTTTGATGTTATCCTCCCCTGCGTCTGAATTCTCTCCTGAAACCTGCCTTCTAGCTCTGTTGCATGAGGATTTGCCGAGGCCCTGCTTGTAGACTGCTATACTCTGTACTTACACCCCACCTCTGGCTCACAGCCCTCTCCAGGTAGGGGCCAGTCCCCTCTCTGGCCTCTACCTGACCACCCCTAAGCTCTGCATCTGCCCTGCTGGACTGTGGTTCCTGTTCTCACTGACATTTCCTTGTCCACAAATGCCTTTTGCCCTGACCCTCTCGGTTCCCCTGTGTGACTCCTTATGACCATCTAGTCTCAATTGGGAAGTCACCCCTTCCCGAAAGCCTTCTGTCACTCTACACCTGGGCTTAGAGCCCTGGCTATGTCTTGAATATCCCCTGAACTTTCTCGGTGGAGAGACCCAGGAATGAATTATCCACGTGTGGAATTGTAAACTTCAGGAGACTGTAAGCTACTTGAGGGTAGGGACTCTGTCCACCTTGCCATTGCAGCCTCTGAGTTTGGCAGCATGCCCTGAACACAGTTAGTGCCTCTGAGTTAAATGAATAAAGGATGGTCCTTAGAATGGCAAATAGTCACTTTTATTTGGCTGCTTAGGACAGCAGCCACATGGCACCCTTCAAAACATAAATAGAGCCATGTCACACTCCCACATAGACCTTGCATAGCATTTTTGGACACCTTAGCATGGCCCACCAGACCCTGTGTGATCAGTTCCCTGTTGACCTCTCTGTCCTCATCTGTCCCCTTACATGTTCTGCTCATGTACCTCAGAACCTAAAGTGCATATATATATATATATATATATATATATATATATATATATATATAAAGAGTTACTCCTATGTTCCAGGGAGCATGTAAAACATTCACTTATGTTGGAATTCAAATACAATAATTCAGCAGGAACCAACGAGGACCTATTCTAAGTCAGGCATTCTTCTACATATAGGGATAAGTAGATGTAGATGAATCACTTGCCTCTAAGAGGGCATGCTCCAAGGAAACCACAGCCTTGTGAAGAAGGGAATAGGCTGATGGAGACTGTATCAGTAAGATAGTAACTCTATGGCTGTGCTGACATTTTTAAAAAGTATATTTATTAATCTGGATTTGGGCTTGTGTTAGTTTAAACAAGAATCTACTCAAACCCTTAAAAATTTGTTTTTACACTAACCTAGTTGTGGCTTCTGAAATTCCCCTGGAGAAACTCATGTCTCTAAAGCACCTTGCGCAGTTCCTGGCTCATAACTCACATTTTATAAATACTCCTTTTCCTCTAGTCCTCTCTGGGCTCCCAGGGCTGCGTTACGGCTTTGGTTGATCCACAGGAATAGAGGGGGAAATGGCCATGGGGCAGTGCCAAATTCTAAGCAAGGGCCTCTGAAATCAAAGAATTGTGTGATTTTGCTTTGATAGCTTTGCCCTCTACTGAACATTATATCTTCCACGCTGATATTTTCCAAAAACAGCAAACATGCCCCATTTTCAAGGAAGTATTTATATTATAACATCTCTTCTTTCACTAATGACTTTTTCAGATGGGCAATGCTGTGTTCTGTGGGCATGAAAGGCGAAGAAAACTAAACAGTGAATGGGACCTGTATCTGGTTCCTTGTATCTGGTTCCTTGTATTTTTGAATTTTTTGATTTTCACCATTGCAGCCACTGGGGAAATCTTGTCCTTGGATTAGGAACCATGCTCATGGTGAATTTAGAGGAGGAAAATCTTTGCACTGAAGTTAAGCTAAGTGAAATCTTTGCAACGAGTTTCTTTTCTTTTTGAGGGGAGCAGGGAAAAGTGCTCCTGGGAACAGTTTTCATCATGAATGATGGAGACAGAATTAGCTGAGCTTTTGACTCTCTTGGCTTTTGCAAAAGCCTAAATTATAAGAACCTCCTTGAGCAGCTTTTGAAACATGGATAATCTGGAAGATCACAGTATTTCATAATTGGCAAAATAGTTTTGAAGTACAAAAAGTAAAATCAGAAATTATGATGTTTACGAATAATTCTCAAATGAGTTATTAGGTGAAATTGGTTTCAATTCAAGGCAGTAACTTAAATTCTAGGTAAGTTTCCTCACATATTAAGATTTCACTAAATATTCAATTACAGTATCTAGTTTCCTCCCTCCGCCCTACAGATTTGGTTACACCAGAGTTTTTCACCCTCCGCACTACTGTCACTTTGGGTTGGATGCTGCATTGTGGTGGGAGCCTTCCTGAACATTCATAGGATGTTTATCAGAGTCCCTGGCCTCTGCCCAGTAGATATCAGTAGGAATTCCCCTCACCCTAGTTGTGATAACCAAAAATGTCTCCAAATATTGTCAAACATGCCAGGAGAACGAGTGGGTGGGCAAAATTATCCCAGATTAAGGCTCACTATGTGTTTGATTTGGCATCACTTAAAATGTTCAAGTCAAAGCATTTTTCCCATTCTCTTCTGAGGCATCAATGAGTAAGACCCTTATTTAGTTTCCTGTAAAATGTATTACATGTTAATCCACTCCCAGTATTAAAATACAAGTTTTTACCATTTCTACAAAGTGTCTCCATAATGAATTTATTATTTACTTTTTGGGGAAAGTATTTTAAATAAGCAGTTGCTAACTGAGGGAGGGTCTTGGTACCACAACGAGCAATTGCTCTGGACAACTGTTATCTCTTTTGTACCCATTGTTTATTAGAAGCTGCCCGTTTATTGAGGTTTGAAAAGTAAAACCTACTTCATGCCGAAGATGATGCTGTGGATTTGGTCTTGCCCCAGGTCTCTCCCTGTTCTTCATGTTCATAGATGACCTAATAACAACAGCTAAAATTGGGGAAGGACTCATTCGGCACCAGGCACTGTGCTGAGAGCATTAACAGCATCATCTCATGGCATCCTGCATACAACTCTATGCGGTAACTGTTATGAATTCCATTTTACAAGGATGGATCTTTGTCTTAAAGGGTGACACCACTTGTCTAAGGTCATTTAGGCAATAGGTGGGTGAACAGAGATTCGAATCCAAGTCCAGCTCTTACCTCCTCTCAGTTAGTACACTTAATTACCAGTTGCCCTTATAGTACACATTAGTTGGCTTTCAGTACAAGCAGATTAATTCAGTTCTACAGTGCATGTTTATTGCATATGCTGGAATTTCCATCAGTGTGCTCTTAAAAAATGGCAATGCATTGAGTCCTGAGAAAAATGATCTTCCCAGTGTCATGGGTATTTTCTCTTTGCTCTGTCCGGGAGAAAAACTGTTAGCTTGTCACACAATGGAGGCTTTGCTGTCAGACTAAACAATGACATCTATTAATCACATGAAGAGCAGGACCAAAAAAAAAGTTCTTTTTCCTGTGAATTGAGTTTTAAGGATTTCATGGTTTATATCACAGGGCTGCAAGGTTTTATGCTTCAGCTTAACAGGGCTGAGCCACCTGGGTTTCGACAGCTTACAGAACGGCTGGTAAATAGCTAGGGATCTTGCATCTTTAATCACTGGAACAGAAGCAGAGAGGGAGGGAAGAAGGAAAAAGGAGGCAGCAGGTGGATGTGTGAAACTGATGTAGATAGATGGCGTCCTGGGAGGCAGAAGTGCACTCTGTGTCTCAGATGGGCTCTGTGGTTATGCAGGCCCAGTTTATCAATTGGTCGAACTGTGCATGGTCTGGCCTGGTCTTTATCAGAAGGAGCCCTGCAGATTAACCTCCGAGCTTCCTAATCAGGGTCATGTTAGTACATCATTTATTACCTCTGAGGGCAGGCCAGGGTGGGGCTGTCAAAGAGCTTTGCAAGAAAAAGGGGTGGGGAAGATAGAATGCTCCTTTCACCCCAGCCTGCAGAGCATTACTCTTCTTTTCATTCCAGGAAATAGTAATAATAATAATAAAATAAACTGGATACTTCTAAAATCTGCAATTGCAGTCCTACTGGGACGTGTGAGTAGAGAAATATTCCACCCATTTAAATGTGGCAGAACCATTAAGGAGGTTGACAGAGTTTAGGAGCCTTCCTTAAGGCCTTGAGACTGGCCCAGACTCCCAATTTTCTCCATCTTATTGTTAAAAGGAGTTGTAATCATAATGCATCCTTCGGAGCTCCTTTCTCTTTCTTCCTCTCTAACAACCTGAATCTGGCACACTTCCCTTCCCTTTTAACCCTCGCATGCTAAAAATAATATCCTCTTGGAACCAGCCAAAAAGTGTCAGTTGGAGGAGTTTAATTAGCAGGAGTGGGCAGGAGACAGTTCTAGCCTTCCCAATTTGCTACATTCTCTCCAGGGAGCCAGAGCCAAGCACAATTGGAAAATCCAGGTTCATGTGAACCAGAGATGGGAGTTTCTGACTTGCAGGGAGAGTCGACCTGGAAAACAAGCTGTATTTCATTGCTGTAATACCAGGCAGGGGCCCTTGAGAAGCAGCAACTTGTGATCCACATGGAGGATGTAGGGTTTTAGAGCCTAGACCCCTGGACTACATTTTTGGGGCTTACTTGCTGCCCTCCTATTTGCTGGCTCTGTGACTTGGGGTCACTTAACCTCTTCATGCCTTGCCTTAGTCATCTGTAAAATGGGGATAATCATGGCACTTATTTCATAAATTTGACATGAGAATTAGTGAATAGAAACCTGGCTGACACAGAGCAAGTGCAATGTAGAGAGTTTGCTAATATTATTTCTGTTTGCTCATTTTTATTTTCTGTGGTCCCATGGGCACAGGGGACCCCCAGTAGAGAAATGTCAGCCCCAATCTGAGCAGTAAGTGAGTCTAGAATTCACTTGTGAATGGAGAATTTACTGGCAGGTCTTATAGCGAGAGAACTATACTCTCATCAACATCTCCCTGCCCTCCTAAAGCAGGAGGCAGAGTAGTAACTGTGGGCTGCATTGTACACACTTAGATAGGAACATAATCTATGTACTTAGCACTGGTAAAGTAAACTGGGATTTAAAACTCTAGCTTCAAAAAACCATGCTGTTCTTTTATTCATAACATTGGACGGTACACACAAGGATTTCATTCCATTTCTTTCTTTGTTTTTTCTTTGAAAATTCAGATCTTTATTAAGTCTAGCCTTAATTTGAACCTAGACCTCTCTTTGTAAAACTTATTTGGTGAATTCTATTTTTTTCTGGAGCTAAAACATTGAATATTTATCCACTTACACATCACAGTCCTTTATATCTTTTTCTTCATTTTTCTTCCTTTTTTCTTTACCCCAGAACGTGGTGGCTTAAAACAACTCCACATATTATTGCTCTTGAGTCTAGGGATTAGCTGGACAGTTCTGATCTTGTAGGCCAGTCTCCATTGGTTGGCATCCGCTGGCTTTGCTTCTGTGTCAGACATCAGCAGGAAGGTTGGTAGCAGGCTGACTAGTCTAGGATGGTCTTGGCTTGGGCTTCTCTCTGTAGTTGTGCATCTCCCATTAGGCTAGCCTTGGTCATGATCATTCAATAGTGACAGCAGAAACTCACAGGATCTCTGGCATAGATGTGTAATTAGCATCCATGCCACTATGCCATTATTGCTTCTGCTACATTCAGTTGAGGAAAGGGCATCGCAAGGCCATCCCAGATTCAAGGGGTTGGCAAGTACCCACTACCTCTTGATGGGAGGAGGTACAAGGGACATAGATACATGGAGAAGAGTAATTGCAGGTATCTTTTTCAAATAACCTACCACTCTTTTCTTCTCCTCTCTTAATAATTCATAAATTATTCCAACAAAGTGAAAATACTACATTAAACACTGGTGTTTAGTGTTTAATCAATGCTAGAAAGTATGTGGGCCGTGGGCCTTATTCTCCTGCAGTTTTCATTCTAGTGGTGGAAGAGAAAGATGAATAAAATGATCCCACAAATAGATGTGAATTTACACGTACACATAATGCTACCAAGGAGAGGCATAGTGTTATGAGAATTTAGACAAGGGAAACTGACATAGTCTTAGGAGGTGGGAAGCTTAGTGGAGAGTTCCCTTGAGAGGTGATATTGAGGTGACACTGGAAAGAGTGGAAGACATCTAGAAAAAGAGGGGAGTGGGGAGATTTTGGTAAGGCAACAGCATGAGCAAACATACAGGGTCAAGTTCTAAATGGCCAGTGTGACTGAAATACAGAAAGCCAGAAAGAATATGATTCTAGAAGAGGCTGGAGAGGTCAGTTGTGAACAAAGCTTGGAGGGCCTGATGAGAGATTTGCACATTGTGTCAAAAACAATGGAAAATCACTGAATGGTTTTAAGCAGGATGGAGGGTGGGAAGGGGATGATGTGACCATCAAATATTATGCCTATACAGCTGGAGAAATGGAAGAAAAGGAGCAAATCTGAGATTGAACAGTTTTGGGAGAAAGAAGATAGGGTTGTCAATTTATAAAATCTTATGGGCACCTAGCAATGGACTGGAGATTGCACATGATAGGAATGTGAATTGGTGACTAAGAAGAAATACTCTAAATGTCTCTCCCAACCTTACACTATCAGTTTGTGCTAAAAATCCATGGTTACCTTTGGTTTGCTATTGTTTGTTAAAAACTTTGAAGTGAATGATTAAGAGCAGAGGATCCCAAGCAAGACTGTCTGGTTCACTTTTGGGTGTGTACACAGGGTACTATCTGTGTAACCTAGAGTGGATTAGTCACCATATCTCTGACAAGGTTTTCTCATCTGTAGCATGAGGACAATCATGTTACCTACATTATACATCTATTATGAGGAGCATTTAAATGTGTAAATGACTTCTGAAAGTGTCTGGGATTTAATCACTTTAAGTTGTTATTACTCCTACTATCATTATTCTAATATTATTTATTGTGTTTTTCTTGTCCATTTTGGGTTTTGAAGTTATCTGACTTATACAAAGATTTCAGAAAGTTTTTCCTCATATTTTAAACAATTTGTTTCTATGACTAGAACAGATGATATATTCTATGGATTCATTATTATTTAAAGGATACTCATCTCTAAAATCAACTGAAATTTATATTTTTTGTAATTATATTTGAAAATTTAAGTTGTTCAGTGTAATTTACACTTTTCTAGTGCTACATTATACAAAGTTCAAAGAAATAACTGAATTTAGCTTTAATATTTTATTTTACTCAGTATGTCTGAAATATTGCCATTTTTACATTTTTTTTTTTTTTTTGAGACAGAGTTTCGCTCTCGTTACCCAGGATGGAGTGCAATGGCCCAATCTCGGCTCACTGCAACCTCTGCCTCCTGGGTTCAGGCAATTCTCCTGCCTCAGCCTCCTGAGTAGCTGGGATTACAGGCATGCGCCACCGTGCCCAGTTAATTTTTTGTATTTTTAGTAGAGACGGGGTTTCATCATGTTGACCAGGATGCTCTCGATCTGTTGACCTCGTGATCCACCCGCCTCGGCCTCCCAAAGTGCTGGGATTACAGGCTTGAGCCACCGCGCCCGGCCTGATTTTCATTATTCTAACTTCCCATTTTCTTTAGTTTTAATGTACTCATAATTAATTTCATTAAAAATTTAGCTCATTACTTTTCTACCTTTCTTTTTTGACTTTTTCATTTTCTTTTCTTTTTTTTTTTTTTTTTTTTTTGTCGCCCAGGCTGGAGTTCAGAGTTCAGTGGCGTGATCTCAGCTTACTGTAACCTCCACCTCCTAGGTTCAATCCATTCTCCTGCCTCAGCCTCCTGAGTAGCTAGGATTACAGGCATGCACCACCACGCTCAACTAATTTTGTGTTTTTAGTGGAGATGGCGTTTCACCAAGTTGACCAGGCTGGTTTTGAACTCCTGACCTCAGGTGATTTGCCTATCTCGGCCTCCCAGAGTGTGGGATCACAGGCCTACCTTTCTAAGATTTGTCTCCAAAGTGCTTCACTTCCCTCTAACAGTGCTCCAGCTACTTTTTATACATTTCATTTGTGCTTCCTTAATTTTCATTCAAATCCAACGATTTCACAATTTCCATTCAGTTTTTGTTGATACTTTTATTTAAACCTATAAAAATTACATAAATTGTTTTAGTTCTAAAACATTGATTTCTCATTTAATTACATTGTTACCAGAGGAAGTGATTTATGGTACCGGTTCTTTTGGTATTTGTAGTAAAATCTTTTATAAATGTCCCATGTGATTTTGAAAATACTTTTTATTCTCCATTTTCCACCTTATATGTTTTCTTTTCAGCTGGATCTAACCGCATCTTTAATCCACTTATTCATTTTTAATCTCTAGTGAACAATTTTTTATTTCTAGAGATTTCTAGTTGGTTCCCCTTTGAATTCACCTATTCTTTTCCATAGGGTCTGTTAGCTTATAATTACATCCAGTGCTTTTATTCATCCTTATTATTTGAATATTTCTATATTATTCCATTACTTCTAGTTCTTGGGTTGTTAATTTTTCTTTTCGTTGGGTCATCTGGACCTTTGGATCTGAAAAATCTTTTTCTTATTGATTTCTTCTTTTTCATACCTTGTTCATCTTCAGAAAGAATTAATTATTCTGTTGAAATTCTGTCTTGCCTTATAAAAAGGTTGCTACTACATGGTTTCATGATTGTTTATGATGAGAGAGTTCCCAGTGGAAACTCAGGAATTTCAATAATCCACACTAGTTTTTGGTTAGCTTCTGAATTTATTGGTAATGTACTATTCAGCTAATTTAAACGTCTATCAATGGTGTGGGTCTGGAGTTTTTTTTTTCTGCCAGTAACTTTTCTTTTCCTTCATCCAAAACCTAAGGTGTAAGACTCACTTTTTTTCTGAGATGATGGACAGAGATTTTCTAATCATTTCCATTTCAACTGCTTCTCCTTGAATGGGCTTTAGGCTGTCAGCACCTAGATCTGATCCATGTCTCCTCTAACACCTGAGAGCTGTCACTGAATCAGTTTCAAATTATTACGGTGGCATTGATTTCACTTTTCCTTTCTCACATGTGGAGATTTATCTTGTCTTATTTTGATTTATTTAATATTTGCCATTTTATCCAAAATTTCTATGTGCTTAACGTACGAAATGGGACAAAGTTGATCAGTTCAGTTGTCAGGTTGCAAAAAGTTAGCTTCAGAAGTTTCCCCAGCAATATTTAATGCATGAATATACAAGCACATTGTCAGCATCGTTCTAAAGTGAATAAGGTGTGACAAAGGTGTTGGACCCAGCTTGTACTAGCTTTCCAAAACCTGAATGTTAAAGTTTTGGGAATATTAACAGCCAGTAGTTAAACAGAGCCATTACTTAAAACTAAATTACAGAAAACTTGTAACTAAATACATTATTTTTTAAAAACAGATGTAATAAATATTTGATTTATTACTTCCAAATTCTTTTACTACAATTTATGATTATGCATGATTTTGCAGTTACTTTTGTGATACTGAATAATGTTATGTGATGGTGTGCTTCCAAGCATCTCTTTCCATCTACTTTCAGTGGCCCTATGTTGATAGCTTGAAGTCAGCCATGATGAGATTATTTGCCTCCGGAAAACTGCCAATACTAAGTAAGATCTTGTCTTTTTGTTCCTTCAGAGAGCTAGTTGTTAAACATTTATTGACATATTTCCGGACCAAAGAATATCACAATTAATGTGTAAAAACAACATATATACATCTCAAATATAAAATAACTCAAAAAATAGAGAATTTATTGGTCTCTTCTGGAAAAAATAATGACAAAATCAAGGCAATCATGAGACAAATATGAATGGAAAACAAAGGATAGAAAATTCAGAATAAATAAAAGGTGATTAGTAATGAGTCAACTTAAATCTGAACTAAAGCAAAATAATTGTAGAAATTAGCATTATGGCACACAATTTAATGCTATAAACTTTTGCATTGTTCAAAGAATAGTATAACAAAAATAGAGGGTTGGAGAAATGAGATAACAAGGTTAGTAGTGCAAATATTATCTTTTAAAGCAAAAAGTACATTGATGCTGCTAAGTGAAGATATGGGTTAAAATTACCACCTCATAGAAAATTTAGGGCAAATATTATACTTAATGGTAACTTACTAAAACCTTTTTATGATTCTAAGATTGAGATATTGACAGTGATGCCGACTTTCCCATTTTTATTTAACATTGACAATAGTAGGCCTTACTCTGTGTGGCAATGTGAGATAAGAATTGAAAAGGAAGAATTAAAACTGTCAATATTTGTAGACAACATCAATATCCATGTGCTGTTGGTTTCTTTAATTTCTAGGTCTTTTCAGTGGACAGAACGAATATACACTAATGTTATATATATTATATATAATCATAAAATTGATTTTAATTTTTATAAATGTCATAATTTTTTTAAGTTATGAATTCACTTTGATTATTATAATTCACATTTAGGAGTAAGTGGTTAACCTTTCTAGATTATTTCTATATGTCATATATTTCACAGCAGTAATCCTGGTTCTCGAGAAGTGAGGGGAAGATAGAATTGAAATATTCCATAATTACTCCTTGGCTTTATACCAGATGATACACACAATAGTCTCAGAATAACAACATCCATTACTCCACCAATATGACAACTGCAATCATTAAATAGTTTTTTGAGCTTATTCCATTCTTTCCGCATTTCTGAAAATAGTGATACTTTGTCTACACTGTCAGTGCTTACAATCATTATATATTATACATTCTTCAACTATTCTTAAGTTTTAGGTATAAATAAAGCTATACATTTAATGTTTACTATCAGTCCTTATTTTCATATCTTAAATAAAGTAATTTGACTTTTTGAAGATTGTTTTCTAGTAGATTTCTCAGCAAGAGTGCATGGAAACATTACCCGACTTCTTGAATGTGAGGGAAGTTTGTGTGCAGCCTTTACATATGAGAGTTAGTTTGTTTGGGTGGACATAAACTCTTTGGTTCATTTACTCCCCTTCAATATCTTAAATATGTTATTATATATCTTTGCTTCTGGCATAAAACGTTGTCATTGAGAAGTCTGATAGAAGTCTAATACTCTTGTTTTATAAGTCTTTTGTCTTTCTGCCTAGATGCGAGAATGATTGTTTATTTTTTATATTTTTTCAAGCCCAGTAATTTTACTAGAATTGACTTTTTAAAAAATATGTTTTTATTTTGGATTTAGCAGGTACATGTGCTTGTTTGTTACACTGGTATTACATACTTAATGGTGGGGGTTGGGCTCTAGTGTACCCATGGCCCAAATATGGGACATTGTACCCAATAGATGATGTTCAACCCTCCCTTCAAGTCAAGAGTCATTTTTTTCTATCTTTATGTCCACATGTATCCTTTGTTTAGCTTCCACTTATATATGAGAACACATAATATTGATTTCCTATTTTTATGTTGGTTCACTTAGGATAATGGCATCCAGATCCATCCATCTCGCTGCAAAGGCGTGATTTTGTTCTATTTTATGGCTGCATAGTATTCCATGGTGCACGCATGTCACATTTTCTTCATCTAGTCAACTGTTGGTGAATACTTAGGTCAGTTCCATGACTCTGCTATTGTAAATAGTGCTGCAGTCAACAGAGAAGTACAGGTGTACTTTTTATAAAATGATTTCTTTTTCTCTGGTTAGAGACTCAGCAGTGGAATTGCTTGGACAAATGGTAGTTTTATTTTTAGTTCTTTATGATATTTCCATACTGCTTTCAATAGAGGTTGGAAATTCTCTATAGACAGTTTACATTTCCACCAATAGGCTATGAGTGTTCCTTTTTCTCCTCATCCATTCCAACATTTGTTGTTTTTTGACTTTTTAATGAAAGCCATTCTGACTGGTGTAAGATGGTATCTCAGTGTGGCTTTAATTTGCATTTCTTTTATGATTAGTGATGTTGAACATTTTTTCACATGTTTATTGGTCACTTGTGTTTCTTTTTTTCAGAAATGCTGTTCATGTCCCTTGCCCAGTTTTTAATGGAGTTATTTTGTTGTTGTTGTTGTTGTTGAGTTGTTTTGAGTCCCTTGTAAATTTGGGATGCTAATTCTTTGTTGTAGCAATAATTTATAAATATTTTCTCTCATTCTGTAGGTTGATCTATTGGTTACTTCTTTTGCTATGCAGAAGCTTTTTAGTTTAAGTCCCATTTGATTAAGTCCCAAGTCTACTTTTGTTTCTATTACAATTACGTGTGGGGTCTTCCTCATAAATTTTTCACCTAGGACAATATTCAGAAGAGTTTTTTTCTAGGTTGTCTCTTCTAGGATTTTTATAGCTTCAGGTCTTATGTTTAGGTCTTTAATCCATCTTGAGTTAATTTTTATATATGGTAAGAGGTAGGGATCCAGTTTCATTCTTCTGCATATGGCTAGTGAGTCTTCCAAGAATCATTTATTGAATGATATGTCCTTTCTCTATTGTTTATTTGTGTTGACTTTATTGAAAATCAGTTTGTTCTAGGTATGTGGGTTTATTTCTGGGTTCTCTATTCTGTTTCATTGATCAGTGTTTCTATTTTTGTACCAGTATCATGCTGTTTTAGTTATAATAGCCTTACAGTATAATTTGAAGTCAGGCAATGAACCAGTTTTTTTTTTTTTTTCAGGTATGTGCTGTTTCTTTTCAATATGTAATTTAAATTTTATTTTGTATAATTTAGTATAAAATAAGTTGCATGTTTTAATTTTTATGAAAAACTTTCTCAATTATGTTTGATCATATTTGTTATTTCTTTGCTTTGTCCTCTTCAGAGACTGCTATTATACATTTACTGAATCTTCTTTGCTTATATTCAATATTTGCTACTTTTCCTTAAATAGTTTTATGTGGCTTTCAATTTTTTTTATTTATAAAAATTATTTTTCACTTTATATTTTTCTTAAACCATTATCTGTTGTATTTGTTTGCAACTGTATGTGTTCTACTTTAGTTTTCATTTCTGAAGTTTTTCTTTTATTAGGATTCTTTCCCAAACTGTTACACCTCATTTCTGATATTTTTCCAATTGTGATATATGTTGGTCTTTCGTTTTACTTATCATGTTTTTAATATGCTTACCTCATTTAGGAAGAGTGTGTCTTTGTCATGGTCAAGTCCTTCTCTTTTTTGTTTTGTTCTTTTTTTTGCATATGTTTTCTGTAGGGAGTTAGTCACTTAGGTTTTTTTTTTAATTCTTGCTCATTATTATGTGAAATTTGTTTTCTTTTTTCTTGAACTTTTACAGAGTCATGGTTCGTGGCAGTTTCTTTAATTTTACAAAGCTCATTTCTGTTGTTATACAATAGGTTGGCTTTATTTCTGTTATCCATCTCTTGGCCCTGTTCCTCTCCACCTTTATCTGGAGCTAGTGTTTTCTTTATCTTAGTTGTCTCTGTTCTGCTCAACAACTCTTCATCACTATAGACATCTCTCCTCAAAGGGAGTTGGGCCAGTTTTGAGAGTTTGCAGTGCCCAGAATTCTTCATACCTCTGTACTTACTCACTACTAGAGTTAGCAAAACTCATTTTTTATTAAATCAGCACACTGTGCTTTCCAGTTAGTCCCTTGGGGCCATTTTGGATTCTTCTCTTTTCTGGTTTGTCAGATTTTCTATGTATCCAGCTCCTATTTCTCACACTGATGTTGATACCAATCAGTTTCTATAGCTCTCTGTGTTTCAGTCAATTCATTTTTCGGTGAGTTTCGTGGGGTTACCTAGACATCATTTTATAGTACAGTCATGTGCCCCTTAAGTACAGGGACACGTCCTAAGAAATGCATTGTTAGGCAATCAGGTCATTGTGCAAATGTTGTAGAATGTACTTACACAAACCTAGCTGGTGTAGCCTACTACACATCTAGGCCATCTGGTATAGCCTAGTATTTCTAGGCTAGAAACCTGTACAGCATGGTACTGCCCTCAGTACCATGGGTAGTTGTTGTAACACCATGGGGAGTATTTGCATACTGGAACATATTTTAACAGAGAAAATATAGAGTGAAAATAAAATACTATAATCTTATAGGAATATGGTCATATACATAGTTCGTCATTAACCAGAATGTCCTTATGTGGTACATCACTGTGTATATAATTACTAGGAACTTACATTTTTGATATGTAGCTTTTGTGGGATTCAGGTAGATTCAAGAATTATGTCACCATTACTGCCAACTTCCCAGACTCCACCGGAACATTGTTTTAATCAATGTATATATAATTCTAGCAATTACAATAACAATAATTAAATAGTATTTATTTTCTAATATTTAACAACATCTATAAAATTTGAGAGGACTTTTAAAAAGTGTTAACACCATACAATTTCATAGAAAACTTGGAAAGACACTTTCAACATGATTTTTGAAAATCTATCTTAAAGTAAGAGGCACCATCATAGTTGATAGTGTGACGCTAAAATCACTCTCATGCAGTCAGTAGCATCACAGCTATCTCTGTGTTGATATAGGAGTAGTCATGTTAGTATATGTATTAATCTCACCTTTCATGAACATAGGCATTTAGGTCTAAGATTAAAAGATTAATTACAAATTAATCTCAGAAATCACTTAATAGTGGGCCAAGGGCTAAATTTATTCCTTTTCTTCTCTGGTTTGTCTCACACTAAACAAGTCAGGAAAGAAAGGTAGCGGTGTGCTATTACTTTTACAGCTAATAGAAGTTATGAGATGCTAATATGTATGTTCTGCCCATTATTCCAAAGTGCAACAGAAGATATTAATTTGTGCCTGATGTGGAGCCTATTTTAATGCTAGGTTTGGTCTTGGTTCCACAGTTTTAGAATATAGAGACATTTGTTAAGGGTAGTTGCTTATTTTTGTTTCAGAAGATAAAATAAATAAAAATACCATGAGGTTCTAAAACACATTAGTAGAGTTGTATTTTAAATACTAAAATGATTTCAAATGAAAAGGAAAAGTTTATTAAAAGGCTAAAATATAAAACTTTAAATCATTCTAAGGAGTGACTAAAATATGTCAGTTTCATATGAGAATTGATGAAGGAAAACATATCTTAATTAACATGGGCAAAAATATTTTGGTCCCGTTTTTCTTGTTTCCCCTCACAGGCAGGAGGTTTGGAATGCTGACATGCCACTTCAAGTGTGCTCTGATCTGGTGTCAGAATGTTTGGCTTACAGGTTAGAGAGAGAGTTGCCATTTACTGAAGTGTACATGGAGTACTTATTCCCACAATATTTCCACCCATGTTTCCTTCTGCCAAAATGCCATATCAGAAACAGTTGAAAGAATGGAAAGTGTTCAAGCTGAGGAACAGAAAATACAGGGAAAGGAAAAGAGGGCATGGGATCCGTATTCAATTAACTGAAAGGTTGAAAGGTTGTCATAGGGGAACAAAAACTTGTCTAACACTATTCCAGAAGGAACAACTGTCACAAATAGACAAAAGTTATAAAGACGTGAATTTCAGCTCAAAGACTTAGGAAGCTAACCTCTTTGCTTCACAAGTCTTGCAAACCCCACCCCTGTTCCCACCCAGAATTCTTCCCAGAATTCACCCACTGTCCCTCAAATTCATATTCTTCTTCTCTTAAAGTTTCTCCTTTAGCAATAGAGGTCTCACCTGCATTAAAGGGATAAAACCACATGAAGTGGATGGTTTAACACAAAGATAGTGTTGACTGCAAATATGTCACATTGACAGTAGAATCATTACAATGATTACATTGCATTTGGCCCTGTGGTAAGTTATGGGGGAAAAGCGAACAAAGGATAGAGATTCGTTTTGAAAGCAAATGGAAGCTGGTGTGGAGACTGTTTTAATGTTCGGTTTGGTCTTGGTTCCACAGTTTCAGAAGACAGAGACATTTGTTAAGGGTCTTTAAGGGTCTCTGATTAAGTCTTGGCACCAAGACTAAATCAGAATAAAATTACGGTTGCTGACCAATTATATATAACCACAAATAACTTGCCTTCAATGGTGCTCTCATAGTCAGAGTGGACGTTACCACTGGGGAGATTTAAGGGGAGGGGAGGAAGGGGGCAAATACTGTTTCAGTTGGTTCCATTCACACCTTTGAAGACACTCAATGTTTGCTTAGTCATTTAATCAGTTTGGCTCTAACTTGTTCTCAGAATTTTTTTTTAAGTACCTACACTTTTAAGGTCTTGGATGGATCTCTTTCTTCGGTCAAATGTTCTGGCTCCCTACCCGTAGGCATGCTAAAGGGCAGATTCCTCTGACTGGTAGGCTTTCCCTCAGTTGTCATGTCTGTGTAGTCTGGGTCATGGCCAAGGGAGGTGGAGAGCTGAAAGGTTCTGTTGGAATGGGATCTCAGATACAAGGTCACTCCAGCCCAAAGTGACATTGCTACCTGAAGGTAATGAGGATCCATGGAGCAATCCCCAGATCTCTGTTTTTTTTTTTTTTTTTTTGCACTGATGGTGGACATATCCTTAGGAAATGAGGATCCATGGAGCAATCCCCAGATCTCTGTTTTTTTTTTTTTTTTTTTTTTTTTTTTTGTACTGAAGGTGAACATATCCTTAGGAAATCTGAGTTGTAGACTGGCTCCAGTACTAATAGAATATATCACTGGAGACCTGGGCTCTTTCTCTTCTTCATTGGTCTTCTATGGATTTTCACCTTTGCCCCAGGGTAGAAACACAGCCTCAACTTATGCCTACTACTGATTGTTCACCTGTAAGGTCCAGATGAATAGAAATCACCTGGTTTTGTTCACCGCTGTATATTCTGTCCTTAGCAAAGTACTTAGTATACGACATTTGTTCAGCCAATATTTGTGAAGAGAAGATAGAGAGGCAGACAGAGAGAAGTAAAGAAAGGAAGAGGGAGGAAGGGTTCTGTAGAGAGACCAGAGAAATTGTCCATCCACTCACTTAATAATCTTTAAGGCTGCCTCTTTATCACCCTATAAATTCCTCATATTCATTTGCATTGTGGAAAAGGACAATATGGGAGGGGACAATAAGGATTAGAACTAAGCCTAGTTAGCCTGCCTTGATCAGTATTGCTGGAACAGGGGGATCTTACATAATCAGGGGAGGTATAGAGATAAAACAAGTTTAATAGCTAATATTTTCAGTAGAATCCAAGAGCTTAGATGAACTCCTAACGTTTAGGAGTTAGAAGGCTATCAGAGGTCAAAGGCATAAATGCCAGATAGGCGTGTTGAGCAGAAGAGACCAAAATCAGGTTGGAGTCAAAAACCCTGAATTCAAAAGTGACACCAGCACCTCTGATCTGCATAAATTCTGAGCAAGTCATTTTTAATGTACGCCACAGTGTCCTCATTGTAAAACAAAGAATACCTACACCATTAAGTATTTTACTATTTTTCTTTCATTCTTTTGTTTGCTTTTCTCTTCTTTCCTTCCATTACCTTTTCCTGTCCAGAAACTACTACTGTTCAGCTTCCACTTTGGTATTAGTTCACTTATCAGACATCGTTGAATCTAAAAACCATCCTGTAAGTGTGTCTGTATTGAGTCCTTGTGAATATTAAAAGTTGACTTCTGCTGGCAGTGGACTACAATGTGCAGGTCAACCTCTTACAGAGAACAACTACAACAGCTGAACAGGGCAGTTTTTTTAAAAATTGAAGCATAACAAGGCTAACATTCCAGAGAAGAAAGAAACTTAAGAGAGGTATAGCTCTCGGAGCTACCAGAATAGGCAGCTGAGAGGCTGAAAAACTGAGCAGTTATTTTTATAGCCTAATGGAACTCTGAGAACACAATTTGGAGTTCAGTGCCTGTCAAGCATGGGGACCCCTAATTGTGTCCCCCGCCATGGTCTAGTTTGGGATTTAGAAGGACTACCCTCTAAGAATAAGAATGAACCAGGAAAAAAAGAGTGGGTCCTTGTACAAACTAAAGTCTACTTTCAAGTGGTCTCAATCTCTTGAATTAGGTTAAGATTATCTGTGATTGGTAGTTCTTCAAGCTGCCTCTCAGAAGCAAACATAAATTTTCCTTGGAAAAAGAAAGCATTAATCCCAAGTATTATTTTCATATAATTTTTCAGATATAATGAATGGTACTAAATCAAAAAGAACTGAGTAAAAAGATAGTCAACGTTACCAAAAAAAAAAAAAAAAAAAAGAAAGAAAGAAAGAAAGAAAAATTACAAAAAAAGAGACCACTGAAAATAGTTACAGAGAGGATCAGTTGTGGACATGGACTTTAAAATAACCTCTTCCCTCCTCTTCCTTCTTCCCCTCCTTCTCCTTTTGTCTGTTTAATTAAGGGTAAGTCCATCAGGTCTTAGTTGTAAACTCACATTCAGTTTATTTTATCTGAATCATCTGATGCAACTGAAAGCATTTCCTGGGAAGGAAGGTCCTATTTTCGATTCGGTCCTTATATCAAGCCTAAGTTCTAATTGGCTCTTATTATTGAAAAGTCTTCTTCTTGTTATTATTATTTTGAGACAGAGTCTCACTCCGTCGCCTAGGCTGGAGTGCAGTGGCGTGATCTCAGCTCACTGCAACCTCTGCCTCCCAAGTTCAAGCGATTCTCCTGCCTCAGCCTCCTGAGTAGCTGGGATTATAGTTGTGCACCACCATGCCTGGCTATTTTTGTATTTTTAGTAGAGATGGGGTTTCACCATGTTGGCCAGTATGGTCTCGAAGTCCTGACCTCAAGTGATCCACCCACCTCGGCCCCCAAAAGTTCTGGGATTACAGGAGAGAGCCCAGTCAGTGTCTTTTCTTAGATATGAGTGAGAAGCAGTTGTTTCTTGCAGTGCTACAAGTCCTTAGATTAATGGACTCTCTTTGTGGCTTTCATTCCTGTTTGCGATCCAGTTGGTTCTTTTCTGAGCCCATCTCTTTCTTGCAGCACTTTGTTAAATAGAGCCAGTGTTCCTGTAATCCCAGCACTTTGGGAGGCCGAGGCGGGTGGATCATGAGGTCAACAGATCGAGACCATCCTGGTCAACATGGTGAAACCCTGTCTCTACTAAAAATACAAAAAATTAGCTGGGCATGGTGGCGCGTGCCTGTAATCCCAGCTACTCAGGAGGCTGAGGCAGGAGAATTGCCTGAACCCAGGAGGCGGAAGTTGCGGTGACCCGAGATTGGGCCATTGCACTCCAGCCTGGGTAACAAGAGCGAAACTCCATCTCAAAAATAAATAAATAAATAATTAAAGCCAGTGTTAACCAACGCGCTTGTTTTACATTCTATTTTCCAAATTCTTCTCTTTGAGCTAAAGTTTGTTTAATACATTTCTGAGTTCCAAGTTATTTCAGGGATAACTCTTGCCAAATGTGAAATATTTGGATAACAGATCAATATCCCCCAGTTTATATGACAACCTAATTTCTTGCTCCCTCCCAGCCAGTGCCAGCTCCTTAGCTGATGCCATGTTTGGTAGTTGTTTTTCCCACGAGTATAGCAGTTTCTGTATCGGTCAGACTGGGACAGGCCATGCCATAGTAGTAAACAGTTCCGCAGCTCTGAAGTGTAAAATAAACATGTTTATGTTTTCCCTCTGCTGCAAGGCCATGAAGGTTTTTAGAGGGACTCTGCTCATTTTACTCACTTGTGTTTCCAGGCTGATGCTCAAGTAACATCTCTCGCTAACAGAGAGGAGGAGATCTCTAGAGGGATTCCTACTGGCAATTAAATGTGCACTTTTGTTCATAACACATTATGCAGAACTAGTCACATGGCCCCACTGTGCACAAAAGGGTCAGAAAATGGAAATTTACCATGTACCTAGAAGATGAGGAAATAGAAACATTTTGTGACTGGTGCTAATGACTACCACATAGCCCCCCATGTATGTAGGAGCTTGGTATGTGAAAGAGGTGGCAAAGCAAATCAACTGTGAAAAAATGAACATCCCGCTAATGGCCCTGAGATGTTAGATAATTCATATGGAAAATACAAAGTCAGATGTCTAGTATTTATCTTAGAAAAAATAAATTCTGCGGGGTTAAAACATATACAAGTAAAAAGAAGGCTTTTACCATTTTTGAAGAAAACATTTAAAAATTCTTTCCAAATTAGGATAGGGAAGAAATTCTTAAAGGAAAAATCTCCAAACCAACAAGGAAAAGGCTAATAAATATAATTAAAGCATTAAAAAATTGGCAAGAGAAAAGCCACCATAAACTGAAAAGTCATGCTATAGACTGAGAGTAGCTATTTGCAAGCCACATAACTGACAAAGTAGGAACTAGAATACATGATGTGTTTGGAGAAGTCAACAAAAAAGAAAATTAAAACAAAAAATGTCAAAGCAAATAAATGTCCTACAAGAACAGAAACAAACATATTGTCTGAATGTTTTTTTCCATAGGTATGGAGTACTGTGCAGCAGTTTCAGTGAACAAAACAGTTACATAAACATGGGTACATGATCAAACTCAGTGCACAGTAAGCATGTGTTTCAAAATGATACATGCAGCAAGTCAGTTCTATAAAACTATGAAACATACAAACACATGTTTTTCTATAGATGGGTGCATGTAGTAGAACTATAAAAATTACAGACTTTCTTCACTGTAATGTTTTCCTAATGGAACGGATAGTTGCAGATATGCTATCTTAATTGGTAATGTTTCATTTCACAAATGAGACAGATGGACAGATAGATTTCTAAAGCAAATGAAGAAAAATATTAATACCTGTTTAATATTGGTAGCTAGTACATGGGTGACTATAATATAATTGGCTGTACATTTTTCTACATTTGAATTCTCTTTTTATTGCATTTTAGGTTTTGGGATACATGTGCAGAACATGCAAGATAGTTGCATAGGTACACACGTTTTAAAATTTAAATATAAAAACTAAAATGATACAAGGACAGTCTAGGTCCTTGTAGATATTTGCGTGTCACTATGCACACATGCATGCATGTAGATTTATGTGGATACACACTCTACACACACAAGGAACAAAGATTGTATCAGTTACCTTGCAGTCTGCTGGAAGCAACAGACCTGGAGCTCACATAATTAGATGGCAGGCGATGGATAGTACAAGGGTTACTGCAGCAGGTCCATGATGCCATCAAGGCTCATGTTACCTAGGATCTTTTTATACTTTACTCTGCCAACCACTGTTAACAATGGTTTCAAGAGGGTTACTGAAGCTCTGGTCATCACATCATCGTGAGAGTACAGAATATATGTTCTCTTTTCATCCAGAAAAAATCTTTACAAGATGCCTTAACCAGGAAGCATCTTATAAATAGATACTGTACTTACATGTCATTGACCTGAACTGAATCATATGCCAGACTCAATCTCAGTTGACAAATTATAGTTCTGTTAGCAAGAAAGAGAAGGGTGAGTAATCCATTATAACTAACCAACACACTACGTTTTAACAACAATAGTAATACCAGATATGATTTACAGATTACTCCTGTGTGTCAGGCAGTCCTCTAAGCATGCAACACTCAGGGTCATTTACTTCTCATAACACCATACAAAATCAGTCTCCCTAGTTAGTGGAAGAGGAATTTAAGGCTCTGAAAATCTAGAGTACCACAAGCAGAAAGTGGCAGAGTCAAGATTTGAATCCAAGTCGTTGATCTGATTTATTAAGCATTAACTATAAACTATTAATTATTCCAGACACCAGGGTACATAATCTCTTTCTTCCAGGAGTTCAGAGTTCAATTAGCCAGAGAGACTCAAAAGCTGATGGCCCTTTGAAAAAGTAGTTCTGTATGGCCTTTGCAGCATATGTTATAAGCTTCTCTTGGCTTTATGGGAGTATTTCCCAATGATTCCCATTGTCCTGACATTGTCAAGGTAAATTTCCACTACACGAACTCTCAGATGTAAATATCGCCTAGGTATTTGTACCCTTCATTTCACAAGGAAAGGTTTTTGGTATGGAGAGCTTTCCCAAGAAAAGGACACTCCTCTGTGTTTACAGGTTCTGTATGCCTCTTTGGAATTACTGGTACAATAATAGGTTGGCTATAAAAATACAAATATATATATTTTTTCTTTCTTATACCATTGCACTGGGTCCAGATCACTGTACGCTTATAGCCTTTAAAAACAGTTTTTTTTTTAGTTATCATTATTTGAGGACTAATTTTGTTCCTAATATTTCATTGTTAATTCTATAAATGTTGTTTTATTTAATACAATCCTGGGAACTATGTATTACCTGCCCACCTATGGATGTTAAAAATTTTCAATAGTTTGGAAAAAGTTTTGTGGAGTCTAGCCTTGCTTGATTATGAGCAGATTAATGATCAGAAACATAAGGAAGGGATAGGTCTAGAAAGATTCACATCTGCATAAAGTAGACTAAGAAATCAGAGGGTATACTCAGACCTAGACACTGAAGACAAATTTCCCCACGAAACTCTGGGATAAAGCTTTGCCATCTCTAGCTTGGAGAATACAATGAAGTGCTCACGGGCTTGAAATCTGACATAACCGGGGCCTTTCTTAATGCCATGGTGGACAACGGGGCTCTGGTTCTCAGTGGGGCACCATTTCTTCTTAGCAGCTATTTATTCTCATCTGTTTTAAAATTTCTGCCACCCTCCCCTGAGGACCTCACTATGCTGGGTTCATCCTTAGACAGAGAAAATGTGCAACAAATAGCTCTTCTCTTGGCTCATGTGTCCTCTACCTCCTGGTTTATTTAACTGTGGCTACTCCTTTCATTAATAGCTGTTTACACTTCACAGTGACACTTGTTAGGCTTGGCAAAAACCGTCAGCTCTACCCATATTCTGTCTCTGACCCAAGGCAAATTGTCCTATTTGACAATATTTTGCTTTGTAAGAGCAACTAGTGAAAAACAGTTAACTAAATAGTCTAGGTTGTTCCATCAAGAATAGGTAAAGGTATGTGGGCACCCTGTAAGCCTATCGCTCCTTGAAGGACAATAGCTTGCTGAAGGGGGTCAACCTAGATACAGATAAAGATAGAAGGGAAGTGGGGAAACACAGAAATGCAGATTCTCCTATGGCTCTCTTCATCCTCAAATACATTTTTCATGAAAGAGGAAGACACCACCACTAAGTCCAATGCCCATTTCAAGTTTCTTAGTTTTTTTTTGTTGTTGTTTTGACAAAGTCTCACCCTGTTGCCCAGGCTGGAGTGTGGTGGTGCAATCTTGGCTCACTGCAACCTCCACCTCCTGGCTTCAAGCGATTCTCATGCCTCAGCCTCCAGAGTAACTGGGATTATAGGTGCGCTATTATAGCCAGCTAATTTATGTATTTTTAGTAGAGATAGGGTTTTGCCATGTTGGCCAGGCTGGTCTTGAATTCCTGACCTCAAGTGATCTACCTGCCTAGGCTTCCTAAAGTGCTGGGATTACAGGTGTGAGCCACCATGCTGGGCCTAGTTTCTCAGGTTTATAGGTATGTTATAGCCACCTCAGCTGCTACTCTGCCCCTGGGGAAGAATGGTCAAATCCAGACTTGGATTAACATTGTCTTCCTCCCGTTTAGCTACAATTCTTAAAAGGAAGGCCAGCCCTTGGGAGGGCAGCATAAACAAGCCTCACGCCTTTATTCTGACAGTCAGCACGGTACAGTTATTTGCAAGTCTTGAAAGGACCACTTAATAGGACCTTCGAGTCCCTTTGAGCCAGCTGAAGAGAAAGTGCTGCTAAACTGCTGGATTGGCAGAGCTAAGTTTATACAGATGGAAGAGTTAGCAGAGACCACAGAACAAATACCAGCAACCAACCCATTTCACACTTCTGAAAAAAGAGAGAAAGGAATGGCAGAGGCTGGCCAAAGCAAACAGGCTTTGGAAAGCTTGAAACTGTGGGCTGGAATTTTCAGTTATTCCTGTTCTTTTCACACTCATTTTGGGGAACTTTCTCCACTCAGAAAGCAGAAACGTTTTGCATTTATACTTCTTGGGTTTTACCTCCTACAGTAAAAGGGAAGTTAGCTCCCAATAACACAACAAGCTTTTCCAACGTCATCACCACAGTTTCTCTGGAGTCTGGGTCTTTTGGGGGACAGGGGAGGTGCCATTCTTTTCAGAATTCATGTTGTTAGGGTTCTCTCAGCTTGTCTTTTTGTGTCATGCACTGGCTCTTAGCCTTTTTTATTTTCTCTCTTTTTTTCTTTTCTTCCAGGAAAGAAAGCTATTTTCTTTTATTTTCCCCAGAGTGTGCTGAGACATAAAACTTCCCCACAATCTGCTACCTCACACAAATACCCTTCAGTTTCCGCTGAAGCACTTGGGTGCTTATCAAAATGTATTCTAAAGTAAACACAAATGTTGTTGCTGCCTTGGGGATGTGTGATGTTTCTAGCTCCAACACCAGAAAGACTGAGGACAATATTTGGAGGCAAGAATTAAAGAGAGATTTAGCTTCAGTGGCTGTGAAATGGGCAGCTGCAATCTCTGGTGTGGCTGCATAGAATTTATGGGGAGTGGTTGGGAAAAACTTTCCTGTGGGCTGGCATTAGGAAAGCCAGTGGAACAGCTTCAGCTAGGACGCTTTGTTTGAGAAAGCAAGAAAACTCTGTGCACATGAAACAGACCATACTATAATCATCTTAGTTCTGAATCAGTTGGAAAATGGCTGTCAGGGAGTCTTTTAACGGGTTAAGCAGGTTACCCAACTAGTTTACCAGAATGCGTAGATGTGTGTCTGCAAGGAAAAATTCTGCAACTGTGTTTAAAAACCATTCCATCTGTTCGTATGTATTTAAAATACTTAGATGGGAAAAAAAAGAGTAAATGCAAAGACTAGGATTAGACTCTTTACACAGCAGACCATCTGAATTCAAGTTGGTAATAGTGGATGACGCACAAGCCAATAAACAAAGGACCAATGGAAATTAGGTATCACCAAAGGAGAAAGAAAGAGGAAACTAAGGGAAGCCTGGGGATATTCCCTACTGAGCTGCTTCCAACTAGATGATACCTACCAAGGCTGGTACACGCAAATGTGTACACGGCTCTTTGTTTAAGAGATATGGGGATGGGGCAAGGCAAAGGCCATTAGAGAAAGTACTGACATCTGGATGACTTTGAACAGAAAGAAGGAAAACTTTTCCTTGGAGGTGGCAGAGTGAAGAGATTATAAAATTCATCTAGGTGGCTAAATCAGAGTGCAAGAGGAGTATAAAGAGGTACATTTGATTGACATGGCGCTCAAAGGTTTGAAAACCCTTTGAGCAAGCAAACAAAATAACAACATATGCCAGGATTTTAACTGACTAGGATTCAGAGCAGAGGGGATGTATCAAGGTAGGATAGATGCAATATCCTACCTTGGACTTAAGAGTTAACTCCAATGAGTTAAGTCCCTATTGGTTTTTCCTTGTGAGAAAGTCTCCTAGTGAGGTGTGTGCAGGTTCCATTGCCAGGTAAGGAATTGTAATGCCAATGTCAAGTAGGCAAATGAGCCTTGGCCTGGGTCACACTCTCCTGCCTACTAAGGGAAACAAGGCCTGGAAAACTTCCATGTGTAGTAAGAAATCTTAGAATGGCTGTTGTTTTATAATTGACTGAGATCAGGGAAAGCAGACATGATTCATAATTCTATGCTTAGCTTTTCTTCCGTGTGTGCTCTGAATCAAGTCAGCTAATTCTGACAAATTTCAGTTTCTTAATCTGAAAGCTGAAGGTGTTAGAGAATTCCCTGAGAGCTATTCTGGAGCAGGACAACTTTACAAAACACAGCTTACTGTGGCATCTCCGAAAATGCAGCTGATAGTAAGTGACAGAGTGCTAGAAGGACAGGTCATGGTATGGCAGCCACAGTCTTACCAGCCTGTCCTCACTAGCAAGTTGTGATGTCTTAGGCTACACAGAACAAAGTTTTTTTTTTTTTTTAAATTGCATTTTAGGTTTTGGGGTACATGTGAAGAACATGCAAGATAATTTCATAGGTACACACGTGGCAGTGGGATTAGCAAATCACACTTCCTCCCCTTCACCTATATCTGGCATTTCTCCCCATGCTATCTCTTCCCAACTCCCCACCCTGCGCTGTCCCTCCCCTATTCCCCCCTACAGACCCCAGTGTGTAGTGCTCCCCTCCCTGTGTCCATGTGTTCTCATTGTTCAACACCCGCCTATGAGTGAGAACATGTGGTATTTCATTTTCTGTTCTTGTGTCAGTTTGCTGAGAATGATGTTCTCCAGGTTCATCCATGTCCCTACAAAGGACACAAACTCATCATTTTTGATGGCTGCATAATATTCCATGGTGTATAATGCCACTAGACTTAACCATCCTACAGATTTGCAGTTCTAATCTCTGATATCAGATTACCAGATTTCAACAAAAAATAAAAACCTGTTAATAAAATCTGAATCAATCTTAGATTTTATCCTCCTGGGGTGGCTCTCATCTCATCCTAATCTTCCCTAGCTCACAGATAAGGGGGCTAAGAGAGGGGTTCTATGGGCTACTGTCTCTCACTTGCCATGAGTTCTTCCAGCATTACCACCTGAAATCACCATATTATATATTTCCACGTTACATATATATATACAAAATGTAAACAAAATGCAGAATTTGGGATACTATAATATAAAGACAATATACAGATCAATAAAAATATGAAATATTTACTTGTGTTTTTCTTCCTTCCTTCACTAGGATGCCAGTTCCATGAGAAAAGTCACTTCATCTATTTTGTTTGCTTCTAAAGTGCCAGTCTCCAGAATGGTATCCGCATGTAGTAGATGATACATCAATAACTATGGAATGCATGGATGGATATCTGATTCTGGTTTCTAGAAAGCCTTTCACTGACCTTTCTTTTGCCATCTTACAATGTAAGATGCTACCTGGAATTCAGACCTGAATCTTCCCCACACAATTCTTAATTAATTTCCTTCTCACATGTTGAAATTTCTACTTTTGGTCAGTATTGTTCAGGCCAGTGGCCATTCTCTACCACGCCTTACCTGACATTCCTAGGGGTATTTGCACAGCCAGATGAAGTCTGAGGTTCCTTAAAGGGCACTTGAATGCATCTATTAAGAGGATCATGTGGTTTTTATCTTTTATTTTTTTAATGTGGTGCATCACATTGATTGATTTCCCTATCTAAAACCAACCTTGAATCCCAGGGATAAATCCCACTTGGTCATGGTGTATGATTTTTTAATGTATTACTGAAATCAGTTTGCTAATATTTGAGGATATTCATCAGCCATATTGGCTGGTTCTTACCACTCACATGCAGTGGTAACTACTTGAGGAGATGGATATGTTAATCTGTTTGACCATATATGCATACTGTATACATTATATCCTTACATATATCATGTATTACATGTAATACATTTATGTATATCTTATATGTGTACCTTATATGTCTTATATATGTATATCATATATATATCTTTTTATATGTATATCTTGTATATGTAATTTGTTTTACTATTGTATGCATATCAAAACATTATGTTGTCTACTTTAAATATATACAATTTTTATTTTAGAAAGGGAACATGATCTGGTTAGCATGAATCCCATCAAGGTCCTAAGCACAGATCTGCCTCAAGAAAGGGACTCAGATCTGCTGAGCACTTCCTCTTCCCCTCCTACTCCCTGGGCTAGGCCAGTCACTTTCTTCCTGTCTGCTGGCAGTCATCCTCTCACTGGGTGCCATGTTAACTAATTATTGATGCCACTCCCAATGATCTATGGCCTTTCATGCAACACTCCATACATTTTGGGCATCTACTCTATGTAATCACCGTGTTAGGGGTTATATGTACAACAAATGGGTCAAACAGTCCCTCAGTCCAAGGAGCTTAGAGCAGGTTTCAAGTTCTTATAATCATGGTTCACAGTAAATATATGTAGACAATCCAGTATACATGGTCACACACATAGACACGTTGTTTCAAAGTTATATGAAACTATACTTACCTGGGTGATGTTTTCCATTCTATTCTAGAGTGGTTTATTTTATTTTATTTCATTAAAAGACCTGGTTATGACCCACTAAATTGATCTCACTATCCAGTTATGATTTTCAATTAGTACTATTTATTAGGTGCAATTTGAAAACCTTTGCTCTAGAAAAGGAGTTTCCTAGAGTCATTATAATGGAATAAGGAGCATGAACAAAGAAATTGAAGCCAGAAAAAAGTTGTGACTCGTTCTAGAAACAGATCCTCTAGGGCTATGCTTCTAAAACTCTAACATGCCCATGGGGCACCCTGAGAGTCATTTAAAATGCAGACTCTTATTCAGGAGCTGGGGAGTAAGGCCTTAGATTCTGTTTCTTAATACACTTCCAAGTGATGCTTGTGCCGCTGGAGCATGGACCACATTTGAAAACACAGGTTTAGGAAGTTATGTTAAAAGGATGACCAGAAATTATTCAGAGGATAGAGGGAGACAGGAAGGGCAACCTGGTAGAAAGAAGCACATTAGCAATGTTTCCATGGGTTACATGAGGAATAGTAAGCATCCACATTGTCTTAAAATTACCTATGTGTGTTTCAGTGAAAGATAGGGCCTGTCTCTAGCAGTAAGGAGTTAACTAGGGCAGCAATAAACCACAGTTTTTGCACAAGGGCAAATAGAGGGAAAGGGAAGCAAAATTTACAGATCATCTTTTACAAATAAATTATAGTTTTATTTTTATTGTGAAACACAGTATTAGAACTGCAATTAGGAATCTTATATTTCTCTTTCATGGGTAGGAGGTGTGTAGGGCTGGAGATGAGTAGAACCCTAAACTCGCCAGCAGGTGCTGCACTGTCCGACCACAATGCTGAGACTTAGAGCACATTTTTGGGGGGGGGGCGGTGACCTTGGAGGGAGCTGTGGGTTGAGCAATTTGAGGTTGGGGTTGGCAAATTTTGTGTCAATATAAAAAAAATAGCCTCCTACCACGAGATTCCCGGGGACCTGGGAACAGATTTTAGAGAAGGGAGGTTCAGATTTAGTCACGAAGAATGAGGTGGGCACAGGGAAATAGAAGCAAAATACTAAGCGAATGCTTGAATTTACCACCTTACTCCCACCTGTAGAAGAATTGAGGGCTGGACTCCTCATACCCCCTTTTCCAACCAGTGGTTTTCTTTGTCTTCCCACCCCCTTCTTCCCGACCCCTCAAAGAAGTTGTTATAAGCTTGGTAAGCACCAGTTTAAATGCCACATTCCCAGTGGCAGCCTGGGTTTGTGACTCAGCCCTGTGGTGAGGACAGAAACTGAAGTCCCATCTGGCAGGGTCGATGGGAGAACTGATTGAAGTTATGTGGCTCCAGGCAGATTTCTCAGTTAAATAACGTGACTATGTAGAGCCCAGTCACTTAGATGTTCACGAGTTCTTTATTTAGTCCATGCTCATTTACTCACTGTTGTCATTGCAAAGGCCTTGCTTTAGATGCCGGGTGTATGATGGTCCCTCCAACAAACCCAGTTCCAGCTACCAGTGAGCTTATGATTCTGTGAAACTACGGTATGTTTGGGCTGAATCCTAAGAAGTGCTCCAAATGTGGTCTGTATTTTACTTTTTACTCCTAACTGGATTGGGAAGTTAATTAAACAGAGCTTTCCTGGTCTCCCTTTGGTTATAAAGAATTTTATAACTAGCTTGTATAAAAAAAATTTGTCCCCATGAAGTTGAAGAAAACATGTTTGCCATCCTAACCTAGTTCCCGAGGCCTGACCAGCATGTGCTCACACGGACACTGACTCCTGGCGTATTTATCCATTGTTTGAGTTGGCTGGGCTACAATGAAGAAAGCCTAGCATTTGGAGTTTGAAATATTATTTTCTTCCTCAAAATGTGGCTGGAACATACCACAACAGAGTTATCTCCTCAAATGTGGTCCCACTCTGTCATATAAATGAGTTCAAAAGCCTGACAGTGCCAAACCCAGAGTTTTACACATCTAATTATTTTTTTTTAAAGCCCAAACAAGTAGATTTTTAAAAGCTATTTAGAGCCTACCTGCTTTGCATGCCCCAAGAAAACTCATGCAGTTGCTCACACATTGATAAAATGGAGCCTTGTAGTTATAAGGCCCTCCCAAACGTTTATTGTCTTTTGGAGTTTTCTGACTCCAAAAGAGTCTCACCTCTGTGCTGCTGAGCGACACAACTTAGACACATGAGCCCCTCTCTGATATCCCCTCTTCAGGTAGTTCACTCTCCCTCCTCCTCTTCTGGGCGGTGACCCTTTCCCTATAAGCCTCTGATGATCTTGTGCTATGAGGCACTTCCCCTCTCATGTGAGCCTGGGCAAGCACAACCAAAAACTCTTGTGTTATTGCTGCTCATGGTCATATATTTTTCCCTCATCAGCCCCCAGATTTCTTTTTATGTATTTATTTATTTTTTGAGACAGAGTCTTGCTCTGTCGCCAGGCACCAGGCTGGAGTGCAGCGGCACTATCTTGGCTCACTGCAATCTCTGCCTCCTAGGTTCAGGCAATTCTCCTGCCTCAGCCTCCCAAGTAGCTGGGACTACAGGTTCATGCCACCACGCTCAGCTAATTTTTGTATTTCTTAGTAGAGACGGGGTTTCACCATGTTGGCCAGGATGGTCTCGATCTCTTGACCTCGTGATCTGCCCGCATCCGCCTCCCAAAATGCTGGGATTACAGGCATGAGGCACCGCACCCAGCACAGCCCCCAGATTTCTTGATTCCCTTACACATTCTTATCCCAGATCCACTGAGTCAAAATATTTGGGGAAAGGTGCCTGGAAATATGCAGTCTTTACGAACCTCCCCAGGAGATGTGTTTCTGTCTGTATGTACATGCATGTGTTCACATGAGCACTAAAATTTGAGAATGGTGGGTTAGAAGATTTGGCTTGCATCATGCCTCTGGCACCTGTTATTTGACTTTGGGAAATTCCCATTCACTCTTGGAACATCAATTTTTTGCCTGTGTAAGGTTAAGATGGTGAGGTATTTATCAGAGGGATCTGTAGAGACAAAACGTGGTGGGATGTGTGAAGTGATTAGAGAATGGTCCACACATAGATGTGGTATCTGAATCTTTCTTCCTGTTCCTGCTTCCTTCTGATGCTCTTTGGACCTAGTTCTTCTCATTCTAAAATAATCCCTTTCTTACATGACTTTTTGAATCATCTGGGCCTTGTCAGTGTACCAATTCTCTTGTAAATTTATTTGACATGCTACTATGCCTACCCGACTTTAAATCTTTTAATTTTCCTGTCCCTCTGCTATTAGATCTCCCATGTAACTGCATCATCTAATGCTATAAAGTGTCCGAGAGCCAGAGCCAGATGACAAATGCTGCACGAGGTACATTTGTATTGTATTGTTGCAGTCCTTATCACTTAATTCAGATGGGACCCAAATGCTATTTTTATCCAAGATTTTGTTCAATTCTACTCCACTGTCCATTGTAGATTTCTGGTTTTGCTAAGTATGTTTTTCTCCCTCCCTGCTTAGAATCATCTACTGAAATATAATTATTTTTAGCAACTTTGTCGAGTTGTTTGCAGTTTTGCATACAAGTCTTTGTTCTCTGGGGACATAATAAATACATGGCTCAGTGTCCTAGTGAAAGGGGGGAGAGAAGTGTGAAGTTAAGGTGTGATTCCCTAGTGATGGTTGCTAAATGAGATCATATACCAAAGGTGCCTTTGTTCACTGTAGAAATCGTTAACCCCTGATGCTTGTATCTTGTATCTTGTTTTGTTTTTTTTGTCTTTTTCTTAACATTGAACACTCTTGTCAAAAGAACATATCTCCGCCTTTATTTAATCTCTACTCCTCACTCTTCTCCAAATTTTATTAAAAGACACAGCAGCTATCAAATACACATGTAATTTCAAGAATAATAATTTTTCCCCTCTAAGGTCAAGGCCAGAGACAGATGCAATGGAAACCCAAAAATAAAATTCCATGTGAATTTGACTGTAACACAATGTGACTAGAGTGGGGAAATGATCATGTAACTCTGGTTTCACATGTGAACATTGGTAGTGAGCAACTGGGAGGTGAGTCATATGAAAGTATGCTGGCAGAATTCAGTTTGTGTAGATCAGGGATATGGGTAAATAAAAGGATGAATTTGAACTATGAAGTTGTCGAGTGTGGATAGACAGACATAAAGTACAAATAGGGGAATCTCATTTAGAAAAGCAAACGGGGTGGCCACTGTAAAAAATGACCAGTAAAGAAAGATTTTTAAGATTGGTAGTTCTAGAAACTTGCCCAGCAAAGAGAGAAACATTCCACGTCAACTTTCTAAATAGAGACCAGATGGACCAGTAGCTTCTTAAAGAGTTGTCTAATTCCTATGTCCAGAGTAAAGTCTCAGGAAACTAGAGAAGGAAAAATCCAAATTTTTAATGTCAAGAAGGACAAATAGAAACATGTATATGGTAGTGCACTCCTGTGACTTTCTTTTCTTTTATGTTTTCTTTTCTTTTTTTTTTTTTTGAGACAGAGCCTTGCTCTGTTGTCCAGGCTGGAGTGCAGTGAGTCTCTGCTCACTGCAACCTCTGCCTCCTGGGTTCAAGCAATTCTCCTGCCTAAGCCTCCAAAGTAGCTGGGGTTACAGGCACCCACCACCATGTCCAGTTAACTTTTGTATTTTCAGCAGAGATGGAGTTTCACCATGTTGGCCAGGCTGGTCTCAAACCCCTGACTTCAAGTGATCTCCCTGCCTCAGCCTGCCAGAGTGCTGAGATTACAGGTGTGAGCCACCATACCTGGCCTCCTGTGATTTTCTTAACTGTAATATGTAACTATAACTTCCTTTCTTCAACCTAAGGTGGGTTTAGCACTTGTTTTACCATTCATTGGCAACATGTGGCCTTGGAGAAAATCAATGTATTTCAGTCTTTAGTCTTCTCTGTGAAATGGGGCTAAAAATAATTTTTTTTATTTTCGTGTTCAGCTGCAATGGAGTAACAAGTACTGGATTTATTCTTTTACCTGAAACAATCAATAGGAAACACATTTTAAAAACTGTATAGATTATATAAGGCAGTAATTTTCAAGACACTGGACATCAGCTGGTTAAGGGCAGTGATCTCTGAGGGAAGAGATCCTTCAAATTGTTTTAGTTTACTGCCATGAGAGAGATCTAAGGCCATAATATAAGAAGAAGAACCCAGACAGAGCATGGTGGGCTCCCTGAGAAAAGGACATGGAGCTGAGAACCCAGGGAGGCCAAGAGGGCTAGAATATCAGAGAAGAAAAAGCTGTTAAGAGAATAAGCTCTTCACAGATCTAAAAAGGCATCCCTCAGATATTAAACTGAGTACAGATGAGTGTGTGTGTATGTGTGTAAAGTACCTGAGGTCAGGAAAAGAACCCCCTAAAAGGGTTAGAAAACTTGTAGTGTTGACTATTCTTAGCAACCTGACCAGAAGCCTCAAGATTCATATGAATATTTTTTCATATGTTTGTTGGCCTCATATATGTCTTCTTTTGAAAAGTGTCTCTTCATATCCTTCACCCAATTTTGAATGGGTTTGTTTTTTTCTTGTAAATCTGTTTTAGTTCTTTGTAGATTCTGTGTATTAGCTCTTTGTCAGATGGGTAGATTGCAAAAATTTTTTCCCATTCTGTTGGTTGCCAGTTCACTCTAATGATTGTTTCTTGGATGAATCTGGAAACCATCATTCTCAGCAAACTGACACAAGAACAGAAAATCAAACACCACATGTTCTCACTCATAGGTGGGTGTTGAACAATGAGAACACATGGATACAGGGAGACAGCCTCACACACTGGGGTCTGTTGCAGGGGACAGGGGAGGGATAGCAGTGGGTGGGGAGGTTGGGGAGGAATAGCGTGGGGAGAAATGCAAGATACAGGTGATGGGGGTATGGAGGAAGCAAACCACCTTGCCATGTATGTACCTATGCAAGAATCCTGCATGGTCTGCACATGCACCCCAAAACCTAAAGTACAATTAAAAAAAGAGTTTTTTTCTTGAAACTTGAGGTTTTAGAAGGTAATTGATTGTTTAAATAAAAATAAAATAATTGTATTTGGGGGTTTATATATACCTATAAAATGTGTTATAGCAATATTCTAAAAAACATGAGAAGAAAAATTTAGATGTACAAGACTCATATCATACATGCAGTTGTATGTGACTTGAAGGTAGACTGTAATACGTTAAAAGATGTATCTCACAATCCCTAAAGAAATCACGAAATCGCAAAACAAAGAGTTGTAGCTAATGGTAATCCATAAAAGAGAGAAAAGAAAATAATAAAAAATTCTCAGTTCATCCAAAGAAAGTAGAAAAAGTAAACAAGAGAGAGAGGCTATGAAACAGCAATAAAACAATATGATTGTTTTGAACCTGGTCATATTAATAATCAAATTAAATGTAAATCATTTAAATATCCCAATTAAAAGGTAGTTTTCAGATTGGATAGAAAAAAGAACCCACTGTAATCTACTTACAAATAAAAACATTTTAATTATAAAGACACAATATATTAAAATAAAAAGGATAGAAAGAGATATAACATATTAACACTAATAAAAATAAACCTGGAATGGCTGTGTTTGTTTGTATCAAAGTAGTTTTCAGAGCTAAGAATATTAAAAGAGACAAAATTTTCATTTTATAGCAATATAGTGGCCAATTTGTCAAGAGAATATGATTCTAAATGTTTATGTGCTTAAACATAGCTTCAAAACACATGAAATAAAAACTAATCAAGGACATCAATGAGAAATTCATAAGTTGACAATGATAGTTGAGGATTTTAATACTACTCTCTCATAAGTTGATAGAATAAAATAGACAAAAATTAGTAAGTATGTAGAAGATTTTGGAGACACTTTCAAGCCACTTGACCCAGTAGATATTTATAGAGAGCTCTACTCAACAGTAGCATAATACACATTCTTTTTAAGGACATTCAGAATATGCAGTCAGATAGAACAAATCCTATTCCAAAACCAAGTTTCAATATATATAAAGGATTTGGGTCATACAAAGTATGTTCTCAGAACACAGTGGAAGTAAACTAAAATCAGTAACAGAGTCATTTTTATAGAATCTCCAAATATTTGTAGATAAAAGTACACACTTCTAAAAAAGCTGAAAGAAGAAATCAAAAGGATATTAAAATGTGTTTCAAACTTAATGGAAATGAAAGCACAATATATCACAATTGTTGGAATGCCACTATGGAAGTACCTGGGGGAAATTAATAGAATTAAATGCCTATATCAGAAAAGTGGAAAGATCTCAAACCAGTACTTCAGCTTTCAACCTAAGACAATGGCAGATGAACATTTAAATGTAAAATAAATAGCTGAATAAGTAAATAAGTAAACAAATGAATATGATAGTAGAAATAAACAAAATAGAGCATAGAAAAGCAATAGAAGAAAATCAGTTGAACCAAACCCTAATTCTTAGATAAGATCAGTAAAATTTATAAAATTTTAGCCAGAGTAATCAGAAGAAAATATTGAAAATTTTTATTGCCAATATAAAAAATAAGAAAGATGACATTGCTTAAGAGTCTACTGATATTCAAAGGATGATAAGAAAATATTCTCAACAATCCTCTGCTAGTAAATTTGAAAACTTACAATAAATGTACAGATTCTTTGAAGAACACATATTATTAAAGTTATTCATAAATAATTAGATAACTCAAATTGTCCCTATAGTTAGTAAAATTATTGAAATTGTAGTCAAAATCCTCACAAAGAAAACTATAGACCACAGTGGTTTTACTAGTGAATTCTATCAAATACTTGAGGAAGAAATAATACCAATTCTATACAAACTTTTTCATCATATTTAAAGGGAGAGAACATTTCCCAACTTATTCTATGAAGTAGCATGACTTTGGTACCTGAAAACTGCAGTACAAGAAGTGAAAGCTATAGACCAATATCCCTCATGAAGATAAATTTAAAAATTCCAAAAAGAAAGTCATTTGAAAAGAATAAGTAAAATGGTTTTTATCTACAATTTAATCATGATTATGTTGAAAATCCTATTTACTAAAATGTTACTTGAACCAATAAATTAGTTCAGCAAGATTGTAGGAAACAAGAACAATGTCAGAATCAATTATATTTCTATATGTTAGGAACAAACAATTAGAAATGTAAATAAAATAAAATAATATCAATAATAGCATTCAACATATAACATACATGGGATAAATCTGACAAAAGATATGAAAGACCTATTGAGAGACATATTGTGTTCATATATCAGAAGTCTCAATACTCTTGAGATGTTAATTCTTCCCAAATTGAGCTATAGATTTTTATGGAATTCCAATAAAATCCCAAGCAGAGTCATTTTGTAAAAATTGACAAACTGACTCTGAAATTCATTCAGAGTTGCCAAGCACCTAAAATATTCAAAACAACTCAGAAAAAGAATACAGTGGAAGCAATAATACCATATCCTTTTTAGATATATTATAAAGCTCCAATAGTCAACACAGCGTAACAGTGGTGTAAAGACAGACAAATCAATCGTACTGAATAGAGAGCCAGAAATAGACCATACAAAGATGACAATTTACTTTTGGAAAAGGTGCACAGGCGATTTAGTGGAGATAAGATAGTATTTTCAGCAAGGGATGCTGCAACTACTGAATATTTATATACAAAAATAAAATTTGATTTATATCTCATGCCACATACCAAAAAAATTCAAAATAGATTATAGACCTAAATATAAAACCTGATATGGTTTTAATCTGTGTCCCTACCCAAATCTCATGTTGAATGCAATCCCCAGTGTTGCGGGGGGTGGGGGGTCTGGTGGGAAATGATTGGATCATGTTGGTGGATTTCTCATGAATGGTTTAGTATCACCCCCTTGGTGCTGTTCTCCTGATAATGAGCGAGTTCTCATGAGATCTGGTTGTTAAAAGTGTGTAGCTCTTCTCTCTTGCCTCTCTCTTGCTCCTCATCCTGCCAGGTAAGATGTTTCTAAGGCTGCCATATCTGTGCTGGTGATGACATGGAAGGACTGGAACATTCATACACTTCTGGGGGGAATAAAGAAGAGTATAACCATTTTGGAAAACAGCACAGTGGTTCTTAACAAGTTAAATATGAATCTACTATCAGATTCTGCCATACTACTCTTATTTATCTAAGAAAAATGAAAGCATAGGTTTATACAAAGGCTTGTGTGCAAATGTTCATGAAAGGTTTATTTGTAGTAGTTTAAATATGGAAAAAAATATGTTCATCAAGAAATAAGTGGATATACATACTGGAATCCATAAAGTAGAATACAACTTAAGAATTAAAAGAATGAAATACTAATACATTCTATATAATACAGATATGTGTTAAAATAAGTATGCATAGTGAAGGAAGCTAGGCAATGTATGTGCTATATGATTCTGTTTAAATAACATTCAGGGAAATGTAAAGTAACATATAGTGCTAGAAATCGATTGGTGGTTATTAGGGAAAGAACCAGAGGGAATGGACGTTTTCCCAAATACCAAGCTGACAGCAGGCTGGCCATGTGTCAGAATTACATTTGTAAATATAGAGATTCATAAGCCCTTCCTCCAGAGGTTTGTACCCATTTGGTCTTGGATGAGTCCTCATAATCTGTTTAAACAGTATGTGCAGGTTGCTCTGATATCAACCAGGTTTGGGAAACTCTAAGTTTCACTGTATTGTCTTCATTCCATTAGTATACGTTTTTTAGAGTCTGAAGTAGTTTAAACCCTGCAACTTCAGCAAATGGAGATTTGGATAAATCTCTCTCCTAAGGTCATCTATTTGAAGGAGATGCCTACAAAGACCTCAAGGATCCTGACTTTTAACTGGAGACATCTGCCCCATTGGTCCAGGAATGGGAATATAATTTGAGTGTTCCTAGGGTAACCCAAGTCACCAAGGTAGACCAACCAGGGAGTCCCCCCTTTCTGAGAGTTTTCTTGCAGCTCTGCTCTGTATTTTACTTTTTCCAAGTAAATTTACTGCTGTTCTTAACTTCTCATCATAGGTGGTTAGTCAACCTTCATTTTTAACCAGATTATGATTACAATGTAACTGAATTTGGCTTGCAAAATTCAACTAGAAATAAACAATTCTATTTGTTATTTCTTGCAAATTGAAATCAATAAGATTGTCTGGTACCTCTTTCCTATCTTGCCTCACTGCTTCTTGGCAGCTCTTTATCTTCCTTGAATGTGCTGTTTATTCCAGTGAACCTCAGTTCCTCACATTGCAGTTTCCAGGGAGAAAATACAACCCTTTCCCCACCCACTCCATGTCTAGAGTTTTTAGATTAGCAAAATGCCACAGGTTCTTTGAGAGTCTTTAGTCTTGCATTTGGGTAGAGGTGTGTCTTGAACAAAAGTCCATGTGGGACCACATTACCAACATATTATTTAGGAGGAACTGAGAAATAGCATCAGAACTTCATCATGACTCCCCGTTCTGCCTCCAAGCCATGCTGGGCAAGGCAGTATCACCTTTCAGGCTGACACAAGCCACCAGCTTAACCTACATTTCTCTCTGCTTATGCAGTATGTCTATCTTGTGTAAATTATTTTCTGGGGCATAAAGGATCCTGATTTGAGCAGGAAAAACAACAGTTAAAAAGTCCTGCCCCTCCTACTGGTCACGCGTCTACATTCAGAATCATGAACCAACAGGTAAGGTCACATCTGTGAAAACCTAAGTGCATGAGTCAACATGGTCCAGAGAACAAAACTCACTATGATAAGCCAGAAAGAAGTGGATGGTACTGAAGAAAAATATAAAATGACTCTATTTAGTGCAGTGCTAATGGTGGGCCACTACAATCACAGCATATGCTTAGTTGTTAATTACAATATCCCTGTCAACCTACAGCTTTGTCTGAAAAAAAAAACAACGCTAGTTATCTCATCTGTCAGCTCACGCTACAGAAAGTCACCCCGGTCAGTGCTTGGAAACAAGAGAGTTTACACATGAAAAAAATCCAGATGTCACAGTTACTAGTGTAGGCACAAGCACAATATTAGTCATTGGAAGGTGGTAACGGAACAGAGGCCCCCGTCCTTAATCACCCAGGAGGGATAAGACTGTTCGCCCATTCAGAAATACATGTGCTCTGCATTTATAGAGTACTTACTGCATGCCAGGACCTGTGATACAATGGGCAATAGGGTCTGGGATATGGAAAACTGAATCCCCGAATTTGGTAACAGCAGGGGATGCCTTTCAGGAAAACATCATGCTGCTTAGTTGAATCTCCAGCTGTTTTGTTTGTTTGTTTTACAATATCAGGAAAATTTAGGCAATGTGTAGTTGAGAACATTACATTCTGTCAGCAAAAATAAATTATAAAAAGTGTTCCTTTGGCCATAATAATAATATCAATAATAGCTAATATTTGTTAAGCATGGATTATACATGGGAAACTATATTTATTGTTTTACTCTCTTAGGTCATTCTCAATACTCACCTATGAGATGTGAGTGCTATTGTTACACCTATCTTTCAGATGAAGAAATGGAAGTTGAGAGGAGTAGAGTGACCTGCCTAAGGTCACAGAGCTAATAAGGGTGGATGCAGACTCCAGCTCAAATCCGCCTCACAGTAAAGCCCCAAGTCAGCTGGTGGAAGGAAGAAAGTTTTCATTTCTTTCTTTGAAAGAGTGTACTGTGCTGTTTGTGACAAAAGCCAGTATAATCAAGTAAGGTTGGTAAGTCTGGAAATATCATATGGTTATAGTTGTATCACTGGATCCCAGGGAATCCCACGAGTTAATAATCTATTCCATTTTGTGGCACTTTGGAACATTTGGGGAGAAAGCCACTCTGCAAACGCAAAACTCATCATTGCATATCTGAAAGCTCGCTGGAAAAACTTAAGCATTTCGACAAACCCCCTTCACTTTAAGTGCATTCAGCATTTTCCTCCTCAGAAATGACTTGTAAGTTTGTGCTTTTAATTATTATCATTCTCCCCTGAAATTACAGGCAAAGCACTCAGTGATATTTGAAACATCAATTACTGGCCTGCAGCCCTCTGCTACTGTTTCTCTGCCTGCTGCCAGGGCTGCAAATCCATTTTTTGCATTTCTTTCAGATTTTCTGAACAAAATTATGGAAAATTGCTGTTGGCACATGGCATTTTTCCACAATGGTCAGAGTTATTGAATTGTGCCGTTATGTGCTACTTTGAGAAGACATTCCAACTTAAAATGCCAGCTTTAAAACTATCAGGACATTTTCTCCAATCTGAGCTTTATAAATTTTCCACAGGAAAAGGCTAAGAAGTTTGCCTTAGCTTTGCCTGGAGCTCCTGCCGAGCGTAAATACCCACTTGCGATGGTTTGTGTTGCTGATTTTTAGCTCCTCTCTGCTTTGAGTTCTCTTCTCTGGATTTCCTTTATGTTCTCTCATCACAATTGCTACAATTGCTCACCCTGCGTGGCCATACATCCATGACCCCTGGAACTCTCTGAGGCCTCTGGGGAAGGGGGCAACCTGTTGGTAGCCATATTGAATTTTTCTTCTCTGCCACTTCCTTTCAGGCCACCATCCATGCCATCACGTTCCAAAGGCAACTGGAACTCAAAATCCCCAACTAGACTCCATCTTCTGTATCCCCCTTGGAGGATCACACACAAATAGGAATTCTGGGAGTTGTTTTCAACTAGTCTCTCTGAGACCACACAGTCGTGCTGTCTCCAAGACCCATCAATTCTACCTGAAATGTCTCTCCCATATCAACTTCTTTTCTATCACTGACTTTTCTTTCAGATTTACCACCTGGCTTATATCTTGTCACTCGTCTTTTGCTTCTTCAGTGTACCTTCCACATTGCTGATAATGTATTTAAAAATATATTTGTTAGTTGACAACAGTTATTAAACATCTACCCTGTACCAGTTACTGAAATAGGCGCTAGGGAAATAGCTTTGGTGAGTGTATGAACCCATCTTCTAAATGTTATGAACCGTTGTTATTCCATTGCTTAGAAAGAGCCAAGGGATCATCTCTATGAAATAAAATCACAGCTCTTTAACCGGCTGGTCCTCTGGGACAATGGTGACATAGTTCTGATATGTTTTTCTGGTCACATCTCTCTCACTTCTTTCAACATCCCCTTTCTTCCATCTGCACTAATCCCTGTTTCTTAAACAAAGCAGACATGTTTTTGATCTGAAATCTTTACCGTACTATTCCATTGCAACCCTGTACCCATCTTTCATAGCTTAGCAAACACAAATGCCAAGTTATTTTTCTGATGCTTGATTCAGATTTCACCCTCCTATGAAGCCTTTCTACTCCTACTCATCTGGCCCCCAGATCCTCTGTCCCCTAACTGTACTGCATTCATAACTCTGAAACAAAAGGGAGTGGGAATGTGGGGTAATATAGGATGGCAATAGGAGCAAAAGCTCTGGGGTCAAATGGATCCAAGTTCCGCTACTGACCAGTAGGGATTTTATGGTGTTGCTTATATTATCTAAGCCTCAGTTTCTCTATTTATACATTTGGAAATATAAATATGCATGTCACAGAGTTTTTAGTAGTATTTAATGAGCTAATTTACATAAAATATCAATCTTAGATTACTTGCTAAATAAATTACAGCATTTATAATTATCACCATTGTCAGTTTTATTATTACAGTGTAGCTTACCCCATGTTATTACAATTAGCTTTGTGTCTCTCTTTCCCACTAGATTGCATGTTTTGACAGTACAGAGACCATCTCTTTTTACCTCTGTTTCTCCAGTGCCTAGAATAGTGCCTGGCTCATTTTAGGTTCACAATTAGAATGTGCTAAAAGAGCAAGTTAATCTTTATCTGGAAATCCACAAGTGCTTCAAACTCAACAAGAAAGTCAGAGTCATTAGTTTACCCAATGCATGCAAAGCATCTAGAACAGTGCCTGGTATGTAACAGCTGTTAGCATATAAGTGAATTATATTATAATTTGAATTAATTCAGCCAACACATTGATGGGTTATTTTCTTGACAGCGTATAAATTATAAATATCAATTTCAATATAAATATCAGTGGAGGCAGAGACATTTGATTAAACTGTTCAAATAAGAGATTCCCTGAATATCCATTTAAAAAAAATATATAAACTGCATATTCTCCATATTTGGCCTCCAGGACACTCTACTAGAACACTCCTATTACCTAAACTTAGCTATTGCTATCCTCTAGCTGAAAGATGGAAACATAGAGAAGCTGTGGGCTCTACCTTGTTCAAGAAAGCCCTGTGGTTGATTTATGTATGTTTTGAGATCTAGGGTAAAATGTAATTTCTACATTTCATAAACATAGCTGCAATCATATGCTATATGTCCTCTTGATGTTACCTCATCAAAGGTTAGCCCCAAACTCTGCATTCCTAATCACAGCCTAGCAATACTTCTAGGTACCTCTTCATTTCACTGATTGATCTGCAGACTGTACGCTATTATTTTCTGTGCCCTGCATGTACTAATTATATTTTCCTATGGTGCATTGCTGTAGGCATGCATCATCTTTCACTGTTGTATGGGCTGAGGACTGGCCCCTTCTAATGTATCTTGCCAATGTTTTCAAAAGAAATTCTTTAATGTATGAGACAGCTGGAATAAATTTTTTTTTTTTTTTTTTTTTTTTGACTCAAGGAAAGAGGAAACATCGATCTGGCTTCTGATATATATAAGGAAGATAAAACTGGTTTTTTCAAAGTACGTGAAATTCCTCAAACAGTGCCTAACAGGTAGCAGTCACTAGAATGAGTCTGATTTTTTTTCTTTTCATTTCTACAAATTTGTGAGGTATTTGTACAATTTTGTTGCATGCATAGGCTTTGTAGTGGTCAAGTCAGGGACCATATTTAGGATATCCATCACCCAAATAATGTACATTGTGCTACATAAACCCGTCTCCCCACTCCCACTGCCTCACCCTTCTGAGTCTCATTCCATTCTCTAAATCCATGAAAACACATTTTTTTTTTAGCATCCACTTATGAATGAGAACATGTGGTATTCGTCTTTCTAGGCCTGGTTTGTTTCACTTAAGAGAATGACCCTCCAGTTCCATACGTGTTGCTGCAGAAGACATAATTTTATTCTTTTTTATGCCTGAGTAGTTTTCCATCATGTATATGTACCACATGTTCTTTATTCATTTATTCATTGATGGAAACATAGGTTAATTTCTTATCTTTGCTATTGTGAATACTGTTGTAGTAAACAAAGCAGTGAAGGTATCTCACTAGTGGCATTGCTGGATTGAATGGTAGGTCTATTGAGTTCAAATGAGCTTGAATTTGGACTGAGGAGAGAGGATAGATGGCAACACAATGGTTTCCATTTCAATCCTTCACATATGCTGCCTTCTTTACCTGGTGCCAAAGGGAAAGCTCCTTGGACTTCTCTATACATATTTTTGGTGGAGATTTTTACTCTCTCCAAACCAATATTTATTTCTAAATACTTTTTTTTTCTTGTGAGACAGAATCTCATTCTGTTGCTCAGGATAGAGTGCAGTGGTATGATCTCTGCTCACTGGAACCTCTGCCTCCCAGGTTCAAGCAATTCTTGTGCCTCAGCCTCCTGAGTAGCTCGAACTACAGGCATGTACTGCCACACCCAGATAATTTTTTGTATTTTTTTATAGAGATGGGGTTTCACTATGGTGGCCAGGCTGGTCTTGAACACCTAGCTTCAAGTGATTCTCCAGCCTCAGCCTCCCAAAGTGCTGGGATTACAGGCATGAGCCACCATGCCTGGCCTTAAAATTTCAGAATAGGGAAATCAGTATTTAAATTTTGCCATGTTAGAGGGAGACTGAAATTTTCATCTATAAATAGTTTGGCAAGCTATGATTTTACTAATTCATTTATTATTGCAAAAATAGTTCTTGATTCTTCTGTGGATTAGGCTCTCTGTTAGGACATTTTTTGTCTCTCAGTGACAAAAAATGGTAAACAGAAGGCAATCTATTTCATAGGGATGAAGGTGAAGTGGGGCAATATATGTACAGCACTTAGCACAGAACCTGGTGTTTAGGAAATACATATCAGCATTTTCCCTTGCTAATGTCCTCCTGTCTCAATGTGAGGAAAGATGCCTTTTATTCTCAAAGGGAAGGCAGGTACAATGGAGGCCACAGATGTTCAACAATGACTTGCCCAAGCCAGTGGCTATGATGTGCCAACTGGAGAATGCCTCAGTTCATCCTTACATTTCTAACAGCTTCACAGTACCTGGCCTAAATTATATATCTCTCCAATTATTGACCTAAACTAAACTAGATTCACAGATAAGAAAACCTCTGCCAGCTCCTGTTGACATGAAAAACTGTGACATGGAGCTGCCAGTTTCTCATCCTTCAATGGAGTTGGTCCTTTTCTGGGAACTAAAATAAAATACAACCCCAAGAGGAATAAATCTGTAGTTCTTAGGGAAGAGTATCAGTATGCTTTGCAGCATGCTGCAGTTCATAATATTCAAATTATTAGCAAATAAAGATTATTATAAATTATTAACTGTTTGTGAGTGGAATTATTTGCATATTTTAAAACATTCTTTTCATATTAAATCTTAAAACACCTTCTCTCCTTGCGAATCATGAAGGATTATTAGGATGACAGGTTTTCACCTGGCTTTCTGATGCTCATTTTGGGAAGGGAGAAGTTGTTGCCTGAGCTTGTATTGGGAGCCTGGCTTCCTGCCCTAGAGTCCTGTCTTCCTTGTGCCTGGGTCTACATGCTTAAACCTGTGGTCTCAGACCTGCCCAGGCACACACCCCTGCTTTGGTCCTGAGCTGGGATTCTGGAAGGAGTTACCTGATTCATATCCAGAAGAGTTTGGATCTCCCAGGGTCTGTTGTGGTTCACTTTATTCCTTAGTCCATCTATCTGATTCTGCCCCAATTATGGCCTCACTCTGCATCGTCCAACTTCAGTTCTGTTCTGCTGTGCTTGCAAGTTTCTCTGTGTCCATCTTATTATCTGAGACTTGTGCTGTGTTCCCAGGTTACATGTCCCGAAGGTAATTTCTGATTCCCCTTGTTGCCCAGTGCCTAGGCAACTGGGTTCTTATATTCCCAACCTTGGATGCTTTATTTACCTTGATAGTCCCTGAAGCTTGTCTCTTCATGCATGAGCTTTCCAATAAGGTTGAATGGGAAAAGAATGAGGTTTGCTCACCAAGATCATTTCTGCCAAGTGACTCTGCTCAAGTAGTTATTTGGGTGGTGGGGAATAAGTCAACAAATGAAGCATTGACTCGATTCCCTGGCAACCTCTCTTTAAAATAATGAATTCTTGGTTTGATCCTTGACCTACAACACACAGTTGACAATACAATACACAGTTGACCTACAACTAACATTTTTGCCCCTAAAAAGGAACTACTCTTCCAAAACCCCAGACGAAAGTAGAGTCTGGCTTTCTGATTATATGTTTCATTGCAATGCAGTGTTGTAACGTCATCCATGATAAAACTAAGGAGCTGGGCTTGAATTGAAGTCAATTGAAGCTTACAGGCTTAATCCAGGTTTGGGTATTTCAAATTTGTCCAGCCATGATTTCTGGGGCAAGTATTTGAGGTTAGAATAGCTTATGAGTGACATGGACCATTGGTTGATTTCTTTTGCAATTCAATGGGCCGCTGAAAAGGAAACTTTGCTCATATGGTTTGGAAAGTGTCATTTTGAAGGGAAAACTGAGCTAATCCCTGCATCCTGAGAGTCTGGGAAGGGAGGGTTTTTCACTACCACTTTATCAGAGCCAAGACGAGCATAAACAGGTAGAGACTGTCTCAAGGATTATAAAGGGCCTGGCAGGTTTGGTTTTGTGTGAGGTTTTTGATAATCCCCAGTTTGTTTAACTGGGTGATTCTGGGTCAGGGAACAGTTGACACAAATTCATAAAGACACATTTACAAAGGAAGGTCCTGTGCTTTGGCCCCAACTCTGGGCAGACGACTCTATGCGTTCACTGTCCCCTGTCCATCCTGGCTTCTCCCTTAAAAGGCACAGGCCTCTTTCCTCATGACAGCATCCAAGGTGGCTCGTATTGGGAATTGTTTCCACTGCATTTCCCTGAGAGTGATGGGGAATTATTTCAAAACTAGAATAGTATTTGAGGATAGGGAATTTTCTTTGATTAAACTAAAAACTGGATTTTATGCCTTGTTATGAACTAAAATCCTTGTTGGGTCTCAAAAATATAGATGGAATGATGAGACATTGTGTCTTGTTTTGCTAATTAGTGCGACATTCACCAAACTAGTTGGAGGTGTCCATTCATGTGCATTCCATACATAATAAAGTTGGTCTTCGAAACAGGGTAGAGACAATGGTAAGTAAACCCCAAAATAGCTTAGGTTGAAGGAATAGTACAACAAACAGTTTAATGCTGGAGGGAGCAAGTGTTGTTTAGGGACTTTAAGAAAGCATAGTTGTGGCAGAAACACTATGGGGAGCGACCCTATAGAAAGAAACTTTCGAGGGAGAGAGCCTCTAGGAAGAAAATCTACAGTGAGAGAGTTTCTAGGGAGAGAGTTTATAGGGAGACAGTCTATCAGGAGAGACTATAGTGGGAGACTTTATATAGAGAGATCTTCTCAGAAGAGAGTCTATAGGGAGAGAGTCTATAATGACAGAACCTATGACTAGAGAGCCTATCAGGAGACAGTCTATAGGGAATGACCCTGTAGGGGGAGATTTTATAGAGAGAGACCTTCTAGGGAGAGAGCCTATAGCAAGAAAAATTCTAAAGAAAGCGCCTATAGGAAGAGAGTCTATAGGGAGTTAAAGCTGGAGAAATGAGCAGAGGTTGGATGATGGAAGCCTTTCACTTTGCTGAGGACTTTCTAGGACTTTTCTTTTGCACCACCCCCGCACCCCAAACTCCCAATTTTCCCATCTCTGATGAGTTAACTTTATGTTATTATTATTTAACATGAAATATCTTAGAAATTAGACATTTTCTATTTTTTGGCTTCATAATTGTTCCTGTTATACCTGGGGACTTCTTAACCTCGGGCTAACCCTATCTCCAAAAACCACTCATACTTCCCGAATCTCCTCAAACACTAGAAATCCTGGGTCTATCCCTTCTCCCCTTTTCATGCTACCTACAGGACAATTCTTGATCATCCAGCTTAAAAATATTCTTCAATACCTGGGTCTCTTTCTATTTGTCCTTCTAAGACTCAGGTGTTTCTGGACACTTAAGGACCCAGGTGGCTTAAGGATGTCAGCAGTGGCTGTGGACGCTGACCAGTGCTGACTACGGAGGAGGCCCAGCTGTCCTCTGTAGGAAAACCCAGAACATTCCTCCTTCCAGCAAACTGCCTTCCTCTGAGCCCCACCAGTCTCCCACTGGCATTTCCTTCCCTTAATTATAACCTGAGTTGAGTCATCGGGTATAGCTGGTAGTGGTTATGGTTTAATGTCTGCTCTAATAGTTACTTAGTCTTTAAAAAGTAAGGAAAGTGGTTGGTTTGAAACAGGCTAATTCTCCTCAGCACTGAGGTCATTCACAGAGGTTCATTAAGAAGACACAGAATATCCTTAAAAGCCACTAAAGAAACAGTGCTCAGAGTTTCCATTTAGCCATCCCCCAAATATCTGTCTAATTTTAATTCAGATAAGTAATCGGAGCACAATAGAACCACTGAAAAGGCTGCTTACTATTACAGTGGGATTTATCTGTAATTCCTCGGTGTGATCTTTGTCTGTTCTGCCAGAAAAAAAAATCTAAATTAGAGATTCTAAAACTTCCCTGTGTCCAAGATTGATTTGGGGTGCTTACAAAAATGCAGGTTCTTGGGCCACATTCCCCAGGTGTCTGATTCATCTTGTTTGATGGTTGGGCTTAGGAACCTGAATTTTTAATAATAAGTTCAAATTGATTGTGATGCAAGATGTTAATGGCCAGACTGAGAACTAGGGCAGCAGCCTTCTTGCCCCTTGTATGGACTAGGAGCTGGCAAAGTGCTGCAGTTTAAATGTATAAATACTTGAAATAAAATATCTTCTGAATTATGAGGGGATAAAAGGGTCTAGGGTCTAATTCACACACAATTTGGAATCACAAAGGAGAGGGAACAAAATGCAAAAAGAGCAAACACTAAAACAAAAACAGAGAAACCAAAAACAACAAAAGGAAAAAGTACTTTAGAAAAATATATCCAAAGCAAATTAGTGTTTTTTCAGCCTGGGGCAATGTAAAACTTCATCTCTTTGCGATTTAAAAGAAAATCAGTGGTATCAATGGGTGGGGACCATAGTGTTTAAACATTTAGAAAAAAAATTCTTGTGATATGGTTTTGCTGTGTCCTCACCCAAATTTTATCTTGAATTGTAATTCCCATAATTCCCACATGTCATGGGAGGGATCCCATGGGAAGTAATTGAATCATGGGAGCGAGTCTTTCCCGTTCTGTTTTGTGATAATGAGTAAATCTCACAAGATCTTATGGTATTATAAATGGCAGATCCCCTGCACATGCCTGCTGCCATGTAAGATGTGATTTTGCCTCCCTTTTGCCTTCTGCCATGATTGTGAGGCCTCCCCAGGCATATGGAACTGGGAGTCCATTAAACTTATTTTTCTTTATAAATTATCCAGTTTTGGGCATGCCTTTATTAGCAGCATTAAAACAGACTAATATAATTTGTAAAAATTTTCTACAAATAGCATGCATAAATTTTGAAAAAAGAAAGAATAATTCTCTAAAATACTAAATAACAAAATGTTTGATTTCAACATGTCAGACATATGCAAATTAAAATTTAAAAAGCAAATGTTTCTGCAACATAAATAACAAAGGTTTTAAATTTTTTAATTGAAAAAAGGAGGATTCTTTTATTTTTATGGTAGTTTAGGAATTTTGCAATCATCTTTATACTAATAAAATACATTACAAATTAGAACATAGACAAGGAGAGAGGATTTCTTGTAGGTCGATATACATATATTCACTTATAAGCATGAAGTATTTTCACCTGTAAATCTCCTGCACAGTGAAAACAAAGAAATGTCTTATTTTCCATTGCTCACAAAACCTTTAGAACTTGCTTATCTATCACAGCACCTTCTAAAAAGCAAAATTCATAGTGATATAAAATAAAAAATTATGGACATCAGCCATAGCCATTCTCCTAGAAAAATTCATATACTCGTGTTTAAATATTAACTAATAAATTTAGCATATAACTTAATTTCACGTGCTAAATATTCAGTTCTAGAGTTTGAAAAAGACATAGACACACATATTGAAAGAATTTTTTAAAAAGCATTTAAGAAAACATTGCATTATTTCCCAAGCCAACAGTTTGAAAAATAGGTTTTAAGGTGAATGGTTTTCTAGGTAATATATATAGCCAAAAATAACATTAGAAATAATGTTTAAGTACCAAAAACTGTGAAAAGAAATCTAATTCCAACAATGGTGACAGAGCCAAGTATGTTTTCACCAATGAATTCCAAATTTTTGAGGAACAGATAATTTTAATTTATACAAACTGGTTCAAAACATAAAATAAGAAGGAAAGCTTTCCAATTAATGTATCACCTTAGGATATCATAGACATTAAGATGTGGGAAAGATTTTAGAAAATCAAAACTAGAAGTCAAAGCAATTTTTAAATATTGACACAAAAATTCTAAGTAAAATTTTGAAAATAGAATCTAATAGAAATGTACTAAAATAATTCTAAAAAAGGGTTTATCTGGTACTGTTGGAAAGTTATACTTCAGTAACACTGAAATGACACTGTCGGTTGCTCTACTAATGGGCTTATATTTAGCTGTTATTAAATATTTATTATTGGCCAATAATAAATTTTATATTTTTAAATTATTGGCTTATATTTATTTATTATTGGCCAATAGTAAATAGCCCATTAGTAGAGCAATAGAAAGTGTCATTTCAGTGTTACTCAAAGTGTGATTTCTAGTGTGCAAGGGAGAACTTGATAAATACTGATTTCTAGGTGTCACCTCAGCCCCAAAGATCCCAATTATTCTAGTAGGGAGGGGAAGAGTGTTGAAAATGTGCATGTCTAGCAAGTTCCCAGGTCAGGTTGATGCTGCCAGTCAGGGACCACACCTTGAGAAGGTCTCAACTTTGGCTGCAAGTTGAAATCACCTAAGGAGCTCATAAAAATACTCACGTCTGAGTTACAACACCAAATATTCTGATTTAATCATCTGGGCTGTGGTGTGGGTATTTGGAGGAGGTTGTTTTAAATCTTCCCAGGTGATCTAAATGTGCAGCCAAAGTTGAGACCCACTGCTCTAAAAGCATTAGCCCAGCTAAAGGTCTTGCATTATCTTCACTACAAATGTATACCGGTGATTAAACATGTCATTCTCTTCCCTACACAATCCATCTTAAAGTATGACCTAGGCATAATCATGATCATTTCTTATGAAGCAACTGCTCTACACAAGGTGGTTTACATGTACTGTCTCAAATGCTTGAGAAACTACTTCAAAGTCAACTTGGTTTTTCTTACTACAGGTTAAACAACAATGGAAACAGCTTAGAATGAGTAACCATTTAGGTTCTCCCTGAACTGGGATGGTTCCCAGGATATGAGACTTTTAGTGGTTAACCCTGTAAAGGTCTATATAAACCAGGAAAAAGTGATCACCCAAGGCCAACAATGTACTCACAGTTATGTGTTACTAAAGGGCATAGACAGGAGTGGAAAGCAAGATTGTCCTCTGTTCTGTCCACTACACAACACTAGCCTGGGTAGCCCCGGGGGAGGGATTTAAGAAACTATTCAAACTGGAGTCATGGCAAATCTCCACTGCAATGCTAGGGTTGAATAATTGGTAATAGCACTTAGCTGTAGATTTTGGTTATTTTTTGGTCTAGAAAGACAAAGTTCCTTGAACCAAATACATCATAATATCTTTGGCAGTGGTTCTGGAAATGGGTCCTAGGACCTATAACCACAGATCCGTAAACGAACTTGTTAAAATGCAAATTCCTGGGTCCTACCCCAGATATATCAAATTACAAACTCTGGGGTTGGGGCCAGCAATCAGTATTTAAGAATCCCTCTAGATAATTCTGACATGAAGTATGAGAATCACTGACTTAGATGGAAGGGATGAGAATCGGGATGTTCCCAGATTCCAGTGTTTATCCAAAGTTCCAGACCTCAGAGCAGAGATTATTAGGTTAGGCTGCAGATTAGAAACACCTGGAAAGCTGTTAAAGTCTTGATGCCCAGGCTGCTAGACTAATTAAATGCGAATCTCTGGAGTGGTATCAATATTTTTCACATCTCTCTAGATGATGCCAATTTAGAACCTAGATTGGGGACCTCTGCCTTCTGCCCTTTAAGGCTGTAGAATTCCACAGTAAACCTAGCAGGTGTATTTTTTCATTGCTAAATGACACAGACTTTTCTGAATATGGGATCCTAGATTTGCAACTGGGAAAAATGTGAACCTAACTAAATCCAGAACCTATCTACTTGGGGTATATGTATTAAGAGTGAGTCTGTGAAACTCTCTGGGAAATAAGGTAGGAATATATCCTTTGAGGCCATCAGATTCCTTTGGAAGATTTGGAATCCCTTCATAGGAAAGAAAAAGTCAATAAATAGATCATGAGATCCAAAGGGGATTTTTCCATGAAAAGACACAGATTGTTAAGATGGTATGCCCAGAGCTGCCCCTTTGCTGAGAATATTCCTGGGCTTGGATTGCTGATTTGAACACAGCCATGGGCCTCACCTCCTGGAGCCAGTCCTGCTGGACAGTAGACCTTACCTTTGTGGGCCAAAATCTCCCATTAAGATTTCCAAAAATAATGTTTAATGTTTCCTCAAGACTAGTAAGCAGTGACAATAGAAAAAATATCCTTTACTTTTTTTTTCTTTTGGTCAAGAAAACTCTCAAAACAAATTGTCTGAAATAAATTCTGCATTAGGCAATGTGGCAAAGCCTGGAAAGTACTAGAATGGAAACGCTTTCATTTCTTTTACTATCCAAGCTATGAATTTGAAAGCTAACAAGTCATTATTAAAGTGAAGCATAAGATTCTTCACACCCACTGTTTTAATCATTTTTAAACCTTCTATAACTTGAAGTAACTAAAATAATTTTAGTAGTTAATGCTCAGGGAAGTTTTAGTGCTTTCTGAACATGAAATGGCATTAACATTACGTTCTAGGTACTGTACTAGGTATTATGCATTTATTCATTCAGCACGGACTATGTGCTAGAGACTGTAATGGTTGCTGAAGATCTAGAGATTAATTACGTACTACTGCTTTCAAAGAGCTTATGGTCTAATGATATAATTGATGAATGATGTAGTGTAAGTATTGAGGAGAGGTGCACAGAAAAGGTGCTTTGTAGCTGGGCATGATAGCATGCAGCTATAATCCCAGCTACTGGGGAGGCTGGGGCAAGAGAATTGCTTGAACCCAGGAGGTGGATGTTGAAGTGAGCTGAGATAGCACCACTGCACCACTGCACTCCAGCCTGGGCAACAGAGCAAGACTCTGTCTCAAAAAAAGTAAAAAAGAAAAGAAAAGGTGCTTTATCCAGTTTGGCAGGGGCAAGAACCAAGAGAAACTTCCTGGAAGAGGTGATACTTTATTTGAATCATAATTATTAGAAGTAATCATCAAGAAAAAAGTAATTTAAATACATTTATTTATTTATCTGCATAACAACTCCAAGAAATAGGGGTTACTAGTCACAACTTATAGACACTTTGAAGTAAAATGTCCAGGCAACAGAGTTAATGTCATGGAGCAAATTTTGTAGGAGGACATTCTTGCTAGCTAGCCAAATAAGGATTAGTCTGTCTATCTATCTATCTATCTATCTATCTATCTATCTATCTATCTATCTATCTATCTATCAATCATGGGTCAAATTGTGCCCCCTGCCTAAAAATGTATCAATTTGTATGTTGAAATCTGAACCCTCAATGTGACTGAAGATAGGGTCTTTAGGAAGTAACGGAGGTTAAATTAACTCATAAAGACGGAACCCTAATCCAATGGAACTTGTAGCTTTATAAGAAGGGGAAGAAATACAAGAGAGCTCTCTCTCTTTCCTCACATGCACAGAGGACAGGCCATGAGGGAACACAGAGAGGAAATGGTTGTCCACGAGCCAGAAACAGCGGCCTCACCAGAAGCTAACCTTGAGGGTACCTTGATCTTGGATTTCCATCCTCCAAAACTGTAGAAAAAAATGTTATTGTTTAAGCCACAATAAAACAAAACAAAATAAAATAAAAATGTTTTTGTTTAAGCCACTTAGTCTGGTATTTTGTTACGGCAGCCCAAACAGATTAATACACTATCTATAGTATTATAATACACTATAATATAGCTTAAAGAGTTATAAAAGTATAAGTAATTAAAACTACATTTTTAATTATTAAAACTGCATATTAAAAATATATAGTTTATGCATAACCTAATATGAATGCTTTATAGTTTTATATGTATATGATAAGAGACACCATTGATCTCTAAGGATAAGGAGTGTAGGAATGTGTGTTCCTGGTTTCTGATTCCGGGCTCTACTTTCTCTCTACCGGAGGACTTTCCTTGTTCTATCAGCATGCACAAAGGTGGACCCAGCACCAGATAGAAATAATCTCTTAGTTGATGTTCTTGACATGAACTAAATTGAACATTACATATAGCCAACCAATTTGAATACATTAGTTCAAATGCTAAGAGATGGAGCATCTGAGAGAGTTGGAGAAACCATGGGTACATGTGGGAAAGCCACACAAGACTGGAGAGTGACAGCATTTTCATTGCCAGCTAAGTGCTGAACGCTTGCATAGGGGACCTGTGGCTCATTGTATTTTCAAATCATCTTCATGTCCAGCCTGGAAACTATCTGATCCAGATGGAATATTCCAGTGTAACAAGTAAAGAAAGTGGTAAAAAGCCTTTTGTACTTTCATGTATTTTAACCTCACATCTCTGATGAGGGTAGAGTGAATACATTTGTGTCGGGGTAAGTGAAAAATATCTCTTGTGTCTTGACACGACCTGAGGTCAAAGTTGACCCATCTCCTTACAAAAGTGTCTTTGGAAAAGTCACTGTTTCTTAGACTCACCTTCTTTAGGTAAAGGATTATTTTTATCTATCTCAAATCATTATTGTAAGGATCGCAGAAATAATCAGAGAAATTAGAAGATACTTTTAAAATGTTAAATTCTCTCTCATCCTTCCCATTGTAGATTGTGATCATAAGCCCCTCAGGTTTAATCTTTCTAATGCTTTCATAAGCTTATTCTAACCTAAAATAGTTCACCTAAAATATGCATTCTTCTTTATTAATGAGATTTGTATTTGGCCTTTGAATAAGCTGAATGTTGTGTAGCTAACGGGCCAGGTGGTAATTAAGTTTTCAGCCTTATTATTGAAATCAGTGAAGTATTGACTTATTTGTAAAATCGTCAATAACTTTCAGAAGTGAGATGCTTTTCTCAGATGCTCAAATTTTAATTTGGCATTGAAACAAAATGCAAAGCTTTTAAAGCAAAATAACTCTTTATAAAATCTTGTCTACCACGCCTCTTCCCAGAATCACGCGGAAGACCATACTGTATAATAGAAAAATGAAAAAAAAAAAAAGCCTGAAATCATTGTTGATCTTACTCAGAATTCTAAATATGTAGTTTGAGTTACTCTAATAATTCAGAATTTCAAAGGTCCATTTTATTTCAAAGAAAACCTCTTAGCCTAATTTGGGGTGGACAGAGGGGCTGCTTTCTCTGGCCAGAAGTCTCGAAGTATGATTTACTTTAGCAGCATTTCCATGAGACGTTTTTCCCTTCTTCCAAATTTTGTGGAAATGCCAAGACTCTTTCTTTTAAAACTCAATACAATTTGGCTCAGAAACACAAGGCACGGGGAATAAGATACCAGTTATTTAATTCTACATTGCTTCTCTCACCCCTGACTAACCTCTTATGTAAAAGATTTAAAATAATTTTCCATATAGAAAACGTTTTACCTTTTGATTTTTTTGGATATTTCTTAAAAACCACCTCTACAGTACTGAAATGTAATATAGTGTTCACAGGTGAAAACTACTTACTCTTTGAAAACAGCATTTCTTTTGGCTCAGCCAAAAATACAGGAATGTTTTCGCTTACTTCCCACTAAAGAGAAAAGCTATTTCACTAAGTAAGTTTCACCTTTGAGGAATAACCTTTAGCTGTGAGAAGTCACCAACCGTAAGTTAATATTTGTGCACAGTCCTGGCACTGCATCATAAAACCTTGCTAAACACATCTGCCATGTAATATTTGTGGTGTAGCCAGGGGCATGGTGGTGTGGAAAGAGCTTAGATTTTGATCTCCTTGGAATAACTGTGAGTCTCGGAAATACCACGCAAATGTTCTCAGTTTCAGTTTCCATATCTTAGAAATGGGACTCCTCTCCCTACTTTACTTGGATTCTATGATGAAAAAATAATAAACCAGGCAAAAGGCAAGTTCTCTACCAGTGCCAAGGGCTCACTCCTTCATCTACCTGCCTTATTTTCTAAATCTAGGTCCAGCCCATAATCTTATCTTAGCATTTGTGGCAATGCTATCCTTCAATGATGTCCATGTCTCAGTCCCCAAAACCTGTACCCAAAGTATACCTGAGTATATTATCTTACAGTGCCAAAGAGACATTGCAGAGATGATTAAGAATCTTGAGATGAAAGATTTTCCTGGATTATCACATGGGTCTAACACAATCTCAAGGGTCCTTATAAGTAGAAGAAGGAGGTTATAAGCAGTACCTGGAGATGCTGTTCTGTTGGCTTTGAAGATGATGCAAGGGGTCTCAAGCCAAGGAATGTAGGGAACCTCAAGATGCTGGAATGGGCAACGAAATAGATTCTCCCCTAAAACCTCTAGAAAAAACGCAGCACTGCTGACACCATGGAAGGAACGCAGCACTGCTGACACCATGGAAGGAACGCAGCACTGCTGACACCATGGTGTTAGCCCTGTGAGAGCCACTTCAGGCTTGTGTCCTCCAGAACAGTAAAATAATCTATTTGTGTTGCTTTAAGCCACTAAGTTTGCACTAATTTGCTGGAGCAGAAGCAGGAAATGAATACAGTACCTTTGCTGTGCCAAATGCTTTGAGTAGCTGTGGAAGGTATAGCCATTGTCTGTCTATCTCTTTAGATAGCTAAGATAAGGTTGATGGAACAATAAATGGAATAGACTGTTTCTCTTTTACAGGCAGGAAAGCTGAGCTTTCCAGAGCAGAGCACATAGATTGATGTAGAAAAAAACATGTAGGCACCTTTTATTTTTTTCTTCAGCAATTGCATTAAAATGCCTATTGTGTTTTTGCATATTTGAGCAAATATGACTTCTTTCTGAAAATATGATCCTACAGATAGCAATGGTATCTATCTTTCAGAAGTCCAGAGACACCCTCTATTTCTGTCTCAAGAAGACAATCTTGAGTTAGAAAGAGAGGGTGTCTCTGGACTTCTGAAATGTGGGTATTATTGCTATTAAAAAAAGTTTAACCTTTTACAACACATTCTGACTGAACCCGAACTAAATCCAGAAAACATGATCTTTGTAATTCTATATCTCTCTGGGGAAGTGCTCAATCCAAGGCAAATTCAAGTGAAACTCTGGATTTGACACTTCAGCCCTGAACTATGGCTATTTCAAGAGGTTTCATGATTCTGAGGTATACCAAAAACTGACCGTGTTCCCACTGAGGGACAGGACACACACACACACACACAGTGAGAGAAGGCGGTAGGAAGAGAAAATTACCAACCTGGGACTAGAGGAGAGAAAACTCGTTTGCTATTTTGTTGGAGGTATTTCCCCAGAACTAACCAGAGCAAGCATTCAAAGACAAGCTTGTTTAGACATCTTATCACTTGGTCTTGAAACATTTTTTATGAAATGCTACAGAAAGTGTTAGCATATCCAATTAATGGTTATATGGTAGAGTTGGAAAAGTGTCATTTTCCTGGGTGGTCCCGAAACTTTTTCTGGCCTTTTAGCCAATGATATTTATTTTAATAATAGCTCAGAGACCAAGAGGCTTCTCCTTTTCCCTCTTCACAAAGAAATTGTGAAGAACTCCCCTATTTCTTATTCACATCTCTAGAACATGTGTGTGGTGGTTGCAGAAGAGTGTTTCCTGCTCAGGGTGGATTTGAAACACTGAGAGCTGCCTGCAGCTCTCTGAAGCAACCACATGCAGGAGAACAATCGGACTATTTCTGTCTGGCTTTTAGGGCCACGAGAAAAGAAGTAGAAAGAAATAGATGATGACTCACTGAAAGGCAGACTTCTCTAATATTAAGAGTTTGGACGAGGACTCTGACTTTTTTTGGTAATCTAGCTGGAGCTAAGGATTCTGTGGCCTTGCTTTGCTGCCCTTATCAATGCATGTAAACTGCCATGGGTGGAGGGTTAGAAGGTGGCTTCACAAGTCACACATGGGGTAAACCCACTATAGATGCAATTGAAGTAGTCTTAAGTTTCTGGAGACTGGGGGTGTTCAGATATAGGTCTGAAGATTGCTTGTCAATGGTGTCCTAGAAAAAAATGGAAAACACTGAGGGGTGTATGGACTCAATTATTTATTCAAGTTGTCATCAAATGTCCATTAATTCTACTACATGCAATGCTCTGTGTCGGAGATTGCACTGGTTTTAAAGATCTACCTTAAAATGTTCATAATTTTATTATTCTATTAATTTCGATATGGATGGCAAAGGAGAATGATCCCATAGAAGTAGGATTCAGTCACATCTTTCATAATGCTGAAAACAGACAAAATCTCATGAAGTAGTAGTTAACAAGAACAACAATAAGAGTTGCCATGTGGCATGCATATGCATCATATGATTTAATCTTTCAACAGAACTTTGCAAAAAATAATAATAACTGTTATTCTTTATGTAAGAAAATTGAAGCTCAGAAAAATCGAACAGATTCCACAAGATTCAGTACTACTATCATTTGGAAGAAGTATTCTACCCAATGTATATACATAGGTGCCAAGTTAGCATGTTGCCTTTTGGCTAGAGACTTTCAGAATGATGGAAATGGAAACATAGCAATTACTCATGGCATATTTATTTGAAGGCAAATGAAGTTCCCTTCCAAAATAAGTTAGCAGTAAGGTATTCATTTTATAAACAGAGATTTGCAAACTCTCATCTGGGATGAGCTTGGTGATAAGTCAGTTGGGACTGGGGACTTGCAAGACATTACTAATGGCAAATGGGTTCAAGCACAAAAAGTTGTTCTTGACACTGCCTTTTTGTTGGTGACTTAAGAAGCAGCTAGAGTTAAAAGTATGTATAACATTTCTATATATTAGGAATTTTTGGAAGCAGCAGGGAAATATAGTTCGAGTACAATCCCCGAGCACTAGGCCAAGCACTTTCATGCACACCCACAGACTTAATTGCCTCAGTGGTTTCAGGGGGTCAGTATTACCAACCCCATTTTTGCAGAAGGAACATTAAAATTCAGTATTTTGTTCTAGACCACAGTGATTATTAGACCTTCTGAAGCTGGCTGTTTGATTGCAGGCTTGCAGTTTATGCCTAGCTATGCATTTATAGAATATGGTAACTCAAACTGCTTTTCTGGGTTATATTGTGGTTCTTTTGTAATAGTGTTTTTATGGAAATAGCTGGTCTAAATTCCAAATAAAAAATGTTGAAGGATGAAGACTTCTGGTATATGGCTAGAACCAACTTTGTTTTTGACCAAAGAGATTCAAACACCAACCCCTTAGAGAGGAATATCACCATCCATCACTCTGCACTAAACCATTTGTCAGGGCATCTATAGAGGTAGCCCTGGGAACCACTGAGTAGTAATGATATGTGAACTATCAGGCTGAGCTTTGTACACTGGGAAATGGGAGCACTTGGCCTCGCATCTGTGTTCCATCCCTACAGACTCTGTCTCAGGCCCAGGTAGGGAAGGAATCTGTAGGCAATAAAGAAATAAAACCCCTAGATTAGCTCAGGTCCCATGCCACGCTCTTCTTCAGGAGTGGTATCGAGTAGCAACTCCTAGGCCACACATATAGGAGAGAAACTGATGTGAAGATGTGACTCCTTAGGCAGATGTGGCTGCCTAAGCAAACACTGGTTGGTATGTGACATGCTTTCTACATTCCATTTTCTTCTAATGATTGAGCTCTGCTGGAAGAATAGAATTGGGTTCTCATTGTAGTGTCTGCTTCCTCAGAAGGCCTGAAAAGCCACGGTTCCCCAATGAGGCTACACATGGAAAAGAGATTAGGCTGGGCACAGCTTTAGGGCAAGGCCACATCAGGACTCTGGCCTTAACTGTAAATGTCTCTGCACTCAACCCTCTGCCTTTGGCTTCCATAGTCAGTCCTCACTCCCCAAGTGCCCCTATCCAGAATTTTAAAACAGCAAAATCAGTGAACTTCAAAACCTCATGGAGAGAAAAAGTAAAACAGGGCTCAAAAATCTAAGGAGACTGGATATTTGAGAAAAAAAATTTCAAAGCACAAAGCTAGCTCAATCTCATTTGTAATGGGTCACAGTTTATTAGGAAGCCAATTTGAAACCACAAGCAGGGACTAGAGTTGTCCTATTTTAAGTGGACTTTCCCTTTTCTTTGTAATGGTCAAAATGTGATTTGGTTAAAATGGACTTATTTGTGAAATTTATCCTTTCCCAATTAAAAAAAGCAGTATTTCATATATTTTTAAGTATTCAACCTTAAATACTTGTTTCTTTTTCTTTACATTAATGTATTATCATTATTAAATATATTTATTGTTTAAAATTTATTGTTGTTACTTTATCATTATTAGTAGTAGTATTAATAATAGTGCTAGCAGTGGTAGGTGTATGTTCTAGCTTTGGGCCCAAATCCTTATCTGATTTCTTATCTTATATATATACACACAAACACACACACACACACACACACACACACACACCCTAGCCCAGCTCACTGTGATATATTTGAGAGATAAAGAATCTGCTGATTCTAACTCAGCTATCTCAGCCTCATTACCCTTATGTCCTACTCCAATCCCACTTAAAATAAATACTAATATGTGCACATGGCAAAAAAAATAAAATAATATAACATACCATGGAGTAAAAAGCAACAGTTTCTGTCATTCCCTCAATTTCTATTCCACTTAGGCAACTATCATTATCATTTTCTCACACATTCTTACATGTTAAGTACCTATCCACTCTAGCACATGTAGATCAATGTTTCTCATTATGATCATTGGGATAATACGCACACACACATGCACACATACACACAGGAGAGAGAGAGAGAGAGAGAGAGAGAGAGAGAGAGAGAGAGATTATTCTGCATCTTGCCCTTTCTTCTGAACACTATATTTTGAAGAACTTTATTAATCCATATGCATATTTTATTTTTTAAATATCTTCCTAGTATTTACTTACAAAGATGTACCTTAACTTATTTAACCAGTATACTATTGATGGAAACTTAGGTAGTGTCCTTTAAAAAAAAATAGAAATTATGGGACCAGAAATATATGTCTTTATTATTATTTTGCTTGTGCAAATAAATGTATAGGATAATTTCTGCTTTTCTTAAAAAAGTAGGGTGTGGGCAATCCTTGCTTCCCAGATGAAAGACTGTCTAGATCCTTCTTAATGTAGTGGACAAAGAGAGAAGCAAGAGAAATATGTACGTGCATTGAAGAGGAAAACGCCAAGAAAACAACTATTCCGAAAGAGAGATCAAGGACTATACACAGAAAGGAGCAGGAGAAAAAGGCCCAGGGAAGGTTTGCTTCAGTTCAGTTCTATTCATAATGCCTTCAAGTACCCCAAGGCTGCAGCCCTGGGCACCTCACTGTGCCTCAGGCTCTTGAAGACCTCCTCTATCTTTCCCGGGGTAGATAGAAGAGGCTTGAGTAGGGGAAGCCTTGAGCTCCCCCTAGAGGCTGGAGAGCATAAGCCTGACCGGAAAATGCACATCATAGCAAATTAAAGGATACTTTTTCAAAGAAAAATACACTAGTATAGAACAGCTGGTCACATACATGCCTCTTCCCCCGGTGTCTTCATTCATGTGCATACATTTTATATAACTGCAGTGATGCCCTAGCTTCAATTTTGTATTCAGCTTCCCCCATCCCCTTAATATTACATAGTAAATGTTTTTCCATGTAGCTACATAATCTTTCTAATTACCATTTTAATGACTTCATAATACTCCTTCCAGTTCCCATAGTGTAATTTATTTAACCATTCCCTATTGGTGGACTTTTTAGATTGTTTCCAGACTTTTAATAATATAGAAAATGGTCCATATAATATCTGCTGTTTTCCCCTTTTAAAATGAGTTTCTTAGATTAAATAATGAGTCACAGGGTAGGGATGATATCATATCTCTTAATAGTCTTTTACTCTTTGGTCGCCTGACTCCATAAACAGCAATGCTTCTGACAAGGCACCAAGATATTAATTTGGGTATCTGTTTATTACTGTTGTTGTTGTTATTTTACTTCTGCAAATGTCATAATATAACCTACATTATGCCTTAAGTACATTAAGTACATTGTACATTCTTTCACATTCTATTAATTCTTCTCTACTTTCCATACAACTCATACATTTAGCCAGTGGTTGATCATTTTTTCATTTAATATCTTCTGAGAACCTAATATTTACCAAGAATTTGGTCTAGAATCTTGTTTCCCTGGTAACATTGCAATTTTTATAAAAAACAGGAACAAAGGATGAGAATGCATCATGTTAGTGAACTCATTTTGTAAAACTCAAAAAACAAATATTTTGCAAAATTCTAGTTATCAAACTTAAGGAAAATGGGTTGGAGAAAATTTTCTAGCATGCCCCAGCTCTGTGCAATGCATAAGGGCTGAATAAAAAGAGAACTGAAGCCGGGCACTGTGGCTTATGCCTGTAATCCCAGCATTTTGGGAGGCTGAGGTGGGTGGATCATCTGAGGTTAGGAGTTCGAGACCAGCCAGGTCAACATGGTGAAACCTCGTCTCTACTAAAAATACAAAATTTAGTTTGGCATAGTAGCACAGAAAAATTATTTGGATGTGGTGGTGCAGAACAGCTGAGGCAGGAGAACCACTTGAATTGGGAGACAGAGGTTGCAGTGAGCTGAGATCATGCCACTAAACTCCAGCCTGGGTGACAGACAGCCTGGGTGACAGAGTGAGACTCTGTAGCAAAATAAAAAAAAACAAGACAACCGAGGCAGAGTGTGGAGCTGGTTAAAGCAAAGCATTGTTGGATGGGTAGGAATTTATCAGCAGATAAGAGATGACAGTGGGGTCCTAGATTCAGACCATTTGTACTGAAATTGTAGCTCTGCTCCTTAAAAATTGTGAGGTCTTAGTAATTTATCTTTTCTTTTCCTCTCTCTTTTCTTTTTACCATTTCTCTTAGATTTGTATTCAACTTTTATAACTCAAAGAAAATATCACCTATGAATTTACTTTCCTTAACTTCTTCAGGAAAAATAAAACTCCCCCTACCCAGTGTTCCCAATCCATTCATTGATGTATCTCTATTATAGCCTTTATCACATGATCACCAGAATGCACTATCTTTGGGGGAAGAGGTCATTTCTTCCTCCTCTTGGTCTCTCCAGCAACCAGCATAGTACCTGACACATGTTAAATACTTAGAAATGTTTTTTGAATTTAACGACTTGAATTGAATGTTTAGGTAATTATAGAACATAAACAGGAAGAAATATTATGTAGCAATTAAAAGGATAATTAGGAAGACTGAGTAGCTCAGTGGGAATATGTTTATGATATGTTTAGTGTTAACATGCAAAATGATACCTGCATTATAATTCTCACTGTCTGAAACTTCTCAGGCTAGATACTAAGGAGACAAAGAAAAATGTGAAAAAAAAAAAAACTATCTCTAAGAAGCCCCTACTATACTGAGGGAGGCAGGTGTATGTAACAATGATCACAGGGTAAGGCCAATGTAGCAGTATGCATGAAGTACTGACAAGGGAGGGAGCTGAGCTTGTCTGGAGAAGTTTGGTGAGATTGACAGGACATTCACCGTAGGCCTTGGAGCTTAAGTAGTCTTTAACGGACAAGATATCAGAGTAGGATTTTCCTTAAAATAGGAAAAATAGAAGAGAATAAAAAAGTATTGCATTTCAGGGGAATAATTAGACGTTTCCATGGGGGCTGGTAAGAGATGAGACAAGAGTGTAATGTTGAGTTATATTGCAAATGACTTGCCACTAAGGTGTTTGATCTTTAACATGTAGACAGAAGGGAGTCCTCAAAGGTTTTTAAACAGCGGGGGAGCGGCACAATGATTATATTTGTTTTTGTGAGTAAAAGGATGGGCCAGGGTGATAAATACCAGGACAAGGACGCCAGAGAGGTGGCTACAGCTACCTACTTCAAGTGAGATATAAATCGACATAATGATGAAACTGGAGCTGAGGCTGGCGGAGTGGACTTGACATACCTTCAAAGGGATATTTGATACGACTTAGTGACTTACATGATGATGGGAGGTGAATTGAAGAAGGAATCTAGAGTGATGCATAGGGAAAGTCAATGATTTGTTTAACAAGTGTAAAAGGAGCAGATCTCTGGGAAGAGAGATCATGGAAATGAAGGAATGGGCAGATGTTGGATTTAGTTTTGGAAATGTTGAGTTCATGGTGCTAGTGGGCTTTGCATCCACAAAAAGCTGATATACAGTCAAACAAATGATTCTAGATTCTTAGGAAAATAACTCTGGCAAGAGATGTCCATAAACTGGGCTAATAAATAATCTCGCATCTTCTGTATCCATGAAAAACAGGATGATTGTTATAAATGAAAGTATTCTGGATGCCTCGCTGCAAGTCTGGGCTCTCCTTGAGCAGATGTAGGCAAATTACTTAACCTTGTTAAGCCTCAAATTCCTCATCTGCAAATTTGGATAATAAATCTTGTCTCGAAGGGCAGTGTGAAAACGGGATGAGATAAAGCAGGAAAAACATCTGCAGGAGGGACTCGATACATGCCACTTCCACCTCCACTTGCACTTTGCCCTTTTCTCCCACAGATGATCTCAGAACAAGAAAAAAGAGCTTGAAACAGAAACCAACGCAGTTCTCTTTAAAACAAGCAGCAAATATATCTCTGTCTGATCATGACTGAGTTTTCTAGTGATGGTCTATTTCCTAATGTCAGATATTAGTAAGGTTCAGGGTCCAGGTCTTCTGTTGAGTGGTACCCACACTATTTTCCAATTAAGATTTCTGAGATGAAATACAGAATTTCTCAATATGAACACCATCAAGGTATAATCTGTATCAGCATTTTTATATGGTGTCTTTATTTCTCCCTCTTCTCTGCTGAGAGTAAGACCTGGGGTTTCTTGCTGATTTAAAATGAGTTATCTTTATGTATTTAAGTATCAATTCAATATGATAATAATAATAAAATGATAATATCTTTCTTTTTTTTGAGACGGAGTTTTGCTCTTGTTACCCAGGCTGGAGTGCAATGGCGTGATCCCGTCTCACCGCAACCTCTGCCTCCTGGGTTCAGGCAATTCTCCTGCCTCAGCCTCCCGAATAGCTGGGATTACAGGCACGCGCCACCATACCCAGATAATTTTTTGTATTTTTAGTAGAGACAGGGTTTCACATGTTGACCAGGATGGTCTCGATCTCTTGACCTCGTGATCCACCTGCCTCGGCCTCCCAAAGTGCTGGCAATTACAGGTGTGAGCCACCACGCCCGGCCCAGTATCTTTCATTTTGAGAGCTTCCTCTGTGTTAGTATTTTAGGTGCATCAGTTCTTTTAACCTATGCAACAAACCTTCATGATTTTATGTGATACTCATTATAAATAATGAGGCTGCAGTCTAGAGAGATGAAGTGACTTGTCCACAACTGCGCAGAAAGTAAGTGAAGGACCTAGGATTTGGAAAAAAACCATGTGAATCCACTGTGTAACCACTACCCCTCGACCAAGATGGCATTTTCTGTCACTCAGGGAGGGAGAAGGAATGATAAGAGATGCAAGAAGTAAGGAAGTGTTGTATGTATATGTGTTTTAATTGCTGTTCCTTGTGAATCATAAGTCACTTTTGTTTCTCTATCAAGGAAGGCACAAGGACAAGCAAACAGAATGGCATTTATCTATGATTAAAAAATTATGACCATTTATATGCAAATGAAGTTTGGACCTATGCTTCTGAAAGACTGAAGGGGATTATGCACAGTCATAAATTTGGGGTTTTTCTTCTTTTCACACACTCCCAGGGCAAGTATTGAGCTTCAGCAGTGTTCTCCAAGAAGACTGGGAGCATGATTGATGAGCTTGGTTTGTTTCATAAGATACAGTCACAATTAGTGGCTGTGCTCATGCCCCTTCTTCCATTTGCTGGAGAACCATTGCCAGCCCCCTGATCAAATGCTCTCTGCTCTGTGAAGCTTTCTACAGGAATACTTTGGTTTCAGCAGAGTTCATTGCATTTTTTCGGGGCTCTGTAATGACATGAATCAAATTTGCTAATTCATTCATAGACTCATTCATTCAACACATGCTCATTGAGCACCTTCTTGTACCAGATACTGTCCTAGATACTAAAGATAAAGTTCATATCTGATTCTAGAGCAAACTAGAGAGATAAGGTAACCGTGCTTCCATGAAGCTTAATTGCCTGAAGGAGACAAATAAACAAGTAAGCAAAAACAATACATATAACAGAATGACAGGAAACTATTTGTACAGTGAAGAAATAAAAGCAGGCTGGTGGGTGATCAGGGAAACTCTTCGAAAGAGGGTTTTATGAATAATGACCTGAATGAAACTAGACAACAAGCTGTGGAAAGATCTGGGATCAGATACCAAGGCAGTGGAACTGTAATTTCTGCCAATATGCATGCCATGTAATGGCAGAAACAATGGCCAGTACTAATGGAAATGGTGATGACCATGGATAATATTCGGTATTATACTTGAGCATCTATCAGGGTTTAGTTACCTTGCAGGTGGTTTGTACTCATTTATTCTTCACAGTAGTCCATGGGAGGTGGGTATTGCTGTATGATTTACAGATGAAGCAAAAACCCTTAGAAAAATAAGGTGACTGGCTCATTGTCACACAACCAGTAAGGGGAAATTAGCTGAAACTCAAAATCCAACCTGTCTCCAAAGCCTACAACCTTCAATGGCCCCTTGTCTTTATATTCCCAGAAACTAACCCTGGAGTCTGGCACTGTAGACACTAGCAATAGGATGATTGGGTGAATGGGTGATTTCAGTGCCCTCAGTGTTCCATAAATGCCATCTCATGTGACTATTTAAATTTCGGGCACGCCTGAGGCTGTGGTGCATTTAGGCGTTTGACAAGTATTGCACCTGTGAGAGGATGGTGGAATAAAGCCTAAGGCCCTGAAAGGTAATTTACTATTGAAAGTCACATATGGATATGTAATGAAGCATGGTGACTATGTCTCTACCTCCTCTATTGCATGTGCATCTCTTTAGATAGAGGATAATTTTCTTTTACCATACACCCACATGTCAGAGACACAGTCCTATTCCCACAAACGCAAAAGGTAACAAAGACGCACATGAACACGAAGGATGCAGAAACCCAGGCACATGAACATGAAGCTGACTTTATCACAACCGGTTTGGCTCTAAGTTCCAGGTCAGTTCGCAGCAGCTGGGAGAAATTTCTGTCTCTATTTTTGTTGCGGCAGCAACAGCCAAGTTCTCCAAAGCTCTTTCCTCCTGAGGCCACGCAACCTCCAACTGCTTCTCATTTCTCAGCTTCTTTCAGAGGGGTTGACTTTCTGAGTCCCTTCTGATCTCCCCGGTGGAGTAAGGTGGCACAGCTTTCCTGAAATCCTTGCTCCAGTCTTAAGGCCTTGACATTGAGTGGTCCCATGCCTGGGATGCAGACGCTACACCCCATGGCTCCCTCATCATCTTCCAGTCTTTGCTCAAATGCTCCTTTCTAAATAAGGTCTGAGTTGACCCAATTATTATCGCAGCCTAATGATGATACAACTACTATTATTGAGCATCTATCAAGGTCTAGGTACAATTTAGGTAACTTGCACTCACTTATTCTGCACGATAGCCTTGCGAGGTAGATATTGTCATGTTTGACTTACACATGAAGCAAAACCTTCAGGCAAAGGAAATAACTTGTGCAAGGTCACTCCTGCTGCCCTTTTCCCTACCTTGCTTGGCTTTTTCTTTACTTTACAGCAATTACCATTTTCTGATAAACTAAATAATTTACTTATTATGCATTATTGAATGTTGTCTTTCTTCTGTCCTCCCCTACATATACATGTTAGGATAAAGCTCTACTTAGGTGAAGATATTTCTCTGCTTTGTTCCAAAGCACCAAGCACAATGTCTGGCATGGAGAAAACTCATAATATATGTAATAAGTGAATGATTAAATGAATAATTACTGATCACCTCATTCTGACCAGGCTTTGTGCTGTCATTTCACCTACCCTTTGCTCTGTGAAACGGAGATCATCATCATCAGTTTGCATATTTAAAAACAGTTAGTCCAAGAAAGGAAAAGCAACTTGCTTAAAGTCACCGAGCTAGTCTGAAATGAGATTTAAAAATATATACTGCTTACTCCAAAGTGCTATGCACATTCGTTCTTTCCATCCAAGAACACTGTGGCCAGCTCAGTGACACTTAGAACCTTCAAGGGATCCCAGAGGAAGGTATCCTCCCTTGCTGTGCTCATGTCCTCAGGATTATGACCTTGGCTTGATAGTGCGGAATTTTCCCTCTTCCTATTCTCATCTTTCATAGCTGACTTCTGGATCTGACTGCTAGCACCACAACCCACAGACTTCTTTAGAGCTGATTCTTGGATGTTTCTTGTGATTTTTGGAAGCCTTGGAATCTCTGTGCTCTCGGTTGACTGATCACATGCCAAGGCCACCTGACAGAAGGACTTCTGGACCGGAAGATTCTGAAAGTCAGAGAGACCTCATGCAGAATTTCCCCCTTTCACTGGATCTTCTCCCTTCTGGGCAATCCCATCACTCTCTGTGGCCACAGCTGGAGCTGTCTCAGCCAGAAGCTGCCTTTAACTCATCCTCATCGGTTATACAAGGACCAGCATTCAGAGCCTCTCACACAGGCTGCAGCCTTGCAAAGAGACTGGTGTGGAGGGAGACAGAGACTGAGGAAGAGAAGGAGCAGTAGAAGGAATACTTGACACTATAATGATGATTTTTTTCTTTTATTTTTTTTCCTCTTTGCCTGCACCCATGTCCCTTCCTTGCCTCATCCTCTTCCACCCAAGTTAGGAATCTGGAAGTCACCATCAACTCTCTCTCATCTTCAGCTTCACACTGAAGCAATCACGGATCCCCCCTCTTTTCTTTCTCGCACGTCTTCACCCATCTCCTCATCTACAACATAATAGCTACCCTCTTGGTCCTGGCCCAAATCATCTTTATCCTGGAACCCGATGATTCCTTCCTAATTGTTCTCTTGGCCTCCAGATGTGTCCCAGTCCGATCACAAATGAAGTGTCATGACCAGGTTCTTCTGCTACTAAAACTGTTAGCGGCTCTTTACTATCCCAAGAATCACACCCACACCTCTTTCCTTGGATTAAAAGGCCCTGTGTAATCAGGATTGCCACCATGTCTCTAATTTCATCTCTGTCTTGCCTTAGGCAGATTGATTTCTGGTGATTCCCATCATGTGCCCAGTCTGTTCTGTCATTCCCTGATATTTCTGCTTCATCTGAAATACGAATCCTCTATTTCTTCTTGGCTAACACTCATCATTGAATACGCAAGTCAGGGGTCAACTTCTCTATTGAACCATCAAGATATCTGCCATCACTCTCCCCTCCGCTGGTACCTAAATGGTTATTCCTTTATGGCCCAATTCAAATATCCTTCCTTATACCTTATACATATGTTCAGTATTGCCCTCACTGGACCATGTGACCCACTGAGTCAGCACCTCCATCTATGCTGTGAGCTTTAGGACAAGACCTGTGCTGGTTTTGTCTTAGCTTGCCCAGTTCCTGACTCAGGACATGGAGCCAGGGCTGGGTTCTTTTTAGCAGTGCTAGCTCTTATAGAGATTAGTGAGAGTGATAAGAGGGTCTCATAAAATGGCAGGTTAAATTATTTTAATAAACCCAAATTCTTGGGGGAAAGGATTAAGGTAAGGGCTCATGCATAGAATGGAAGGATTTTTCTTTTCAGTGTACCCTATCAGCTGACAGATCAATGGGCTTCCTTGATAATAATTCTTTGAGTAAATCACTGATCTGCTTTTTCTGAGAAGAGGAAAACCTCTCCTTTTTCTAGTCCACGTGTAGTAGAACTATGACACAGTCTTGCTGGAATTGTCTTCAATTATTTGTTCAGGTATAGAAAGAAAATGAGGCTAGAATGTTTGGGTACCACTCCAACACGTGTGTACCAAGTCTTCAAAAGCACCTTCTCACTTAGGGGTCCACTTCATTTGTATTATATTTGCATGTGGACTTTCCAGCACCCAAGGTCCAGCCTCCACATGCTTATCCCTAGGAGTCCACCTCTTTCTTCCTTTTCCCTTGCCAAAGGCATCTGGCAGGTTGGTACTATTTTCAATAGAAACCAAGATAGAGGAGAAGGGGGTTCTCTTAAATGCTAGAAATTTAGGGTGGCACTTCTGGGGTCCTAGGGGCTTGCTAACATTTGTTGGTGGTTTTCTGGAGTTGATTTTCTTTAATATGGATACATTCCATAAGTTCAGTGAATTCAGCATCTCTCTCAGCAAGACTGGGGTGATATTTTCTCATTTCTTTCTCCCACGCACATAAAATAGTAGATTCTCAGCGGGAAGAAGGCAGGTACCTCATGACTTTGTTCCTGTTGGGGATGTAGACTTTAACTTAGAACTGTCTTTGCTGCTGGGGAATGAGCCTTCCTGTTGGGGATGTAGACTTTAACTTAGAACTGTCTTTGCTGCTGGGGAATGAGCCAGGGAAGGAGATTCATTCACTACGTGTCTGGAAGTCACTGAGTACCTCCTTGGACATCCAGTTTTCCTGGAGTACTCCGTCCTGATTTTAGGGTAGCAGAAGGGAAACTGCTGAGGAAGAGTCTCAGATCTCACTCTAATTAAAGCAAGAAAGAAAATGTAAATGCTGTCGCATTTCTCCTTTCTATTTTGGGGCTGGTGTTGTCTTATTTACTTCTCTGCCCCAGTGTGATGCGTGTTCCTCAAAGTTTGTGGCTTCTGATCTCACCCAGATCTTCTTGCCCAGTAACTCCCTGTGTCTGATCATTCAGTAATAATTTTATTATTTGATCCAATTCTGGCATCTGTGTAGCCTTCTCCAGGTGTGGCCTAGAAAGCTCTCTATTATTAGAGGGAACTTGGCCCTTCAAAGTCATCTGACATTTGTTGGACACTCAATATTTCTGAAATTTCATTGGAAACCATGCCTTTCCCCACAACCAGGCTGCAAAAATAATCTCCCCAAATTGTTTCTTTGCTCATCATTGGAATTAAAGCCTCTCATATTCAGGCCAAGCGTGATGGCTCACACCTGTAATCTCAGCACTTTGGGAGACTGAGATGGACAGATCGTTTGAGGTCAGGAGTTTGAGACCAGCCTGGGCAACATGGTAAAACCCCATCTCTACTAAAAATACAAAAATTAGCTGAGTGTGGTGGTGCAGGCCTATAATCCCAGCTATTCAGGAGGCTGTGGCAAGAGAATCACTTGAATCCAGGAGATGGAGGTTGCAGTGAGCCAAGATTGCATCTGTGCACTCCAGCCTGGGTAATAGAGTGAGACTCCATCTCAAAAACAAAACACAAGCAAAAAAAAAAAAAAAAGCTTTTCATATTCAATCAGGGTTGTTTCAGAAAGATCAGAAGCTAGATTTGGGCATTTAAAAATCACTCCTAGGCTGTATCTGACAATGGTATAATAAATATGAAAGAGGAATATTAAAGTAGAGAGAATGGAACTGATTTTCCTGCAGTCACCTAGTGAGTCACAAACTGAAGCAGGAAAAATCAGGGCCAGGACTGGCTGCTGACCAGACAGAGAGTGCGGGGTGGGATAACTAAGGTCAGAAATGTAATTGAAGTGCATAGAAAGGGAGAAACATCCTGGGCCTCCAGAAAACGAAGTGTCACAGAAGGGGACCAGTTACCTGCATCTGTGGCTAGCCCCAATGCAGCATCTCCTGTCTGCTGGGGGCTATGTGCTGTTGATGCCCTGGCACATTAATCTTCAATATAATCCTTTGAGGTGGGAAGAAGTACCGCTGGAATTTGAACTCAGGACTTTCTGATCCCTGAGCTAGAACTCTTTACTGCATTACCCTCTCTTTGGGCTGCAAGAATTTCAACCCAAGTATTTAGGGTCTCATAAATGCAGTGGTTTGTCTTTATTTTTATTGTTTCTGGTGTGTGTGTGTGTGTGTGTGTGTGTGTGTGTGAGAGAGAGAGAGAGAGAGAGAGAGAGAGAGATAAATGCTACGAATATCAACTCTCATAATAGAGAGAAATCTGCTTTCACTCTATTAATGGCATCACTGACCATTTATTGATTTTTAAAAGGGAAATTAAGAAAAAAAGTTGTTGCAAATTGTTGCTATTAAGTCCTGTTGGAGAGTTGATGTAAATGCTCCTATGAGGAAGAGGGTGTGTGGAAATATGAGTCAGACACAGAGAATAAAAGATCTTTGTGTTTGCCACGGAAAGATCACAATGACAGCCAAGGCAAATTAAGGGCCACTCGTTGTACTTATAAGCAATCTTTTCTTTCACATGTATCTAGACAAAGTATAATAGCATGATGCAGTGGAAAGAGCGGACGTTTAAAGTCCCCTGTCTGATACTGGCAAAATGTGTGACTTTGGGGAAGTTGCTTATTTCCTGTGACCTTCACTTTACTCAGCTCTGCTATTTGGATGATAGTACCAACCTCACTGAGTTTTCCTGAAGGCAAAATGACCATACAACGTACAGCACAGCCCGGAGCACACAGTGAGCCGTCAACACCTGCTGCATTCTTCTCCTTCTCCCCACCCTTCTCCACGTGTCCGAAACTGAGTGCTTTCTCGTTTTTAGCATAGGAATCCTGCTGCCCCTACTTTCACCCTGTAATGCATGTTGCATACCCTGGAAAATGTGTTATTACATTACAAATTGAAAATCTGTGTCAACATCACATTGAGAAAACGTATCAGGGCCATTTTTACATAGCATACACTCATTTTGTGTCACTGTGTCGCATTTTGGTAATTCTTGCAATATTTCAAAGTTTCTCATTATTATTGTATCTGTTGTGGTGATCTGCAATCAGACATCTTTGAGGATACTATTCTAACGGTTTGGGGGCACAAAACTACACCCAGATGAACTTAGTTGACCTATGCTGTGTGTATTCTAACTGCTCTGCTACCAGACCATTGCCTCATCTCTCTCTCTCTCTTTATTTTTTTCTCCCTCTCTAGGCCTCCCTATTCCTTGAGACACAATAATATTGAAATTAGGTCAATTGATAGCCCTAAATGGCCTCTAAGTGTTCAGGTGAAAGGAAGAGTCTCTCATTTTAAGTCAAAAGCTAAAAATGATTTAACTTAGTGCAGAAGGCCTATCCAAAGCTGAATTAGGCTAAATTCTAGGCCTTTTTGCCAAAAGGTTAGCCAAGTTGTGAATGCAAAGAAAAAGTTCCGAAGGAAGTTAGAAGTGCTACTCTGGTGGACACAGAAATGATAAGAAAGCAAAACAGGCTTTTTGCTGAAATGGAGAAAGTTGTGGTAGGCTGGATAGAAGATCAAACCAGCTACATTTGCTTCAGCCAAAGCCTAATCCAGAGAAGGGTTCTAACTCTCTTCAATTCTAGAAATACTAAGGGAGGGGAGGAAGCTTCAGAAGAAAAGACTGAAGCTAGCAGAGGTTGGTTCGTGAAGTTTAAGGAAAGAAACTGCCTTCACGACATGGAAGTGCAAGGCAAAGCAGCAAGAGCTGATATCGAAGCTACATCAAGTGATTCAGAAAGTCTAGGAAATATAATTGATGAAGGTGGCTGCATTAGAATACAGATTTTTCATGTAGATAAAATTGCCTTACATTGGAACAAAGTGCCATCTGGGACTTTCATTAATAGAAAGAAGTCAATGCCTTGCTTCAAGGCTTTAAAGGACAGGCTGACTCTCCTATTAGAGGCTAATGCAGCTCATGACTTTAAGTTGGAGCCAATGCTCATTTCCATTCTGAAAATGCTAGAGGCCTTCAGAATTATGTTAAATCTATTCTGCTTATGTTCTATAACGGAAAAACAAAGCCTGGATGACAGCACATGGTTTACTGAGTATTTTAAGACCACTATTGAGACCTAGTGTTCAGAAAAAAGAAAGATTCCTTTTAAAATCTCACTGGTCATTGACAATGTATTTAGTCACCCAAGAGCTTTGATGGAGATCAAAACACACAAGGCTAATGTTGTTTTCATGCCTTCATTCTACAGCACGTGGATCAAGGAGTAATTTTGACTTTGAAGTCTTATTCCATTTAAGAAATACATTTGGCAAGGCTGTAGCTGCCATAGATAGTGATTCCTCTGATAGATCTGGGAAAAGTAATGTCAAAATCTTCTGGAGAGGATTCACTATTCCAGATGTCCATTCTTAATTCATGGAGGAGGTCAAAACATCAACATTAATGGAAGTTTAGAAGAAGTTGAACCTAACTCTCATAGATGTCTGAGATGTTCAAGACTTCAACAGGGGAAAATAATGGCAGATGTAGTAGAAAAAGCAAGATAACTAGAACATAAGTAAAGCATGAAGGTGTGACTTGAGCATAATAAAACTTGAATGGATAAGTTGTTTCTTACGGATGAGCAAAGAAAGTCATTTCTTGGGATGGAATCTACTTCTGGTACAGATACTGTGAACATTGTGATTAGGCAGTGTGGAGGGGCATAGTGAGGGCCAAGGCACTTAGGATGGTTACCTGCACTGGAGAAACCAGACAGGAATAGTTTTTCCCCATTATCTTTCTATAGACAGAGACTTCCCTGTCAGCCTCATGCAGTGTAGAAATTGCTCCCACTCAGCTGGTGGTGCTTCCCCAGGAGACTGGCCAAGAAGTCATTGTGAGATCTGTCATGTCCTATAGCCCTGCGCTGGGGGTGCACAAGTGTCCTCTCCTGCTTAAGTTATTTATATAGGTGGTTGAAAATGCTTTGCTTGTACAAACTAGAAACTATTAGATTAGACCAGCAGAGACAGCCAGAGGCAATCTTTTAAAAAAGTGAGTGGGATTCAAAGTAGGCATGGAAAGCAAATATTATTTCACTGGGAGTCGATTAGAGGGAGCTCCGCAGATGAGCGGTAACTGCTTTGTTAATTTAGCTGAGGGAGGTGAGTGGGGCCAGGTAGGCACCAGCTGGGTTGGAAGGTAAGCTGCCTGGGTCGAGATGGTAATTCAGAGGTAGGTGAATGCATCAGGCACCTCTCCACACATACTCCCCCTTCTCCTTATTTAAAGTACATGATGGAGCTTAGCAGCTGAGAAGCCTCAGTTTGCTCTAAAATTTCTCATTTTAATTCAGGCAAACACTGTATAAATCCAATGTATCGGAAAGCAAATATTGAGGCTAAGTAAGAAGGTCCATTAGATGGAGTGCTTAGTTATAGGGCCTGAGCTTGTAAGTGGGTAGATGGGGAGGCACAGAAGGAGAGGCTGAGCTGCAATGCAAGAGTGGAATGTAGGTACTGAGAAAGAGGATCTGAGGAAGGTGGGCCCTGCGAAGGGTTTGGGGCAGAGTGGAGGGAAAAGGAAGATTTGGGGACTACAGAGGGTAGGTCAGTTTGGAAAGACTGGGTTAGGAGACACTTGAAACTTCTAGCAAAAAGATAATTGGAAATGAGGCTTCAGATGAAGATTGATAATTGGGGCTTGGGAGAGAGGGTCTCTGAAAGAATGAGGGAGGGCCAGAAGAAGACATTAATTTGCAAACTTCTGGGTACATAGTAGTATTGGCTACCTTCTGAGTCAAATTCTAAGGAGTAAGGGCCAGGGATAGACTGGGGAATTTGGATGATGGTTCATTTACACTGTTTTGCAGTGGAGCTGCTGGGAATTTTGATCTAAAGGTGACTGAATTGTCATAAAAAAAAAATCCTGGGCATCAGAGCATCCAAAAATAATGGTGCTCAGGAGCTACTGGATGTTCTGTCTTCCAAGGATGCCCAGAGGAGTGAAGAGGGTTGGCACCCATGGAGGTGGTGTGCATGGTGGTTAAGGCTGTGGGTTCTGGAATGAGAACAACATGGATTCAAGCTCCACCTTGATCATGAACTAGCTGGTTGACCTAGGAGGAGTCAGTTACTCTCTGAGTCCAGTTTATTCACCTACAGAATGGGAATAATTAAACTTCCCTGGAGGTAACAGTAATACCTCCTTCATATGATGACAGAATGTGATAATGCAGATATGTTTAGCACAATGCCTGGCACAAAGATTGTAATAGATTAAGCACATATTTTTAAAAATTGATGTTATGAAAAGAATTCTCAAAAACAACAGCTCCAAATCACCTGCAGGTGGTCTCTGTATTCGTGAGCAGAAGTTCTAAAGGAAGTTGAAGACTGTCCACAGTGTGGCTGGGCTGGAAATATGGACCTCCATGTTTTGTCCCCCTTTCGCAGTAGCTCTGGGAATCTTTGACCATAAAGTACCCATGGTTATTTGTTATTCAATGTTCTTCACATGATTTTTACAGAAAGGGAAATAGCCAGGTATAATGATCAGCCACTGGAGTCTCTCTTGGATCCTATTAAAGTCAGCACTATTGCTTTTCAGTAAAGTTAAAGATTAGTTAAGATAATCTTCTCAATAACCCTTTCTAACTTTAAGGTTTTTGGAAGAGATATTGAAAGTGTCTTAAATCACTAGCACAAGAGGATGAGAAACACAGTTGATAATGGCAATAACTGCCTTTTACTCAGCCCTTTTCCTGTGTCAGGATGATAATTAACTCCTTCACAAGGCTGTTCTCATTTAGGGATCATCCTAGCCCTTTAAGATAGGGACTATTTTTATCACCATACAATGGAAAAAGAAACTGAGCCCAATGGAAGGTCATACTTGTTTCAGGATCACATATCTGGTATGTGGCAGGGCTGAGATTTAAATGTTTAACCAAATCTGAAGTCAGATTTCTTGATCTTAATCACTCCGTAAACCTGATGACTGCCACCCCCAAAGTCCATAATTAGAGGCCCAGAATGGAGACAAATCACAAAAGCCTTTATTGTTAGGGGACAGCCTGGTCTCTTAGGAAAAGATGATAATTCATATCCTGTGAAAATGGAAAGGCAGATTTGATTTTTGCCCAAAATGAAGTTGTCCTAATTGTTACTGATATACACTGCTTTGGACCCTTAATCAATGATGTTAGCAGTTTTCAATGTTAATTTAATTAGTACAAGAGAACCTACTGGCAGAAATATTGGATAATTAGTGTCTTATGTAATGGCTTATGAAGTACCCTGTAAAAGAACTCCAATAATCACAAATTTTCAGCAGAACTTTTATCAAAGCACAATATTTAAGTGGTTAAATCTTCGATTGGATGCATCTGATAAAAACTTTGGTTGTGGTATCAAAATTACCATTCCTATTGCATTGCTCTGGTTTCCAAAAGGTAAAAGGTGAAAGAGTCCTATGTCTGGTTTTTCTAGAAAAACATTTCCATGGGTGACCTTGGAAACATAGAGATTATTTTCAGAGGTGATGCTTCAGTGACAGTGAGTGAATTATCCCTAGATCTTCCCTAAACATTCCAGCTCCAGGGGAAGGGCAGAACTCATGTCTTTTGGTCTTGGATAACTCTATGGGCAGAACATTTGCATGGAGAAATATTTCAGGCAAATTCAGATAAGCACACAGCCAATATAACTGAGTGGGGTCTAGGTAGTTCCCAGTGTATGAATGAGTAGGATTGGTTTACAGAGTATGTTCCATGTCTTAGAGAGAATGACTTGAGTTGCTCTGATGAGAAGTGTTTATAGTCATTCCAGAGAATGTCAAGGTTGGATTTAAAATAAATTTAAAATGTGCCATGTTTTGTGGGCCACACACAATTTCTAAGCAGATAGGTAAGGACTTGATTATACCGGTCACAGGTAAAGTCCCTGCCTACACAGACACCTGATAAAGCATGTACCACCTTGGACTCCATAGTATGTAAAGGAAATGACCTTAAATTAAGCCATTTAAGCCAAATGAACTTCAACTTTTAGAGACCAGAGACCATGAGAGAAAAAAAATGTTGCTTGTGTATTGGCCAGCAAGATGCTTCCCTCCTTTCCCTGTGGATTCAGAGCTCAGAGAGCCTTGGCTTTTGCTACTCTAGAGTCTGTTATGAGGTATATTATACCAAGAATTTAGAGCTCCAATATTCTCTTGGAATTATATGCTGTAGCTGTGCCCTAGGGTTGGCTTATATAAATGCCTTCCTGTGTCAGAAAGCTAAAGTTTGAAGATTAGAATTTCAGATTCAGTGACTTCAATTTTGATGGCAATTGGCATCTAAAATCCAAACTATTCTAAAATAAACTCAATGGGTTTTTTTGTTGTTGTTGTTTAAAACAGCATTTCCTTTTAAATTATTTTTGTTGATGGGGTAGTGGCTATACAATCTATTCAATACCAGAGCTAGAAATAACTAAATTATTCTTTATTTCTTATCTCTTTTACTCACCACTTATATGGTGGAGATATCTATTATTCACTTATCTATCTATCTATCTATCCACTTGTATCTATCTATCCACTTATGTGGTGAGTGATGCTTGCAGAGTTTGCTATACTCTTCTTGTCCATCAATAATATCACTGATTTACTTAGTCTTTATCAGCTCTTGCCTGAGTATAAAATTGTTTCAGAGCCAGATGGAACACCAGCCCTGCCCCTCCCAACCCCCATCTGGCCTCTTCACACCCACTGGAGTCAAGAATCTGAAACATAAATATGACCTTGTCATTACCATTTCATCTCCTTAATGAGTTTTCATGACCTACAAGATAAAGTCCAAAATGTTTGGCAAAGCGTTTATGACCCTTCATGTCCTGGCCCATGCTTAAACTTCAAACATCTTACTACCTCAAATATGTGCCCCCACTTCATGTTGTTAATTAACTATGCATGGCATTCATACTTTTCTACTGAGCCTTTCCTCTTTTCTACCTTTTTTCTTTCTCTTCTCTCTGCTCTTTCTCTTTAAGCATGTGTTTTTCTTTTCTACTCACATAACCTCCAGGAAGCCAACCCTCACCAACCTTCCCGATCCCAGACCCAGGTAGATGTTTCCATGGACATCTTCTTAAGATACTATAAATAGATTTCCCCATTACAAAATCATCTTTTAACTTTCTGATTAATGTGTCCGAATCTCCTTATAGACTGAGCTCATTGTAGCCAGAAACCATGCCTTATGTTTTTAATCATGAACACCTAGGACAGAGCCAAGCAATTAGCAGATACACACCATATGTTTATTTCACACATAAATTAATGAATATTACTGAATAATTTATCCAAGGCCAAAAGAAGAACTTAAAACGTACCTCCGTCTTCATATTTAAAATTGCATTATTTTTATTGTACCTATTATCTTGTTTAAATATCAAGCTCTGCCTTGATTTTTGCCTTTAGAATTTGATCATGTGTTAGCATTTTCACTAGCCACTAATGAATATGAAATAAAGCCACTTTTAAGAACAAGCACATACACAAGCGCACACATTAAAACACTGCTGAGGAAGGTTAGCAATGATAGGCTATCAATAAGGAGACTGAGGTCAAGAGTTCGAGACCATCGTGACCAACAGGGAGAAACCCCATTTCTATTAAAAATACAAAGTTAGTTGGGTGTGGTGGCGCATGCCTGTAATCCCAGGTACTTGGGAGGCCGAGGCAGGAGAATTGCTCGAACCCGGGAGGCAGAGGCTGCAATAAGCTGAGATGGCGCCATTGCCTCCAGCCTGGGCAACAAGAGCAAAACTCTGTCTTTAAAAAAAAAGGGATAAAAAGAATGTACTTCAGAAAAAATATATATTCCAGAGGATAGTCTGTGAAGTAAGAAGCAATACTGGATAAATAAAATTGTAAATATGCATGTCAGTATAAACCAATAAAATACATGCATGCAAATATGATTATCCACATATAATAATTATAAAATAAAGTTCAATTTGTAGGTGTAAAAAGACAAGGCTTAAAAAGTGGTCAAGAATAGCATTTAATCTGAAAGAACTATGGTTTAGCTGTAAGGGTTTTAATATTATTTTATTAGTTACAGATTTTAATATATTGATTACCTTCAATATTTATATAGTTAAATATACCTAACTAAATATAATTTAAATATATTTGAAGTGTAGAATTTCGAGAGTAACCATTAAAACCCTAGAGATAATGTTCATAAATTCTAAACCAGCAGATAAAACACTGAAAGAAGAAAAAGCATACAGTAAAATACAAAAGGCATAAAAGCCAACACAATGAAAAAGATGAAAAATCAAAGGAAAATAAAGTGAATCAGCAAGAAATCAAACTGGTAGAAAAAGTGTAAATGTGACAAGAATTTTAATAAACTAAATATATTAAGCATGTCTATTAAAAACGGACATTTTAAAATTGGACTTTTAAGAAAAACTCCAATTATGTACTGCTTCCAAGAGACACACTGAAATCTAAGGACACATAATTATTTCAAGTGAAGTAGACTGATCCCCCCAAAAAACCTAGAGTACTTACATTAATATAAGACAAAATAGAGCCGAAAACAAAACATACCATGAAAAATAGAGAAATTTATACTACAATGAGAAATGATTCAAATCACTAGTAAGTATAATTCTAAACTAGTGCACACATAATAAAAGAGCCCCAAATATATACAACAAAATTGATGAAATTTCACAAAGAAATGGTCAAATCAATCACTGTAGTGGAAGATTTCAACTCAATTTTTGATAGGTAAAAGGAACAAAAACCTTAGTAAAAATATAGAATTTTAAAACATTAGGACAATAAACTTGTGTTAATGTTCACAGAAAACTAGGTAATAAGAATTCTTCTCAAGCCCACAGGAAACATTTATTAAAATGTACTATACCATAAGACAATTCTAAAACATTTTGAAAAACTGATATTGAACATAATTTTTCTAGACAAAATATAATCACATTAGAAGATGATAAGATATAAACTTTAAAACACATTTATTAATGAGTTTATCAATAAGAAAATCATTTTGAAAATATAAAACTACTTTAGAATACTAAATATCAAAATTGTGAGATATAGCAACATTGGCTAGGATTACATATTTTTTATTTTTTATTTTTTTTTAATTGCATTTTAGGTTTTGGGGTACATGTGCAGAACATGCAAGACAGTTGCATAGGTACACACATGGCAGTGTGTTTTGCTTGCTTTCTCCCCTTCACCCACATTTGGCATTTCTCCCCAGGCTATCCCTCCCCACCTCCCCCTCCCACTGGCCCTCCCCTTTTCCCCCCAATAGACCCCAGTGTTTAGTGCTCCCCTCTCTGTGTCCATGTGTTCTCATTTTTCATCACCCGCCTATGAGTGAGAGGATTACATATTTTTTAAATGAGAAAGAGTTAACATAAAAAAACAAATGTTTAGCTCAAGAAGTTAGAAAAAACACAATAGAGTCAAATTAAATGAAGCAGAAAGAAGACGAATGTACAGAAGAAATAAATGAAACAGAAAACAAATACAGAACCGAGAGCATAATAAAAAGCAAAGATTTGCTCTATGGCAAAGCTAATAAGAATCCAAATTTCTGGTAAAGAAAAAGAAAAAGAGTGAGAAAATACAAATGAACACTATTATTAAATAGTAGAGGACAGAACGCTATAGATGCAGAAGAGATTAAAGAGAAGTAATAAAATACCGTAAGTAGCTTCATGCCAATACACCGAAAAACATAAAAAAGATAAATTCCTAGGAAAATATAACAACACAATTAACTTAGGAAGAAATAAGAAATCTTTAATTATGCCATAACTATTAACAAAAGACTATTAAGGTAATTGAAGAGAAGTTAAAAATCTTTTCATGATGAAAATACCTGACTCTGATGATTTTAGAGGTGATAATCACCAATCTTTCAAGGGACAGATAATTCCAATCTTATGCAACGTCTTAGAAACAATGGAGAATTTCCTAGATCATTTTTTAAAGCTGATATTACATTTATACCAAAGTCAGTAGAAGATAACCTCGTTCCTGCACAAGGATGCAGATTTTAGCAAACAGAATCTAGCAGTGGTTAAATAATATAGTTCACAGAGAAAAAAATGGCTGTTTCATTCTTTCAGAAATGTGAAATGGCTTAACATGTTAGTATATCAGTACATGTAATTCAACACATTCGTAGATTTAAGAAGAAACATGTCATATGGCCATTTCAATAGATATGCAAAGAACATAGGAAAAAATTAAATGTGAATCCTTCATTAAAAAATTATAAGTAGGGATAGACCTTCCTGATTTTTATATAGGTAATCTATTGGTAGTAATTTAAAAATATTTAAACAATCCTAAAACCACCTAAAATGTATATTTTAATGGTTTTTTAATGAGGCAAACATCCTTGTAATCACCACTCCTAGTTCAAGAAAGAGAACTTTGCTAGCCATCATGGAATCCCACTATGTGCCCCGTTTCTATAACAATCCTTGCTCACCTCTCAATGGTAAGCCTCATTCTAATTTTTATCACTGTCTTCATCTTTACTTCTTGTTACAGTTATCTTGTCCTGGACACTTTGGTTTCATCTTGCTTATTTTTAAAGAAAACACATAATACAGCATTTAACTTTTTAAAATCTCTAGGTCCCCCTCCATCTTTTCCTTTCTTTATAATTTATCCATGGAAGAACCCAAGGCATTTAACCTGTAGAATCCTTTGTAGCCTGGATTTTGCTGAGTGCCTCCTCATGGCGTAGCTCAACATTTTCCTTATCTTTTGCATTTCCTATATATTGGCAGCTGAATACAGATATTTAAGTCTAATCTCTTTGTCAGGAAAGATTCTAGGGGTTTATACACACACACACACACACACACACACACACACACACATATATATGCGCACATATATATATATACACACATATATATATACATATATGTGTGTATATATATATATGTGCGCATATATATGTGTTTTTAAACTGGGAGTCACGTAATGTCTGTTCTCTCTTTTTTGTGATGTTAAAGGTCACGGATGTCCAATGCCTTTATTCATTACTTTACTATAGACTAAACAATAGAATTGTTCTACTTTCAGCTTTGAGCTGTCTTTTGTTAGTTGAAGCAACTTTCTTAATGGTTAGGTATGACAATCATTTCTTTGGATCAGGAAAAAATGAGAAGTTCTATGTCATCACTTGTATTCAACATGGCCCCAGGGTCCTAGCCAGGGCAGTAAGACAAGGAAGAGAAATTAAGACATAAAAACTCAAAAGGAAGGTACCAAGCCAGCATCACCTGCAGATGATATCACTGTGTACCTGGAAAATCAAAAGAATCCACAAATCATCAGAACCAATAAGAGAGTTGATAAAAAGGTAGTTGCTTCTAAAATAAAAAATAAAAATTGTTTGCTTCTCTATACACCAACAATAAACCATTTGAATATATAATTTTTAAAACTGTCATTCACCATTAAAATTAATTATAAATCAACTCAAAATATGTCACATAGAAATAACTACAACAAAGGTGTATACTGCTTCTGGGAAATTATAGGAGTTTATTGAAATAACTAAAAATAAACAAAATAGAGAATCATACTATGTTTCTAGATTGGAAGAGCCAGTATCAGAAATATCAATTTTACTCAAAGTAAATCTACAAATTTTCTCATTAAATCTAGTGGGGTTTGTCATGGAATTTGGCAAACTATGAGATTTATTTTGAAGAGCAAAGGGTCAAAGCAAGGCAAATTCTTGAAGAAGAATAAGATAGGAGGGTTTGCTTTTTCAAATACGAAACCTTAGTAATTAAGCTAGTATAATATTTGTTCAGGGATAGACAATTTGGCTGGACGAACAAAACAAGATTCCAGAAATAGACTCACACACATATAGAAAGTTGATTTGCAAGAAGAGAATTATCCCATACCCTTGAAAAAGAGAGGAGAGTAATTCAATAAGTGTGCTGAGACAATTATTATACCAGTCAGGACAGGATGGGTTATGCTCAGGAAACAACCCTCACTTCTTAGTGGCATAAAATAAGAAAGTCTTACTCAGACTATATGTCCAACCTCAGTTGGTAGGAAGTGGAATGGATTCTATTCTTTGTAGATGTCACTCAGGATCACAGGCTGATGGAAGATTGAACTTTTTTTTGACACTAACATCTCCACATAAGCCTTCAGGTTTCTCCATGCAGCAGAAAAACAAGGCTAAAGAGCTCAACACTGACAATTATTATGTTCTTCCTTCTAGAAGTAACAATATCTTTGCTTTAGTTTACCATTGTGTAGAAAATAATTTCTTAAACAAAAATAGAACAGAAAGAAAAAAATTCTATTTATTAACAGACATATGAGAATATGTCACAACTTGGAGATATTTTATCTATAACATAAGATTAATACTTATATTCTAAAAGAACCAGACACATGAGTTAAAAAGTGATGAAATCAGGAACTTTCATTAACAGGAATCATAAAGAAAGTGAAAATAAAAGACACAGTCTTCAAGATTTGCTATCTAACAAAAAGTTAAAATCCAGGATATGTTAAACAAACAAATGAACAAATCTCAACTCATGACATTAATAAGAAAAAGATAACAATTCTGACAGAGAAAGGGGAAAGAAAAAGCTCATGAACAGGCATTTGACCAAAGAAACATAAATGGTCCATAAATCAATAAAAATGTGCCCAATCTAATTTTTAATCTGGGAAATGCCAGGAAATACCCCAAGGAGATACAATTTTACATCCTCTTGATTGGGGTGAGGTGGACAATGTATAAAAATATAAAGTATTTGAGAGAAAGGCACTGAGGGAATCCCCTAAAATTGTTGAGAGTGTAAATATACAACTATTCTGGTAAACGAATTCGCATTATCTGGCAAATTTGAGCATTCGCAAATTCTAAAACTTAACAATTCTACTCTAAAGTATACATGTTAGGAATCACCTTGTATGTTTGAACCATGAAAAGATTTGAGAATTTTCATAGTTAATATGACTGGAAAAGCCTAATAATATGAATAATACCTGGAACAAAATTGGGTTGCATTTATGTAATGTAACACTTTATATCAGTGAAAACATATACACCATTGCTATATGCAAGATAATGTGTATTACTTCTGAAATAAAGCAAAACTAAAATATATATTGTTTGAGAATATATACTTATGTGGTAAAAGATGCACAGGTACATGTGTATATATGTGCTAAAATTGTATATACATATGCTTGCATACCCATAGGATACCTCTGGTATACCTATGTGCCTACCTGTGGTGTATACCTATTTTATATACATATATAAATTATATATATATATATGGGTATGATATATATATGTGTATATATATGTATGATATACAGCATATTGATAAACACAAAATTCAGGATAGGTGTTAATTTATGGATGGAAGACAGTGTGTAGGAGAGAATAAACCTTTCAATAAATGCAAATTATTAGTCATAATCTAGTGCTTATTTTAGGTTAGTGAGTTAATAGCTATTAGTTTCATGATTATGCTTCATAATATAAAATATTAGTATATTAGTATTTTACATTAAACATTATATTAAATATATTACATACAGTGAAAAAGCAAAAATAATAAAGTTTAAAATCTAAAAACAAAATAAGAAGGATGGCTTGTGGATGTGGTAAGTAGCAAGGTAGGACAGGCCCTGCATCAGAGTTGGCACAGAAGTTTCACATTTCCTTTTGAGAGGAATTCTGGGTCTGAGAGAGCTGTGGCAGGGAAGTGGAGGTGGGATGGGGGTGGGGGAAAGTGCTATGCTCCATTAGTGATGCCTGCATGGGCATGGAGATGAGAGTGATAGACCTGTGCAGCAAGTTTAGCATTCGTGTTCTAAGTGATGTATTCCTATGGAATGGGATTTTGTCTTTATTGAGGGCATGTGGAGGGGTTGAGCCTGTTGAAAACACAGAGCTGGATTTTTTACTTTCCTTGGAAATCAGGGCCCTGAACAGCTTTGCTGAAGCCAGTACATTGGCAGTGTTTTGTTTGCCCAGGGAGTAGGATTCACAGACAAATTGAGCACAGATAAGCATGTCCCACGAGAAACAGAAATTCATGACCAGGAACCCATTTTCATCTGGGGCTTTCTCTGTGAAAGCCTGGGACTCATGGACTTCTGTATCTCAGTCTCAAGCCTCTTGGTTTGCAAATTCTCCCAATTCCATCTAGGGAAAATAAGAAGGCAAATAAGAAACCTTGGGAGAGGAGAGAGAAAAGGAAGGGTAAAAAAAGGGAAAGGGAGTCAGATACCGTAAGGGGAAAAAGAAAGAAGGGGGAGGGGATCTTGAAGTTAGAAAAAAATAAGTGACCTGGGAGGAGGATATAGAAAAGGAGAGGGTGCGGAGGAATTATTGATTAGATCCCTTGGGGTGACATCTATCAGCCCTTGATTAGGTGTGAAACCTTGACAGGCCTGGATTGCTTACAACTAATTAATGGCTGTGAGGGGCTTTGAAATCCTGGGATGAAAGCAAAAGGCTTTGTCTATAAAAACCAATGGCATCCATGATTTAAACTTTATAATGTTCCTATGGACTCTAGATGCTAAACAGAAGAGCCCGTCCTGTCCTTGGCCTGGGACGCTATTTGTAGGTCACTCCTAAGGGCGGTGATTGCTTTCCTCTTCTGTCCTCATTTCTGTCTGTGCAAACTCTCAGAGCCCTGGCAAAGCTCAGCTCTGCCTGCTTCACTGAGGAGCCAGGAGTCCTCAGCAGGGCAGGGCATTGAGGCTCCAACATTAGATCTCAGTCTGTTGAGGACGTCTTATTTATTCTGGTTTCAATTCATTGTTTTTAGTTGTTACTGTTTCTAAGCTTGAGTTGTCCCCTGTTCTGGTTGGAATACTATCTACTTCAGCCGGGGGAAAGCATTGTGGGTCTTAATGTGACTCTGACACTTCAGCTGGTGGGTGGAGCGTGTGCTGTCAAACTATTGCCAGGTTAATAGCCTGTGATCTCCTTTTCCAGACCAGTGGCTTAACCACCCTCTCTCCCTCCTGGTTCAGTGGCAGGGTGGGTAAGTGCTGTTTTCTCCTCAAACCAGTGAACACAGGCATCTCAGACCCAGCCAGGACTTTCGTTTTCCTTTTGTCGTGGGTTGCCACCAAACCAAATAGCTAGAGAACAATGGGGAGGGGGTTCCCCTTCATTTCAGAGCTTCCCTTCCTACTTTTGCACACACCAATCTGAAAACAGCATCCTCAGGGAAATTCAGAGGTGAGTTGGTGTGCAATTGAGGCAGGGCAAGGCAATGGGTTATCTTTCATTTCCTGGAAAATATTAGTGAGAACTATAGCTGTTTTCACAGAGGGCACACACCAGGCAGGGAAATGCAGGTGCAGGCAATAAAGCAAGGATAAAAGGAAATCCTTTGCATGGGTTCCTGAATCCAAGTGGGAGAAAGTTCAGATGAGGAAGACAGGCCAGTTGGGGGCCTATTCAGATGGTGGAGAACCTCACCCACATGTAGTGAAAACTGCACATATCTGTATGAGTTTACATACAACCAGGGAAATTTACACATCTCTGTGTAACTTTGCATGTACTTGCAGAAACTTCAACACAGTTGGAGAAACTGTGTAAACCTGGAAAACTGTGAGTGCAGTTGAGTAATCTCCGTAGCCAAGAGCAGAAACACAGGGCTACTCAGCAAAGATAAACCAAGTGCTGCTCGACAAAGGCAAAGATGCTTTTTCACAAATGGCAGGAAGGAGGCACATACTTATTTCACTGTCTGTGCAGATTATGAAAAAATCTGAAACATCTATATTGCAGAACTCAAGGCAGAGCTTTTTGAACTTTCCTGCGCCTTACTACCACCTGGGGAGGATGTTTAAAATACAGGTACAAGAATACCATCATGAACTACAGAAGCTGATCTTTCGCTTTGGGGCCCAGAGAAGTGCATTTATAATACAACTCCTTCAGAGAAGCAAACATACAACAAAATCTGATGAACTAATTCAGGGAATGGTGTCAGTTTTTAGGGCAATACCTTCTTGTCTTTTCTCCAGGTGATTCTGAGTTTGCAAAAAGGATCATGACACTAAAATCAGAGAAAACTCTGTGTAGAGTTTGTATCTCCGATGACTCTGCAGTTTGTTGTAGGGGGATCAGATTCCCTGGTCTCTCATCTGCTGCTATCCTCAAGCCCTCTCCCTAGAAAACAATCTCCTGGTGAATATAATGAAGGAAATCTCAAATCAACATTCATATAACCAGACCATAATTGTTGGCTTACTCATTTTTTTCTTTCACTAGACATTCAGCTTGTATTGTCCCTGGTTAGAGGAAGTACACTCTCTTCATCCCTGTCTACGTAATGCTTGGCAAATAATGTATTGGTTGGAATAGTCTGACTAGAGAGGTTTAACTAAAGAAGAAAGTAATATCCATGGAACACCCCTGTGCAGACACCACACTACCTTTTTTAACAGAAATTAATTCGTTTCACTCTTATGACATCATTTGAAAATCTTTGGTTATTATTCTCATTTTATATTAAAGGAAGTTTAGCTCTAATGTTGTTAGTCAATGTTCTCATTTTCTTTCAAGAGATAGGTCTGGGGTTTGATTCCTGGCCTGCTGGATGTCAATATTTACAACTGTTCACCATTAACTCTTCAAATCCCTGACATGTCAATGAAAAAAATAATAAAACACTTCCCTGTTGTTCATCTCCATTTCATTTAGAAAGACAAAAAAGGGAAGCAAGTTTGATTCAACTTTTCTGTAAAGCTTCCCTGGCCTCAGGAGTGAGCTTCAGATATCATGGGGGGAGAAACTGATCAACACAAACATTTATCTTCTCAGCATGTCATATCATTTCATTCCATGCTCTACTAATGGGGTGCCTCTATTCTGGGAATGAAAGATTTACAAAACGAAGATATAATTTAAAAAGTGAATTTACAGTGACATCTAGCATTTGTTACCTTCCAAAAGTGCTTTTGCATATAGACTCTCATTTAGAGTATCCACTAAGCAGATTCAGATAATGCAGTTTGCGAATGCAAAAGCAAAGGGATGATTTTGTAAGTATTCAAATACACTCAGGTTTCTGAAAAAAAAAAAAAAAAAAAAAAAAAAAAAGAGTGACATGCTTACTCCCTGACTTGTGATTTCACCACTGAGAGCCTTCTATGTGCAGGCCCTATAATTTCCATGAGTCTCATTTAATTTTTGCAACTACTTGGTGACACAGGTATAGCTATGCAACCCTCAGGTCACCACTGCTGTGAGATGTCAAACTTTAATTAGATCTTACTCAGAGTTTCTAGGAAAACATGCTTAAAAGGCAGAGACCCCATCACTCACCATCAGCATCTTCACTAGCCTTACATGCACATTTAAGATGGAGTCATAAAACCGGCTCTAAACAAGGGAGGAAAACACAAACAGGACTTTCAATTCAGGGTCTTGTAAAGTGTCCATTTGCATTGGGTAGATTAACATCTTTCCAAATCACAATAAAGGGAATGGAAATAAAAATACCATGAAATATTTTATTCTAGAAAAGGTTAGTTAAGTTGTGCTCAGGAAGGTTAGTTAAGTTGCCAAAGCCCACAGGGGTATAAAATGGAAAATTGGAGACTAACACCTTGAGCTTCTCATTGACTTCAGGGTGTATTCCCCTAAACAAGAGCTGCCCCACAGTAAGGGATTTTAAATATATCAGGGTGCTAAATCCAATTAAATTGAACTTTAAGCAAATCCCTTTCAGAGGAGGACTCTTACAAATTATATGAAAGGGGTAGTACTGGCAAGAAAACCCTGTTTGTTGTTTTTGTGCATGACTTACAGAGAAAAGAGACAAATACTGGGAGGTAAGATAATAAAATGAGACGCCACCAAGCAGATCAATGAACAAACAACAGAAAGAGTAAAGTGAAAAGAGAAAAAGAGATTTTCATGCTGCATTTGTCTCTTACACTGCTGCAATAGAGTACTAGGAATGTAGTGGCATCAAACAGCACAGATAAATTAGCTTACGGTTCTGAAGGTCAGAAGCCTGGCCTGGGTTCTAATGAGCTGAAATAAAACTGTTATCAGGGCTACATTCCTTCTCCAGGCTCTCTGGGAGAGCCTTTTTCCTTGCCTTTTCCAGCTACTTGAGACTGCCTACATTCCTTGGATTGTGGTCACTTCCTCAATCTTTGAAGCCAACAACAGTGCATTTTTCTTTAAAGGCAGCCAAGAAGATTCTGTTGGTAGGGTTTTGTGATTAGATTGGGCTCACCTGAATAAGCCAAAATAATCCACCCCATCTCAGGATTCTTAACTTAATCATATCTACAATGTCTCTTTTGTCGTATAAGGTGACATATTCAGTTTCTTGGAATTAACGTGTAGATATCTTTGAGAGTCCATTATTCTGCCTATCGCTTACATAAACAGGACCTAGGAAAGATAGAATGTGGGAATCGTAGATACAGTTTGAACCTACAGAAGTGCACTAAAGAGTAATATGGAAAGATAAAGGGGCAGGTCATGAGCAAGGACAGAATAGACAGAACTCAAACAAGCCTAAGTAGTGGCAGATCCATTTTTTGTGTGTGGGAGACTTGAGCTTAAGCACATTTTAAAAGCCCTCTGAGAAAGATACCATATTATTAATACAATTTGCTAAAAATCCTTCCCAAGGGCACTGGGAAGGAGTCACTGTACCATGGGGGTCCCTGAAGTTTAAGTTTCATGAGCATCATAGTAAAACCACCTCTGAGCCAGGGACTATGGTAGCCAGGGACTATATGTAGGTGCCATTGTCATTTACCCTCTGCACAAGCCTGGGCAAGCTGATGTGGGACTTGATTGAGAAAATCTGGTAAGTGATGGAGCAGAAATCCAGAGCCAGCCTGTGTGACACTGCAGCGCACTCATCACACTCTCCCTGCTAAAAGTCGAATCCTAGAGAGCTGCACCCGACAGCTTAGCTATGTGATGTTCAAACCCAGCAATAATTCTCTGTAGGCCCTTGTGAATTTTACAATTGTCTTAGAACGAATATCCAAGTAACATTCCCTATTGCAGGGGTGAGGATGAGACAGAGCTGTGGAGGTAGGAAGATAAAATCAGGGCCAAAGTTAGTTGGGGCTACCCGGAAGACCAGATGCCCAGATGCCAGGACTGCCCAAACAGTCTAAATCATTCCTTTTTTTTTTTTTTTTTTTCCTGAGGCAGAGTCTTCCTCTATCACCCATCACCCAGGCTGGAGTACAGTGGCATGATCTCAGCTCTCTGCAACCTCTGCCTCCCAGGTTCGAGCATTGCCTCAGGCTCCCTAGTAGCTGGGATAACAGGTGCCTGCCACCATACCAGACTAATTGTTTTTTTGTATTTTCAGTAGAGACGGGGTTTCACCATATTAGCCAGGCTGTTCTCAAACTCCTGACCTCAAGTGATCCACCTGCCTTAGCCTCCCAAAGTGCTGGGATTACAGGTGTGAGCCACCATGCCTGGTTAGTTCAAACCATTCCTATTGGCCTTTCCATGTTGCCTGGGACCTTTCTGGAAGATTCCTCCTTTTGTCTCCACTTCTTCCTACCCATCCCAAGGCCCATGAATACATGGTATTTGCCTATCCCCACTGTGAAGCATGGACATTTTGAAATAACCTGATACATTATTAACTTAAAAAAAAATCAAACCTAATCCTGATGTTGAACTTTACCTTGCTGCCAAGTTTTACCCAAATCCTAGGTAATAATATTTCTGACTCTGGTCCTTACCCAGGCTTCTGAAACAGAGTTAGGCTTAGGCTTCAGGAACAGCCAGAAGGGAGGCATGAGGTAAGGTTTAGAGATGAAATTTTCCAAGTACTACAATGCATTTAACTCAATATATCCAAAGTGTGAGCATTTTAACATGCAATCATGATAATCATTGAGGTTTCTTTTGTATGAAATCTTAGAAATCCAGTATGATTTTACTCTTATAGCACATCTCAGGATTAACCACATTTCAAGTGACCAATAGCCACATGTGGCTGGGGTCTCCTGTATTGAATAGCATAGATTTAGAGACTTCTAAGGTTCAGGCTTTTTGTGTGCTGTTTTGTTTTGGTTTGGTTTGGTTTGATGAGGAAGCAGGAAATGCCTGCTCGTATCTCCTTTTCTCTTTTTGGTGGTTTTGGCAGCCATTTCTGATCATTGTTTAGATGGATTAGTCATTAGGGTTTGCAAAAGTGGTGATATTTTCTCGTCCTGCTTTCATTTATAATCTGTAACACTTCTCTAAAGGGATATTTCTTATCCTCAACTACTTGGTTACATGAAATAAAAATTTTTATCGAAAAAGCAGAATAAATATTGTTTCATCTTTTTCTTTTATTTCAGTTTTCAGAAGGCAGGAGCTATTTTGCAGTTCTCCCAAATGTACAGGGTACAGGTCAGGGTTGGGGAAGAGCTGAGGAAGAAGGGGGCAGTGGGGGTAATTGAAGGCTCAGTAAGGACAGGATGGGCATAGGATAAAGGTGAGAGGTAGAGGAAGGGCGCAGCGATGGGGTCAGGGGTATGCTATAGCCGGAAGAGGACTGTTCCAAGTATATCAGTGTTAAAGACAAGGAAAAGTGCTGTGCATTCACCATGGCTGAATAAATGGGGTATTTCTCCATCCCACTCTAACAAACAGACAGCTCATTACTCTTCACTCCCCAAATTCACACTATCTAGTAGACCACTATCTAGTGGGCCTTGATCTTATGCTTTTCTCTACAGAAACCTGCCAAGTCCTAAAGGAGACACTTTTTAAATCACTGGCGACTGAAATAGCTCTAAGAGGCTCTCTCCAGGAAGTAAACAGTTTGTGCTTCAGGTTACATATGGCAATTGTTTTGGATTGTCTCAAAGAGAAGGAATCTGGAGACTGGTGCTTAGAGTTGAGGATGGGAGGAACTGAATCTTCAGTTTAAAGGACTGGTATTTGAATTAGGGCAAGGTTGGTAATGAGGGTTTTTATGAGAGTTGGAGATCCATACCCTAACTGCTCATGGTGCCCTGGATGGAGGATTTCTACGGGATGCAAGGAAACCTGGATACCCACAGTCTTGAGGGAAGTGAGCCAAACCCCTGTGCTGAGCCTGTGATCAGAGGGAGGAGCCATGAGGGGCCAAAGGCCATAAGAGCATTCAGGCACAGCATCCACCTCATGTATCAGGAGACTAAGGTTAACTATGGCAGACACATAGGATAAGGACAAGGCCCTCCTCCCTTTTGCTAGGTGCCCTCTGAATGCTAGGATTGTTATTTTCCATGGTTATTATGAGCAGATTCTAGAACAAGCCCTCTGTGTTCAAATGCCAGCTTCTGTGTGTGATCTGTGAGCTTGGACTGAAGATCTTTGTGCCTCAACATCTTCATCTATAAAATGAATAAAAATAATATTAACTCCTAGGGTGGTTGAGGTGAAAAGTAAGTTTGTAAAGATGAAACACTTAGATGGTGTTTGAACCACAGTAAGTGCTGTGTGTTAACTATGTTTAACTGGCTCTAATAAGATAACTAAAACAATAATAATTATGTTGACTTTGTGATTTTGGGGAGATGAAAGGATCACTGAATATAATATAGACTGATTTTTTCTCTAAATTATATTAGGATCAGATTTAATTTGGAGGGTGGGAGCAGGGAGAGGAGCAGAAAAAATAATTATTGGGTGCTACACTTAGTACCTTGGTGGAAAAAAAATCAGTACATCAAACCCCTGTAACATGAGTTCACCTATGTAACAAACCTGCACATGTACCCCTACACCTAAAATAAAAGTTGTATTTCTTTTTTAAAAAAGGTTAAAGAAAGAAAAAATAATAAATGTAATGCTTTTGTGTGCCTGACTGCTATGGATTAAATTCATGGCACTACAACACATTACCTAGCAGTATAACACCCTTTTATATATTTTTGCTTCCACATCAAAACTGCTGAATTAAAACTGCTCTTTCAGAATACTCTGAGCCATGCACCGAAGTGTCTCAGTGAGTCTTAAAGGGACCATTCATTGGCATCCCAGGGCAACGTACATCCCTGCTGTTCTGAAAATGTCTGTAAAAAAAAGTGTATCGTGGAGGGAGGTAGTGAGGTTGGGATGGAGAGAGAGTGGGAGGATTTTATGTATAAAAATATGAAACGAGTAAGTGTGAAGCATATAGAATGTTAAAAAAAATAGTGCAGTTTTTATAAGAATGGTTTCAAGCCCAGGAAGGATGCAGCATGAGGGTGGGAGGGGAGTGAGCTCTAGGCTTTTCTATCATGGGGTTGAAAAGCAAAATTGTGGGATGCAGAAATCACGACTCAGGAAGTGGCTCCTAGTCACAGGGAGGTGCTTCTCTGTAACAGGGCCTCACAGCTGACTTTTACGAGATCTTTAGAGAATTCCATTTTTGACACTAGTTTTTAATAATATCTGGATAAAAGGGTAAAAGACCAAGACAGTGTCACGAGGGGGTATTAATAGTGATATTTAAAAAGGACAGAATGAAGGCCTTAACAAATGGAGGCAGTAGCCCCATGATTCACAGGGATGACGGTTTCCCCAAGGTGTTATGCAGGAAAACGAGAAAGCCAGGGGACAGCAGGCTATAGACAGTGTCAACATCGTTTTCCCTGCCATTCCATGGCAGCCTCACTTTGCCTCAGCTGGAGCCCATTCAGCTCAAAGCCAAGTGTCTTATTCACAGTCTCAGTTTGCTATTTGGAGCTCCGAATTCATAGATGATAATCAGTCCAGTATGGGGTGAGTCTTCAGCATTGCTGGTAGATTAAAGTCTTGCTGGTTAAGGCCACAGGTCTGGGAATCTGCCCCACGCTGCTGTCTAGTACGCTAGTCCTTTGTCATAGCTAGACCTTTGCAAGGGTCCTAACACCTTACCTAATCCTTTCCCATATTCTCCTTTAGCAATGCCTAGTCCCAATATCCTTGGCTATCGACTTTAATCTGGCTTGGAATACGATACTAACCCGGAAGTAAATGCCACTCTCTAGTGGGCCTTGATCTCTTGCTTTTCTCTATAGGAACCTGCCAAACCCTAAGGGAGACACTTTTTAATTAACTGGTATGGCTGAAATAGCTCCAAGAGGCTCTCCCCAGCTGAATTCTGTCCCAGGGGCCTGCACCTTTGGTCCCTGTCCAACCATCCACTTCCAGTGGGACTCTTACTGGTTATCTGTTACTCTGGACTGGAAATTTCATTTTGACCTTTTCTTGCTTCAAGATCTTTCCAAAACCCAGGATGCCAATGCAGTTTTTTCTTCCACAAAGGGTCTTAACACCTCACTCTACTTCATGCGTCTGACCCCTTTCCAATTAGGAAAGGATGTAGCATCTAATGAGTGTTTGCTGAGCAAATGAATGAATGAATGAATAATTGCAAATGTAGTTTAGGAAGGTTAAGAGAGCTGATGAGTAATTAATTTGTTTAACAGGTTAAAAAGAAAGATGAAGGTTACATCAAAAATTAAAAAATAGTAATAAACAAACAAAAATCTCATGATTTAAATTCTTTCCAAACTTTAAGTTGAGCATATGCTACAGCCTCCTTCTGATATACCAAGCCCCTGATAATTACAAAAATGAAACAAAACAAAACAATGGTTTTAAAATCCCAGTAGTACCTCCTTCAGTGTGTAGAGTGATCACCGCCCAAAGACCAGCCTCTAGAATACTGCAGGCAGTGACACAGTCCTACCATTTTTTCCTCGAACTCATGATCCAGCATTCACTGTATCCTTTCTGAGAACTTGCTCTTTCTCCCATATACTATACTTCTATGGGTAGATAAAGGCTTTGAAGAAAAATGCAGTGAGCTGTGAGACATCATTCAGGGAATCTTGGCCTTGCCTTAGAAAGAATATTGAGCTGTGAAATGAAAGAGGTGGTAAGCCATAGGGAGAAGGTGTCCCCAGATATTTTAGGCAGATGGAGAAGCAGGAACACAGACTCTGGGATAAGAAAGATCTTGACAGTGGGTCTGAGTGCAGGGAGTGGTGTGGGGAGAAATTAAAGAAATTCCTATAGGCCAGATCTTGTAGAACCCTCAACCTCTATCCATGGTGGGATTTTCGGCAAGGAGGAGAGGAGGCAAGTATTGCCATGATTAAAAGATCACTTACTTCTGTTTAGAAAATGGATTGAACAGAGCAGTGTGCAATTAGAAAGAAGGATGTGTGGTTGCTTGGGCCAGGATGAATGAGATTGGTAGCTGTAGAGATGCAGGTCAGTGAATAAATTGAGGGGAGGTATTTAAAAAGTAGAATAGACAGGATGATGAGAGGCAGGGGAAAATGTTCAGAGGATGTGCCGTGGGGGCTGCTGGAGAAGATGGAGAAATCAAACCGGAGGGGAAGACAGGGTAAGGTCTCAGAGTATCTCACATGTCATGCTAAGAAGTTTGAACTTTATTCTGTAGGCAACAGGGAGCCATTGAAGGGTTTTAAGACGGGAAATGATTTGCATATTGGAAAGGTCACTTTGACAGGGTACAGAGGATGGAGAAGAAGAAAGTAGAGCCACGTAAACCCGTGAGGAGAGTGTAGTAGTTGTGTCAGTGTGGAATGCTGGGTGTCTGAATAAAGGTGGTAGCATAAAAGATGGAGAAAATGGGATAAATATAACTTTTTTTTTTTCACTCTGTAGCCCAGGTGGAGTGCATTGGTGCGATCTCAGCTCACTCCCACCTCCCAGGTTCAGTGATTCTCCTGCCTCAGCCTCCTGAGTAGCTGGGACTACAGGGACAAGCCATCACACCAGCTAATTTTTTCATTTTTAGCAGAGATAGTCTTTCATCATATCGGCCAGGCTGTTCTTGAACTCCTGACCTCAGGTGATCCACCTGCCTTGGCCTCCCAAAGTGCTGGGATTACAGGCATGAGCCACTGTGCTGGGCCAGAATACAACAATTTGAAGAAGATGGAATTGCATTCCCTGGGAGAGTGAATTGGACATGGCAGTGCAACCATGAAGTTTGATGGGAAGCCTAGAGAAGAGAGTTTGAGCAGAAAGAAATTCATTGATTCAAAAATTATGGACAAGACACTGTGCTAAGCCCTAGGGAAGTATGTTGCATAAGGAAAACGCTATCTTCCCTTCTGGAACTGATAGTCTAGTGGAGGAGACAGAAACTAAGTAAACAAACACATTCATTAATCATGAATTAGAAGAAATTTGATGAAAAAAAGTAATAGACATGCCATAAAAAATAGCAGGGTGTGGAAGTATGTGGTCTGTTTTACATAGGATGGTTGGAAAATGCTCTGAGGGATGATATTCAAGATAATATCTGATGGATGAAAAATAATCAGGAGGGTAAGTACAGGAAGAAAGAACAGCAAACACATAGGCACTGAAACTGGAAAATGCTTGGCTTATTTGAGAAGCAGTAAGATCACTGTGGCTGCAGAGGATTGAATAAGGGGAGGGGGGATGTATGAGAGATGGGCAAAGGTTAGATCACTCAAGGCTATGTCCATCACTCCATGTGTATGGAGAGGTAGTGAGGTGTTATGCTCAGTTGCAAAACAAGCAGATTAGTCTCTTGTCTTGTACCTAAAAGACTTTGATAATTAATTTTATTGGATAATCCCCAGCAGACATTTGATTCTGGGACCCCTGAAAAAAGAAAATGAGCATTATAAATACCATATTGAGTCATTTAGGAGAAAATCAGAGTTTAGAATGTGGGAATTCAGTAGCACAGAGTCACTGAAAACCTGGGAGAAAAACCTGGGAGTGAAAGCAGACATGTACTCTGTAGGGTAGAAGCCTGGGCCTAGAGATCCGGAACACTGAGGTTTGAGTAGTACCAGCTGAAGCTGGATGCAATAATAATTCACCCACATACTATTTGTATGTTCCTTGCTAGGGCCAAGCTGAGTTATAGATTCTGGGCTTTATCCGAATAAAGAAAAAGAATAAAATGGTTGTGTTGGTATGAGCAGTTTGCATCCAGAAGCAGACATCAAGATAAAGGGTGAGTTGCAAAATGTTTATTAGAGATCAACACTTACAAAAGAAAAGAGGTTAAAAAGAGGGAGAAGTCAAACTACCATAGAGAATTGAGAAAGCCACAGCTAATCTAGTAGAGAGCTCCGGAATGAGTACCAGCCATGAGAGTGTAACACTGTGGACTCAAATGGTCAGGCCTTTGTTTTTCAACCTTGCTTAGTCACTGCATGTAGCTCCCTTGGCAAAAAGAGGGACCTTGGGCAAGGTGGCTTGCTGCAGCTGAGGCAGGCTCTGAAGAAGCAAACAGCTGGACACCCTCCACCTCCATTGACTGCACTTTCTGCAGCTAGACGGCAAGCCTTTCATAGAGAGGTATGAGTGGGATAATTTTGTGTCTATAGTAAACGTCAAAACGTGGATGATTAAAAACTTTATATAGCCTTAGTAAGTTCTCTCTAAGCCATTTCTACATTCTTAAAATGAGGTATTGTGAAACTATATTTAGACACATATGTGAAAAATCTCTAGCTGGTACTTGCTCCTGTTAGAGAAGCAATAGGTTTAGATTATTGAAATCACCTTGCAGCCAGTGTATTAAAATATAAAAATGGCCCCCAATGCAATGGGGGCTAATGTTAACTCTTCCAAATTCCTACTCAAGTACCACAGAGCACTTCTCCACTAGCAGGGAGAGTGCAGTTGAACAAGGACAAGGGTTTTGAGCTTCTTGGTGTTCCAGAAACCCCTGGGTACATGGGGCAGCTGGAGATGACAGTGAAAAGAGCTTAGCTTCTTTTCCTAGGTTGGCAAAATGCCTACCAAGAAAATGGCTTAGTAGAAAGAGAAGATAGTTTTACATCTGTAAGTTCTACAGTTCTTAGTAGGTGACAGTGCCCAAAAGTTAACAAAGATTTTGAGTGCATTCTCCTAGAAGGTTAAATGTCAGCTTTCTCAATCTGGGATGAAGACTCACAGTTGGAGTCTAATGAAATTCATCTTCCACTTAGTTATTTTCTTTTTACCCTTTGTTGATTTTTTTTCTTGCAGACCTGACATTTATATGGGCAGACTCTGTGTGGGTAGATGTTACTGGGAACACCTACCCATATAGACACTTGTAAATTTCACATGGTCAAAGCAAGTCAGCCATACATTACTCACTGGCATTGATGTAGTTCATGTCTACACTTTGTTGATTTTACTATCTTGTCAACCTTCCTTCTGATCCTTCTGCCAGGTTGGGTATCTGGTGCATGAATAGAGGTGGTAAAAATGAGTTGAGTGTGGGATTGTGTGGGTTATGCTTATGGGAATAAAAGAAGGGGATGATTATGAGAAATGTGGGTATTATGTAATGGAAAACATTGTTGGAAGAATAGTCATTGATATTTCTGGGAAAATGGATGGGCAGAAGATAGTCTTGGGAAATGCTGAACACGTGAAGAATCTTGTTAAAGTAAATCCATTTTGTTTTTCTTTTTTCCTCACATCCTTCAAGTACAGGGCATGAGATTGCAATTATTTCTACTGTATAGCTGTTGCAAAGAGTGATTGATATGAGTGACATCTGAACAATGATTTTTATTTAAATTCTTCCCCAGTAAACATATTCAGAATACTTATCAGAAAACTTTTAAAGTTGACAGAAAATTCTTTTGAGTTTAAGAAGTTAGGGAGAACACAAGCTTAAAGGCAAGAAGACCACAGCAGTGGGAGCAAGCCATGGTTTCTCTGGCTGTTCCTGTTGCTGTGTGTTTGTTTTGCAGACTTTCAACATTTATCTAGTACTTCATAAAAATAAAAAAATTGCCAGGCACGGTGGCTCAAGCCTGTAATCCCAGCACTTTGGGAGGCCGAGGCGGGTGGATCACAAGGTCAAGAGATCGAGACCATCCTGGTCAACATGGTGAAACCCTGTCTCTACTAAAAATACAAAAAATTAGCTGGGCATGGTGGCATGTGCCTGTAATCCCAGCTACTCAGGAGGCTGAGGGAGGAGAAGAATTGCCTGAACCCAGGAGGCAGAAGTTGCTATGAGCTGAGATCGCGCCACTGCACTCCAGCCTGGGTAACAAGAGCGAAACTCCGTCTCAAAAAAAAAAAATTTTTTTTAAAAGTATTAGAAAGTGATATTTCTCTCTAAAGGAGTATAGTATTAAAGAAGATAGTAAAATTAAAAAAAGTAGAAAATGTTTGAATGCAGTGTTCCTGAAGCTGACAGCTTCATTTGTGCATGCTGTAGTAGGAGGGTGACATGAAAAACACGGGTAGGCATTGCAGGTGTCCCTCCGTTATGGTCTTGACTCTTCCTCTGAGATCCAGGAAGCACCTAGAAGACTGTTAAGTGGAAGCGAAGTGAGTAGACCCAGTTCCTTGTCCAGCTGAGGGCCTTAGTGTGCATCTCACATTACTTCCCAGACCTCCTATCAGTAAAATGGGAGTATTGGGCTGCAGGGATCACATAGGTCCCTTGTAGAGCTATTGTCTGTGATTTCATGAGGCAGAAGGAGCCTTTGGGGGTGTTTTGGAGAGAGACCAAAATAGAGGAAGGAGAAAGGGTTTTGGAGCTGAGAGAACAGAACTATAGAACTTGTTTAGAAGCTTACCTCTACTTCTTGCTGAGTAACTTGTGTTAGGTTCTTGGCTCTTCAATTCCCTCATCTTTAAAAGGGATAAAAGCTCACCTACTTGAGAGAGTTGTCCATGAAATGCTACATATAGAGCAGCTGGCATGGTGCCTGCAGCATAATGTAATAGTCATTTGATAAATGGTAGTCGTACCCAGAAGGGCAGGCATGGCACTATTTTTTCACAATTTTTGCAACTTCTCCAAATAACCCAAATACTATATTAGCCTCTCTCTCTCTCTCTCTTTCTCTCTCTCTCCCTCTATCCCTTCCCCCTCTCCCTCTCTCTCATCTCCTCATTCTGAATTATGCCTTCACACTGTCTCCTCTTCTACTTTAAAAATGCCACAGCCATGTCTTCCTTTTCTCCTCCTGTGATCAATTATTTCCCTGGAAGCTAAACATCATATATGTTGGCTAAAGAGGTCATCTTTCTCAGACATTATTCAGAGTTAAGATAGATATGATAGGAAGAAAGGTAGGAAGAACAAAAGATAAATAAAAGATAAAAAGATCATTGGAAAGTAACAATACCCCAAGAGGTAGGAAATCTCAGATGCTAGCATATTCAATAGTAGGAACTTGAAGGTAAAAAGTTATGTTCTCTCCTTCAAAGTACATGGTGTAGGCAATCCCCCACTGCGTTCTCGCACTGCATGGCCTTCCTTCAACACAACAGAAATCAACTGAGGACAAAAAGTACGGAAGGGGAAATTCTGGAAGGTGTGGAAATAAATGGGACCATGTCTGGGATAATTGCATTCAGAGCAGCCCAACAACAGGATTCTCATGTGGAGCAGCTGAGGCTCCTATTACAACTTCAGACAAACAGGGTGCTCATTTTTGTGCTAAGGGCATATAAGGGTTTCGAGTGAGTCCTGCTGCCTCTGACCCAAGTGCCAATATGTGGGCTTATCTCTGATCCTTTCTATGACACGGCTTATTTTGACCAAAACCCTGCAGTTGGGCTTCCAAATATGTTTTCTGGTCAGCATTCCACTTTCCTGCTGAGATTCTGAGTCTAGACCTACTTAACCTCCTCCTGCTTCTCTGCCTGGTTCTTTATAACTCTTTCCCAAGAATCTGTGTATGTGTGTTTAGGTCTGAAACTGTAGAACAATGTCCTGGTGCCATGGGTCTTTGTCCTATGCCTACTGAATTGTTCCCCAGCTAACTACAATTATGTGTATCTACCTACATCCTTCCTGACTTTTCTCTTCCATAGATTTGACCTCTTTCAGTTCATGCCAATCTGAACCAAGACTTTTATTATACTGAGTTTATTATTTCTATTGTAAATTAATACACAGTAGATTATTGGCTATGTCTTTCGGTGAATGAAGGTCCTTCAATGTTCTAAAGAGGTAGTATGTTGAGTTGGAGATGGCTTGGGATTATAAAGTTTAGGTTTCAACCCTAATGCCAATATTTATGAAAAGTATGATTTATTCTCTTCTGTATAAAGTATGTACATGTAAACTTCACTATATACTTCTCTTGATTGTGTATTAGTCATTTTAATTTTGTCAGTTTAATGTTTCCTCATTGGTGGCCATCAAGAAGAGGATTTTACAAATATTTCTTTTTAAGCAGAATCACCTATTGAATGATTTGTCTGTTCAACATTTTTCTCCTGCCTATTATGCCCCAATGTGTGGTTTAGATTAGCTGCTCATGATGCAGTAATTGTGCCTGGTATTTAAAATGTGAGCCATTCTATACAAAGCCTATTTCAAGTGTTGAACTTTATAATAATAATGCATTCTCACTGAGGTTAAGTCAGTACTGTAAACGCGTTTTCCTCCCCAAGAATCTTGGGCTTATTTTGGGGAATGGAATATAACATATACGGAAGTGGTTTTTTTCTCTGTTAAATGGAAAATTTTGTTACCAATGTGAAAAGCATGACCTCCCAACCCTCACTCACACCAGGTTAAACAATTTCAGGACTTTTCATAACAAGTTTGGCTCATGTATCACACAACGTCGAGATCCCGAGGTCCACTGATCACTTTCTTTCACATCATCATCAATCATTTTATGTTTTAATGCATTCTCTGATGAAATAACTGATTACTTGGCTCAATATTTCTTTTGACTTATATAAACATTTTATTACTTTCTCTTAGTTTATGGGGTTGGCAATTTAGTTCATGTGTTTGTGTAGGGGATGATTCTTGGCATAGATTGATTAAGGGATAATTCAATACTCTGTATCAAGAATATAGAGTAAGGTGCAGAGTGTTTGGTGTCCAAATCTCATATTTGTACTTCACCAGTTGTGTGACTTGAAGCAAGTAGAAAAATCATCTTGTCAATTTTTAAAATCTGTAATTTAGGGATATTGATATCTGCTTCATGGATTTCTTGTTAGGATAGAATGAGCTAATGCACACAAAAAGCCTAATACAGTGTCTAGCACAGGTTCAATAAATGTGGTATTTTTCTTATGCACCCCCCACCTTTTTTTCTGAGTCAGGGTTTTTGAGTGAATTTTTGTTAGTAATCTATTCAAATTGTGTTGCATCAAAATTCATTTGAGAGAAGGTTACTGCGTTCAAAACAGGTAGAAGACTCACTGAACCTTCAAGTGATAGTCATCCTTGCTCAGGTGTAAAAGTATTTAGAGGAAGACCATTTTATTGACTAGTTTTGTGTCTTTGAGATAATCAGCTAAGTGTAATGTGCACATTGTCTTTTTCATACCATTGGCTTGTGTTATCCTTACACCTGAGAAGACACTATATTCTTTGGGAGAATAATAAACTATATTCTAAAACCAGTTTTTCTTATTTTTAAACTAACACTTTTATTTACTAAATTATTTTTATTTATTAAAAGTATCCTTTTGGTCTTGTTTAGGTATAGGTTTTTATCATACCTGTACACATGCCATATATCATACCTGTACACATATAAAAAGGCAAATAATACACACAGTAAATTGGTTAAGGTGTCTTAAAATTTTGAACACTTCAATCTGAATCTTGTTGTATTACTCTTTGACTCAGGATTTCCATTATCCAGGTTTTGTTTCCAAACAACATTGTCCTGTAGGCTTTCAAGTGCATTGGTTAGAATACATTAGAATATATGTATACAAGTGTATTGGTTAGAACATTAGAAGAAATGTTTTCTGCAGGAGGGCTCAACCTTTTTCTCTGGAATTTTCCTTCAAGCCACTGATACTCACTCTGAAAATTTTGATGGTTGTGCATAGGCAATAAGAAGTGCATCCATTTGCTGCCTGGATTCCTCGCACATCTGAATTCAGAGTTGTTTAAATGTGAAACAAACAACCACACACAACAATTGTCTCTTAAGTTCAGTAAAATACAGTAATGATCAACAAAGTTATGTTGAATTAAGGGAAGATTGATGATGCATCTATTTTGAAGCTCACATCCCAGATTTTTCCATAGGGTACCAGAATTAGGGAATGGATTGACTGCATTTACAGCATCCCGAATACCATGTGTCCTAAGGATGGGAGGGCTTAAAAATATCCAAGATTGTGCTTCTTTACACATAATTGAACAGACGTCTGCCTTTTCTCCTGAAGCCCCAAGCAACAACTAGCTCTGTGCTAATAACAGATAATGCGCTCTGACTCCTGGTTGCCAGCAGTCTTCAGTAAAATGCTTGGCCTCTGAAGAGGGTAGAAGAGAACAAAATATTTAATTTTGTTTAATATCTGACCTGTAGAGTGAAAGATTTTAGAATGCTGAGAAGATAGTTACTGGTGAATTTGAACCTTCCACTGAGGTAAATCCCTTGCAGAAGACATGAGATGAGGGATGCAAATGTCCCCTTGCTTCGGAGGTTGAAGGACTCTGATGGAACTCTCTAGAATAGCAAACATCACAGCAATCAGAAAATGTTTTCAGATATTTATAAAGTATATAGCGGTAGCAAAGTTGGGGTTATCACACTGTGCATGTTCTAATAACATTAGAACATTATTATCTAGTAATAATGGCAATGAAAACTACAAGATGGTCTACTATGTGCCAGACACTATGCTAATTCTGCTGCACATGTTAAGTTACTCTATGCAACATATTTTTTTATGGGAAATAGCTAAAAATCACACCCAGCTCTCTCAAAACCATTCTACTGAAAATAATTCAATTTTACACAACTGATGGTTTGTGATGCACTTTAAAAAATGTAAAATCAATAAAACAGCAATACTTAATGACACTGTTCCAGGGACAAAACATTTCCTTGTAACATCTTAAGCCTAAATTAATTATTTTCCTTTTTTGCAAATTCCATACTAGTCTTGTTCACCTGCATCTATAGTTGACATCATGAGATTCACATTCTAATTTTTCCCATCTTATTATAAGCATACTTTCTTTTTTTCAATTAAAAATTTGGACCAAAAGTCCAAAAATGCTTTCTAATGGCATTGACTTGTTGGTCTCTAATTCATATATATACTTAAAGTATTTATATATATATATACTTTAAGTTCTGGGGTACATATGCAGAATGTGCAGGTTTGTTACATAGGTATACACATGCCATTGGTGATTTGCTGCATCCATCCCCCCATCATCTACATTAGATATTTCTCCTAATACTATTCCTTCCCAATATCCCCACCCCCTGCTATCCCTCCCCTTGTCCCCCACCCCCCGACAGGCCCCGGTGTGTGTTGTTCCCCTCCCTGTGTCCATGTGTTCTCATAAGTGGGTGTTGAACAATGAGAACACATGGTCTCTAATTCTTATTGCTGTAGATAAAGTCATTACATTCCTTTCCAGACTCCAGAATCCCAGGGGGCATATTCAGTAAAGGTCAACCCTGACAGGAAGTTTTGTGAAGTCTAACCTTCTTTTCTATGTCCCCTCAAAGCCTGGAAACCCTTTGTCCTAAATAATTCCAGCCCTAGTGATGGTGGGGGTGCTGAAAGGAAGACTTTGATTATGTTTAACCTCAGTTTTCAAAATGATGACTTATCAGAAGACCCGTGCTGGTCTTGCTTGAGAAGAAGATACCTGATATTAATTCAAATATTTCTTGCCCAAGTTTTGATTGTTTTCTTAATTATTATTGAGCATTTTCACCAAGAATGTTGAATCGTGAAATTCCAAGTCCCTCAGTCCATTGCACCTCTAATTATAAGTGAATGATTTCAACTTCTGCCTGTCCTGCGGCACTGGTTTTATAGATTAGTCAGCAGACTTATCCATCCCTGACTCCTCCATTTTCTTTTCCAGGAGAAACCACTGGAATTAACACTTCTGAGAAGGGCATTGGCCTCCGTGGGGACATGCCCACTTATTCTTTGTCCTTGAAAACCCCACTCTATTACCTTTTGAAGAGCCTGAGAAGAAAAGGAGCTTTCCGGGAGCATAGGTGAAAGTTCTCCTGGTACTTTCTCCATCAAGTAACACATGCTAATCCATCTTGGCAACCATCTTGGCAGCTCCTGGCCAAACTGCATCTTCTCTCAGAGGTTGTTGTGACATTCCAAACATGTTTTACTCTGTTAGTACTTAGAAATGTTAGTACTTAGTACACTGATTCCTTAGAAATGATGTACGATCAGAAGGGAACTACTATTTTGCTTTGATACATCTTTCTTTCTCTTTTTCTTTTGAGTGGAATTACATATATTAGTGATTAAAATTGGAGGTGAGAAACACTTTGACTTGATGACAAACGACCAAAGAAAGAAAAAGAGGTTTTCCCACAAATGTATTTGAGGCAGGATTTTGCACAGGTCTTCTGCTTTGTTTCTAAATGTTGGCAACGGTGGAGATGGGATCACATTGGAATAAATGTTATTCATCAATGGCTAAATTGTGTGTGTGTGTGTGTGTGTGTGTGTGGGTGTGTGTGTTTGCTGTCTCCATCACAATGCATCTGGCTCTTCTGAGTGAATTAAGTTTCTTAAAACTGAGGCCATTGGATTACTTGTCCACCATACACTGTTTGGGACCCTTGACCCTTGAATGTGGTTCAAGCTCACATTCTTCTTTCCAGCATTCATGACCCTCCACATATGGCTTCTGACTTACTCTCTACATCTCTTTGATCATTGTTTCCTTACACCTGCTTTCCTTTCTCTCTAGCTTCTCTTTGACCCTACCGTACATGCTTTGTTTCAATTTCACATTCCAAGCGATGGCTTTTCTGCCTTCTACCCTGCCACTAACTTCTGCTATAAAGTCATGGACATCCTTTTACTTCATACTTAAGTCTCACCCCTTCTGGGGGAAATCTTAATTGTGTTAGGAAATGTCAGCCTCAGAGTAGACAGATTCAGCCCTGCCACCAACTAGCTATATAAGTCATTTAACTTCTCTACGCTTTTGTTTTCTTGCTGATAAATTAAGAATTATTCTTACCTCATAGACAAGTGAGTTTTAGAAAGGTCTTAAAGGAAATCCCAATAGGCATTTGTGCATACACACACACACACACACACACACACACACACACACACATCCATCATTGGGTAGAGAGGGAGCCATCATTAATAAGTTAAAAGTACATAAGCAGTGATTGCTCTAGATGGATACTTTGTCTTATGAAGATATAGAGGTCCTCAATAACTAATGAATATGATTACTTATATTATGAACTTTTTTCTCAATTGATTTAGATGCTATTTTGATTTTCTTTCTTTCAACTAGTAGCACCACTTTTTCTGTTTGTATCATTCATTTTGGTGTTTAATGTGTGTCCTTTAAGAATTTTTCTCACTCTGTGTGTGTCTGTGCGTGTGTGTTCATTTGGGTGTGCATATCAAACAGTTGTGTGGGGGTGGAATTCTTTCTAATTAGATTTGCAAGTTCCTACAAATCATGTAGTTAACATGCTATGTTTATTGAATAAAAGGAGAGAATTATGGAAAGAAATAAGAAAGGAAGAAGGAAGGGGAGGAAAGAAGGAAGAGAAGGAAGGGAGGGTTGGAAAATAATAGCCAATATAGTCTTCTTTGTTTTTCTCTCTTCCCTACATGGCTCAAAACATGTATTAATAAATATCCCTCCAGCTGCCCAAGATAAGTCACTTCTTGGTAATGAAGTCCTCAGCAGGGCTAGGGTCACACTGGTAAAAATTCCAAGAATAGGAGTAGAAAGGCAAACTAACACACAGAGTCGGGCTATTCAGCAAGGCAACCAAGACCATTGGCAGAGGAATAATCAGAAATATCTGGAATCCCAAGCTGTCTATCAGTGTTAAAGGTCAGGTAATAGGTGACTACCATCTGTTGGGAGACTTATTTCAAGGTCAGGGCAGGAGACAGAGAAGTTCTAGATGACTTGAACTTGAGTGAAGTTCAAATATAAAAACTCAATACTTTTGGAAATTGATTGGTCCCAGACCACATGCCTAGAATTGAGTGTTAGTATACATGTTAAATCAGTGCTATTAGAAGGATATTAAAAGATGTTGATTCACAAACATGGGAACTGCATGTCCAGATTTACAAAGGCAAATGTGTCTCAGTCAGTCACTAGCCAGATGTGTTCCATTCAGATAAAGTGTCAATGTATGTGTATGTGTGTGCGTGTATATAGTAGGGTCCACTCTAAGACTTTCACATGTTTATTAATACATTAGAAAGTCTTATATAAAACCTTCTTATAAATACAGGTTATAAGTGAGTACCTATAACCTGAGTAGTCACAGATTGGGGATGAATGAATCTTTTGTGCAAGGAATTGATATTCCTAGAAGCAAGAAGAAGATCTGAGAAAAGGCCACAGCAGACAGTGAAGAGGACAACTAAAGGTAGGTCAGATTGAGAGGTGGAGGGTAGAAAATAAGTTAAAGCTATGAGCCACTAGCTGGAAATCATAGCTTTGGGTCCTAAGATTCAGAAACCAAAGCTAAGCTGAATGAGCTAATGGGAAATACATTTATTTAAAGTCAGATGTGAGTACCAAATGGTTTGAGAGAAGGGAAAGAGCCGAGAGGAGGATATTCAGGTCTGGTTTCAGCTGTCTCTACTGTTGCAGGCTGATGGACTATGGTTCTTCCCTGAAAACATCTGAGAAAAGCCAAGATTTATCAGCCATTTATAGCGAGAAGAAGTAACACCTTAGTCTTATGAAAAATCACCCTCCATTATCCAACCATAGGCAGGACTAAGTTACAGATGTGCAACTCTTAGCCTTTTAGTGATAGAATACACTCACACACAAACACAAATATGGACAAAACCCCAAGAAATTAATGTCATTACTAGCTACCTTGCCCAGCGAAGACAATGTCTGTTAAAGAATTTCCAGTTGGTAATGAGCTCAGTACTTTAGCTAATTGTAAAATTGTCCAGTTTACATTAAATTTAACTTTATTTTCATGGTGTTTTGATTTTTGACTTAGCATGGGGCTTAATATTAAAAATCCCCAGGATTGAAACTTAGCTCCACTTGTACAAATGCACACAGCTGCACCTGTCATCTGGATGAAACTGCACTGGAACTGAAGACAGCGTGATGATGGAAAGAGAGGAAGTGATGCTAAGGCTAACACATGGGTGACATAGAGCTTGCTCATGCTGTAGGACCTATTTTCAAAACCTGGGCACTTATTTTAGAAACTGTGAAAGATTTCCTAGAGATTTACCACAAGAAATTGGTCCTGAGGCAGACAGGGTTCTGAAACGCTTTCTATCATGCCTTACGTAACTCAGGGGAAAAAATATTATTCCCCTCAATGGGGGTGAGACAAGAGATGGATTTGCACGGTGACTAACTGCTTAAATACTTCAAGCCTTGCTGCCTTCCCCGCTTCTTTGAAGAACAGGAAATAATAAATCAGAAGAGTAGGGATTTACTTCCATTTCAAGGTGCCAATAGCCACGCAGGTTAGCTGGCCCCATGCCTAAGCTTTTGCGTGTGGGAGGTGGAGCTGGAGGGAGACAGGCCTCCAGTGCTTCATGTGGGATTGAGGCCTCTGAAGTCTAGTAATACAAAAGGGAATAATTCTCACTGATACTTCTTTTGTGCAGGTCAACAAACTAGTGAGACAAGAAGAAAACTAGAGCCTCACACGTCCAGGCCTGTGAGGTGAATCCCCCTTGAAATTAGGATATGTTTTCTAGATTACCTGGGTATCTGGGGAGACACCTCTTACATTAACCTGACCATTACCACAACAGCCAGTAATGTGAGGACATTTGCGAAGGACTCACTGGGGTGCTCTCTGGTATGGAATTCCAACAGCTTTTTCATTCCATTAGTCTGTAAGTGAAATTCCATATTTCTGCCATTGAAAAATCTATCTTCTACCCTCAACCGCTACCTACAGCCCCTTCCTGGGCCTATCATTGGATTCTGAGCAACAACATTCCCCCTTCTGAAGCAAGCCCAATCCATTGAGCACCCATGAATGACTGAAGCTGTTAAAAACAAAAGGAACTGGAGAGGATGTGGAGAAAAAGGAACACTTTTACACTGTTGGTGGGAGTGTAAATTAGTTCAACCATTGTGGAAGACAGTGTGGCGATTCCTCAAGGCCTTAGAAATAGAAATTCCATTTGACCCAGCAATCCCATTACTGGGTATATATCCAAAAGACTATAAATCGTTCTACTATAAGGACACATGTACACGAATGTTCATTGCAGCACTGTTTACAATAGCAAAGACCTGGAATCAACCCAAATGCCCATTGATAATAGACTGGATTGGAAAAATGTGGCACATATACACTATGGAATATTATGCAGCAATCAGAAATGATGAGTTCGTGTCGTTTGTAGGGACATGGATGAATCTGGAGAACATCATCCTCAGCAAACTGACACAAGAACAGAAAATGAAACACCGCATATTCTCACTCATAGGTGGGTGATGAAAAATGAGAACACATGGACACAGAAAGGGGAGTACTAAACACTGGGGTCTATTGGGGGGAAAAGGGGAGGGCCAGTGGGAGGGGGAGGTAGGGAGGGATAGCCTGGGGAGAAATGCCAAATGTTGGTGAAGGGGAAAAGAAAAGCAAAGCACACTGCCATGTGTGTACCTACGCAACTGTCTCGCATGCTCTGCTCATGTACCCCAAAACCTATAATCAAATAAAAAATTAAAAAAAATAAAAATAAAAAATAAAAAATAAAAAAATAAAAAAAAAAAACAAAAGGAACTGTAGGTAAGCAGCTCAAATTAGTGAAATACTCTTACCAAGCTGTCACAGGTTTAGCAGAAATAAATCTTTCTGTGTCCAAAAGCCAGAGTCCACCCTGTCCCCAGGGAGCTATCAACCCACCCTGTCCCATTCCAGGGGCCAAATATTTGTGGGGGAAGGGGTGTGAGCAGAATTATGTAAGTGCATAAGGCAATCATCCTTTCCCTGGAGACAAGAAAGTATGGTGTGGTTGTCAGTTCCAAATCCTGGTTTCATAGATTGCCAATCTGGAGTGATTTTGAGCCAAGGCTCTGTGGCTTGAGATGCCTCTACTCCATCCTTGGGCCATTTCGTAGAGTGGCTTGCTCATCTGCACATCATTTTTCTTGGACTTTATAAAAGCCCTTTTCTAAGTCAGGAATGTATGCAGTCCTGACTCCCACTGGCCTACTCAGCTGCTATTCTCCTGCTCCCCACAATAGCCGTTCACTCTCAGTATTTCACAATCAGCTTTCCCCAAGCCCAGCTGGATCTTTCTCACAAGGGTATGGGACTTGGCCCACCACCACTATTCTCCCGACTTTGCACATCTGCTCTGTTTTTCAACCCATTTGCAGATCTGGGTAAGAGAGGCTTTCTCAGCAAACTGACACAAGAACAGAAAATCAAACACCACATGTTCTCACTCATAGGTGGGTGTTGAACAATGAGAAAACATGGACACAGGGAGGGGAGCATCACACACTGGGGTCTGTTGGGGGGAAACAGGGGAGGGACAGTGGGGGGTGGGGAGTTGGGGAGAGATAGCATGCGGAGACATGCCAGATATAGGTGAAGGGGAGGAAGGCAGAAAATCACGCTGTCATGTGTGTACCTATGCAACAATCTTGCATGTTCTTCACATGTACCCCAAAACCTAAAATGCAATTAAAAAAAAGAGAGGCTTTCTCTGACACCTCCCTCCCAGAACCTGCATCATCAAGGCTTGACCCTTGTCGTCCCCAGTTGGAGTGCACTGATTGAATATTCAGGCTGTAAAATCAGATCTCTTTGGCATAATGTACCACAGACTGATGGATGAGCTTCGGAAACTCTGCTCATCATAACCAGCACCTCACCAAGCTAGACTGGAGCCTGAGACAAAAGAAAAAAAATCAGCAATACTGATCCTGTCTTCATTTAAAATTTTGATATTTTGTCTATTGTAATACTTCTGATATTTAGAAATCTTGATTACTGAGATTTTTGTGTCTCCTTTAATTCTGCACCCAAGTCAAGTGCCTTAGTTCCAGCACTGCTCTGAAACTTGGTTTATTTATCTATAGAGTAGGAATTACAATAGTGTCTACACTTGTAGTTTTTTTGAAATAGTTAAGGGAAATCGTGTGTCTAAAGCCTAACAGTGTACCTAACCCACTGCAAGCACTCCTATCTTGCCTTATTTTATTATTCTATGTTAATATGCTGTATTTCCTTAGAATGTTAATCAAGTGCTTCAAACCCCTGGAGGAAGGAGTCTGGATTGCTACTGTTGTACCTGTCCACTGTTGGGTAATGTTTTGCACAGAAAAGTTTCCCCATCAAAGCTGTTGTCTATTAATTGGGGAATTGGAATGATTTTAGCTAAGATCTATTTCTTCTACTGGTCCCTAGAAATCTGTCTGATTACTTCGACATCATCCAGCTGACAAATAGTTTCTATAATATCACTGTCAGCCATTTTACAATGTTTTTTTTTTAAATATGAAACCTACTTTCAATAGTCACTATGTTGACTCTGCCTCTCTGGTTCATCATTACCACACACACATGGGATGACCCCTACATCTGGGAAAGAATTCCAGCTCCCAGATTCTTCAACCCACTGTGCTGGCAGCATTCCATGAGCTCGTCTTGGGAAACTATAATTGATTACTCTGGAGGGAAAACTCCATCCCAACACCAGCTGGCAGACAGACCCTGCCCTAGAGCCCCCACCCAAATGAGTCTCCAGCGAGAATCTCGTCAGAGACAGTGTACCCGCAAATGGGGCTCACACTATCTTTAGGTCCAAATCATTGCTAGGTGTGTTTGCTTTCTTAAACATGCTGTAGTCTGGCATCCATAAAGTCTCAGACTAGAGAATTTTCCAGTGGCCACCCCAGAAAGCCCTGTAGTATATATTATTTTTCTTGCAGATTTAAACAAGCAGCATGTTTTCCATCCAACTGCATTTGAACAAATAAGCCAGGTAATAAAAAAAAAAACAACAACCCTGAAATGCAACAGCCTTGGCCTGGTAGCAGAAAGGAAAGAAAGGACCAGCTTGAAGAAACCAGTTTTGAGAAGCAGTGAGGTGAATGAAGGTGGGCATTTGTATTCTGGAACAAAATAAGACACCTTATTCTCAGGGATGTGTTGATGGTTACTTATTAAGTCTGTCAAGGCTATCATCCTAACTTCTGGGATTTGAAAAGGAAAACAAAAATTCTGATTATTTGTCCAAACCCTTCAAATGAAAGTGAGGTTTTTTTTTTGTTTGTTTGTTTGTTTTTTATTTTGAGACAGTCTCTCTCAGTCACCCAGACTGGAGTGCAGTGGTGTGATCTCGGCTCACTGTAACCTCCGCCTCCTGGGTTCAAGCAATTCTCCTGCCTCAGCCTCCTGAATAGCTGAGATTACAGGCTCATACTACCACATCCAGGTAATTTTTGTATTTTTAGTAGAGACAGGGTTTCACTGTGTTGGCCTAGATTTTACCATATTGACCAGGAGTCAAACTCTTGACCTCAAGTGATCTGCCTGCCTCGGCCTCCCAAAGTGCTGGGATTACAGGAATGAGCCACTGTGTCCAGGCGAAAGTGAGTGAAATTTTAAAATATGAATGTGATTTCCATTCTAAGAAGTGCTTTCTGGATGCCAAAAACATTTTGGAATAAATATGCTTTTGCTGAATAAAATTATTGAGAGTTCTTCCACCATCTATGCAACACATTCATCCACATGAACACATGCCTGGATACTGTCATATTCATCAAGTTATGAGATGTTGAGACCTCACCCTTCACTAGACATGAACAGTGAGGAATAAAGAATAAGAGAATTAATACACTATGCATACAAAACCTATCCAAAACCCTAATCTATGAATATCTCAAACTCTTTAAAACTCAAAAATAAACTTTATCTATAATATTCAATAGTTTATTATATCGTGTATATTTATGATCATATCCATTTTAGCTGATATTCCTAGCTCTCTTGATCTGGTCCTGGATGCAGCAGCACAAAAGAAGAATTCACCTTCAGGTGCCTTATAAATAGATGTGCGTTCTCTCTCCTTGGTCGTGATTACTCTCAAGGTTGCATGAGGTTTCTATTTCAGGCCCAAATGGCAGAAAAGCCGCTTCTGCAGCCAAGAAGCAGCATTGTAGGATGCCAATGAATTCTGGGGAAAATTACATTTTAAAAAGGCAAACTTTGACATACATCTGGCAATAGAAGCATCCTGAACATATGGCAGCCTGGTAGGTAGGAAGTCGTTGGAACATGGTAACTCGAGCTGAGTGTTGCCCCATCGTGTTCTGGGGTGCATTTGGGAAAGGTCCTGCAGTGCGACCATGTATCTTCCAACCTGGTGTGGCACATTCACCAGGGAGGGAAGCTGGGTGAAACACCATTCTTGAGTGTATGACCTTCTCTTGGCAACCTCTGATTGACTCCAAAGAGCTATTCTTAGCAGTGTAAGTGGGTGGGAGCAAGACCCCACTGTGGGAGCCAAACAGTAATCATGACTCAGCCTATACATAAGCCACTGGGAAGCTGGAGAAACCCAGGGACTCAGAATCCCAGGATCCTGGTGCTAGAGATGACAGGCACCCAATGTCAAAGTCCTGCTAGTGGATGGGTCACACATCTCCATGGTTTAGTTTCTGCTTGATTATGTCTGCTAACAGGAAGCTCAGCACCTCTCATAAAGGACAAGAGAAAACCAGGCTTTCATCATAGGAAAGAGGAAATATGCATCTGTCTTCATTGTAAATTCACAAGGTTGTTCCCGAGACCCCAAGAGTTGTATTTATTTATTAGAGGGTAATCCTCCCACCTCCAGCCACACCACTTTCCACTCCCCCACATTTTATGTTTCTGATTGTTGGGGCTGCATCGCACATGGCAATGTCAGGATGACAATATCCTGAAGGATGGGCGCTGCTACCCCTGTTCTTCAGACGGGGGCGTTAGGGCTCAGTGAACAAGCTTCTTGATCAAGATCACACAGGTGGTGAGTGTCACAGATCTGTGTGACTTCAAAAACTGCTGTTGCTATTAGACATAGATGGTCTCAAACATGTTTGCTTTTTCTGTATCCCGTAAACTGTAGACTAAACTATGAGGATGGTAGTGTCTTACTTCTGATCCTTAAGCTTACTCTGCATGGGGCATGAGCATTTTCAAGTTTCAAAAGCTTGATCTATGGGCCTTTGTTCTCTTCTGATTAAGTAATTGAACGGGTTACATAACTTCTTAATGCAGCATGCACTTTCCCCCAGCACAGGGATTCATACATGCTCATGCGTGTGCACTCTGTAGCATGTCCTCGCCACCTTACAATGGATACACACATGCCTTCACCCACCACCACATACATGCGTTCACTCTCATATTCAGACACAGATTCCTACTTGCCTCCTTCAGAGCAGTTGCTAAGTTTTCTGTTGATATCCATGGCCGAGGGAATCATTAACATGTAGATTTAGCAAATACAGGGTGTGTTCCAGAAATCTGCGTGTCACACAGCATCTAGTGATTCTGATTAGGTCATCTGTGCACCATTGCTTGGGAAACATTGTCTTGGCTGTGAGATCCTTAAAGACAAGAGATGTCTCTTATGCATTTGTATTTTCCCAGCACTAGATGCAGTGTAGACAGATATTTGGAGAGGGTGGGTTGAATGAATGCCTCTGTTATTGACTCTCATTCACTCAGGGATGATTATTTCAAGGGAGGCAAGATATCAAGAATCCAGCAGGTATCAAGGTCTCACTTGACCTTCAGGGGTCCGATTGTCTGAACTATTCTTTAAAAAGAACTTTTGAAAATCCATGAGGACTCTTGTTATTTGTTCCTTGCTCTTGGGCAGACTCTATTCCTAAAGAACACTGAAAGGTTACTTCTACAGTATCTAGAAGTTTTCCTTTCTTCCCCAATGAAGCTCACCACGAACTGATATCCCTAGGAGGTCAAAGACTCTGAGGGAAATTGTCTCTGCCATACTACTTGCCCAGCACAGAAGGATTCACCTTCCTTTTTTCCTGGGTCTCTCACCACCTTTCATGTCTTCTCATAATTGACAATGTGCCTTGCTTATTTTTGTTGGTCCATATCAGCGCTAATGAGTAGCCCATTGTCCCAGGCTACCTGGGACTTGTGCTTTTCTCCAGAACTAGAATTCTCAGCCATCCTGTTCCGGAGGGCACAGCATCTGTGAGGTTCTGCAAGTCTTAAAGCGAATCTTTAGGTGCACTACCACTGACCCATGGATAGTCAGACATCTCACGATTTGCTGGCATCCTCTAAGAATGAGCTCAACCAAATAAAATACCATCCTGCACTCATAAGGAATTTTGTAAAACCTGTTTCTGAATTTCTGAGCCCCTATGTTTATGGGACTGTCCTGGTTTTCTAGTCTGGCAACTTCACCAAGAAAGGAAATGTGGTTATTGAGGGCACTGAGGGATGGCGTCGTCTCAATGACTTCATGCTGGTTCCCTTTTTATTAAGTGTTCATGAGGCCTCATTTTACTTTCCCACTCTCAAATTCTTTTTTCTTTTCTTTTTGAGACAGAGTCTCACTCTTGTCCCTCAGGCTGGAGTGCAGCAGCATGATCTCAGCTCACTAAAACCTCAATCTCCCGGGTACAAGCAATTCTCCTGCCTCAGCCTCCTGAGTAGCTTGGATTGCAGGTAACTGCCACCATGCCCAACTCATTTTTGTACTTTTAGTAGAGACAGGGTTTCACCATGTTGGCCAGGCTGGTCTTGAACTCCTGACCTCAGGTGATCTGCCCACCTTTGGCCTTTCAGAGTGCTGGGAGTACAGGTGTGAGCCACTATGCTTGGCCTCTCAAATTCTTTTTACCAACTATGGCAGGCTACTGGACTATGATAAAGGGTCTACCTCTTCTCTTTCCTTACAAACCTAGACACCACTTACCTGTTTTCAGTACTCTGGAAGTCCTACCACTGCCCACTGGAGATGTTTTCCCTGTTACTCCCAACATGAACAGTGGTATCTAGGAGAGAGTAGATTTTGTGAGCAAACCAATGCTTGGCTAATGGCTTTTCAAACTTCAATAGGAACTTCTGACTGTGAGCTAGAAGATCCCCAGGTAGCACAGTGCCTGGGGATATCCTTAGGAAGCCACAGTGTCTACTCTTTTGTTTGGTAGCTACATCAGCTGTGCTAGAAGCTGTCCCCAGGCCATGGGGAAAATAATGTTTCCCTGATGGATCCCAAGGAAACGTCAGACTAATTCATAGTTGAGGGAGAGCTTTGTCTATGCTTCTGTGGTCTGTTAAGAATACTTCTATCTATAGGTGTTCATCCTTATTTCAATGATGATAACAAAACATCCATTATAAATTTCTAAGTAACATAAAGAATGGCATTACAGAACGGAAGGAAGAAAGGGGTGGGCATTTGGAAAGGATAAATATGATGGAAGTGGGTACTTGGAATCAAAAGTGATCATTTGGTCCAGGATACAATTTAAGTCAAAAGTTGCCTTAGAATAAATATTGCATGACTATATTCATTCAAATAAAACGTATTTCTAGCAACTATATCCCACTAGTTTTTATGCATATGCTTAAGACATTTCCAGAAGGACAGAGAAGAAAATAATAATTACGGTTTTTTGTTGAGAGGGTCTGAGCATAGAAAAGTACTTTAAAATTTTACCTATCAAAATTGGTGCTCATTGACATTTTTACCGTAAAAAATACATCCCCAAATAGGTAGACTGATTGCATAAATCGAAAGCAAATGACAATTGTTGCACTTAGGAAATGGAAAACCCTGGAAGTTTTGTCTCCAGCAGCTGCATACTGTGGTACTAGCTTTTCATTAGGAAGTTCAGAGGAAGTGCAGAGGTGCTCTTGTGTATCACAAACTCTACTGTTCTGGAAGGAGGCCTGGGCTGCTATAGGATCAGTCTTTCCATGCTCATTTCCAAATCCACAAGGTTCAACTGAGTTCATTTTCTGCATGGAATTAGCTCCCCTGAGTCCAACCACACAGGCTGGGTAGGAGTAGTGCTTGGTTTCCCAATAATCAGTTACTTCTTCCTTCCCCTCCTGGTACTGGAGGAAAGGGTGTATTTTAACTGCTTGGCTTTGAGCTTCAAGCAGGGTTGCTGGTAGATCAGACTTAGGGTTAATTCAGTGATTTATACCCCTTCTTTTCATCCTTCTTCCAGCTGGGAATCTTCGTAAGAAGGAGGATATGTGGAACTCTAGAAGCAGCGGGCCCTAAAATTCATGTGCAGAGCAACCACCAGCAAAATATATTAAATGCTCATTCTCAGGGCCTACCTCTAGAAGTCAGGATTCAGCAAGTTTGGATAAGGGTCCAGGAATCTACATTTTAACAAGCTCCCTAGATGATTTGGATGCAAGAGACTCAAGAAAGCACATATAGCGAAAATTTGTTGCAATGACTACAGAGCAAAAAACACTACAATGTAAGAGAGGACCCATGCTAGAGGTACTTTCCAAAATTGGGGGAAACAGGAAAAAATGGAAGATGATAATAATAAAGACAAACAGCGCTTATTGATGAAAAACTCCATTTTGACTGTTTAACGTGTGTTTGTTCATTTAACCCCCAGCATTCCCATGACATCTTTATCCCCTTTACATGAGAAAATGAAGATGGAATGTTTAAACAACTTGTCCTAGGTCATCCAGCTACAAAATGACAAATCAAGAATACAGACTCACATGGTGCAGCTCCAGAATCCATGCTCTTAACGATTACGCTCTGGGACAGGAGTTCACAAACTATAACCCCCAGACCAAATCCAGCCTGCTTCCTTCCGGTTGCTGTTAGGGCATATGAGCTAAGAATGCTTTTTACGTTTCTGATGTAAAATGTAAGAAAGGCCATTGGTCCTTCAGTGAGAACCATTGTTGAAAGAGTTGAAGACATTGACTCTTGGTTCATGAAGCCCAAAATATAGAACTACAGGTTGAGTATCCTAATTTGAAAATCCAAATCGAAAATGCTCTGAAATCAAACATTTTGAGAACTGACGTGACACTCAAATGAAATGCTCATTGGAGAATTTTGGATTAGGGATGCTGAACAAGTAAGTATAATGCAAACATTCCAAAATCTGAAAAAAAAAAAAAAATCTGAAATCTAAAACATTTCCAATACCAAGCATTTCTTAAAAGGGAACCTAACTTATAATGATTCTTTACAGAAACAGTTTGCGGGCTTCTGATTGAGTAGAGAATAAACTCCAGGCTTTTGTTTCTCTGAAAAGTATCACAGGTTGATTCTAGATTATTTCACGTGGGGGGCCGTGTAGAAACTCATGAGCCCAAAAGTCAGCTCAACTACATCTATGCCCCTTGGCTCTCCTATCTTGTATGTAAAGTTGCCAAGTGTGATGCTGACAGCCTTGGATCACTTAAAAACTGTTGTTTAGGACCACCGTAACTAACAATAGACTTTCTCCGTTTATATTAAATTCCTTTAAAATAGTAACATAGAACTGGGGAATAATGAAGAATTCCTCACATAGGGAAAATGATGCAAATATGTTCTTGACCCTCATTTCAGTCATATTTATTCTGCTAATGTTATTATAACAATGCCATCATTTCTCTACTTCTGGTAAGAGTCACAGTAAAGCTGAAGGAACTGAATCTAAAAGATCAAATAACTTTCTCATGGTTAGTCTCATAGCTAGTGAAGTGGATAAACCTCATGCAGTCAGATTCTAGTACCTGTATGCTTAACCACCACCATGCAGTACAGCTTTCCCAGAAGGTCCCTGTGAGCTAGTTGGCATTCCTTTTCCATTTTGCAAATAAGGAAAGTGGCCATCAGAACATTTAAAACAACTGAACAAGGTCATTCACCTCTTCTGCCAATTTGAATGCAGATCTGACAGAGTCAGAATTCCAGGCACGTTCCAATATTTTGCTGGATCATAAAATGACCCTCCAGGGACAGCCTTAGTCTCGTGGCCAAGCCCTCCTTCCAATGTCTGAGATGTGCTGCATGTCCTTGAGAATGACCACAGAGCATCATAAAGAGGTCCTACCAGCTCCATTAACAAAGGACCTTTGGATAATCTTGAGCCCTGATTTTCCGCAGCTCAGAGCAGGCATTAAAGGATGCTGCAATTCTACTGCTCTCAGCCATGTAATTCTGCATAAGGGACTTAATGCCCCTTCCCCTCAATTTCCTCATCTGTAAAATGGTAATGACAATAACACCTATTTTACAGAGTTATTGAAAATATTTAGTGAGATAATTCACATAAAGCACTTGGCAATGCACAGCATATAGTATGTGCTCAAAATGGCAGCTATTATTATAATTAGATAAAAGGAGCTGAGGCTGTTATTAGATTAGATGGCATGAGGAAATAATAAAATACGATTTAATGAGTATAGATAATATGCCAAGCACTGCATTAAGCTTTTAAGTTAGTCTCCTTCCTATTCCTTAAAATTATCTCTAATTATTCCTTTTCTATGATGAGGAGACAAAAGCATGTTCAGAGAGGTAGTTACTCACTCTAGGTCACACAGGAGGGATTGGATTGGAACCCAGGTCTATTTAATTCTGAGTTTACATTCCTACCCACAATGCTATGCAAACTCTCTCAAATTTCTGCCCATTTTTCAAGCCCACAAATATAGAACAGAACTCCTAAAACAAGTTTTAGTAAAAGGGAAATTATGACATTTATGCTAAATTTTATTAGACTGTTATATTAAGAAGAAGGTGTATTCAGTAAAAACATACTTATTAAAAATGAGCTCGAATAATAATATACTATATGAAATAAAAAATTGTGTCTACTGTCAAACCAAAGATAGATTATGATGTGTTAGACGGGTACAAATGATTCTGTAGTCCTGATCCAGGAAAAGGTTTGGAGGCAATTTTGCCTCTTAAGAAAGTATTGTACAACACTCACTTACAGAAGATTTATTAGAAATGAAATGGAAACTCTCTCAAGATTTTATTAAGAGATATAGTCTTCCTGCATAACTTCTTTCCCTCCTGGACATTTATGGATGTTTGGCTGGAAGGGTGGTCTGGGAGCTGGGTTTTGATATATGTGATTCCTACAAGGAGATGCCAAGGGAGACATTTTTCCATCAAAAGCCGTATGCATGCAGGATCCCGGAAAGTCTTCCAGCAACTATGAACACTGGCAATAAAGATGTTCTAGGAGAAAAACAGGCCAGCCAGAACCAGTAACTGTCAATGCTGTTAGGACCAGAGGCAAAATGCATAAATGCCTTCAGAATTTGTATGGAAAACAATACGGGTTGAATTCATTTTGCTACAAGATCCAGAGTTTTCCAGAACATGGCCATAGCCAGAGAATAGCAAAGAGCTTTGTTAATTCAACCACCAAGTACACTATTCAAAACTATGAGAGTCAAAATGAGAAGGACATACAGCCTCATGGCTATGCACACCCCTCACATTTGGGTCACTCCTTTGCTCTGCATCCAGACAGAGCCTCCCACAATGCCATGGAAGGACGATCTTAGGTTGTGACCAGGGCAGCCTTGTGGCTCTCAGTGTGTTTTCATGGTATGTGTGACTGGACATGAATCATGACAATGTGCCTTAAAATGGGAACAGAAGTTTGGAATGGAATACTAACTACTACCACTGCTGCCGAAAGCATGACTTTTGTATTTCTGTCACTTTTCTTCCTCTCCAAATCTTGAACTGTACTCCCTTTTGCTTTCTGAGCCCAGTACCCACGATCATTTTAAGTTCCTTTATGTTGCCATTTGCCATAGGACTTTTGCATATACTGTTGCCACTATTTGGAAAACGTTTGATTTGCTTTTCCTGGGCAATGCCTATCCTTTGGACATTAGTGTAAATGGCATTAGTGTTCCTACTGAGGCACTGCCTAGTGGAGCTGTGAGAAGAGGGCCATCATCCTCCAGATCCCAGATTGATAGATCAACTGACAACTTGCACTCTGCACTTGGAAAAACCACAAGCACTCAACTGCAGCCCTTAAGAGCAGGTTGGGGTGCCTGAGCCCTGCAGAACCACAGGGGTGAAGCTGCTCAAGGCATTGGGAGTCCACTCTTTGCATGAGAGTGTCCATGCAAAGATGTGGGACATGGAGTCAAATGAGATCATTTTGAAGCTTTAAGATTTAATGACTGCTATTCTGGGTTTTGGACTTGCATGAGGCCTATAGCCCCTTTCTTTTTGCCAGTTTCTCCCTTTTGGAAGCTGAGTATTTGCCCAATGCCTGTACTTCCTTGTATTTTGCAAGTAACTAACTTGTTTTTCATTTTACAGGCACATAAGCAGAAGGGACTAGCCCTGTCTCAGATGATACTTGGACTGTAGCCTTTAGAGTTAATGCTGGAATGAGTGGGAATTTGGGGGCCTGTTGGTAAGGCATGGGAGTATTTTGCAATGTGAGAAGAACATGAGATTTGGTAGGTGCCAGGGGCAGAGTGATATGGTTTGGATATGTGTTCCCCACCAAAATATCATGTTGAATTGTAATCCCCAGTATTGGAGGTAGGGCCTATTGGGAGGGGATTTAACAATGGGGGTAGAGTTATCATGAATGGTTTAGCGCCACTCCCCCTTGGTACTGTTTAGTAAGTGAATTAGTATAAAATCTGAGCTACTTCCTTCTTCTCTGGCCATGTAAGGTGTGCCTGCTTCTCTTCCACCTTCCACCATGATTGAAGTTTTCTTGAGTCTTCCCCAGAAGCTACTGTGCTTCCTGCAGCCTGAAGAACTGCGAGCCAATTAAACCTCTTCTTTTATAGTTTACCCAGTCTCAGGTATTTCTTTATACCAATGCGGGGACAGACTAATATAACAGGTTAAACTTGTTCTCCTGACCTGCTGCTTCCCCTTTAATGTGCTGTGTGTTATCCGGCACATGATTCCCAGACTATGGGAAGGAATGGAAAAGGGTATATGGTGAGTCACACTGTGATGCCAAAACCTAATTTTTGGATGCCCCCAATCTCACATTCACACCAAAACTTTGTCTTTTCCAGCAGAGGGAAAGAGCGTTTTGTAGACTTCTCTCTGACTTGACTGGTCCCTTCTGAAGTCACCCTCTGCAGGAAACACAATAAACCTCTACATCTTACACCCCAGACGGTGCAGCTTCTTTAGAGTTCTCCAGTGTTCCCAGCAGCTCCTCTTCTAATCTCTGCTGTCCTATCGCCACTTTTGTTGTGAAACCCTGGTTGTTCTTAGAGAGGAGACTTAATTTTTTTATTGGACTGGCCTTGCACTGAAGTACACATGTTTAAATTACACTCCCTCTTGTTGTCAAGGCAGTAGGAAACCCATCATCAGCTCCTCCACCTCTCCCTAGCTCCAAAGCATGGCCAGGACTCAAGCAGTTTCATCTACCTCTCATCAAATTTCTCATAATGCCGCAAAAACCATTTAGTGGCTAAAATTGCCAAATCATCTCTCTAGGTCAGAGGATCTTAAACCTAAGTATCCATTAACATCACGTGGAAGGTTTGTTAAAATATACTGGCTGTGGAGTATTCGATTCCAGAGGTCTAAAGTGCAACCTGTGAGTCTGTGTATATAGCAAGTTCACTGTTATGCCAGTGCTGCTTATCTGGAAACCTTTGTGAACCAATGAACCAACTGTTTTCTACCTTGGCATACCTCATAGGATCACCTGGGGTGCTTCAAAAAATTCTGTTGCCTACAACACAGCTCAAACAAATTCAATTAGTATCAATGGGGGTGAGGCACAGGCATCAGAATTTATAAAGCTTCCTAGGAGATTTCAATGAGCAGTAAAAATGGAAAACCACTGTGCTACACAGAATTGGTGTGTGTGTGCACATGTATGTGTGTGTGTGTGTATGTGTGTGTGTGTGTGTGTGTGTTTCTCCCTCAAGAGTAAGTTGGAAGAGACAGGCCAGACAAAAGGCTTTTTAAGATATGGATGCCCAGAAGATATTATTAAAAATATGTCTCTCTTAGTATTTTGTATTGGCTTTGTGCTCAGGCCTGTCTTTCCTTTAAGGCAGCATAAATAGGCCCAAGAAAGCCAACTGAAATACAAATTCTCTTTTCCAATCGTTCTAGCAACAGCTTTTTGGAAGAGGAGAACTTTGATTTGGGTTTTGAATGATGAAAGAAAGCCTCAGGGAAATTTTCAAGAAGAGAATAACATGCCAAGAGGACAACAATGCAAGATTCTAGGCTGAAAAAGAACAGTGTAGCTTCTCTAAGCTTATATGGCAATAAAAGTAGAGCAAGAACTTGAACCCAGGCAGCTCATTCTAATTCCAATATACTAAATTGCATTCCCAAAATGGTTAATCCCAAGAGAAGATGGTTCCTGCAACCAGGGTCACTTCTCTTGCATTGAAGCTGCAGCAATTTAGGTAGAGGGAGAAGAGACGGACCACTTGACCTTTCTTATATGTCCTAAACATGGACTGAAATTTGTTCTCAGTGGTTTTTGTTTCTTTTTGCCCACTTTTTTCATTCCAAAATCAGGTCTCCTTTCTTATATTTCCAACACCAAGTAAGGAGGCTGATTTTAGTCCAAACTGTAATTTTGGTTATAATTCACCTAGAAAGAGTAAAAAGAAAGGTGTGGGAATCTGACTCCCTCACTGGAGTCCTAGTGAGAGATCACAATCCTTGGCATGATCTTTGCAGACCAGTGTAAAGTGTGTTGGGTCTGGAGACATTGCCTCCTGGGAAGAAGGTTTCCATGGATATCTGAGATCCTGTAGCCCAATACCTCTGAAGCCAAGAACTTAGACCCGGGAGTCTAAAATTTCCTGTCATCTAAAATGGTTTTCCCAGAATAGGTTAAGATTGTGGTGAGAGTATAATTTAATACAGTTTTTTAGGATGGCATTTTGACAATATCTATTAAATTTAATAATGTGCTTGCCCTCTAACCCAGAATCTCTGCATTTTATTCCCTAAAAAAGTGCTCAAAGGCAAGTATAGAAAATTTCGCTGCAGAGTTGTTTGTAGTCATGGAAAATGGGACAACAACAAAATCTACACGATTAAGAAAGTGGTAAAATAAATTATAACATTCCCATTTTACAGATAAGTATGTCACAGGGCAAAGAGAGCCAATAATTGCTTTTCACATTTAAATATTTCACATTTAATAGCAAATTGCATAAGAATGCATAGTATCTGTTACTATGTTAAGATATAGAACACAACTCTGTATTTCTGCATATAATATTTATGTATCTAAACACATAGAAAAAGGTATGGGAGGATACACAACAAATTGACAATAGTTAGTCTTGAATGTAGGAAGGGGATTATGAGGAGGTAGGTAAAGGGGATGGCAAAGATGGCAAAGACATTTGATTTTTGACTCTGAAAATTCCACATACTTGAATTTTTACAAAATAATATGATTGTGCATTAGTTGAATAATAATATATACTTTTAAGCCTGGCAGACATACTTGATAGGGGTTAAAGTAACTGAGGTAGGAGCCTCAATGTTCCTGGGAACTCATGACTTACATTTCTTTCTGGGTAATATTTCTGCTAGCCAAGAAGGCTGGTCTAGTCCTAGGATGGGGCCTTTTGGGGCTATTTGAAGACATGTCTGGGGACGTAATCCTTCATAACTGAAGAAGAAAGACAACAGTTGTGACCCAGAGGTTGAAAAGCCTTGTTAAATAGCCATCTGATGTTCCACGCCACACCTTCTCCTGGAATCTGTTTTCAGCACTTCCCCTAAATGTGGTTCTGACTCTTCACCCCAAGACCCTGCCTCCCACATACCTGCTTGCAGTTAGAGAGGCAGCAATTCATTGACCTTTTAGCCTCTTTCTTCCCAACTGTTTGTTCCATGCTTGGAATTAAGTGGGTAAGTTAGCAACGTACCATAGACTCTGTAGGTCTAGTGACATTAAAAGGCCCTACTTTACACTATTCCATAAGCTTCTGCTGCATGGGAGGCAGCTGTCTACCCTGGAAAGATTTATTGGGGATACCTTTAGAGAACATACCCAATTGTCACACTAACCCTTTAGCTGGAAGATAGAGAAGATTGAAGACAGCTTAGCCATATGCTAAAGGAGAGAAGTGCCTTTGGTTCCCATTTGTGGGAATAATTTGAGATGGAGTGGCCTCTGTTATTTTCAATGACTAAAAAGTGATGCTTCCTTGATAGAGTCCTCACAAAGTGTTGCTAGCTAAGAGCTTCTTGGGGAAAAAAGCACAATTTTCTAATTGCAAATTTTAATTTTTTTAAATGAAAATATATAGCACATGTACTTAGAATGAAATAAAAAAGCTATTAATACAATTATTTTTATTCAATAAGTACTTGCCCAAGATTTGTAATTCCTTGACCTTCTTATACAACGTTTCCCTGACCCACACCAACTGCTCTGTTTTGAACAGCCATATTGAGATATAATTTGCATACCATCACATTGGCTTGTTTTAAGTTATAATTTAATGATTTTTAATAGTTTTTTTTCTATTTTTCAACCAGCCCCCACCCTATTCCAGTCCTCCAGGCCACATGCACTCTGATTTTTGCACAGTGAAGTATTTTGGGCTCTTAACTCTCCCTTCCTTATTAGGAAAAGCACTGTCTCTGCCATTAGCATCCCCAAACTTACACTCCACCATTTCTGCTTCCTTGGTAGAAAGTTACTATTTCCCCTGCTGCTAAGGTGCTGACATATAGTACAGCACTTATCCTTCACCTTCCATGAGAAACAAAACCTTGCCCATGAGATGATATGACTCTTGCTTGTAGTCTTCACTGCCTTTATTATACTATTTCTCTGAAATAGTATAATAGTTTCCCTTTGTGCAACTCCATCTTTCATTCATGAATCTGCCTAGAGCTTTAAAGTAGACGTAGTATTCTCATCTCTATAAACTCATTAGAAACTCAAACAAATACCTAAAGCAGGGTATGGCTTTCTCTTCCTTAAAAGGTTACAAAAACAAAGATGAAAAGTAAGGAGGGTGAATCTGGTCAAGTTAAAAATCATATCAAAAGAAAATACTGTAAAACAAAAGGAAACCTGACCAAGATTTCTTACCTAGCAAATAGCAAACTGAATCTTGAATACACATCTTAGGACTCTTTCTATTACTGTGAGTCTTCAAGACCTAGAGAGAAGAAGGAAGACTGTAAAGTCAATTCAGCGTGAGAGGATTCAAAGAGTGCTTTTGTTGGGTGGTACTAGATCTTGGTGTAATATTACCGTATTATGAATGCTGACAAGGAAGTGCCCTTCTTTTTCCTTCAGACACCAAAAGACAACATTGAAAAATGGGGAGCACTTTAGGAGGAGCAGGAGGACTGTTGAGGCCAGGAGTTGAAGGGAAGGGCCTGGGAAGTGTAGTGAGACTCCGTCTCCAATAAAAATTAACAAAATAGTTGGATGCAGTGATGTGCACCTATAGCTCAAGCCACTCTGAAGGCTGAGGTGGGAGGATCGGTTGAATCCAGGAGTTCAAGGCTGCAGTGAGCTATAATCGCACCACTGTGCTATAGTCTGGGCAACAGAGTGATATTCTGTTTTTTAAAAAATTAAAAAGCGGAGAGACTATGCATCTAGAATGCCATATGTGTCTCCAGGAAGGATTGTTTGGGTTAAAGGATGCATAAGTTCAGGTCACTATCTTCTGGGCTTCCAGATATGGAAGACTTTATGGAAATTCACAAAGTAATATTGCTGACACTGCAAAACATCACAATGAAATAAATTAGCCTCTATAGTTAATTCACTGCTGTATATAAATCCCATGGAAAGCAATGTAGGTTTTTGCCCAGGGACATAGATCAGTCTGTGCAAAAGCCTTGATAGCCAGCTTATTACCCTTGATAATGTTAAGTTTGCATGCATCATGGCAGTATACTACTTCCTCTTTCTTGCTCCACTTCATCAAACAGTCGCCCGTGCCCCTGTGCACCCGCCTCTCAAACTGGTGACTTAGAAAATTGAGAAACTTACCTGAAACTATCTCTTGCTGCAAGGTATTGACAATTGCTTAGCAGGTTGAATGATGAGGAAGACAGCATTCCCATTCTTCCCAAGGCGTTTGCTCCTTACACCTCACACTTCCTACCTCCAAACCTTTGTTGGTTGTACCTTTCTTTGTAAGCTTTTCAGATGGACTACATCTTTTTTATGTTCTGAAGCCACAGTTTAATTTTTTGTGCATTGCCTGTGGATTGATTCTAAAAGTTGGGAAACAACAACCAGTGTATGTATTATGATGATGATACTACAGAGACAACTATTGTGGTCCCTAAGGTTCCAGTGTCACCACTCCGGTGGCACTCCAGAGGAAATGGACTTTCCTTTTCTGTTGATGTAACCCTAATTGCTCAAATCCATGTCATATTTAATTCTGACTCACACTGGTCTTTATGAAGTATTTTTCTTTTTCTTGAGTTGCTGATTATCTATTATTTCTTTCTCTTTTCTGTCAACATCTCTCCCTCTCTCCTTCCTTCCCCTCATCCATCTTTCTTTTCTTCCTCCTCTCTGCCTTCCTCTCTCCCTTCTTATTTCCTTGGATCTTTATTACATTATTATTATTATTTTGAGATGGAGTCTCAACTGTGGCCTAGGCTGGAATACAGTGGTGCTATTTCGGCTCACTGCAACTTCTGTCTCCCAGGTTCAAGCAATTCTCCTGCCTCAGCCTCCTAAGTAGCTGGGAATACAGATGTGTACCACCATGCCCAGCTAATTTTTGTATTTTTAGTAGAGATGGGGTTTCACCATGTTGACCAGGCTGGTCTCAAACTTCTGACCTCAGGTGATTCACCCGCCTAGGCCTCCCAAAGTGCCAGGATTACAGGTGTGAGCCACTGTGTCCTACCAGTGCTTTACTGTAGCTTCATTAGCTTTTCGTAATTACACTGATTCATCCATCACATCCTCCTTTCTTGAGCCCACCATCCCTCTAGTCAGTTCTGGGGACGTTGTTCTAGGCACACTGTACATGAGCTATCCTGGGACTTCCAGACACTGCTTTCCGGTGTTGGAGCTACTCTTGAATAGCCCTCATATCATCTTCGCTTTATGATTTCATTTATCAGGCATACAATCCCAAGGGGTGACTGGGTGGGGGAATTAGCCTTAGCCTAAAATTTCCAGAAAAGAAAGCAAACCTCCACTACTGCTCTAGGACAGCGGTTCTCTAATGTGATCGTGCATCACAATTACCTGCAGGCCTTATGGAAATGCAGACCACTGAGTTCCTCCCCCAGAGTTTCTGATTTGCTAGGTTGCTGAGGTAGAGTAGAGCCCCAGAATTTCCGTTGTTTTTTTTTTTTTGCCTAGTTCCCAGGTGATGTTGATGCTGCTGGTTTGGGGATGGCTCTTGGGGCACCACTGTACTAGGAGATGCACTGCACCACTTGTCTTTTGTTTAGTCCCTTGTTCACAGTGAAAAAAAGTCTCACTTTTTTGATGAATAATATAGAAAGAACGTGTGGCTCAGCCCCTTCTGGGATTTCTGTTTCAAGTTGACCTGCCCTAGCTGTTGGCATTCCAGACCTATTTAAAACATTAAGCACACCTGGGTCAGAGACCAAGCCTTCCCTTAATGTCTAGCTTAAGGCCCTTTCTATACCCCATCTAGGCAAAGTGATGATTCTGGAAAGATTGACTGCCCTTAAAATCCCTCAGGTGATTGATCCTAAACTCTAGATCTAAGATCCATCGAGGGTTTAGTAAGGGACCCAACTGGCCATAGGTCCAGTTCAGTACTGTTAACAATATAGATCATTTTCAAATTGATCATTCAGCTTTTCGTATCCATTTCTTAACTGGCTAATAACTTTGGAGAAAGATGAAAGATGTAATTAATTATCACCATTCAAATGCTAACAGAAACTTAAAATTAATTTCTGTCTCACCTAAAATGTTTTCATTATATCCTTATGCCTTGGTTGATAGTTTAATTGGGTTTGCAAATCTAGAGGGGAAGGATACTTGCCTTGTAATTATTAGGTTTTAGGGAGGGCCTAGAATTAGAGCACTTGTAAGACTTCCAGAATTTTTGTTGATCCAAGGTACTTTGAGTTTTGCAGTCCCACCTCTCATGATATGAAACATACTATAAAGTACCATAATATACTATAATCCACTATATATTTAATAATTTACCATACTTCATTTTGTAGTTTAGTATTATAGTTTTGAGTCTCTATATGCATATGCACACATATAATATATGCATATATACACATATAATGTGGATATAGTGTCTCTGTATATTATATAATTGGCTGTTTTTGAGATGGAGTTTCACTCTTGTTGCCCAGGCTGGAGTGCAATGGTGCAATCTCAGCTCAATGCAACCTCTGCCTCCCAGATTCAAGCAATTCTCCTGCCTCAGGGAGAATTTTACAGTAATATCCCTAGGTTTGGCTATTCCTTTCCTTTTACTCTAGACTCTTAACATACCCTTTTAATGTGAATGCTTGTGACTTTTATATCTCTGGGAAATTCTAATCCATTATAACTTTGATATTTTCACTCCTTATAGTGTCTCTTTTTTCTAGAACTTTAAATATGGAGCAAAATTATTAATAGCTGCATGACAGTCTATAAAGTAGATATGTCACCATCCTAACGTTATCAACTTAGGTGGCTATACATAACATGTTTGCATATGTATTCTTCTTTTGAATTATTTCTTCAGGAATGATATTTATTAGGTCAAACACTGAAAGATTTTGCATAGACCTACTTGAGACCTCCGATATCAGAAGCCCTACTTGAAGAATATCTTCTAAACCAAAAAAGCAAGTCTGAGGTCTGTGGCTGCTCCCGGCTGAAATGTAGGCCACAAAGACACAGCCCCAGAGGATCTTCTGGAGAGGCAGACTTGCTCTAGTGGGGGAAGTTCGTGTGTTATGCAGACACCTGAGAGGCTAATCTATTTTCTCATCTTCACTCTAGCTGTCTGCCAGGTAACATGTCTGATTCAATGCCTGACCTAGGCCCAGGGGGCCATATGTGAATGGCCTCGCCTTGTGGCTCACTATCTATTGGCTTGAAGGGGCCGAACACATTCACAAGACCATTGACTGTGTGTGCCAGCCCTTCCCCAGATTTCTTGATCCATGAGGAATCTGTAGGCAACTGTGCCTATGGAGCTAGAAAAAGCCCTCAGGCCCCATCCCAGCTCATATCAGTGCCTGAAATTGCAGAGCCACAGAGCTGGCTTATAGCCAGGGTAGCTCTGGCTGTGGGACAGAACAGGGCGGCAAATTTTTGTTTGTTTTAATAAGGAAATAAACAAATCACATGGCTCATTCTGTATGCTGCAAATGATTATTTAGTAAAAAAACACAAATGTTTTCTTCAGTGAAGAGTTAGGGTGAGAGAGGAGTCTACATGGCTTATGTCAAAATTTCCATGCAGCCCCATCCACAGGTTCCAGATCCTGTGCACCTTGGGCAGGTGAGTACGTGAGTAAAGAGATAAACATACCTTTCACTTGGCCACAGTGACACTCACCTACCATATGCATACCTCCTCATTGGGTTTTGAAATAATTCCATACCATCAGAACATAGGTAGGTATAAACTCCAAACGGCTTTTCACTCAGCTGTATCCCAAGATTTGGGTCCCCAGAGGCATATCTATGGGGCAACATTAGACAGAAGTTTTATGCTTGAGAAGTCCAGGTCATTTGATCATCTGGTCAGCAGCTATTTATTGTGTCCATATTATAGAGCAGCCCAGTATAGTGGGCAGAAGATGAAGACTGGAATTTGTTTGATTTTATTTCTCAGTTCTCAGCTCTATGATTTTGAGTACTCATCTAACCTCCTCAAGCCTCAGTTTCTGCATCTATGAAATTCTTATAACACTTGGCTTTTAGTATTCCTTCCACAGACTATCAGGAGAGCCAGACTAAAATATCATCCAGACAATGAAACAGCTGGAAATATAAAATAAATATTATCAACACAGCAAAGATTCCCATGCAAAAAGTGGACAACATGCATGAACACATGAGATGTTTCAGCACAGAGATGGACACTGTGAAAAAGAATCAAATAAATACTAGAAATTAAAAATATGGAATTGGAGATAAAGAACATTTTTCATGAGTTTGCTAGTATGCTTGGCACAGCCAAGGAAAAATTCAGTAAACTTAAGATAATTTAGAAAAAATTATACACATGAAATTAGGTATAAATAAAGATGGACATAATAAATAGCTTTTGAACAGTTTGTTCAAATTTACACATTAAGAAAAACAGAAACAAGAGTGAAAAATAAAAAGAACAGATTATCCAAGAACCATGGGAAAATATCTTACTAACACACATGAAATTGATGTTATTGGAATCATGGAGGATGACACCAGCCCTGAAATCCCAGGGACTCCCTACAGCAAGCAGAATAAGTAAGGAAACACATATATTGTGCACACTGCACACACACACACACACACACACACACACGCTTCAACCACACAACATATTCAAAATTTTGAAAATCATATATAAAGATAAAATATTGAAAGATACCAGGAAAAATACATTAATTACAGAGGAACATATACAAGAATTAAAACAAATATTGTCTGAAACTACACAAACAAGAAGAAAATCAAGTGACATCTTAAACATCCCAAAAGCAAAACAAAACAAAACAAACTGAAACCACTTTCAACCTAGACTATTACACCCAGACCCACCCTCAAAAAATTCAATAATGAAGAAATATATTTTCAAACAGAAACTGAGACACTCTATTATCAGCTGAACTGCACCAGAAGAAATGCTAAAAGTTGCTTTAGTGAGAAATACTAGACAGATATTTTGATCTACACAAAAAAAATTGACTGTCTAAGCAAAAAAGGATAGCAATGTGTTAGATGTCCATAGAATTTATAGAAATAAAATGGATGGCAATAATTGCATAAACTATAGAAAAGAGAAATTTGGAATATAATTTTGTAAGATTATGAAGAAAACTAAAAGAAGTTCTTTGCATCATTGTGGTGCACAGTGATTTCTGAAATAGGACACAAAAATTAAGCAAATAAAAAATGTAAAATGATAAAGTAGACTTCATAAAATTCAAAGTTTTGCTCATTTTCATTAACAAGACGAGGTAACAGGTTACAGTCTCAGAGAAAATATTTGGATAAACACATATTTCATGAAGGACTCATAACTACACTCTATAAAGAACTCTCAAAAATTGATAATAAAAAATCTACTTTAAAAATGGACAAAAGAACTTTAAATAAACATTTTACCAGCGGATAAAATGACATGAAATATCATCGGCAATTAGCAAAATGCAAATTAAAACCACAATCATACAGCTACATACTTATTGGAAAGACTTAATAAAAATAGCATGCACATATGAGGATGTGAAAAAATGGGAACTCTTGTACATTGTTGATGAAAATGCAAAATATCACAACCACGTTACACAAATCTGGCAGTTTCCTATTAAGTTGAATACACACTTAGACCCAGAGACTAAATCTTGACTTTACTTATAATTGCCTTATACTGGGAATAAACCAAATCTCCTTAAACCTGTAAATGGATAAACAAACTGTGGCACATCCATACAATGGAATACTATTTAGCAATATGAAGAAACATGCTACTGAGCCACTCAGCACATAGATGAACCTCAAATGCCCTATGCCAGATGTTAAGAAGCCAGATTTGAAATGGAAAATTCTAGGAGTAGAAATTAGGTCGGTGGCTGCCAGAGGCTAGGGTGTGGGGAGAAGTTATCTATAATGAGACATAGGGAAACTTTGTGTGGGATTAAACTGTTCCATATCTAGATTATAGTGGTTATTACACGCTTGTATGCATTTATTAACACTGGCAAACTGCACACTGAAAAGGGTACATTTTATTGTGCGTAAATTATACCTAAATTTTAAAAAATGCCTCCTTTTTAAGCATTTTGGGAATTTTATTTATCTTCTTTGTTTAATTGATTCCTAACTTAATCCCTCAAGTCAGAGAACATGCTCAATGTAGTTTCAATAGTTTGCAATTTATTGAGACTTTTTTATGGCCCAGCAGCTGGTCCATTTTGGTAAATGTTGCATTTGCACTTCAAATAAATGTTTATTCTGCATTTATCGGATGCAGAATAACAACAACAAAATAACCCAAATTCTGAGTGGCTAGCAGTTACCATTACTAGTAAATAGAGACTTTAACCTTTGAAATCCTCCACTTTCATCTTAGTTATATACTTTTCGCCTATCTGATTCCTTCATAATGGGTACTGGCTTTAGTAGGGCCAGCTCAGGTAAGATTAGAAATGCAATGATACTTCTATTTTCTTTATTGGCTCTTTATTGTCCATTTTTCCATTCCTATCTCCCTTTGTACCTCAGAACAATGTAACAAGAACTTACAACATTGAAGTTTTCTGAATCCAATATATTATGAAAGATGAAAATGTGATAAATTAATAACCCTGTCTGATTTGTCTTATAACAAAGACATTCACATTTGGACAAATTTGGAAATGACGATGCTTGACCCAAGAACTTATCTCACTTAAAGAAAGAAGCATGGTGTGGGATTGACCTAAACTCACAACCCAGCTGTACTGTTTACACCGGGTGTCTCCTGCAATGATTTACTCATTCATCCTGCCATTCATTTTCTTTTCCACTGTAAGATGGAGATAATAATCCACCCTGAATTTACAGGGTCATTGTGAGGATCTTAGGAGATAATACACATAGCACATTTATCTCCATGCAGCAGGAATGCTCACGATGAGCTATGCTTAAAGTCAGGATGTCTGGGATGAGGTTTCAAGTAGATTTTGTTTGGCCAGGACATTGGCTGAGCTTGTAAGCTAACATACCTTGTGGAAGGAACCAGGAACCATCTCAAATGACCGGCTAGAAGCTAGAGGAAGAGATCCCTCCAAAAAAGAGCTCATGTCTTTCCTCTTCATTTGTGGTTGATTATTCACAAGTGCTGTGCCAATTTGCAAAACTTCCATAGTGATGTTTGCAGATTGGGTCAGTAGCAGCAGACCCCCACCAATAGAATATATTTTTCCATCACCTCCTCTGACAGCATTTAGAGAAAGGGGGACTTTTTTCTAAACAGACATTGAAAAGAAGTAATCCTAGAACCAAGCTCCCCTTGGAGTTGGCCATGTAAATACAATTTCATCTAATAAATGTAATTTGAGCTCTTATTGTTTGCAAGGCTGAGATAGGCGTTATCACATGCTCCTGTCACTTAGTGCTTGGAGCACACATGAAAAGGGCTCTATGAGATTTTGATAGATTTGCATTTTCTTTGGTTCACTGTGTCTTTGCTAAACTTGATGCCAGATCTCCAAGAAAAAGATGGACAGCCGTATCCTCTAACACAGGTGATGAACAGGGGAAAAGATCCATGGATCAGTCTCTTCATCTTGAGTTCAAGTTAGAGATGAATACTAACAGTCCATTTTTGCATATTTTTTGTCTTGGGTTTCTAGATATTGAATGAAAAAAACAGCAATGTTAAAGGAGCATTTATTAAACTCCATCTGAGCCAGTGTGCAAGTTAGATAAGGCAGGAGAGTAATTAAAGCACAGGCTCTAAAATCAGATCATCTAGGTCTGAATCCACTCTGAGTCACTATCTAGCTGTTCAACTTAACCTCTCCATGCATCAGTTTCCTCCTTTATTAATTGATGATGATAGGGGGAGCTACCTGGTAGATGTATTGTGAAGATCACATGTGCTATCATACGTAAAGCACACAGAATAGTGTCTGGCATGTAACAAGCACTAGGGATGTTTTTTGTCATATAATTTTACCCAAAGTTTTCCGTGACTATGACAGAGAAATAATTTACCTCAAATAGAAATGAAAAAACTGAGGCTCAGAGAATTGGAATGACTTGCCCAAAGTCATATCATTGATAAACAGAAGAGCCCGTTTACTCTCCTTCCTTCCCACACTAGGACCTCCCCAGGTCCTAGTAAGTTAGATCCAACTGGTAGATTGGATTCACCACAAACTCTATAAAGGACGCTTTCAAGGAGAATGGAATGTCATAGTACAGGGCTGCAGTCTTTCGGTTCTGATACTAGCTACTTGGAGGGTCTTGGGTTGTCACCTGTCTTCTTTGACTCACTTTTGTTATCTATTTAACATTAATGAGCAAAGAGTACATATTAGACACTCAAATTCCCTTTCCTTATGAGGGAGCTTGATTTTCTCTCTTCTTTCCTAGCTGGGGGTAGTTGGGAGCTCACTCCAGCTCTGTGTCCTTCAAAGCCATCAGGGCAGAAGGCACAATGAGGACATGGAATTATTTTTGAGGCAGAACCTTGTACCTCTGGGCTGCTCCTTGGGGCCAGTGGTATCTCTGAAGTGAATTGTGTATAGCAACCTTGCAGAGCTTGGAGTCTCCCATCTGCTGATCCTGGCTTTCTTACTACCTTGTTCTAATTTTGCCCCTACAAGTTCTCTACCAGATCCAACAAATAGCTTTCTTGACTCAACCCAGACCTAGCTAATTAGTCCGAATTTACTGGCTAATTGTCTTAAAGGAGATTAATGAGTTATTCATCTCTGGCAATCACTATGTACACAGTGGTTGAGAAACACAGATTGAGGAGGAGTCTGCGTATGTGTGTGCATGCAGGCATATATGCAAGATTCGGGTTACATTTTGCCAAAGTTAGATCCTAAAACCAAGGTTTGTATTTTCCCCTTGTGCCCATCAAAGGCATTAAGTTACCTTCTTTTGCCAAAAAGCAGTAACATTTCCCAGTGAAAGATAAAAACAAGTTCAATTGCAGTAGGGAAATTGTTAGCATGTGCTAAAGTTTGGATACTTCCATTAAAGCGGAACTAATGGTTCTCAGGTGCTCATGAAATAACCTGAGACAGCCTTTCACCTTCTGTGCTAGAGGTAGGAAGGGATAAGCGTGTGTCCCAGGTCTTTGTAGAAAGAGAGAGAGGTGTTTTAAGAGAAAGATGAAGGTAGCACTTTTATGATAGGGGCCTACGGCTCAGGGAAAAGAACAGTATAGAGAAGTTAGGTGATCTGAATTTGCAATATGAAGTTGATTATCTGTGCTACTTTAGATAAGCCTTTTATATCTAGGATAACCATATAATTTATCTTTCAAACCATGACATTCCTGAGAATAAAAGGCAAACCTGTTAACAACTGCACTAACTTCACCCAGTATGTAAAATCTCACCACCCCTTCCCATTCCTTCTTACACCGTAAGCATGTGGCTTGAATTGTAAATCCAGGAAAGCTAAATCTATATAGGTTTTAGTATAGCTGGTTGAGTACTGGGTATCCTAGGCAGGGGTAGCAGACCAGCTGTAATGCCAGGACATTTATAGCCCACATTTGCCCATGACCTTTCAAAGCAAATTTAGGCACCCAGAGTGTTCACATTGCCTTTGAAGCACTTGGAATGCTGGCAGGCAGGCCAGGGCGATTTACATGAACCACTTGCATGGTCTTTAGCGGGGAGGAGGGATTGGTATTAAGCAGAGGAATGTAGGAGACCATCAGAGATTTCCTGGTCTTTACTGAAAACGGAAGGCCACACTTGGGTTTCTGCAGCTCCAAGCCACATCTTAGGCATGCTGTGCATAGTGGTTCCCTGGGGACCAGGAGTCTTGTGTTACCAGAGTTCAGCAGGCTGGCCAGGAAAATCAACACCTCACTGTGAAAGGTTAAGAGTTTATTCAACTTGGAAAAAAAAACGGTTTTGGCTTTTCCTACAGGCCTCCAAGGTGAATGGGGAGACAGGATCCATCCTTTTGGGTCTTGGTGTCGGAGTATGCAAGGGCCAAAACCAAAACCAAAACCACCAGGAACAAACACTTCCGAGAAAATCAGAATCACAGACTAACAAAGACTGGATTTTAAAAAATAAACTAATCAAACTCCTTTAATTGACAGATGAGAAATAAACTGAATTCCTGCAGTGTGAGTCTTTTACTGTCTAGTATGAAATGTGCTAGATTTCAGGAATATTCGTCCATAACATACATATTTTTTAAATTTCTAAATATCTTATTAATTTCAAATTTAATTCCATTTTGGTTAGAAAACACTTTATAATATTTTGATATTTTAAAATTTATTGATACTTGTTATTTTACTCAGCATATGATCCATCTCGATGAATGTTCCATCCCACATGTGGGATCAAGATGAGATTTGGGTGGGGACACAGCCAAACCATATCATACCACATGGTCAGGCTGCAGACTTTCCAAATTTCTATGCTCTGCTTTCTGCTTCCCTTTTAAACATAAGTTCCAATTGCAAAATATTTCTTTGTGAACACATATGACTGTATGCTTTTGAAAAAATCCAGGTCACTTTTTTTTTTGAGATGAGTTTTGCCGTTGTTGCCCAGTCTGGAGTGCAATGGCACGATCTCAGCTCACTGCAACCTCCACCTCCCAGGTTTAGTCCTACCTCTGCCTCCTGAGTAGCTGAAATTACAGGGGCCTGCCACCATGCCCAGTTAATTTTTGTATTTTTAGTAGAGATGGGGCTTCACCATGCTGGCAAGGCTGGTCTCAAACTCCTGACCTCAGGTGATTCACCTGCCTAGCCTCCAAAAGCTCAGGGATTACAGACATGAGCCACCGCATCTGGCTTCTGTCACTTCTTGAATGCTTTGCTGCTTAGAAATTTATTCTGCCAGATAGCCTAAATAAACTCTCTCAAGTTCAAAATTCCACAGATCTCTAGGGCAGGGACAAATTGCCACCAGTCTCTTTCCTAAAGCATGGCAAGAGTGACCTTTACTCCAGTTACCAATAAATTTCTCATCTCTACTTGAGACTACCTCAATCTGGACTTCATTGTCCATATCACTATTAGCATTTTGGTCAAAACCATTCAACAAGTTTCTAGAAAATTCTAAACTTTCCCTATCTTCTCCTGAGTCATCCAAACTGCTCATTACCCAGTTCCAAAGTCATTTCCACATTTTCAGTTATCTTTACAGCAGTGCCCCAAACTCCCACTACCATTTTTCTGTGTTAGTCCATTTTTACACTGCTGTAAAGAATTATCTGAGATTGGAGATTTAACTGACTCACAGTTCCACATGGCTAGGGAAATCTCAGGAAACTTATAATCATGGTAGAAGGGAAAACAAGGCAAATCTTATATGGCAGCAGGAGAGAGAGAGAGAAAGGGAGGAAGTGCCACACTTTTAAACCCACAGATTTCATGGGAACTCACTCACTAGCACCAGTACAGCATGGGAAAAATCCACCCCCAAGATCCTATCACCTCCCACCAGGTCTCTCCTCTGACTTGTGGGGTTTACAATTCAAGATGAGATTTGGGTGGGGACACAGAGCCAAACCATATCACCCCATGACCTTTCCCCTGGTTCTTCAAGAAAGTAGGACTTTAGGTTCTCCCTATAGAGCTATAGCCCTACAGCACAATGCAGATTGAATTTTGCCAATAAAAGAAAGCTCTTAAAAGGGAAGACTCATCCACACTCTTTTATTCTTTAAAATGCCAGCGAAGCTTCAGTATCTGCTTGCTTTTAGTTCTCTTAAATGGCTTCAGATAGTTTGTTTGCTTATTTGCTTACTGACAGACTGGCTTAATTTTTGTCCAGGTGATATGATTTGGCTCTGTGTCCCCACCCAAATCTCATCTCAAATTTTAATCCCCACATGTTGAGGTATCGAGGGAGGGACCTGGTGGGAGGTGACTAGATCATGGGAGGCAGTTTACCCCATGCTGTTCTGGTGACAGATAGGGAGTTCTCATGAGAGCTGATGGCTTTAAAAGTTTTTGGGAGTTCCCCCTTTGCTCTCTGCTGCCATATAAGATGTACCTTGATTCCCATTTGCCTTCTGCCATGATTATAAGTTTTCTGAGACCTCCCTAACCATACAGAACCGTGAGTCAATTAAGCCTCTTTTGTTTATAAATTACCCCATCTAGGTAGTATCTTTATAGCAGTATGAAAATGGTTTAACACACCAGGAATTATAGTTGTAATCTGTGGGAGAATGGTACTGAAACCTACTTTGCTCTAATTTAGAAGCTGTATTTTCTATTCCTTTTTTAAATTGGTTATACTAAATATTATGACATACATTTTAATTTTATAGAATATGACATTAATGAACATATGGATCTTTCTCTTGAATAGAACAAAGTTGTTTACTTTAAAATCTCATCATCCTCAAACCCCACCTTAGTCTTGTTAATTGGGACTTTAATTGCATTTTTTATTAGTTTGTATTTAATAGGTTTTATTTATGATTTTAGTGTGTAATTTCATGAATGTATGTAAAATTGGTCTTGTAATTAATATTTTTATTGTATTATTTAACTTGTTTTTGACTAGAGAAAATATTTGATTTGATATTGGGATATTTATATTCATTTTTCATATTTAGGCTTTCTTAGTATATTTAGATAATTTATATTTTTCATAAATGTAGACTTTTTAAGGATTATGAATTTTCTGAATCATATCCTCAGTAAATAGTGATAGAACTGTCTTCTTAATTATTATTATTTTTTTCTTATCTTATTTCCCTTGCTAGAACTTTACAACCTTATAAAATAATAGTTAAAGCAACATTTCTCACCTTGTCCCTGATTTTAGAAGAATGATTCTATTTTTATGCTAGATCCTTCTGCTTAAAAATGATCTTTTATCATAATAAAATAATTGTGCTTACAGTAGTAATATTAACTTTTAATTGAATTATTTAAAGTGTCATTTCTACTACTAAAATAAATATAGTATTTTCTCTTTTGGCCTACTGATATACCATATTAAAGCTATTGAATTGTTTCTATTGGTGGTGGTGGTTTATATTTTTGATTTTGTGTGTTTTTTTTTCCTTAAGCAACTGACTTTTATTTCTCATAGTTCTAGAGGCTGAGCTGGCCAGGTTCTGGTGAGGCCAGAACTCTTTTCCTGGTTTGTAGAGAGCTGCTTTCTAACTGTATCTTTGCATGGTGGAGAAAGCTGGATTTTTTTATATTCTAGAAACTTGCATTGCTGGAATAAAGCTTACCTGGTTTTGTTGGATTCAATTTTATTTGGATTCTTCCAGATGATTAAATTTAACTGGGATGTATTGCATAGTATTTCATGGCATATAGCTATTATTTTCTCATGGAAATTGTATTTTCCCAAAATTTCTAATAACTCATTGAAAAACACAATGGCCCTAGCTAAATTTTCTCACCTGGCTGTCTGCCATTTTCTCAAGGTTATTGGATGGTTTAGACTATTATTTTTTTCTTGAGTATGTTTACGTAACATATTTTTTTAAATTACAAATATTCTGTTCTTTGACATGAACATTGTTTGCCTCAGGGGATGCATCAGATTCTTAAAATTTATTTACTCTAATATCTGATGTTATATAACTTATCAGTTCTATTTGTCTTTATATTTATGTTGTTATCTTCCCACCATTTATGTGTGCTTTGCTTTTATTTTAATTCATTAGTTTCTACTTTTATATGTTTCATCTTGTTTTCTTTATTCTTAACTTGTTGTGTTTAATGCTAACTTCTTGATATAAATACTTAGGTTTTTTTATTATTATTTCTTATTCAGTTAAACCATACATTGATGCGACTTTGCCTTACAGAACAGCTTTACCTACAGATAATAACCTTAGATTAGTAGCACCCTCACTCTCATTATTTTCCAGTTTTTGCTTTCTCTTTCTTCAAAGAGTTATTTGGAATATTTTAGTGCCAACTTGTTCAAATTCTCATTGATGTGCATTTAGATTATAGGATGATAAAATAATATCTTCTATGAGAGTTGAATAAATTATTTCACAAATAGATTTAACTAAAATTTATCAAACATGCCACAATATTTTGGTACTATATGTAATGTTAATTTGCAAAATAATCTTGCTCTTCAAATACAAGCCTCTTGAAGTCTCTGCCTGTGCGCCTTTGCATAAGCTGAGTGAATTCCTCCAAGAATTGTGATCCCTCTTCTTCCCCGTTAAAAATCTACCCATTTATTTGGAAAAATTAAAAATGGCATTTCCTTCTTCAATTCCTTCCTGGTTGCCTCAGCTGAATAAAATATTTCTCACATCTGAGCAATTTGTTAATTACTTACTCTGATCATAGCACCTACAATGTCTTATTTTATATTTTTTGACTTGGTAAATTTTAATATTTCTTCAGGGCATAATAAAATATAAAGAGTGGGAGGTGTTACATAAGAAGCCCTCAGATATTTGTCAGGTCAGATTCAATTGAATTCAGATTCCAAAATAGAAAATCACTGTTCCAAATAGGAATAATTTCCCCACAGTGGACTGCCTGGAATATAGACACTGGGCTTTGTGGGTTTTACAAGTTAAATTGGATTAATACAAAACTTTTCTCCACACAAGTGGAAACTGTTGCTGTTAATAAAGAACAGAACTCCTGGGTAAAGAGAAATGGATGCCACCTGTTTAAAGTCACACCTTCTACCTCCTCCTTTGCCTTCTTCTGGGTCCTGAAAACCCCCATGTATTTCTGCTTTTTCTACCAGTAAACCTTCCCTGGAGAGACTCGATTCTGAAGGCAATTTTCCAAGACCATTTGCAGAATTGGCTGGGCCTTCTGCTGAGACATAATAGGGCATTTATTCTGGGACCTAAAAATGGAGTTTGGAGGAAACATCGCTGAACTTGTATCAGAAATAGATACTATATGCATTAGTTATATTGCTTCATGTATATGTGTTAAACCTAATATGTTCCACTAAAAGAATATGCATTTGCATGTGTGCATGTGTACACTTTAAGTGTTGTTTATATAAATTTCTGCAGATATTTTAACACTTCCATGTACAAGTGAGGTGAGGTTAGTGCTATGTTCTCAGCCACATATCTGTAGAAGCAGATATGTTCTAACGCTAGATTATATGCCCAAATTACAATACCCTGCATTCTAGAAACATGCAATATAATGGAATTTCCAGCCATATGATGAAAAACTTAGAAGTTTTAGTCTCTATATGTTTATACCAAGTTTAACATCAATGAATTTGATTTTTGTCAGCTTTTGACAAGGCCAGCCAATCTTATTTGAGACCTAGGAGAATAAGGAGGATTAGTATAGTTTAGAAAGGATCTTAACTTCCACTCTATAATTTTAAGTTTTAGACAGGTGGTAGTAGAACTAATCTCATAGGCTGACCATCTTATATACTGTCCAAATTGGAAGACACTACATTTGAGATTGAAAGGTGGTACTGTCACCCAAGATCTACAAGTGTAAATCCATCCATCATGGAGGAAAGTGGCATATGATCACCCTATATTTTAAGTGTTAAAAAAATACACTTTATTTCTGAACATTTCTAGGTTTTGGCCATGTATCTGATGGATCCATGGAAGCCTGTAGTCCAGGCATAAAATAACAAATATTTGGCACTCATATAATATTTCTTCTGTCTAATATTTACAGCATATTTAACGTACCAAAACATTATTTCACATTGATTTCTGTTATGTATCAGATTCCTTCTCCACACAGCTCTTCAGATAGCCAATAACTCTTATCAAGCTTGACTCATTAGGTTGGTGCCAAAGTAATTGTGGTTTTTGCCGTTACTTTCAGCTACAATTACTTTTTGCACAACCTTTATAAAATTGAACTTACTACTTCTGTGCTCAAATAAATTTGCTATGGCATTACATGGCTACTTTTTATTTATTTTTATTTTTTGGAAAAAAAGGGCAAATGTAGAGATAATAACACCTCTTTCTTTGCTAATTAGAGCTTGGTGGTCCAGAGAGCGTCTGCAGTGATTCAAGAACATCAGCTGTAATATCATTATGGTAACTTACTAGGTAACAGCCAAGTAAATCAATGAGAAGGGCTGCAGCAGGCAGCCCAGTAGTTGGGCGTATACTGGATTACGGGTTTCAGAACACCCTTGAGTAGGGCAGAGCGAGTTCAGGGGACTAAGATTGATACAAAAGTAACTGCATTTATTGCCATTAAAAGCAATGGCCAAAACCACAATTACTTTTGTACCAACCTTTTAGAATGGTTCCAATTGCACCTCCTCTCTTCTTTGGTTCCCTTCCATGAGGGCTATGCTTAGGCAAGGATCAAAAGCAAAACAGTGACCAAATTAAAGTTTATCCAAAGTTTGACAAATGCTTGAAAACTTAAATGCAGTTTCTTTACTTAAAAAATTGCGTGCTTTCTTTAGGCCATGTGGCAGAAGTGGGGCCTCTTACTTCCCTCTATGAAATCCTAAATGGCAAAGCATTCATGTCAGTACCAATCCTGCCGATCACAGGGAAAGCAGAGAGCTGGGCATGCAGGCAGGGCCTGTCAAATCTATTTACTACACAGAAGACACAAAGATGAAGTTTTCCCCTTGCCTTTGGATCTTTCAGGCACAGGATAAGCATCTACTGGAAGATGCAGGCCCAAGAATATCCTAGGATCTCAACATTCAGGTTAAAGAATTTTCTTCTTCTGGAGATAGACAGGAGTTAATAAAAAGTAAGAAAAAGGGAAATGTGGGTGTCTCTAATCTCAAGGATAGAGTTCCAATTATGAAAAACAAAAAAAGAGTATAATTGTTCCTCTTCTCCAAAAAACACAATGACTTTATTCCAAGCCCTGACAGTAGTTGGGAGTGTGATTGCTGCTATATGCCCTGACTGATCAATCTTGGCTCAGGATCTCATGAGTGTCTACCTGTTGGAGCATTAGTGACTCCAGCTCTAAAAAGTTGGAAGCAAAAGATCCTGGGGAATTTAGGTAGAGCTCACGTAAACAAACATTGCAAGTTTATGATTAGATCCACTTGGCCATTATTAATGTGGCATTAAAGCAATCTTGTTTGAATCTCAGTTATTGACTAGAATGTTTCTCTTCTCCATGATAAAGAAGAGCTGCATCTTAAGCTTGGTAAATGCTTCTTTGAGAGGAACCGTAGCTCTTTGATAAGCAGTGCTCACCATCATGGCTAAGATTAGTGCCATGCTGTATGTTCTATACTCAGTAGGAAGTGTTGAGATAACTCCCAATATATCCATTTGTGGCTCCTTATATTGCTCTCCTGAGACTTCCCATATTTGGATCAATGTGTTCTCTGCTTCTCTGATCCTGGACTGCTGAGACAGGATTGCTGGAGAGTCGAGTGCAGCCAAAACCAAGAATTTGAGTGTTGTTGGACCATTTAGATATTCTTCTCCTAGTTACCCTTCAATGTGGTTCAGTTTCTATTTCTCCCTAGTCAGCTCCCTGTCTCATGCCTCCAGTGATGTCCTTTCCCTGTGAACTCATTTTCAAGTCAATTTGTGATCCCTTCTCTCTTAAGCGCTTGCCTTATCAGCAAGCTTTCCACTAGGGATAGAATGTGCATTTTGTTTAACTGATATCTCTTGAAATTAGCTGTGTAAAATAATAAAGTGAGGAGAACCTGGTAGCCATATCTGGCCTGGGTGTGAAAGTGCACACTAAATGACTACAAATCTGTGTCAAGCCCTGCTTAGAAACAAGGAGTAGTGTCACAAGTGCCAGGGATTTAACATCCTTACTCTGGGACCATCAAATGACTCCATCTCCCTGTCATAGAGAGCTCTGGCATAAACATGTTGGACTGAGGCTCCAGATGTGCTGAAACCTGAACAACAAGGGCATCCCAGAATTCTGAGGCACTGATCTGCAGGAATTATCCCATCATGGGCAGCTGGCTAGTCCCATACAGAAAGATTAGAGACTGAGAACCTGGTTTGTAGAGGTTTCAAAAGCTGGGAAAGACTGAGTATGAAGACTCTGGTGTACTGAGAATATATTCCAGGAACATCCAGACATCAGAAGAACTCCAGATATCAACACTGACATCTAAGTAAGTTTCTCATTCATGAGGAAGTTAGGGGTGTGGGGAGGACCTAGGTGTTGGAGAAACTGTCTGGTAAGGTAAAGGCAGAAGAACTACTGTTCAGGCCAGGGTTTCAGATCCACAGAGGAACAGGAGAATTCGGTTGGAAAGCAGTCTCAGATCTGTTCTATAGGCTGGGCTAGCATGGTGGATGATAGAGGTCCTGAGATTCATAGCAGCCTTAACAGATTTAAGGAAAATGTATTTCTGACATAAGTATCCAGTAACAGACTGTCTCACCTAGCTCAAGACAAAGTCAGGCCAACTCTACAGGTGAAGACATCAGTACATTTGCTTAGAAGAGTATCCCTTGCAATCCAGGTTCTAGAAGATTCCACAAAAATGGCACCTCAACCCTTACTCTTAACCTTGAAGATTACATGCAAATATCTTGAAGATATACAGCTGTCTCCTTATTCAATTGGTCATTTTAAATCGTATTAATTTGGCTATGTATTAAAATGGAATCTTTGGATAAACCAATGAGATCTCTAGTATCTGTTTGTTTTTTCCTCCAGAAAAATTAAGAAGTGAGCATTGAAGAAAAATAGAATGAATGACTCTCCTCTGCACACTTTCCCTTTGGCCCTACTGCCTTGCTTATAGTTTCACCTTGTGCAGTGGTCATAAAGTCAAACAGTCCCCATGGCATCCTGAAAAAGATCGTTCTTTTCCTATCAAACCTAGATCCTATTGACACTCAGATCCTTAGACTCATCCCTGAATTACCATCTTTGAACTGAGGACTTTTTAGATAACCTGGGGGTTTCCTGGGAGTTTTCATCCCTTTTTTAAATATCGATTTTGGAATTTTAAACTAGGTTTGTGCCTCTGATCTTTTATCAGCATCTGTAAAATCCTTTATTTCCCACAAGTTTGACAGAAGCTGACTGTTGGAGATGTAAAAGGATCAGGACAGAAGGCCTTAAAACAAGTTAGCGAGAAGTTTATCTCCAGAGTCTGGGGCAGGTATCTAAAGTGTTACACTGCATGGGAACCAGATGGAATTTGGCTCACGGTGTCTTACAGAAAGTATGGAAAGAAATAACCGCAGAAAGGGTGTGTAAAAAACTCATTCCTGGTTTCTCCTTTGCCCTCATAGTTGTCACGACTTGATAATATCTGGCTCTCTGGAAGCCACACTATGAAACAGAAACAGCAGGAATATACACCAGTGGCAGGTCTAAGTGGTGTTTACATTTGACTTTGAAACATGTTCTTGCACTGATGTCTGAATATGTCAAATAGCCTAATAATATAATTTATAATTAAAAGAGCCAAACAGGATACCATTATCCTAACTATTTGAACCACTGTTCACCCCATCTGTTCTATAAAGCAACCTGAATAATATGTTGTCAAACTATGCAAAGGATGAATTCAAGAAGGTTGAATTCACCAGTTGTCACCAGTTACCTCTCTTGCTCTCTACAGCAGTCATTACTGCTGCCTTCCTCATATCTCCTAGGTATTCGCTCTTTCTACCAAAGGCTTCTTCCTGAATACACCTGCAACAGATAGAGACCTGAGGAGTGGGCTTAACCCCCAAACAAGGCAGGCCTGAAGTGTCAAGGACTCAATGCTCCTTGTAACTGTCTTCAATTAATGACAGACGGAAGTTGGTAGAAAAATAGCTCAGCTACCTCATTCTTTTGATAACATCTCTGTATTGTAAACATCAACAGATGTCACCTAAGAGGTCGAGCGCTGGTTACTCAACTAGGGTAGTGAGCAGTAATGGACTTGTTTGTGCATCCTGTACTGTCTTATTTCCTTTCTTTTCTCATTTTCTTGCTGTGCTTTCTGAGATCATCTCCCAAACAAGCTACTCACCTCCACATCCTTCGCTTGATATTTATTCTGGGGCACCCACCTTGAGGCTCTGCCTGTCTCAACTTGTGGGCATCAAAGAGGAGTTAGAGGCTATTGATATGTTAGCAGTAAAATACCTTCCTGGGATTAAATACTTGAACAAGGCAAAGCCTTCTTCAGAATGGAAATATTGTACTCTTGTAAGATTATCAGCATATACATTATGTGTGCAAAGAAGGCAATATGTTTATTTATTGGCAATTAAAGATCCTAGACATTATATTTAGATAGATGTATATAAAGGCACATAATATATTATTTATTTGCTTACAATCATTATTTTTTTCTTAATGAATGTGTGTCAGTTACTTTAAAAGATGCAATAAAATACAATAATTAAATCAATGGAAGCCATGGGTTAGCAATTTGAAGGTTAGAATGTGAGTCCTACTAAGGACTATATATCATAAAACACGGGCAGTTGCAATAGGTGGGCTGTAAATGTAGTCAGTCCTAAGCATCCTAAAGAAGAAAAAACTAAAGGAAATGAGCTTTCTTAAAAGCCTGAGAAATTAGGAGCACAGTTGTATATGGCTTTATAATTATATAGTTTATATTCTTATTGTGTATTATTTATAATCATGTCAGTTACTTAGATTCCTGACTTCATATTTGGTGCCCTTCAAAACATCTGTACTGTTTCATTTTTGACTTCCTTATTTAGGTTGAGTTCCTCCTCTCTTCTCCACTGGGTAAACAAAGATTTCCCCAATTTTAGGACCTATTTTGTTTGTTTCCATAGTTACTGAGAGTGTACACATATATACACTTACCACATGCACACAAATACACAATGACTTTTGAAACTTTTGAGATAAATATCTTGCATGTAGTTTTTCATCTACCAGATTCAAAAATAAATATTTTTAAGAGTATAGTCTCTTTAAATACATTCTAATTATTTTTAAAGATGGTTTACTTCTTCCTTTAACAATGTCAGAACTTTGGTTTGAATAGCCATTATTAATGCAGATTCTGGGGAGATGTATCATCAAAGTTAGAAAATTATAGAGTAGGTCTGTTCTAAAAACTGACAATTGGTATCTTCTAAATTAATACATTATTCTTAGTTCAAGCAACTCAATGCCCAAAGGACAAACCAAATATGAATTTCAATAACTAGCGAATGTAAGGATCACAAATCTTTTGCAATATCTTCTGGGAATGAATATTTGTGTCTAATTTAATGTGTTATCTTTTGTTAAAATCCAAAGTTTAAGATGTAAATTGTCAAAATAATCTAAGATAGGAGTTTTCAAACTTGCATTGGGCAGACAGGTAGATTACCTTATTCCTGGGACAAGATACCTTATGTCTTATGGATGTCTACCTCACAGGAAGAACTGATTGGTCTTAACGCAGTGTGAATTAAGCTGAAAAGGTCAATTGAAGTGACATTTTAGAACAAACATTCAAGTTCTCAGCTAGATACCAGTAAAGTATCTCATTCTCAGAACCTATGTTCCTCCATTAGTTCATCAGATCCTTTCCCCTTCCCTGCACCCACCCAAGGACTACAACTATCACTCAGTTTCAAAGAGTTAAACAAATAACATCAAATCCTTCTAGCCAAATCACCATTGAGCTGACAATATAAAAAATTAAATCTATGAAGTTTGAGAATCTTGAATGACAAGAACTACAGATGTGAAAACTTTTCATTTGTGTACTAATGGCATAAACCTTTAGTAATATTTTTCTGTACTTTCTGGCATATTTCCTGCTTACTCTTGTGCTATGGTTAGAGTGTTTGTGCCTTCCAAAATTCATGTTGAGAGTTAATTGCCATTTTAACAGTGTTAAGAGGCAGGACCTTTAAAGGGTGATCAGGCCATGAGGACTCAACCTTCATAAATGAATTAAGGCTGTTATCAAGGGAGTGAGTTCTTTATAAAAGGGTGGGTTTGGTCCCCTTTTCTGTCTCTCTCTAACCCTCTATTTGCCTTTCTACCATGTGACGCCCCTGCAACATAATGACACAGCAAAAAGGCCCTTGCCAGATGTCAGCACCTCAATATTGGAGTTCTCAGTTTCTAGAGCTGTGAGCCAATACAGTTTCGGTTCACTATAAATTAACTGGTCTGTGGTATTCTGTTATAGCAGCACAAAATCGACTAAGACACCTTGGGAATAAATTTAGTGATATAAGATCAAAGCCTATTTGCACTTTGGAAAAATAGAAGAAGAAAATAAAAATTCTGGATGCAGAAATAACCAACAAATATAGTTAAAATGTGAATAAATGCATATATTTCTTCAAGCTGCCTAAATATAATGCTCATTGCAAAACAGTCCCTGGGAAATAATCTTGATTTTTTAGAATAAAGGGTGACTTCTGTTGGTAATGGGTTCAGTGAGATGAACTTTAATCTCCCTTTCAAATTTATAATCCTTTGATTGTTCAAGCAGTGTGTTTCTTTGGATAAGGCTGAGGAAGTGGTGTGGACTACAGTTTACTTAACAAATACATTTTTACAAGAGAAATAATTTGGGGAATCTAGTTTCCTAGACTCAACAATGATACAAAATTGTTTACATTAGCTGCATCAGAGAATTTCCTCAAATCACCATGTCTATATAGAGAGTTGTTATTTTTCTCTTAATGAGAAAAGTTCAACTGATGGTTTTCCTCACAACTAGAACAAATGATTTGGAGATGAGTCCAGCTATTTCTACTGACCTTATTTGAGCCCCAGAGATATCATTTTATGTGTTTTTCCAAAAAAAGGGAATCAGAAAGGAAACAGGACTTATCACTTGGAAGAAATAAAATACTTACCAGATGATTCCTCCAAACAGTGGTAGCCCTGCCTTCCTTAGCACTCATTTGATTCTTCAAAAATGTGTTATCTCCATAACATGCACCTTCTCTGTGACAGTTAGGATTTTAGAAATGCCTATTGTCAAGAGAAATGAAGGTTACCTAAGGATAAAGCAGTCGATTGGAATGGCTACGCAACAGAAAATGACTATCGTGGGAAAAGGACCGTTAATATCACGGGTTTTCTGGTGACTGCAGGAAAACTATCCATGCAGTGACTTAGAAGTTGGCCCCGACTTACAGACTACACAAGCGGCTTCCACACTGGTTAATGACGCTGGTAAAATCTGGACAGTTAGCACCCTACTGCTGCCGAAATTTCAATTAATAAAAGTAGTTATAACTGAACTAGTATGGCAAGGAGGTAGAAACCCATTGTATTTTATTGATTGATTGATTTAATAATAGAGCCTTGTTTATTAAGTTCTAATGGCCAAATGCCAAGGGCAGTATGGCCTCACCATTTGGCCCCAAGTTAGTGTATTCATAATAATCCAATTATCCAAGTTTGGTGTTCACGCCAATGGTGAAAATAATGAAAATATGAAAAAGTACTCTTCTTGTAGTGAGCCTCACTACTTGACCACAGCAGCAGGATTCCAAATGCTTACGAGAGTAGCAGTATTCAAAATGCTTGAAGAGCTAATTTAGGTTTCTGAGGTCTCTGGAAGCCTTCATGAGGCAATCACCATAATGATCTCACCTGTCTATCTGGAATGGAACCTGCGGGGTTCTAATACACTGCTTCTTTTTCCTCAGATACAGGGAGAACCTTGGCCAGTACTTCATCTCAGTCATGAATAGACAGTACATTTTAATAAAAGGCATGCTTACTGTAAAGCAACATGAAAATCTTTTTACCAATGCCTGCACATTCTGTATATACAACTTGCAATCTCAACCACATTTGAATTCCCCAGAAACCATAAGAGAAATAGTTAATGAAGTGTAACAAGCATAAGGAGGCTGTAAGCTACAGCTTAAACAATAAATATCTTTCAATTGCTACAGCCCTGAGTACACTGCAGAATCATTTGAGAGCCTTTGACAAAATATCATTGCCCAGGCCCACACCTGACTTACATTGTATTTTTTCCTTTTTACATCTGGGTTTGTGTTCAGATAATAGTGGTTTGAAAAACATCCTAGATGATTCCAATGGCAGCAGAGCAAAACATAAACCCCAAGTAAAATCAAATAGACTTATATGTCTACCCAAGCAAAGGGGAGGGTTAAAAGGATCCATAGTTTCTTTTTTAATCACCTCAACATGACATTGCATTATTAACTTACAAGACAGGCTGATTCTACCAAGAAAAGTCAAAATAACAAAATGAAAGATCTGGGGAAAATAATTATAAGAAAATAGTCTTATCTGTATAGTGGCTGATACTTGAATTACACCTTTAAACAAATGAGATCATGTCCCGGATTACTAGATCCCAACAAAATTCAGAGTATAACAAATCTAAGTGCCTAGAACATTTACCTTTGTACCCTTCTCAGAAATTCAAGAAATATCTATCAACTGAATGACTGCATTTATGAATGAGTCGATGTATAAAGCAAGGTAAGAGATTGACAACTATTTATCTATGCCTATGTTGTATGCCCAGCACTATACCAGGGCCTGAGGCAGGGAATTAAATGAAGATAATTCCTGTCATTGGGGAACTCATAGGCTAAGGGAGCAGACGTGAATCAATCAAGGAAGAGCTTTAAAAGAATTGAAAGGTTAAAACATCATTAACTTTGCAGGGCCTGACAAACATCACAAATCAAAAGAAAATGGCATAACAAAATATTTAGAATGTAATGAAAGTGAAATTATTATATATATATTTAATTGTGAGATACAGCTAAACTAACATGTAAAGAGAATTGTAGATCTTTAATGGAATTCTTTTAGAAACAAAAAAATTCAAAATGAGCTAAGCATTCAATTAAGAAATACTAGGAAAAGGTTTTAAAAGTAAATAAAAAACAACGCTGAAGGAGGGAAAAATAATATCAAAGCATAAACTTTTAAAATATACGTATGTATTAGACATGGTCGGTGAAACCATAAACGGTTTCTAAAAGAGATTAATACAATGGGCATTTGGGTTGATTCTAGGGGATGCAAAACGAGAACACATGGACACAGGGAGGGGAGTACTAAACACTGGGGTCTATTGGGGGGAAAAGGGGAGGGCCAGTGGGAGGGGGAGGTGGGGAGGGATAGCCTGGGGAGAAATGCCAAATGTGGGTGAAGGGGAAAAGGAAAGCAAAGCACACTGCCATGTGTGTACCTACGCAACTGTCTTGCATGCTCTGCTCATGTACCCCACAACCTAAAATCCAATAAAAAATTAAAAAAAAAAAAGAGATTAATACAAATAAATCAAGGCTGGGTGCTGTGGCTCATGCCTGTAATCCCAGCACTTTGGGAGGCCTAGGCAGGCAGATCATGAGATCAGGAGTTCAAGACCAACCTGGCCAACCTAGTGAAACCCTGTCTCTACTAAAACATAAAAAAATTAGCCGGGCGTGGTGGTGGGCACCTCTAATCCCATCTACGTGGGAGGCTGAGGCAGGAGAATCGCTTGAACCCATGAGGTGGAGGTTGCAGTGAGCCAAGATCGTGCCATTACACTACAGCCCAGGCAACAGAGTGAGACTTAGTCTCAAAAAAATGAAAAAATAAAAATAAAATAAAAAATAAACCAAACAGATAAAGAAAAAAAAAACAGGAAAAAATCATAAACTAATTATGAAAAGAAATGGAGAGGATTAAATAATTGATCAACAGAGGTTTCAGATATCAGAATAACTTTATGGCAATAAATGAGAAGAATTAGACAAAATGGGAACTGTAAAAAATAATTTCCAAAATTGAAGAAAAAGATTATTGTAAAAAGATAAACATTAAATAAATAATAAATATTTAAAAATTTTTATTATAAAATTTCAAATTTTTATAATAGAAATTTTAATTTTTAATGTTTAACATTTATAATAAAATTGTTTATTTTTAAATTTTTTTTAAATTTTATAATAAAAATTTAATTTTATAATTAAAAATTTTTAATTTTAATAGCAAATTTTAATTTTTATAATAAAAATTAATTTTTTATTATAAAAATATTAAGCTCTTAGAGACAGGAATTTTTATTTTCTACAAGTGATGGGAAGTACAATCTGTTTCTTTTATAAGCTGCTTCAGAAAGTAAAGAAATAGGAAAAGTTTCTCAGCTCTTTGAGAGAATATTAAAATATCAATACCAGACTAAGATGAAAAAATTATAATTATAAATTTTTTATAAAAATTTTCTCAAGATGAGAAAATTATAGGTCAGTCAGAATTATGAACATTCACGGAGAACTTCCAATATAAGTATCAGCAAGTTAAAATTCACATTTTATTTAAAAGTTTAAAAGTCACTTAAAATTTTTTACTAAGCTATCAATGGGCTCATGGCCTGATGCACATACAAGCTAATGTCATGGCACTGGCTTTTGAGAAAAGAAAAGCTTCTCTGCAAGTTGATTGGCAAGGAAATAAGAGGAAAGGCTCAAATCTGTTTCCTTGAGCTGGTGAGCTGGAGCAGGTCTTATAGCTATAGAGTAATGAGGTGTGATCTGATTGGATTTTTCAATCAGATGATTCCACTAGGCATGGATCTCTTGATCTGACAGGTTCCCGCCATGGTGACACTAGGGCTTGATCTGATTGCATCCTGGATTGTGCCATGTAGTGTCCACTTCTTAATTAATTCCTGTTTCTTGGTCTGAGCACTTAGGTTCCAACTGTGGTTGCATACTTGGTTCAACTGGGTATGTGGCGGGTTGCAGGGGGCATCCACAGCAACTGAAGAACTCACAGCTTTGTTACATGAAAGTTGAACCAGATTTGTCTGGTATGATTACAAAACCATAAACAAGTAGAATTTATCTCAAATGCGTATTTCCCAGACATCTTAGATATGTAATGATGGGTCAACATTAGAGAATACCCCAATATTTGAGTAAATTAAAAGAGAAATCAAAACTGTGATTATTTAAATAAATGTGATAAATCCAGAGGAAAAGTTAATCTCCTTTATGATATTTTTTGTAGTTTAACAACATAGAAATAGAAACAAACTTTCTTAACCTGATGAAATATATTAACCTGATAATTTCAGCTCTTAGCACACTTAATAGTAAAGATGAACATTTGCATCAAATGCAGAAAAACACAAATGCCTCTTATTACCAGTTCTACGCATTATAATAATGTTATTCCTAGGCAATGTAATAAGACAAGCAAAAAGAAAAATAATCAGAAAGGAAGTTGTTCGTTTTTTTTTAACTCATTATTTGCAGAACATAATTGTCTAGATAGAAAACCCAGGAGCTTTCCATTGGCTCTCTATATGTGTGAGTTTCACATCTGTGGGAAAATACTCTGAAAAAATAAAAACATAACAATGAAAATACAAATAAGAACACAATAAGAATAATGTTTACATAGCATTTGTAGTTTATTAAGTATATACATAATCTAGAGGCGATTTAAAGTCTGTGAGAAGATGTATGTAGGTTATATACCAATACTCCACCATTTTATTTAAGAGACTTGGAGACTGAGGATTTTGGTATCCACTGTGGGTTCTGGAACCAATCTCCCATGGACATGAAGGGACAACGATTTACATTTCTTAAACCTATTAAGACATTATATGCATTTCTTAAAACTATTATTCTTAAAACTACTATTGTGATAGTCCAGAAAGGTATCTGAATTTAAGATATTATACATATCTCAAAAATTAAGAGAACTCATACATATTAATATCAACAATAACCAATGAGAAAATGCATTTTGAAAGTCTCATCTTAATCACGGTAAATGAATTAAACATGTGAGAAGAAACACATCTTTGAAAATGACCTTTGTAAGATTACCATGGAGTGATTTAGAAAAGAAGCAGTAGCAAGTACAAAGTGTCTCCTAAATTATCAGTGAGTTCAATGCATTGCCAAAAATGTATAAGAGTTTATTATAACACTTGACATGTTAATTCTAAAGTGTGTATGGAATAATATTTTTAAAAATCAAGACAATTGTGAATTTATAAAAATAGAAGAAAACTGACTTGAACAGTTGTCAAGACATTATAATTATGATAAATATAATGATCACATCCAACTTTTTATTTAAATAAGGTAGCATCATATAACTGAGGAAACATTGAAATATTTAGTGTATTAGAGTATCTTAATTATTCTCTGTACATATAAAATAACTCCTGTAGTCACTCAGAAATACATTACTTCATATTTTCACAATTAAAAATGAAATATATCAGTTGGAAAGGCTTTTATGATATCAAGACAGAGAAAGAAATCTTAAACATGCAAGAGAGAGAATAAGCCTCAAAGAAAAAGACTGAAACATTTGATGGCAACAAAAGGAAAAATTTTCGAACTGAAAAATGAAGTCTTAGACAAAGTTTAAAAAACCTCATTTTATGTGGGAGAAAATATTTGTGTAGTACATAAAAGACAAATAATTATCCAGGTTACGCCAAGATCTCTACTAAAATAGTCAAATTCATAAGAAAATGGCAAGAAGTGATTACCATGTGATTCATGGGGGGCTGGGTGTAGAGTTGAGAGCATTAGGGCCAAAAATATGTCAGAAAATGTAGCAGCACAACATTGAGATATATTTTACTGCCATCGAAATGGAAAAAGAATTATGAAGAGTGACACATCTAGATGTGTAAACCCAGGCTACTAGGAAAAGGACCTCTCAGACTCTGCTGTGTGAGTTGGTACAATCATTTTTTTAAAAACTGGCAGTATACATATAAAACTGAAATAGATATCCTTTAGAGGCCAGGCATGCAGTGACTCAGGCCTGTAATCCCAGCACTTTGGGAGGCCAAGGTGGGTAGCTCACTTGAGGTCAGGAGTTTGAGACCAGACTGGTCAACATGGTGAAACTCTGTCTCTACTAAAAATACAAAACTGAACTGGGCATGGTGTTGCGTGCCTATAATTGCAGGTACTTGGGATCCCAGCTACTTGGGAAGCTGAGGCAGGGGACTCACCTGAACCCAGAGGCGGAGATTGTCCTGAGCTGTGATTGCACCACCACACTCCAGCCTGGGAGACAAGAGTGAAACTCTACCTCAAAAAAGTAAATAAATAGAAAATTTAAAAAAAATTCTTTAAAGCCTAGTAGTTTTGTTTCTCCTTTTATATTCTAGAAAATTCTGGAACATATGCACAAGTATATATGTGCAAAGAAGACTTTAATAGAAAAGAATAAGAGTAAAATGCTATTTTAGCTTGACGTGGAAAATGGGAAATGAAAGTGCAGTGTAAAGCAAAAGCACAAAATATTAAATACTATGTCATCTATATTTAAATCTATAGCTACGACGTTCCAATGTGAATGGATCTCAGAAATGCGATTTTATAAAATTGAAAATTAATAGCTGATATTACTATAATACATTACCATTGATATCATAGAAACCAAAGAAACACTACACATTATTTATAGTTACATTTACATGTGAATATATAAAATAGATTAAAAAGATACACACTACATTTTTTATAGTGATTACTGGTCAGAATGGAGAAGAAAATGGAACTGGTATAGGGAGTGTATTTGTGTATGTGTGTGTGTAAGTGTGTGTGTGAGAGATAGAGAGACTCCATGTAAAATAAAAGTGAGAAATGGTTATAGTTATCATTATACTGATCATTTTGTTCATCGTTTCCTGTTCCTTTAAAATTTCCCAGAGACTATAGTTAAAAATGACATTTCAGTGATATTTCCACATCTCTAAACATTACTTGGAATGTGGTTTTTAAAGACTGCATAGTATTCTATATTAGTGACTTATCATAATGACTTAATGATTCTCCTATTATCATGACTTCTATTTATCATCGTTGTAAATGGTATTGTTAGCATATTCTTGGATGTGAAAGTCGTTTTTATCTACTCGATGTTTCTTACGTGCAAAATATTGTGTTTAAGGTTGTTAGTATAACTTTATTTCCCATCATCTCATTTTATTGCTTACATGTTTTGCTTTATATAGTTTAATATTACTTATTTGGCACATAAAATTTCATAACGATCATACCAACACTATGCATTGTATTTGTTATTTGTACAAAATAGACAAGATTTTCTTTCTTTATGCCTTTAATTCAATTGTACTTGATTTAGGAATAATCACTGGTGGTTTTTTATTCTTACAGAGAATTTTGATCTTGAAAGGTATAATTTCTAAACTATATAAGTTATTTAAACAATACAAGACTGGCTTCCTCATTAATTTACTGAGTTGATACAATTCTGATTTATTATAAATACTGTCAGGAAACAGAAAACAATGATACTCTGGTTTCTGAAAATAGGAGAAAAATATTCTATTAGAGTATTTTAAAAGAGATATGATGAAAAGAGAAAATTCATTATTCAGGAATAAACAATAACAACAAGTATTACAAATAAAATTGAAATAGATAATTAAAAATCTAAAATATAGTTTTTCTTACACCAGTGGCCAATGTCATACTTATGGCTGAATCACTCACTATAGGCTTTTCTTTTTCTTTCTTTTTTTTTTTTTTGTGTGTGTGTCTCGAGATGGAATCTCACTCTGTCCCCCAGGCTGGAGTGCAGTGGCATGATCTCGGTTTACTGCAACCTCCGACTCCCGGGTTTAAGTAATTCTCCTGCCTCAGCTTCCTGAATAGCTGGGATTACAAATGTGTGCCACCATGCCTGGCTAATTTTTTTTGTATTTTTAGTAGAGACGGGGTTTCACCATATTGGCCAGACTGGTCTCCAACTCCTGATGTTGCGATCTACCCGCTTTGGCCTCCCAAAGTGCTGGGATTACAGGTGTGAGCCACCGTGCCTGGCCCACTATAGGCTTTTATATTTAAATAATAAAATGAAAATGACACCAGGAGTGTAAATATTTTCCAATTATTAGCATTTTTTCTTATATAAAAAGTCTATCCAATTCACTTAAAAATGACTAATAATAATGAATGCATAAAGACCCTAAACAGCATTATTTTCATTTAATGCTATTTAACTAAAAGACTTTTTTTCCACATGGTCAGTAAAATCATAAATATATTTTCAACAAGTTTTAAATATCGCTTTACCATATGTTAAGTTATATATGGCTCACAACTTCAAATGAAATCTCACTGCATTGAATTTGTACATAAGTTTGAAAATAACATACTTCACTTAACATGGGTCTTCTAATGGAGAACTGATTAAATCTCTACACATATTTAGGTATTTTTTTCTACATGTATTCATTCTTCAAATATTCATTAAGCACCTAATATACTGCAGACCTGGGGAATATAATCATGAATAACTAAACTTGAATGCTCTTCTGTAATCTTGAGCATTTATACTTACCATTATCTTCAAATGTTTTGTAATTTATTTGCTCTATGTGTGTGCATACCTTTGTTTTATTGGGTCCTTGCAGATGGTTTCTAGCTGGAATTTCTCATTGGTTACTGCTTGGATATCAGAAAATCATTGATTGCAATGCAGTCACGAGTGAAATGACTTCCTAACAATTTAAAGGCTCTAAAGTTGATTTCCCCAGATTTGTCTGAGAAAAATTACTTATTTCCCCCAAAAGGTAGAGTCATGACTTCACTACAAATATTTAGACTTATTTGTTTCTTATATTTTATTGCATTGTTTAGAATTTCAAAATTCCACTGCATAGCAATTTGCTTACTTTAATAGCAATGGATGACAAATTTAAAATTATATGATGAGTGTCACTGACTTTCTAATTTGTTTATCAAGTTACAGATCTTTATATATTTATATTTTAAGGAATTTATTTTTGCTTTTTATTTTTTCAGAAGTAGGTGCTGTATTTTATCAAGTGATTTTTTTTGCTAGACATCAAAACATCCAAATGGTTTCTTAGATATCGTCTCTTTATGCGCTGAATAATATTAACCTATTTCCTGGCATGTAATATCCTTGCCATTTTTATATTAATCTTTGTTTTAATTAGAATCATAAACATATTGAAAACAGAAAACAAGAAATTGCATACCTGCTACAAAAGTTGTTGGGAACTACCAAAATTCATAACTTGAAGTTAGTAAGTATTGATGTTTGCTATTTTTCTCTTTATATTTTCAAAATACATTCATTTCAGATTCTCAGGATGCAACAGTGAGCAAACAAAGCTCCTTCCCTTACAAAAATGTAAATATTTCAGGCGATGATAAACAGAGAGATACCTAGGAGCAGAAAGAGTGCTCCTAGAAAGAGTGCTCACAGAAAGAGTGCAGGGTGTTATTTCACATAGGCTGTTTCAGGAAAGTTCTACTGAGAAATGACAAATGAGCAGAGACCTTACAGAGGAAAGGGAACGAGGCACAGGGTTATCTTAAGAAAGAGTATTTCAGACAAAAGGAGCAGCATGTGTGAAGGTCCTGAGGTGTGAGTATATTTTTCTCCCAGCGATATTTTTCTCCCAGGATCTTTTTTTATTGTAGTTTTTAAGTTTTGTGTTTTAACGTTTGAATCTTAATAAAATTGAAGCTTATTTTTGTTTTGTGGTATGACATAGGGTTATAAAATTACTTTTTAAAGTCATATTTTCTTAGTGATTTGTAAAAGCCACTTTTGCCTTAAAACCAGGCCCCAGCTACGTACTTTGATAAACTTTGTTTTGTCCATAAAAGTTCATATCGTTTTAAGAGTCATTTCCAGGAAACTGATGATTTTGTTAATAGTTCAAACATATGGCTTTATCATAGACTATCATTGTGTATTAATTACTTTTTTATTTTGACATAGGAATGCTATTGACCTTTGACTTTTGATCTTGAGGCTGCAATGGTGGTAAATTCTTTTATGCATTGCAACAATTTGTAGATTATTTTACACTAATCTAGGTAAAGTATCAAGCCTGTGGAATAATGTTATTTTGTTTTCTCTTTTGGAGCCCCAAATATTGTTCCTTAGCTGCCATTGAAAAGTTCTCCAGTATTACAGCAAGCAGTGGCAATGGTGGCTGTTCTTTTCTTTGACCAAATTTAAGAGGAAGAGTTCTAACACTGCAAAATTAAGTACAATATTCCCTGTGAGGTTCCTCTTTAGCAATCTATATTGGAGTAAACTGACATAATATAAAATGTATCCATTTGAAGTGTACAGCTCAATGGATTTTGGCAAGTGTATATATCCCCAAAACTACCACCACAATTAAGATACAGAATCTTTTTAATCAACCCAAAAGTTTTCTCATTTTTTTCAACATCTTTGCCCTACCCCAGATCCAAACAACTATTCTGTCTTTTCTCATTTGAAAATAGTCCCAGATTTACATATAAATGAAACCCTGCAATGTGTACACCTTGTATCCAGTTTCTTTCACTCAGTATAATGTTTTGGGATTCTCATGTGTTGTAGGTGCCAGTAGTCCACTCCTTTTACTGCTGAGTATAGTTCTATTGTAGGGATATAACAGTTTGTTTATTCACTCTTCTCTTGAAGGATAGTAAGCTGTGTCTAGATTTTGTTGGTTAAAAAAAAAGTTATTATGAAAATTACTGTATAGATCTTTGGATGTTTATTTCAGTTTTTTTTGGATAAATGACTAGGAATGGAATTGTCAAGTCATATGGTAATTGTATATTTAATTTTACAAGAGGTTGCCAAACTGCTTTTCAAAGTTGTTGGGCAATTTTATGTTCCCACAAGCAATGCATGATGGCTCCAATTGCTGTATATGCTCACCGAGATTTTTTCTAAATTTTACTCTTTTTAAATTATAGATGCTCTAATGGGTATATAGTGGTATCTGATTGTGGCTTTGATTTTTGTTTCTTTTATAACTAGGAATGTTGAATATCTTTTCTTGTGCTCACTGGCAATTTGTATCATTGATGTATCTGTTCCAATCTTTCTTACCCATTTTAAAACTGGTTGTTCATCTTATTATTGTTTAAAGAGTTCTCTATGTGTTCTGGAAATAACTATTTGATCAGATACATGTTCTGCAAATATTTTTGTCAGTATGTTGCTAGCCTTCTTATTTTCATAATGGTGCATATGTGTTCTACCTTTACATTTTCCTAGACCACAAAGAATCTTTCTTATTTTTTGTTATTAAAAGTTTTCTTAGTGTTAGTGTTTACATTTAGGTCTTTGATCTATATCGAGGTTTGGTATACAGGATAATATGAGGAGTGAAATTCATTTTTTTTTTACAGCATAAATATACAGTTGTTAATACCATTTGTTAAAATGTCTACCTTTTCTCTATTCAAGTACTTTTTTAGCTTTGTGGAAAGTCAATTTAATAAAGACGTGGGTGTAGTTCTGGACTCTTTCTGTCTGGCTGATCTCTGCAGTTTATCCTTACTGCAACCATCTTAATTACCATTAAGTCTTGAACAGGTAGAGTAAGCTCTTGTACTTTGTTTTCATTTTACAACATTCATTTAAGTATTCCAGGTTGTTTGAATTTTTTTAAATTTTAAATCAATTTCTCAATACCTACAAAAATTTTTATGGATTTTGGATTTGAATCACATTGAATTTATTAATCAGCACTGGTGGGACTGACATCTTAATGATATGTATTCACATCAATGAACATGATGCAGTTTGTCACTTATTTAAGTTCTTTCTTTCTGTTGGGTATTGTCTGAGGTCAACAGAATATAAATCTATACATATTTTGCTAGATTTGCTCAATTTTGTAATTTTGGATGTAATTTTAAACTGTTTTAGTTTTATATTTCATTTTTCAATTGATTGTTGAACAACTTAATATAAGTATTATTAAACTGAGTTTTATTTATTGGTGGCTCATTCTGCAAATATGTTAAGTTCATTTTTTCCTTCTAATAGATTTCTAGTAGTTTTTAATAGTTTTCTTTGTTTTTTGTGTACAGAATGATAGCATCAAAGAAGATTTTATTTCCTGTACAATCTGTGTATCTTCTAATTTAATTCTATTAATTAATTAATGCATTTATTTATTTATTTCTGCTAGCTTTACAGTTCTTCATTTTAGTACAATGTTTAATAGAAGTAGTGAAAGTGAACATAATTGTCTTATTTCCAACCGTAGGAAGGATTGGGGGGATATTTCACCACCAAATATTGTGTTAATTATAGTGGTTTTGTAAATGTTGAATATTAAATTAAAGACTTTCTCTTATCTTCTTAGCATTCTGAGATTTTTATAAATCCTGAGTGGGAGTTTAACTTTGTTGTTTGCTTCTTTTGCATTTACTGAGATGATCAAATTGTGACATATTGTTTAAAATTTTTTTTTAATTTAATTTAAAATTTTAATATCAAACTAACCTTGCATTGTTTGGATAATGCCCATTTAGTTATGATCTAGTATTGATAAATTCAGTTTGATTATTTTTAAGCCTGGCTGTCTTCCACAGCCGAGCTTCATGGAATCGCTTCTACGTTCCCTTCTATACCACCTCCACGTTCGTTCACTCCCCAGACAGTTTAGTGTCTCCACATCTTACCCCCCATGCCACTGAAAAGGGACTCCAGTCACTGATGCCACATCCAGTGGGACTTCCTCTGCCTTTCCTCATCCTGGCCCATCCAGGCTGCTGCCTCCTGGCCCACCCTGTGGGGTTCTCAGAGCCCAGCTGAAACCAGGCTGCCTCTTGCTTCACAATAAAAAAATTTTTAAAAAGTAAAGAAAAAGAGATTATTTTTAAATAATTTGCTCATATTTTAATAAGTAATACTGATTTTTAGTTTTCTTGTAATTATAAATTAATTTTTGTTTATGGTATTAGTGTAATGCTAGACTCTTAAAACAAATTAGAAAATGTTTCTTCCTCATACTGGTGATAAATAATTGCAAATAAATATTCTCTATTTTATTTATAATTTTAATGACATTTTCACACAGCATAAGTTCAACCTTTGTGGAAGACAGTATGGCGATTCCTCAAGGACCTAGAAATAGAAATTCCATTTGATCTGGCAATCCCATTACTTGGTATATATCCAAAGGATTATAAATCATTCTATTATAAAGACACATGCACACGTGTGTTCATTGCAGCACTGTTTACAATAGCAAAGACCAGGAACCAACCCAAATGCCCATCGACAATAGACTGGACAAAGAAAATGTGGCACATATACACCATGGAATACTATGCAGCCATAAAAAATGATGGGTTCATGTCCTTTGTAAGGACATGGATGAATATAGAAACCATCATTCTCGGCAAACTGACATAAGAACAGAAAATCAAACACCACATATTCTTACTCATAGGTGGGTGTTGAACAATGAGAACCATGGACACAGGGAGGGGAGCATCACACACTGGGGTCCATTGGGAGGGAATAGGGGAGGGACAGAAGGGGGTAGGGAGGTTGGGGAGGGATAACAAGGGGAGAAATGCCAGATATAGGTGACAAGGGGATGGAAGCAGCAAACCACATTGCCATGTATGTACCTATGCAACAATCCTTCATGTTTTACACATGTACTCCAGAACCTAAAGTGCAATTTTATATATATATACGTATATATTTTTTTATATAATCTTTTATATATACATATAAGGATCCCTGAGAGGGTTTCTTTAAACTGGCACTTTGACTATTTTGTTCCAATATTATCTCACTTCCACTATTTCCAATGAGAGGTCAACTAATGATTGTTCCACTGTTTCATTTGCTGCTTTTCTTATTTTAAAATTATGTTTGGTTTTTACCAGTTTGCCCATCATGTGTTTAGATGTAGTTTTATTTGCATTTATGTTGTTTGAGGGTCATTGAGATTCATGAATCTGTAAGCATATGGTTTTCACCAAATTTGGGAAATTTTTGATCACTATTTGCTCAAATACATATATTTTTCTTTTTTTTCTCTACATTGTGTTCTCCAATTACCTGCATGTTGGATTCCTTCACATTTTTCCACAGATCTCTGAAGACTTACGCATTTTCTTTGGTTTTATGCTCTTTGTTCTTCGTATAATTTTAATTGCTCTAACTCCATATCGAATAATTCTATCTTCTGTCATTTTCAATCTGTTCAGCAAACCTGGCAATATTTTCTTTATGTATGGTTTTCAACATGATGTTTTAATATGCATAAACATAGGTAAAAGATTACCACAGAGAAGCAAATTAGCCTATCACCTTCCACAGTTTTCTTTTTGTATGTGTGTACACATATGGTAATAGCACTTAAAATTTACTCTCTTAGCAAACTTTCAGTATACAATTCATTATTATTAACTATAGTATACTAGATCTATAGACTTATTCTTTCCATATAATTTCAAGTTGGTACCCTTTGACTTACTTGCCTTCATTTCTTCCTCTCTTTGCTCTTGGTAATCACTGTTCCACTGCCTGTTTCTATATATTAGACTTGTTTTAGATTCCACATATAAGTGAGATAATGTGGGATTTGTCTTTCTGTTCTTGGCTTATTTCACTTAGCATAATGTTCTCTGGGTTCATCCATCTTATCATAAAAAGCAATATCTCCTTTCTTAAGTCTGAATAATATGGCATTATATATTAAGTAGTCATTGATGATGAATAAATAAATTGTGAAATACACACCCACACACCCACATATATATCACAATTTATCCATTCATTCAATGATGGACAGTTAGATTGATCCCACATCCTGTCTATTGTGAATATTGGACAATAAACATGGTAACACAGATTTATATTTCTATGTGAAGTTCTGATTTCACTTCCTTTGAGTATATACCCAGCAGATGGATTGCTAGATCATGGGGTAGTCCTATTATTAGTTTTTTGAGGAACTGCTATACTGTTTTCCATAATGGCTTTACCAGTTTACATTCCCATATATAGCATAAAAGAGTTCCCTTTTCTCCACACCCACACCAACACTTGTCATTTATTGTCTATCTAATGAATAGCCATCCTAATAGGTCTGAGGTAATGTTCTACTCTGCTTTTGATTTGCATTTCCCTGACGATTAGTAGTAATGTTGAGCACATTTTCATATACTGTTGATCATTTTTATGCCTTGTTTGGGAAGATGTCTATTCACATTCTTTGATCTTTTTTTTCTTTTTTTGAGATGGAGTCTTGCTTTGTTGCCCAGGCTATAGCACAGTGGCAGGATCTCGGCTCACAGCATCCTCCACTGCCCAGGTTCAAGCAATTCCCCTGCCTCAGCCTCCTGAGTAGCTGAGACTACAGGCATGCACCACTACGCATGTTTTTGTATTTTAGTAGAGACGGGGTTTCACCATATTGGCCAGGATTGTCTCGATCTACTGACCTCATGATCCACCCGCCTCGGCCTCCCAAAGTGCTGGGATTACAGGTGTGAGCCACTGCGCCTGGCCTCTTCGACCATCTTTAATCAGGTTATTTGTTTCTTTGCTATTAAATTATGTGAGTTTATATATTTTGGACATTTATCCCTTATCCGATATATGACTTGCAAATATTTTCTTCCAAACAACAAACTGCATTTTTATTTCATTAATTGTTTATGTTGCTGTGAAGAAGCACTTTAGTTTGTAGTGGTGATTTATTTTTCATCTTATTTTAATTTTTAGTTCAATAATTTTTATTTTGTTCATTTTTAAATTTTTTTCACTCATGGTATTCTCTAACTTTTCAATTATTAAGACGTTTCCTTATTTCTTTAAATATAGTTTTTATTAATTGTTGCAACATTAATAATAGCTTCTTAAAATTCTTTTTCTACTAAATCTAACATCAGGCACACTCTGTCGAATTTATTTACCTCCTTTTTTCTATATATGGTTCACACTCTTCTGGGTTTTTGTTTTTGCATGACTACTCATTTTTGGTTGAAAGGCAAATATTGAAGTCTATATATCTTAGTTATTTGGATACTCTTATGTTCTTCTGAGGATTAAAAAAAAATTTTCACAGATAGTACTTGGCATGTTCTTGAACTGCAAACTCTATGTCCCCTGCAGTGAGCAGCAGCTGTTACTTCTGCTTAATTTTATGAGTTTCCAGCAGTTGTATTTTTAGCTTTTTTTGGGGGGGTCTCCCATTTACCTGTGTAGTTTTGCTGTCAGCCAGGGATTTGGACAGAGTTTACATACAGATTTTGGGACTCACCCTCACTGTGATTCCCTGCTTTTAAGGTTTTCCACATAAAATTCCAGCTTGCTCTGCCAGCTCCAACCTCTCTCTCTCTCTCTCTCTCTCTCTCTCTCTCTCTCTCTCTCTCTCTCTCTGTCTCTCTCTCTCTCCCTCTCTCTTTTACTTAGAACAGTAAGATTTTAGCATTCTGCCACTTCAGCATGCACTTGGTCAAAAATGCAACAAATCTTCCCCAATGTAGTTCTAACGGCTAAGAGTAGCTTTGGTTTTTGCCTGTGTTTGTGCCTGGACTCTGGTGTTTCCCACTGGCGTGGATAGTTTAATTGTCAGTAAGGTGTTAAGGAAGGGTTTACCCTTAGATGTAGTCTCAGCCTTTCTGCAGTTTTCCTAACTCCGGGAATTATCTCTTAAATATTAGGCTGCTTTACCTGCCTTGAACTGTATACTTTGACACCTCAAACCAGTAAGGTTGTAATCTTTCATTGCTAGAAACCCTTACAAATCAGTGTCCTTAACATAGGAGTTTATTTCTCTCTCACATGTAAATATTTAGAAGTAGTCTGCCAAGGCTTATATGTAACCCCTTCATGTCATCAGGGACACAAGATACTATCTTTTTGTATTCTTATCAAGTTAAGCTTCTTGTCACCTTGTCCAAAACAGTTGCCGCATCTCCAGCGGTCATTTTTGCTAAAGACCAAAAGAAGAGGTAAGTGTAGAAAGGAAGAGTGGAACACTTCCAGCAGTATCCTCTGACTTTATACAGCCACTCCCACCAAGATAAACAAACAAGCGAACAAAAAATAAACAAAACAAAAGTACTGTTTCTACTAATTATCTCTCATCGGCTAGCAATTAGATATACAACGGTTATACCTAACCACAATGAAAGATGGGGAATGTAGTCCTTTTATTCAAGATGCCTGTCTCTTTCCAGCTCAGAATCCATGTTCTATTTACCAAAGAGCAGTGAGATGTTGAGGTAAGAAACTAAACACCACAAAGCTTGTTTTTAATTGTGATGACAAAAGCCAGATTAGATGGGGGTTGGAAATGGATTAGATGTCAGAGAAAAATGATCATAGTCAAGAAGTTTGTGTGGAAAGAGTCCGCAATAAACTCAGGATATATAAGACATTAACAACTGGTAAAATTGACCTCAGAATGTTTGCTAAGTGAATAAACGAGTGTAGGCACAGCTTGCATGTCTAAGCTAAAAGATCTTACTGGTAAGCTCTGTAATTAGCATGGTAGCCAGCATCAGTTTTCTTTCTCTTTCTAACACATTTCAAAGAGTATTATTTTCATCATTCATTCAAAAAGAGTGTGGGTATAGTAGACTGTGGTCTGGTGCTTAGCCGTTGAGATCTCTTGCCAGGGACTTCAATAATAAGCATTTCACTCAGCAAGGTCTCAACTGATGGCCTTAAGAATTCCTTGCCCTGCTAATTCATGGCAGAGGCTGCTGTATGTCAACAGCAGGAAAGACAGAAACTCTGAAAACATGATTCATCTTTCAGATAAGTTTTCTCACCAGGACACAATCCCAAAGGGTCAACAACTTTGGAGAGATGGTTCAACAAGAAAGTTTACTAAAGTTATCAGAACCAACACTTCAATGCAAAGTGTTTTGTCAAAGTAGGCTTCTTACTAAAGCAACATTAGTTGGAAATTTTCTCTTCTTCAGCAAAATGAATAACCTATTCCTCATTTTCTTGTCTTGGAAAGGCCAGTGATATTGAATTCATTACATGTTGCAATCAGAGTTCTGGTTACTGAGACCAATATTTTTGTAAAAGAAGAACCTGTAAGAACCACTTCCTGTCTTTAGAAACAAGGGGATTTTCAGATCTTTTCCTTTAGGACCACATCCAGAGATGGTGTATCAGAGATTTAGACTAACTCCTAATTGCTCCTTTGTGAAAAATTTCGAATTTAACTACATTTAGTTTGGAAATAAATGCAAAGATAGCTGGGCTACATTTACACTTCAGCCTAAGAGATTGCTTTAAATGTGCTTACTGTTAGTCAATACCATACGGTGAACTCTTCAAGAGTTCAGAATCTGACCATAAATAGGTCTAGATTTGATTCCAACCCTAACACTTATTACCTACATGATTTTGATCAATCTTCAGTGTCCACATCTGTAAAATGGATGTCATATTATCAAGCCCACAGGGCTTCTGTGAGAATATAATTTTCTAGAGAGATGGAGGAAATTAGAACAAAGCTTGCATAAAGTAAATGTCAATAAGTACAAGCAGTAAAATCAATTATTAAAAGTAATAAAAACATCTGGATATTATCTTAGTTACATCATGCTATAACAATCATGATTTCATACTTGTTTCATCACTTCAAATATGGTTAAATTATCTTATTTAAGGTCAGAGTGCTCATGCAACTAGATAAACAATATACCTAAACATAGACTTTTATGTATAGCATAAACATAGACATATATATATATATATATATACACACACATTTTGTATATATGTAAATATATGTATGTATATATATGAACTAGCTTCCTCAAGAACTTTCTTGATTTCCCGGCCGAGAAACCTGAAAGTTTTGTCGTTATGACCTTGTCAAAAAGGTTGAACAATACCAAGTCAGACAACTGAGAATACAAATTTTACCCAAAACCATGATGGCCAAGTTTATACCTATGTAAAATTTCCCCTCATGTTTGAGCTAATAAGACCAGGATTTCCCAGGCAGCAGAGTTCCACAGACCTAAGAATGAGAACAGGGAATCCCTGCTTGATACAGTAAGAGATGTGTGAGCCAACGATAGGAGGCAGTAGATAGGACTTTGTTCCCTGACTTACCTCATTGAGGTTGTGTCTGAATGAGAAGAAACTGTTAAGGAACTCTGTATACTTGTCTTGAAGCTGCAGGCTGGAGCTGCAGGACAATTAAGAAGAAGGTGGATCGCATTACTGTGGCCCATGGGAGAACAAGGTGGCCTGGGGCTCGAATTCAGTCATTTGAAAGTGGAAGTGGTAAGGAATATCAGGACTGAAGGAGGGAAGAACCCAATAAGCAAAGGCTGGAAGAGGGGTCCTGACCTTGACTTGACTAAAGAACACTTCACGGTGGCTCACGCCTGTAATCCCAGCACTTTGGGAGGCTGAGGTGGGTGGATCACGAGGTCAAGAGATCGAGACCATCCTGGTCAACATGGTGAAACCTCATCTCTACTAAAAACACAAAAAATTAGCTGGGCATGGTGGTGCATGCCTGTAATCCCAGCTACTCAGGAGGCTGAGGCAGGAGAATTGCTTGAACCCAGGAGGCGGAGGTGGCGGTGAGCCAAGATTGCGGTGAGCCATTGCACTCCAGACTGGGTAATAACAGTGTGAAACTCCGTCTCAAAAAAAAAAAAAAAAAAAAAGAACACTTCAGTTCTGCTTAGCTGCAGCTGCCAGGTTCAACTTCCTGCATCGGTGGCAGACCTAGGCCAGTCAATCAGGATTCCTTTGCCAGTATACTCTCAGTGTTGAAAATCATCATTTGTTTCTTGATGCTTTAAGAGTAAGCATACTTGACATTCTTAATACATTGTCATCTCTCAGTCATGCTCCCTCCCAAATGTTCTATCAGGCTGACCCATTGTTTCCTGATCCATTGACTGCCAGCTTGCACCATAGGTCCAAGTTCTGTAGCACAGCATTGAGGATTGGAGACTTTGATACATAAAAGGAAAGTGTTTCCTGCTTCAGCTACCTCACGGGATCTTTGGTCTCGACAGTTCCATAGCCTGTGAACTGACATCAACCCTGACCCCTTTCATTTTTATTAGGATTCTTAGAATGGCACAGATCTTACCATCACTTTCATCATCTCTGCTCTTTATTTTTGATCCTTGTCTTCCATGGCTGATCTCATTTAAGTGCCAACTTGCAGGTAATCCACCAGCATATCCTGTTGGCTCAACATTTAAAATTCATCCCTAATCCAACTATGTCCCTCCTCTCTATTGCTACCACCTTGGTCCACCATCATCTTGCCTGGATAGGTGCAGATGTTTTCTAAATAACTTCTCTTTTCAGCTTACTCAAGAACGCTGAAGTGATCCTGATAAAACATAAGTCATGTCTTCTTGCTCCTCTGCTCAAAACCCATTAATTTTTTTCAAAATAAATGTCATTCAAAATAAGTAAAGCCCTTAATGACTTGAAAGCTTCCACCATCCATCCTCCATTCCTCCTTCCCTTTCTCCCTTCCTCCCTTTTCTTCCTCCCATTCTCCCCTCTTCTGTTTTTCTCTTTCTTCCTCTGCCCTTCCCTCCTCCCCTCCTCTCTTGCTTCTATTCTTTCTCCATCCCGTCCTTTCTGTTTACCTTTCTTTCTTCTTCTGATATACTGTAATATTCTTTCTTTGTCTTAAACCATATTCCAAAAGCAGAAATTGTTCACAGATAAAATTCCTGTATTCTTTTTTTTTTTTTGAGATGGAGTTTTACTCTTGTTGCCCAGGCTGGAGTGCAATGGCACGATCTCGGCTCACCGCAACCTCCACCTCCTAGGTTCAAGCGATTCTCCTGTCTCAGCCTCCCGAGTAGCTGGGATTACAGGCATGGGCCAGCACACCAGACTAATTTTTGTATTTTTGGTAGAAACAAGGTTTCTCCATGTTGGTCAGGCTGGTCTCAAACTTCTGACCTAGTGATATGCCTGCCTCGGCCTCCCAAAGTGCTGGAATTACAGCTGTGAGTCACTGTTCCTGGCTTTCCAAATTCCTGTATTATTATTCAATGTCTATCATTTTATCTTTTATAGTTTTGATGTATTTGTTTTTCTTCCACAGTCTTAGAGAACGTTTCAAGTATGCTCTTCATTTCACTGATCGTATTTCCACAAGGATTTGTTAAGATAATTTCTTTCTCTCAATACAGATTTAAAACTCTATGGTAGAGATGAAGTCTAAAGCAGAGTGAAGATTAAAAACAAATCTACGGTGCAGAGAAATAAGCTGCTAGGTCTTTTTAGTTTGACAGGTTGCTGGATTTCTGGAGAGAGAACAGAACAGGAATGTGGTATTGAGCTACCTTCCATGTTTCTTTTTCTTCATATTGTTTTTTCTTTAACCCAGACTGGTCTACTTTGTAAATATTATTCAATCTACCATTTTTCTAACACTATTTTATCTTTTTAAATTATTTATTTACTACTTAATAGATGAGATCTCACTCTGTCACCCAGACCGGAGCACAGTGGCACAATCATAGCTCACTGCAAACTCAAACTCAATCCTGGGCTCAAGAGATATTCTTGGCTCAGCTTTCTGAGTAGGTGGGACTACAGGTTCAGGCCACTGTACCCAACTAATTTATTTTTATTTTTTTTCTCTTTTTTAAGAGAGGGTTTCTCACTAGATTGCCAGGCTGGTCTCAAAATCTTTGCTTTAAGTTGTCTTCCTGCCTCTGCCTCTCTAGTCACTGGGATTACACGAGCTACCGTGCGTGAACTTTTTTTTTAATTAGTTTTTTTGTCTTTAGGTTTTTTAGTCTTTGTTGCTGTTTTTTAAAATCATTTCTTCTTTTTGAATACATTTTTAGGAAGCAAAAATATATTCAAATCTTCTAGCCAGATGTCATTTGAATTTAGATATCTGAGCATACGTATTTAAGAGAGGAGGAATCAGATGTGGATATTAATTTGAGGGAATGAGACATAGTTCTAAGTAATTGGCTTCAAAGGCTTACATGAAGTTCAGTGAGTAGTTACTTGGAGATACCAGTGGAATGGGGCATAGCTATGCACTAGAGGACCACCCATGCCCCTGCCTTTAATACATTCACTCTTTTCCTATAGTGCTCTGTCCAAATTTCTTTCTTCAGAGTAATTTCTTAAAATCAGAGTCCAGACTATGAGGCTGGTATAGACAGAAGCCACAGGAGGTGAAACTTTTCAGAAGTGTTTACTTGTCAGTGTCTAACATGGCCAACAATTATCTACCCATAAGAAAAAAAAGTCATTATATGAAAAAGACACGCGCAGACACATGGTTACAGCTAGCAGCACAATTTGCAATTACAAAGATATGGAACTAACTTAAGCACCCATTAACCAATGAGCAGTCAAGAAAATGTGGTGTATATACACCGTGAAATACTATTCAGCCACAAAAAGGAACTAAATAATGCCTTTTGCAACAACTTGGATGGAGCTGGAGGCCATTATTCTAAGTAACTCAGAAATTGAAAAACAAACACCATACGTTCTCACTTATAAGTGGAAGCTAAACTATGAAGACACAATGACATACAGAGTGGCATAAGCTTTGGGGACTCAGGCAGGTGTTGGGGTGCAGAGAGGTTGGGATGGGAGGAGGTTGAGAGATGAAAGACTATACTGCTCAGGTGATAAGTGCACTAAAATCTTAAAATTCACCACTAAAGAACTCATCCAGGTAACCAAAGCCACCTGCATCCCCAAAACTATTGGAATAAAAATAAAGACAATAAAATAAAATGGTCACCATGATCAGTCAACCTACACCACTGGGAGTGCCCAGGCTCCCTACACGCACACACGCTCCTGCACACACACACACACACACACACACGTGCGGGAGCACACACACACACACACACACACACACACCCCACCTGGAGTCATAAGCCTACTAAGTTTGCTACTAGAGCTGGACAAAATGAAGTGTAAGCCCACTGGGCCATTAATTCCCTCAAACCTGATTTGCAGTAGTCACCAATCTTTATATTACTGTAATTGCTGGCTAAATGAACTATAATTGTATTAAGAGGTAACTCTGAAATATGTATGTACTTTCTGCTAATTCTCAGGGGATTGATTCACTGTGCTTGGAAGGACCATTTGGAGATGTTCCCCCTGAGGTCTGTCATTTGGAGGCCTCCTTTGCATTTTGGAGAAAGTCAAGGCCAGATGCTTAAGAGTCTGGGAGACAGACATGCAGGAATTTCTAGGAATCTCAGTGGCTTCTCACGGTATGATTGTTTGCAGCAGTTATCTACGAGTGTCAAAGGAGCCAAAGATCAAGCCAGACTCCTCTTTAGTCTTGGACACAAGAGGAGAGATTTAGTTTAAAGTTCATATTCTGATAGCCTACTTTGCTAAGACGTGGGCAGGAGTTTTACAAATATTCCTTTCAAATACCCCTGCAGTATTACTATGCTTGTTTTAAAAATGAGAAAACAAAGGATGGAAGATGCTTAACAGCTTGTCAGTGCTTGTTTGCTGGTAATAGAAAATGGAGACTCATATCTTGGTCTGCTGAGTTCAGGTCCATAGCTACTAGAGAGATATTTTCACTAACATGTAAGGCATTAAAAATACCTTCAGATATGGCCAAGGCTAGAGAATAGTGGTGTAGGTTTATGTCAGGGTGACTGTATGCTGAAAAATGACGAATTTCTTATAAAGAGTTCTGTGTAGTATGTTTGTCTGCTATTTTGAATAATTAAATATCTCAGATAACCCACAATTTTCATCATTGGGGCCACCTGCTTCTTTGATACAGTCTAAACTTGAAGTTTTGGGATTCCTGGGGCTGCTTCTTTGATACAGTGTAAACTTGAAGTTTTGGGATTCCTGACTTCTCATTATGGCTGGTTATTGGGCATCCTTATCCTCCCCTCCCTTTAATTGGTGTAATGACACCGATGTCCTTACTTAAAAAGCCGAAGGGGATAAAGTGGGCTAGACTATTCTGGGGAAAAAAAAATAAACCTCAATGTATGAGTTCCAGTGAGTAATAACATAATAAAGCAAACCCAGTTCCTGTCTCCAAGGAACTAGAAGTCTAGTGGGTGGAACACAGAACCAATCAACAAAAAAGAAAGTAAAACTCGGACTTAACTATGTTTTATACAGTATGGCAGAGACTGCTAGCTACCACACAACCTCTATGAAGCTTTTCTTCCTTAAAAACAAAAATTACAATTTTACGTGGAACAATAATATGCCCAGCTAAAATATTGCATCTCCCATCCTCCCTTCCAGCAAGATTGGTCATGTATCTGTTTTGGTGAATGAATGTTCTGTGATTCTTTAAGGAAGGCTGATTAAATGAAGTGAACTCTTCTATGAGTGATTCCTGCTGTCCACAAGGTAGATGTGATAGCTGGAATGCCAGCAGCCGTCTTAAACTGTGAGGGGACCTCAGACATAGAAACCATTTGCCAGCAGCCGTCTTAAACTGTGAGGGGACCTCAGAGATAGAAACCATTTGCAAACACCAAGAACTTGTAGGTACTTGAAGAAGTTCTGTTTATACCCTCACTTACCTCTAAGTTTATCTGAGGTTGCAGTGAATCACTCCTTGCGTAATTCAATGGCTTGAATGTTTCTGCTTTTCTACCTGAGCAGGGCCACAGGGGCTTGCCCTACTCAGAGCAGGGAAGTCCATGGAAGAGGGGATTTGTTGCCCCTAGGAGCAACTCACAACCAATTAGGAGCCAAAGTCACTGTATAAATCCTTAGGTTTACGCCTCCCTCGGTGGAACAATTCTAGATACCTTCTACAGATCCCTCTAGAAGATCCTCGTTTGCTCACTGGCTCATTCATGTATCCTCAATTGACTCCTGGCATTTCTGCCTCACTGTTCTGACCCCCTTCCTTGTTCTTCCTAGGGATATCTCTCAAACAAACTACCACTATTCAGTATCTGATGTTGAGGTTGGCTTTGGGAGGAATCCACAGCATGACAATAAAGTACTGGCTTTGGTTGACCAAATGAATCCTCTTTGCCAGATCCATTTACCTTGCTTTGACCTTCCTCTTCCTCATTCTTTCTATAGTTTGTGCCGGCATTGATCTTTTCTTTTAGATTGAAATTCTCGTTCCCTTTGACTTCCACTACCACCTGTGTGTTCATGCCTTCTTTGCTTATTTTAGTCCAGGAGTCCTCAAGCCCCAGGCTGTGGACTGGTACTGGTCCATGGCCTGTTAGAACCAGGCTGCACAGCAGGAGGTGAGCTGCCAGCGAGCATTACTGCCTGAGCTCCTCCCACTGTCAGATCAGCAGGGGCATTAGATTCTCATAGGAGCGCAAGCCGTATTGTAACTGCAAATGCCAGGGATCTAGATTGCATGCTCCTTATGAGAATCTAATTGAAGTGAAACAATTTTATATGAAAAGCATCCCCGACACCGTGGAAAAATTGCCTTCCACGAAACTGGTCCCGGGTTCAAAAAGGCTGGGGACTGTTGTTTTAGATCACTGCAACATCATTCACTCTAACTGATGTTCCACCTTTGAGGTCTCTTCGTTCTATTCCAATATGTGTACACTCAAATGTTTTGACATTGGCCGAACCAATAAACACCTTGATTCTCTTTCCATAACTCCAACCTACCTTTCCAGATTACTTTTCCACATTCTCTGCAGTATCTGAAGTGCTAAATAACTTTTTTTGGTGTTTTCTTGAGCAATGCCTATCCTTTCCTTCCCATGAGCCTATAGCCCTTCTATATCTTGTTGCTAGCCCCTTCCTTTCAGGATTTATACCTACCCAAATCCTACCTGCTCTGAATGGTCTGCATCATCTATTTCTTTCCCAAGGATACTTTCATATTCTCCATCAAAAAGTGGCATGTGTTCCTTGGCATCATACTATTCTTCGTATCTTCTGATCATTTAAAAACATATTATTTTGACCCTGAGTCATTGATAAATATTGGTTGAAAAGGATTACAATTATTTTTAATAAGACTTGCCTCTTATTTTACCATTTTCTAGAGGAGATAACTCTGCCCATAGAGTTTCTACTATTTGAATTTCAAAATCACATACAGGCAAATCATATTTCATCATATGAAAAGGTAGTTTGAAATATCAACATGTTGAATCCTTTTCCTTAATTTTTTTCAGGGTGAAACCTACTTTTATGTAGATACACATGGAAAATGCTTCCTATGAGCCTCTATTTTTATTTTATGTTTCCCCTTACAACCAACTAACTACTAATGATCATTCTGTCTCATTCATGAAATAAAATGTAGAGTGAAACTGACAGATTATAGAAAACAAATTTTGTGTCTAACGAGTGGCAAAACATTTGAGTTACAGGAAATGTAGTTAAATGTTCCAAATCTTTAGATATCTTTGAAATAAGTGTACTCATGTAACTCCCTTGTGTACCATGTATTTCAGAGTTTCTTAAGAATTATAACTATTGTGCTCAGGGATATGTGGGAAAACAGTATTAGCAATTACAGAAATCAATTTTCTTTCAATCCGACTTTCCTTCTCAAATGTAGCATATAGGTTCCAATTAAAACCTATTTAATTTCCTTGTTCTAGATATGACTCTTTGAAATATTGTGAATCATTTTCTGATGCATGCTTCTGGTAATATTAAATATCATACCCAGTTGTCACTGGTTCTCCAGGGAGTGCAGAACAGTCTCTCTTCTGACATAGTGCTTTCTTCCCCCTTCTCCTGAAGGAGCTGCAGTTCAGGATAGTTATGTTCAGTGAAAGAAGCTTCTATTGTTTGAAAGGGACATGAAGAGAAAGTAAACCATGAAGGTAATATAGCCAGGAGGCAATCAAAGAATACTGACATTTTGAATGGGCACAAGCCAAAAATAGGGGTGGGGCTCAGCAGTTAAAGACAAGAATCCAATGACCTTGAACTAATTTCTCTTGCTTAATAGATCTGGATTCTATATTGAGGGGTTGCTTTCAAGAGAAACCTGTAAGGCACAGTGGAGCAGGATAGAAAAGAAAGAGTTCAGAAGGAGGTTCACCTTTCTCTGATGCCACAGAGAGATCCAGAGGATGAATTCTACTCAGAGCTCCCCTCATCACTTTTCCTCTCCCAGGGAAAGGGGGTAACATTCTTGTACACTTGTATCAGTTACTGGCAATCGACCCCCTCTGTGAAAAGGAATAAAAGTTTCTAGGTATATGCACAAGGCAGGCCCTATCAGCCACAGAAAGTCCTCCAGAAGAGGAGAAAAGTATAAGCCATGAGCAGCCAACACCTCCATTAGAACCAAGTTACGGGTACCAGTCTAGTAAAGAGAAACAAGGTAGATGATCAGCATTACCTGCCACAGTAATGTATTACTGAAATAAACTGCGCTGAGTGAGCTCATGCTGGGATTGCTACTGAAACTTATTAGTAGTTAGAGCTACAAATATCTGAGCACATCAATAATAACTAACAAAATTGCTTGCTTCATAAGACAGCATCCCACCATTTAGGGAGTTCACATAGAAGACATCTGTATGCACATTGGGAGGATCCTAGGAAAGTAAGTTATGTCATTGCTTTGCCAGCAAAGGTTGCTTTTCACACACAGGGAAGCTTCTGATCTTCCTAAGGATGTGTGCTTAAACCACTGACAGTTGAATTCTTAAAGCTAATCGATGGTCAAGCACCAGTTCACGTTATGGTCAACAAACACTATGTCAGGCCATCTGACTTCTGTTACTGTGCCTTGTCCCCTGTGATTGATTCTGGAGGTTTTTGCTAGCCTATCAAAAAGACACCTGAAACTGCATCAGAAGAGGTAATCTCCAGTGTCTGGGAAGTAATCATTTTATCACAGTTCTGTCTCTGGGAAATGATGGTTTAAACTTACTTACCAGCTATACCCGCATGGGTCACAAGCTGAACTTGTCAGAAATAAATTGAGGGTATAGATATATACTCTGCATATACATAGATGTTGCCTTTTGCTGAGCTGAAAGAAATATCCATGGTCAGGAAGGGCTACTAAAGCAAGTTATGCTCTGTGGCAGAATATTTCTCAAATGCTCAACTAAAAATCAATTTATCAATCATTAATAAAGCCATAAATCCAAAGTTTGCAGTTTATAGCATGCCAGAGGTGACAAGAGTTCAGGGATTGTCCACTACAACCTTCTCATTTTGCAGATAAGGGCATTGCCATTACTAGCTGTGTGTCTAGCTGTATGACTAGTGTGACTATGTAAGTCTATTACTAGCTGTATGACTTTTTCCAAGTTACTTCAACTCTCCATGCCTCAGTTTCCTCTCGTGTAAATGGAGTACTTAGCTCACTGAGATGAAATGTGAATTAAATGTGTAAAACTTACAGACTCCTTAGGACAGTGTCTGATACAAAGGCCATATGTGTTCATTAAATAAAAATAAATAAATAACTTGCCCAGAGTCAGTCAGTTAATTGGCTTATGTTATTAGAGGTTTATTAAGAGTTTTACTGAATTAATATAAAATATGAATAAACACCAATATTCGATCAAAATTTAATTATAAATGATTAATAGAAATGAACTAACATACAAACATGTCAGGATATTTTTATATTCAGGCCCATCAAAGGGTATATAGCCATCGTTTAAAGCCCTAGCTTTAGGTTCACACAGGGGAGAATTTTATTTCTTGTTCGTGCTACTTACTGTGTAATCTTGGGCAAGAGGTTTGATTTCTCTAAGATTCAATTTTCTCAAATGTAAAACAGAAATAATAATTTAAAAAAATAATAGTTACCTGTGGGATTGCTTAAAGATCAAATGTGAGGGTATATTTTGGCATATAGTACAAGTTTAGTCAGTGGCACCTATTATTACTACTATAATAATTTATAGTATCTTTCAAAGAATTTCTTTTACTCATCTGTGAGCAAGAACTATATATACTCAGATGTTTGCTGTTTAGGATAGTAATATAAGATAAAGATAGCAAGCTCAGAACGTTTGCTCATATAAATCACTGCTCAGTGGCTTACTTGTTCTGAATGCCTTATTCTGTAAGTAAGCTAGGATGGAGTCAACAGAGACATCGTGCTTAAAGCTCAGAGACAGGCAGTAGCTGCAACCATAACTTAGAACAAACTATAAGGACATCTGTAGTCCTCCTTCCATGCTGGGATGGCTATGAACTGGTCTGTCAGCATTGCGTGTATTCATATTTGAATAAGTTTGAATTCATACCATAAGCATTTAAATCTCTTTCAATGAGAGGAAGAATACAGAGGCTGCCCACCCACAATATATATAATTTAGATGGGAAAGAGACCACTTAGGACCTTCTCAAACTTAGCTCTGGCCTGAAGGGAGTGAGTGAAAAATAAAAAATAATCTCTATCCTCAGGAAAGACAATCTACACATGCCACATTCAATGAGCAGAATGATGATCAACGTGTGATGCCCATGCTGATGGTGGCACCCGAAATGATTTGAAGTAGGACAGGGATAAATGTCTCAGTGAGAACTACATTGGCCTCTAGTAACAGAAAACCTGATTTAGAAGTTGCTTAAACAAGTTGGGAGTTCATTTTTTTCTTGCACAATAATCAAACACCCTATTCTGTCTATATTTCTGTTTGGCCATCTTTTTAAAACAATTTTAACTAATTAATTGACAAAAAAGTATATATATATATATATATATTTAACGTGTATAATATGGTGTCTTGAAATATTTTTATACATTGTGGAATGCCTAAATTGAGCTAATAAATGTAAAATATCTCACATATTTATCATCTTTTGTGGTGAGAACACTCAAAACCTGCTCTCTTGACGATCATCAAGAATACAGCGTGTTATTAACTGTGGTTGCCATGTTGTCCAGCAGATCTCTTGAACTTATTCCTCTGATCTAACTGTGATTTTCAATCTTATGCTTGTTGCCTCATTGACCCAAAATTGCCACTTCATCTTTAATACTGTGACCACTTTCAGGGCAGGAAAAAAGAGGACAGGCAAAGGTATACATCAGTGGCCTCATTCTCCTGTTATGGCTTTCCCAGAACCTCTTTTGAGCATCTTCTTTTTATTCTTGCTGCTCAGGACCATATCCAGGACCATCCTAACTGCAAAGGAGGTTGGAAAATGTAGTTTACATCTGTTCATGTTGCCACTCTCAAATAAAACAAAGCAAAATGAAACGAAGCAAAACATGATTCTGTTAACACAGTAGGTTAGAATGCGTATCGTGTAGGCAAACAGTAATTAATAATTATGTGTTTATTTATTTTTAAATTTATCTTTCATTAATGGTAGTGAGATTACATTTCTTTTATGAATGAATAAATTTTTAAAAAATATGAATTGATTTCAAGAAAAAATTAATTACTTGAAATTACAAGTAATTTGGTAGTAGATGGAAAGTGCAAGTTTATGGAGATGGTCTATGAATGATTGGAATGAGTGAAAAAATCCCATCGGTAAACAACAACTATGGTGGGCTTCTAAAAAATGCAAGAACCAAAAAGACTTTCAAATATGTGCTCTAGTCTTCTTTTGTGTGTACGTAAGACAAGTGGCAGGAAATACATCCATGAAACCAATCACTTTTGCCCTGGACTGGGGAGAACAGCAAAATGTTTGAGGGCACAGACTTTGCAAACAATGGGCTAAAACAAAAGCCTCTATAAACTGGATTTCTGAGTCTACAAATCTGTCTTTGAGTGCATTATGCATTATGACTGAAGGCCAGTCTCTGGTAAATGTCAATGCTTGCCCAATAATTTCCACTTTCATTGGGTAGCTATGGAGGCTGCTAAATCTCGATAAGAGGTAATGGAGAGGTTCTCCTCATTAGCTCGGCCTGGAGAGGCATCATCCAGTCACCTGAAGTGTCAATAAACACTGGCCTTTAATGGTGTTGGCTTAGTGATAACGATGCTGCACATTTCTGTTTGTCATTATGAGATTTAACACTGGCTGATTCCCTCTGGGTATGGACTCATTATCAGGCAGGGGAATAGAGCAATTGGTGTCTCTTAGAATCAGTCATTGGCTCCTCTAGTCTCTCTCTTCAGTAATGAATTTGTAAAAGCAAGACAAGGATGTGTTTCTTATATTCACAAAATAAACTGTAACACACTTAAAATGTGGTGGTCTGAATTAAGTCAGAGTGGAGAATAGAATGTAAACTAGACATGAACCACTGAAGGTATGGTCTCAAGGAAACAGCACGAACCTAATTAAGAGGATACAATGATGATATTAAGTCAAAAGTGCATCTATAGTATGCAGAAGGAAAGAAAATAGTAAGATGACTGCTTCACCACATGCTGACTAGAAATGAAATATGTCTAGGAATGAACATTATTTGAATTGTTTTGGGAAGAAAAGAACTCTAACTTTAGCAGTTTTAACACAGTCCTGACCAGATTTCTAGATCTCCTATAACTTAAAACAAAAACAAAAACTCCTTCATTGAGGTATAATTTACATACCATAAAAATCACTGATTTTGTGTTCAGTGATTTAAATAAATGTATACATTTGTACAACCATCTCCCAATCCAAGTTTTAGAACACTTTTATCATTTAAAACTCCATGTGTGCCCATTTGTCATCAATCCCCATTCTAATCCCCAGTCTCCAACAATCACTAATCTGTTTTTTTCTACATATAGATTTATCTTTTCTAGAAATTCCTTATAAAGGCAACCATACACTATACAATTGTTGTGTCTGGCTTCTTTCACATAAGGTTCACTCATAATGTGGCAGGCATCAATAATCTGTTCTTTTTCATTGATGAGTAGTATTCCACTGTATGGATCATGCTTCTGTTGCCTGGTTGATGGACATGTGCATTTTTTCTCATATGTTGGCTATTATGAATAATGTTGCTTTGAATATCTGCTTACAAGTTTATATGTGAACATGTTTTCATATTTCTGGGGTTTATACCTATAAATGGAATTACTGGTTTGTAGGATAAGTATAATTTTAGCTTCTTAAGAAATTGTCAAACAGTTTTCCAAAATGCCTGTATTGTATCTTACATGCTGTCTCTTGGTTAGGATTCAGGGTTCTTTCTCTCTCCTCCAACATGACTGTATCATTTTGCATTTCCACTATAAATATGTAAGAGTTCTAGTTTTTCTGTGTCTTCACCAATGTTTGTTATTGTCAGTTTTTTGGATTATAGCTTTTCTAATGGATGTGGAGTGGTATTTTCCTAATGCCTAATAATGTTATGCAGATTTCATGTGACTATTAACCATGTGTATCTTTGTTTGGCAAAATGTTCATTTAAATGTTTTGCTTATTTTAAATTTGGATTGATTGTTTTCTTCTTTTTGAGTTCTTTATGTGTTCTGGATACAAATCCTTTAACAGATACATGATATACACATATTTTTTTCACAATCTTTGACTTGCATTTTCATTTTGATGGAGTCCAATTTTTATTACGTTTTTAATTTTAGAAATCATACTTTTTGATGTTATATCTAAGAAATTATTGCATCACCCAAATGCACAAAAATATTTTCCTATGTTTCTTTTTAATCACTATTTTAAAATAATAAAATGGTAAAACAATTTTTCTGAGGCTTGGAGCCAATGGAGAAAGTGTAGAGTAATTGGCATCTGATCTTCAGGGGGTCAGGGTGAATTATTTTCTATCCATAAAGCTATGAATGTTTTTATAAAGAGTTTTATGAGGATGCTCAGAGGCATGTATTCTCAATGCTTGCAGAGACAGAGACAGGGGAAGTCTTTCACGGTTCCTCATGGCATTTTCTTCTTATGGCAATTGCAGAGGAAAGAGAATAAAGGAGATGGTGGTCTGACCGAAGTGCAAACATTTTCCTGACCACAGCAAATCTTGTGCAATGTGGCTGAGAAATGATTAGGACTCCTGCAGATCATCCACAGGGAAATGGATGGTTGGATAGATGGATGATAATGAGACCATAGCCAGTAACACTCATTTACTTTTAAAATCATATGTTTTTAAATATTCTATATTAACAAGATAGTTTACTATATGTTTATTGTTTGTCAAACGCTGCACAAGGCTTTCAGATCATAATATCTTATTTAGTCCTACAACAACCCTCTGAATTAGAAGTTTTACTGACTTTACAACGAAGCTTAAAATTCATGAAATTACGGTAACTAAGCAGATTGTCTTATATTTAAGACATAAGAGTTGAGATTTGAATCCTGGCTGGTTTTATTTCTGAGCCTGTATAATCAACCACTTACTCTACTACCTCCTGTAGAAACCAAACACCTCTCAGAGTCACCCTCAAGGCTGATGGCTCTAGGAAAAAGTCAGTCTTTCACACACTAGTTTACACACTCACCTACACACACACACATACACACACACACACACACACTGTGAGAGTAAAGAGCGTGGATTAAGCTCTGTTCCCATCATAAATTAATTGTTAATAAAACAGGGCCCAGCAACCCACAGACATGTGAGAACAACTGAACTTCTGGGTGCTCATCTTGGTTGAGACAATAAACAGGACCAAAAGTGACCCTGTCTTTAACCCATTTGCTGAATGTGTTATATATTGATTTCGGAGCTAAAACTAGACTAATGATTTGAGTGGGGCTCCTTTAATAGAATTCAGACACAGGTGGATTCCATGTTTTAAGAAAAGATTGAGCAGATAATGACATTACTTCATTTTTCACTTCTTCCTATACCCACCCTTTTTCTGTATGACTTTGCAGTTCCTTTTACCAAAGTTCCTTAAAGTAAAAAAACCGACTCCATCTCTTGCTTTGGGTTTGCCCATGTAACTTGCTTTAGCTGAGTGAAGGAAGTAGAACTCATGGATTTCTACTTCCTCAAGTGGTCTTACGCATGTCTGCTTGCTTTGCTGAGCCTTTGCCATCAGCAAGGATCTGCCTAGACTAGCCTGCTAGTTCCAGGAGAAGGAAGAGAGACACAGACCCAAGTCATTCCAGATATATAAGAGAAGGCTAGCCTAGATATGCAGACAGTCAATCTTCAGATGCATAAATCCAAGAACACCAGATTTAGCTGACCACTTCAGAGACATGAACAATGAACACTTATTGTGGTATGCCATTGCGTTCTGTTTGTTACACGGCATCATTGTCGCAATAATTTATGCAAGAGGGAAGTGAGTGTTGCTTTAGTATTTTATCTCTGAGAGATGCTTTAACTACTTTTCTCAAGGTATTAATGTAAGATATCTGCTCCATAAAGAAGCTGCTAAATACTGAAGTGACATGACTTGTGGGAGTAGGTTCTTGTGCTGCAATTTATGCAAATAATTAGCAGCTGCTTCCTATCATGAAAAAATATCTCAGCTTATGTAAACTGTGGGCCCAAGCCCTTTGGAGAAGTTGGACCTTATTCAGTCAGTATTTTACACTTTTCCTTTGCTACATCCTTGATGATGAATAGGATCTCCTTTCCTTGCTTCTACACTTAATACTCTTGTATGTTCTGTACTTCTGAAACTAAGTAAGAAAACTTCCACAATTATCGTATGATGATGGTGAGGCTAAGGAAATAACCACAACAGTAGCAGCTAAAAGTTACTCTGAGGCTGGGTGTGGCGGCTCACACCTATAATCCCAGCACTTTGGGAGGCTGAAGTGGGTGAGTCAAGAGGTCAGGAGATTGGGACCATCCTGGCCAACATGATGAAACCCCATCTCTACTAAAAGACAAAAAAACTAGCTGGGTGTGGTGGCATGTGCCTGTAGTCCCAGTTACTCAGGAGGCTCAGGCAGAGGAATCGCTTGAACCCGGGAGGCAGAGGTTGCAGTGAGCTGAGATCGTGCCACTACACTCCAGCCTGGTGACACAATGAGACTTCATCACACACACACACACACACACACACACACACACACACGCGTTACTCATTATGATTCAGTAATTTAGAGAATGGGTTTGGCATCATATTAGCCAGACTCCTATCCTACCTCTTCAGTTTACCGTTTGTGTAACTTTGGAAATTATTTAGCCACTTAGACACTCAATTTGCTCATCTGTAAAATATAGACACCTAATCTGCCTACCTCGCAGGATGATTAGAAGTGTGATACATGCTCGGCCGGGCATTGTGGCTCACGCCTATAATCCCAGCACTTTGGGAGGCCAAGGTGGGTAAATCATGAGGTCAAGAGATTGAGACCATCCTGGTCAACATGGTGAAACCCCATCTCTACTAAAAATACAAAAATTAGCTGAGCATGATGGCATGCACCTGTAGTCCCAGCTACTCGGGAGACTGAGGCAGGAGAATTGCTTGAACCCAGGAGGCAGAGGTTGTGGTGAGCCAAGATCACACCATTGCACTCCAGCCTGGGTAACAAGAGCGAAACTCTGTCTCAAAAAAAAAAAAAAAAAGAAAAGAAAAGAAATGTGATACATGCTCATGCAGGTGAGATTCTAGGCACAGCGTTGGCACATGACCTCTGTTCCCTATATGATAGCTATTATCATCTTTATTTCACAAGTAAGTAAGCTGAGAATGTAGAGGGGGTAAGTAACTTGCTCATGCTCAAAAGGCATGTAAGAAAAATTTGACCACCCCCATGAGGTACCTCTTACCAATGTGGGTTTCATCACACCGCCTTTCATCTGTTCAGACTGAGATACCAAGCCTAATCAATCTGGCCTCATATGATCAAATCCATGCCTACACAGCTTCATAAACCTTCTGCTTGCTCATCTAATCCAGTGAGGGCCATTACTAAGTTCAACAAAGGCTTGTTTTGCTACTTTTACATTCCTCTCTAACATTCTCCACTTTCTCAGTGCATCCTACAAAGGACAGGTTTCCGTGGCCGCTGTGTGGTCTCTGGGAGGTCAGCGAGTTACAATGCTCAGCACTAGAATGAGGTGGTACCCTACAGCACTTTACCTTCTTCATTCGTGGTGAAGCCAAATGAGCCCCTCCTCTTAAAGAGGGCCCACAGTCTAATGCTTACCTTGCCAAGTCAAGATGATGTGACAAAAGGAATAATCTGGAGCCTGCTATGACCTCTATGACCTCTAGAAAACCAGGTAAGATGTATATAAAAGGACCCACCACACCCAACTGTGAGCATTCCAGGTAAGAGTAGAAGACTTAAGTAATTTCACAAAGAGGGGCCAAACTATGAGTGTGGCAGAACTGAGAAGCCTTCGATTCAACCATGTGGGGCAGACCTACAGCCCTTATGACTTTCTGAAGCAATCAGCTAATTCGGCTCCCGCCCATCTGTTGTCACTATTCTAGAAGGAAGAAAAGGCCTGGATGAGTTCCACTGCTATGTGCTTGGGTAGCACCAGCCCCAGGTTGCAGTTCCCAAAGCTGCTCCTGTGCTCAGAGGGAATGAGAAAGAATGGATCCAATATTACTAAGTCACTTTCCTGCAATGAATATGGGCTCCAGATCAATTCATAGTTCATTTTTACAAGAACACCACTGAGGAAGTTTGTATGACCTCTATTTTATAGATTAATAAGCACAGATACAGAAAAGCCACCAGACGTAAGTAGCTCCTCCTATACCACCTGCATGTAATCCCATACTATCCTGTGATTTCTCCCCTTCAAAGCAATGCATTCCCTTATGAATACATTTAATGGCTATCTCCCCAATTAGTAGGGAGTTCCTTGAGGGCAGGTTTCTGTTGGCCATTTCTGCTACTAATTTCCAGAATCTAGCCTAAGACCTGGTGTAAATTAGGAACTCAAGCAATGACTACTGCCTAAATAAATGAATGAATGATAAATAATTCTCTCGAAGTTACATACCTAACAGGACAAACCTGAAATTTGAATTCCGAAACATCTAACTGCAAAATGTAACAGCTTTTGATGAATTATTGAATCAAGTCCCATACCCTTTCTGCTTTCTTTAGATAGATCTGGACCCTGAGCAGAAGTCCTTCTCATGTGGACATTCACAGGACCTCGTATAAGCCACATACTTATTTAAGCATGTATTAATTCATCCGCTCCTTTGGTCAACAAATAGAATGCCTAATAAAAAGCATAGGTTTAAATCTGGAGATGTAAGAGCTAACAAAGTAGATAAGGCCCCTGAATTTGTGGGTCTTGCGTTCTAGTGGAAAGCAGCAAAAAACAAACAAACAGGTAAATTAACAATAAACAAACATCAGATAGGAATAAATGCTAGGCAGAGAATTAACTTCATAGGAAGCTACTTTCTTACTCAGAGAAACTGATAAAATAACTTTCTCTGTTGACCATCCCCTTTTTCTTTGCATCTTTTTGGGTTATCCTTTCAAAACATGTAAGAAAGCTCCTAAAGCCCTTATTCCAATGTTTGAGTCCTAGACAGGCTTGCCATCTTCATCAGAAGTTGCACCATGCTTTCCTTAATTTAATGTGGAGGAAAATTGCAGCAAGATGAGTGGTCCCTAGAAGTTTGCTTTTCTAAAGAGTAGAAGGTTAGTTGTTTTAACCAGAACCTACTTGAAAGATAAGGTATTTGAAATTAAATGTTTTATTTTCTTATGTATTTAAATGTATTCTTGTCTAATTTTATAATATTTATATTTAAGACTGATACAATCAAACACTCCTAGATATAGAAAGTATTTTAGAAGTAATATTTACTTTAATTTTTTTCCCACTGTAGGCATACTTTATAAATCATCCTTGACAAAATGTTGAATGAGATCTACTGAAATTTATGGCCTGGGTGATTTAGAGGTTGAAGGTGTCACTAACAGGGAAGAAGACACAGGAAAATGATCAGATTTAGGCCATAAAGGAAACACAGGGAAGGCATGGTGAGATTTGTTTCAGGGCAGAGTTTCTCAGCCTCAGAACTGCTGGCCAGATAATTCTTTGTCGTGAGAAGCCATTCTTTGCTTTTATGGTGGTTAGCAACATCACCGGCCTCTACTCACTAGATGCCAGGAGCATCTCCAACCCCAGTTGTGATAACCAGAAAATGTCTCCGGACTTGTCAATGTCCCTGGGGAACAAAATCACCCCCAATTGAAAACCACAGATTTAGGCATTTTGAAATTGAGGAGCGGGAAGCGAATCCAGATGGATATGTCTGGCAAAGAGTGGGCAGTGTTAGAATGGGGTGGTAAAATAAGTTAGGCTGTAAAGATCAGGAGACGGTCACCTGAAAATAATAGTTGAAGTCAGGAAATGATGAGACACTAAGGGAGAACTTGCAAACAGAGAAGAGAGTAAGTCCAAGGGCAGTTTGCAGAACATCACTTACATTTGGAATATGAGTAGAAAAGGCAAAGAAGGGAAAGGAGGGAGTGGTGCTGGGCTGAGAAGTCAGCGGAGAAGAGAGTTCAAGGTCAAAAATGTCAAGAGGGAAGAGAGTCAATTATATTATCATGTATGCTCCAACCATTTAAAAATACTGGAGCAAACTTCTCTAGATTTGTGATATTTATTTTTTAATCAGATGGAAAAAAATGTGTGGCTAAATATCATTTCAGTAAATGACAGTTGGTATGTGAGTATGGAAACAAGTAGGACTCCCAGGGTCACAAATATAGAAATCTAACTCTGGATTGTTAATAACTTACCTTGAGCAGACCAATGGCAAATAAAAAAAAATTAGGCCTCAGAAGGAACAAGAATGGTGAGTCACTCTGTTTTCTTTCTCTACTTATCTATATTCCTCTTGTTTTTACATTGATAATCATTCTTCTTTCACATTCCAGATAGATTTTCTGCATTTCTAAGTTCATATGGCAGAAAAACGGCTGCTACCATTGGGACATTATATTTTCTTCATTCAACAAAGCATTAGGCAGATCTATACCTTCTTAACCATGATTCTAGATTCTCAGGGAAAGATTCTAATTGGCTCATCTCTGGTGAGGTGCCCATCCATGAACCAGTGAACCATGGCCATGAATTCACAAGAAAATGCTCATGGTAATTTTGTCAATGGGAGGTTGCTGATGGGCATAGGAGGAAAAAGAAATAGAAGGCAATTCCAAAAAGAAGGACTGAAGCTATCTTCACAGTTGATACGAAGAGCTGGAAAGAAGGAGAAAGTCACTGAAAGGTCTGATGTATGGAATAGGAGTGTGATATCCTGAAAGTTGAGTTTAGAGAATTTGAGACAAGAAGTTGTCTATGGTATCAATAGAGAAGAAAAAGGTGATGAGGGGAGGATAGAAAATCCAGTAGGGGCTGATGAGGGCCTGTGTGTGGTGAATGACAGTAGGAATGGAGAATAGATGCTGACCAGGGACAAGTCCCAAAGGGCTTGATGAATGACTGCCAGATGTGAACAGGAGCAAGAATTCAAAGAGGCCTTCAAGGCATCTAAACTGAGTGATTTGTAGGAAGATGATTATTTGAACTTGGTAATGAGATAGAGGAACTAGAGAACGAATCAATTTGGAGAGTAAAGGCATAGAGGTACAAATGATTCAGATTTTTAATAAGTGAAAATTCCAAATAAGACAAATGACTCCGCTTCAAACACAGATAGTAGTTACAATTTCTTCTATTAACTGGAACTTTGCAGTTGCTTGAGAAGGACTTTGCATATGTCATCTTCATGTTAGCAATGAGGTCAATGAGACTCAGAGAGGTGAAGTTACTTGAACAAATATAGAAAGCCTGTAAAGGGTAGATGAAAGAAATGAAGCCAGCTAATCAGACTTTAAGGCGCTACAGCTCTCCTTGAAAACACAACCACCCTCACAGAAAACAAAATTGCAGACTTTCCCGCATGTTAATCCTAAAAGTAGGTCCCTTGGGGAGGAAATTTCAGCTGGGTAGGAAAAGATACTCTCTGTTTAAATGCTACTAAGTTCATAGTAGGAGGGTCAGGCAGCTTGCCACCCTGAGGGCTTCAGGATGGGCAACCACAAGGCCATGATAAATGTGCTTATTTATCTTAATTGCCAATTTACTCAAAGGCAACAGCCATCTAAGGACATGAAGATCTGGCCAAGGATAGGTCACGTGGAAAGGAAGGGGTAGAAAGATGGCCACAGGAATGCCAGCTCTTTTGCCTAAGGCTCATAAATCTGTCTGCATGGTGACTCTGCTGGCCTGGAGATCAGAGGTCTCTGGCCCAGGGCACTGTCTCCAGGTCCTGTCCAGACATCCCTGAGCTCTCTTTAAGGACCGATTTTAGAAGCTAACCGCCAGGGCTTGGCTTGGCCCCAGGGTATGTCATAAGACCTGAGTGGGGAAGCACTGGGCAGCCACACAGCCCCTCACCCGGTGAGAGACAAGAGTCTAATAGCAGGTTATGTTTCTTGTGATTTGGCTTGAGTGGATATTCAACCCTGAAAGTCCTCCAGGACTAAAAAGCAAGCCAGTCAGGCCAAAACTGGGTGGTCAACGTGAGCTAGCCTCTTTGTTAGAAAACAGGAAGTGCAGTTTTCAAAGGATTACGTTCCCCTGGGCTGTCCTGGTTCTGTGGAAGAAGTGTTCTGTCCTTTCAGTTGGATAGAAGAAACAAACAGAAGTGCCTCTTCTGGTGCTTCAGCATCTCTGACTCAGTAGATCACACATACATTTATGCACGTCCCCAGCAAGCCTAATGCTGGCTTCACCAGTTCTCTCCATACTGAACCTAGAAGACATTGCTTTTTATCTATCAATTTATTATTGCTGGCTGTATAACACACATGTTGTAAAGGGCACAAATCTTAAGTATGGATTGATAAATGTTTTTGTGGACATGTATCCTAGTACCCACTCAGGTCAAGATATAGAACATTTCACCAACTTACAATGTTTTATCGTACACTTCCATCATCGATACCCTCCCCCTATCCAAAGGGAAATGCTATTTTAATTTCTGTCATAAATAATGTTTACATATTCTAGAACTTCATATAAATGAAATAAGACTTTTTTTAAATTTTGGCTTATTTCATACAGCATCATGTCTATGGGATTCATGATATTGTGGCATGTGTCAGTGAGCTGCTCATTCTTACTGCTATATAGGAATTCATTAGATAAATATATAACGACACATTTATCTGTTCCCCTTTTCATGGACATTTGAGTCATTTCCAGTTTTAGGGAATTATGACTATGCCTGCTATACGCATTCTTGTATAGATCTTTTCAAAGACATGTACTCTTATTTCTCTTGGGTAATTACCTAGGTTTGAAATTTGTGGGATGTAAGACTTAGGAGTAGGCTTAAGTTTATTAAATATTACCAAACAGTCCTCCAAATGGGTTAAGCCAATGTATACCCCATTAGCAATGGATGAGACTCAGAATTACTTCATATCCTCACCAATGCCTGATGTTAGCTTTTTAATATTTTATTTATTCTGTAAAACATTTTTCAAAGCTAGAAGGGATCTCATGGTACCAGCTTCTTTCTTCCTTCTTGACGTATCTCTTTTATTTTTCTCTAGTTGTGTTTTTTTTCCTTAGTGGCAATTAAATTTTTTCATTCAACCACAGTATTATATGAACAGAAAAGGTGTTACTTTGTTAATGTAATGTTTGACAAATTAAGAAATAAATCACTAAGTGAATGGATCCAGACTTAGCAGAAAATAAAACCTGCCAATATGCTGTTGAATTATACCCAGGGTTCATCATATGGGAAAAATCTTGGCCTTTGTGTCTAACAAACATTCTGTTAGATCAACCCTTGAAAAGTAAGATCATTTTACATTACATTAGAGACATGGACAAGAGTTACAAGTTTAAATGCTAGCAACTATGGTAAAGGCTTTGAACAAATTATCTTATTTAATCCTCTCAATAACACTGTGAGTTTGAAATTTTTTTCCTCAACTTAGGAGGCTTAGGGTTTATGTGACCTACAAAGAACCCTCAGGTAGTGTGAAAACAGAGCTGCAATATCACTTTTTCACAGTGTAAATGTAAAGTTATTCATCTGAAAAAAAAGAGAGAGAGAGAGAAAGAACTTTTACCGTTAAATTACTCACAGAGATGCAGTCACTATTAATCAACTATGAACATGTGATTAAGTATGTTGGCTAGTTATATATTAAATCAACTGCATGAGGCTTTAGAGCATTTCAGGGCAATTGTAACTATTGTCATTAAATTGATTTGCATTGTAAGTTAAGAAGTTATCATTTCAATTTTGTTAAAAAGGCTATCGTAACACTATGGATTGACTTCAGATCATTAAACTGTACGTAGTTATTTCAGTTATTGATTACTGTGTAAGAAATCACCCTAAAATTTAGTGGCTTAAAAGAACAATGACCTTATTTGCTTATGATTCTATCATCTGGACTGGGCTCAGCTGGGCGGCTTGCCTCTGCTCCATGTGGCATTAGCTGGACTGACTCCTGTGTTTGCAGTCAGCTGGCAGCTCTACCAGGCCTAGATGATGCAAGATGGCCTCATTCGCAAGTCTGACACTTCAGTTGGGGTGACTGGAACAGCTAGGGTCTGACTGTGTTTCTTTTTCCCCTTCAGGGCTTCCCTACTCACATGGCCTCTCGTGCTTAAAGACTTTATGTCAGATTTTCTCATAAGGCATCTCACTCCCATTACATTCCCAATACAATGCATTCAAATTTTCATGAGCAGCACTCTTAAAATTATTGTGGGACTCTAAATTATTGTTTAGGATGATGATCACATCTTTTGCAACCTAACTGGTAATAGGTCTTCCAGCAAAGAAAGAATTCATCTTCAGCTGCTAACCACAAAAATGGGTGTATACAGAACATAATGACTGCATCTCCTCCACCTTTCCTGTAATGATCCCATCTTCATATGCACCATATGCAAGGGGATGATTGCACGTCTTTCTGCAATGTAATTATAACAAGTTTATCAGCAATGCAACAACCCTAATCTCCACCTGAAATGCAATTGTTATTATCATTATGGGCAGTATAAGGAGCATATCTCTACCATAAATGTAGTTAACACATTGTCTTTTGCACACTAGAGATTACATTTCTTCAGGAAATGCAATAACAGTTCTATCTGGAGTGCAATGATCCCATCTATTTGTGCAAGTTAATTATCACTTTTCCACTTGCCAAGCTATAATGATAGGTATTCCTATAGGCCAATGATTGCATCTCTGCCCTCGGGGTAATGATCACATATGCAATGTGAGATAACAAAATTGTCTTCAGGGCAATGATCAGATTCTTTTGCATTGGGTAATGTTAACATATCCACTTTAACCTAAAGATAGTAGGCATGTTGTCAATGCTGTGATGCCAACTTCCCCTGCAGTGACTATGGGTGACAGACATTAATGCAGCATGTATTCACATCTACCTGGATGTGTAAGAATTTTGTAGGGAGTCAAAGTCCTACTTATAGGTAGCATAGTGACAGGAACAAAAGTGCTAGGAACAAAGAAATATGAGTTTAAATAGATGTCACCACATAGTCCATGTTACTTGGAGCATATGGCTTAGCTTCTCTGAACCAGGTTGCAAAACTGAGAATGATAACAGATTTTTCTGTAAAAATATTAGCATGAACATTATGCTTCTCAACATAGAGCCTAGCCCTTAAGTCAAGTTTATTAATTTTCTTCTCCTTCCCATTGATCTCTGGACCATATCCTTGTCCAGATTCCCCCAGAATCTGAATCCATTATCACCTCTCCCCACTCCAGCTTCAACTAAAATTTGCACATTCTTATTCTTAGGCTCTTGTTCTTACCCTCCCTTCTGATATTCTTTTTTTTCCATTTCTGCCTGCAAATATGCTTCTGCCTCTGTATTAGTCCATTCATGCACTGCTGTCAAGAAATACCTGAAACTGGGGAATTTATTTTAAAAAGAGGTTTAATTGGCTCACAGTTCCACAGGCTGTACAGAAAGTATGGCATGGGAGGCCTCAGGAAACTTTCAATCATGGGGAAAGGGGAAGCAGTCACATCTTGCATGGTCAGAGCAGAAGGAAAAGAGAGAAAGGGGAGGTGCTACACACTTTTAAACAACCAGATTTCATGAGAACCCACTGTCATGAGAGCAAGTCAGGAAATCCACCCCCATGATCCAGTCACCTCCCACTGGGCCTCTCCTCCAATTCTGGAGATATAATTCGACATGAGATTTGGTCAAGGACACAAATCCAAACCATATCAGCCTCCTATATCTTACAACCTTATTTACTGACTCTAATTTTATTAGCTCCATTGTAAATACATTTTCTTAGTTTCTAAAGTTGATCCACCTGTTTTCGTGTTTGGTGACCCTTATCTATCCACACATTCAAGATAGAAACCTAGACAGCAATTCACTTCTCACTGTGATTTACTCTGTATTTCCAATCAGGCACTATGTGCTGTTGTTTCAACCTCCTTAATGTTGACTATTACGCTGACCTTCAGTCTGTCTCCATTACTACTATCCTAGTCCAGGCCTTTGGTACTGTTCCCACAAGTGGATATTTAACTTGTCTTGGGTTGTGAAAATATTTTCTAAGGAAAAAGGAAGAGATTTATGGATATGAATATATTAAAGTTCTGAAATGTCATTAAATCATAAATTACAAGAAACAGTGGAAAAATTTTTAAATGGACAAAAAGTCTTTGCTAGGCAGTTTCCAGATAAAGTATTAACATTCTTGGTAAGCAAATAACTTTTTGCCAATTAAATATAAAATTATGAATGCCTCAAGAGAAAATAATAGGAAAACACATCAACATTCAATTTATTAAATAAGAAATTCCAATAACTAATAAATGTAAAACCATTTTAATACGTATATTAATTTTTAAAAGTTCATATGTATAAAATAATATCAGTTATCATATTTTCAAAGATGAAAATAGACAATATTTCTCACAACTATCCAGTACTTCCTCGTAAGTAACTTGTCCAAGCCTTTTGCTTTAGAAAGACAGATACACAAATAGATAAGTAGATATAGACATAAACATACATATAAAGAGAAGTTATAAGACTCAACAGATAGGAAAGATAGGTTTCAGAAATCTCCAAAACAAGTAAGCTATTAACAAAAATCGCAGTATTCAAAAGAAAATATTAAGAAACTATGACACTCAAATATGTAGAAAGTTATGACCCTTAAATGTAGGGAATGTCTCAAAGGAGACAGTGTGTGTTCCTTAATTATTTCTTTTCCCTACATTTCCCTACACACACCCACACACACATTTTTAGAGATACACCAAATTAAGGATTAGTGAAAAAATTTTAAAATTCCAGCAATATTCACATTGAGCACAGAAAAGAGTATAATTGAGATTGTAGGGATGTTGAATCAGTAGCGTGGAGGATATTTTGAGGAAACATCTGAGAATAAAAAGTAGGAGAACAATGAGATAAAAATGGCAAGAAAGAAAATTTTAGAATAAACAAAGAATGGAGACCTAAAATAGAAATAATAGGTTCTCTTGAGGAAAGAGGCTTGGAAAGATTAGGAAAACGAAAAGAAAGACAATAATCACATTCGTAATAAAAGACATTTCCATAATATAGGGGAGAAACTGTATCGGTAAATTGCAGAGGTTTACCGAGAACTACAGAAAAATGACAGAATTAATGGTCTATATTCTTCATCTTTTTTAATGATAAGGATTTCTTGAATGCTAAAATCATTTTGATAAAAATAAAACTTACAAGAATTTTTAAAATACATAAATACAAATATGTTGACACCTTGGGAGGAACAAGAATTTGTCTAATCTGAGGGCTTTTAATCTAAAACATGAAATGCTAGAAGAGAAATAGCCATGCCTATAAAGTTTTGACAGGAATAGTCTGTGTACTTTCTTTTTTACTTTTAAAAAATATGTTTTATTTATTTTTGCTTTTCTTTTTAATGAATGCATCCAAGTTACTTTATACTAAAGAGAAAAAAACATTTTTCGTAAAATAAAAAAATAGAGAAAATTATGCTGTTCATGGTTGCAAGGAACCAAAGTATGGGAAGAGAAGAAAATAAATTTGAAAAATGTGCTTCCTTTTGGTTGAGACAGGAGACAAAATTCATATCAAATGAAAGTAAAAGGGGAAAAACAACTGTCAATAAAGCACCAAAAGCAGTTTTTAAAAATCCAGCCCTATCTGCTTTCTGCCTGGTTAAAATAAGTGCAAATTTCAGCATTTTGGAAAGATATATAATGTACAATTAATGTTATAGTAACACAAATATGTTCCTACACCTTTAATTTTCAAAACTTAGAACTTTATGTGTGTTTTTTCATGTGCGTAAAGAAAGAAAATTAAATGTGAACTACATACCTTGCCTCAGCAAGACACCAAATGATAGTTCCTTCTAAAATGACAATGAAGGTGAGAGAGGTTAAACAACTACTTTGAAATGGCCAAGATAATGGCCATTATTCTTAGGAAAGTAACGCAGGAACAGAAAGCCAAATAGTGCGTGTTCTCATTTATAAGGAGGAGCTAAATATTGAGAACACATGGACACAGAGAGGGAACAACACACACAGGGACCTTTTAGAGGGTGGAGGGTGGGAGGAGGGAGAGGGTCAGGAAGAAAACAACTAATGGGCACTAAGCTCCATACCTGGCTGATGAAATAATCTGTACAACAAACCCCCAGGACATGTTTACCTAAGTAACAAACCTGCACTTGTACCCCTGAACTTAAAAGTTAAAAAATAAATGACTAGTATACTTTTTAAGTAGTATTAACAGTATGAGGCCGGGCGTGGTGGCTCAAGCCTGTAATCCCAGCAATTTGGGAGGCCGAGGCGGGTGAATCACAAGGTCAAGAGATTGAGACCATCCTGGTCAACATGGTGAAACCCCGTCTCTACTAAAAATACAAAAAATTAGCTGGGCATGGTGGCGCATGCCTGTAATCCCAGCTACTCAGGAGGCTGAGGCAGGAGAGTCGCCTGAACCCAGGAGGTGGAGGTTGCGGTGAGCCGAGATCGCGCCATTGCACTCCAGCCTGGGTAACAAGAGTAAACTCCATCTCAAAAAAAAAAAACACAAAAAACCAAACACACAGTATGATGCATGCTGGAGAAGTATACTGTTTCCAAAGCAAAAGGGAAAACTAGGGAAAAAAAGTAGGAGGGATTATGTATATGAATGTGTGTGTATGTGTGTGTGTGTATATATGTGTGTACATTATAACATTTAAAGCATTGCATAAGGCAAAAATGCTGCTATTACTACAATAATTCACCACAAGATTAAAACAGACACAAATATCTTAGAAAAGAGAACATCCCTACAATCTCATCGAAGGGCAACAACATTGCCTACACGGAAGCCCTCACCAAATCATGTGTTTATCAACTCCATGACTTATTTTCTTTTACTCCTTCTGATTACAAAGTCTATCCTATCATGGGCTCTTGGTAAACTCAGGATTTCTGAAACATGCATCTTGTCTTCATAAGAGGTCTTGTCTCACTACTACTCCCATCTCCCAAGTGTCTGCCTTCCTTGCCCAAGTCTTTGCAAGTTTCTGGAAGAACACCATGTCATTTAGTGGTTTTCAGGCTTACTTCCCTTTGACTGTAAGTCCCTACAAGAAAGAATTGCTCTATACATCTTTGCAAGTCTAGCTTCTATGCAATACCTGATGCATTTTAAGTCATTCATAATTTGGGAAAGAAGAAATTTGTAATTGAATAAATTCATGAATGACTACAATGCTTCTGATGCCCACTGAACTCTTACTCAGCATGAAAACCTTACTCCAAAATTTCTTGAGCACAGACTTCACTCCACGTAAGCCCCTGTTCCATACACACATCATTCTTATACTACAATTTGGTGTTTCTCCTACCCTTTGAAGCTCTCTCAAAAGTCACTCAGATAAATGCTCCTAATTTTTGGAAGGTAATTTGGTGACAAGAGTTGAGGCAGGAGCATGAATAGTATTCTAATGTGTGTGACATGTGAATACGAGTATGTACATGTGAGTATAGAGTCTATATGTGAGAGTATGCATGTGTGTGCATGTGTATGCATGTGTGTGTGTGTCTGTTCATTTTAAAGGGACAGGACTGAAAAAAGAGTCAGAGATTTAAAGGACATTATAGAAAGAAGGAAGAACATTTACGAGTCTAGGGAGACAGAAACCCACACACACAGAATGAAAGATGCTATGCAGAGATGACTAGCCTACAGTTGGATGCAGGCTAGGGTCCTATTGGAAGAAAGAGATGATTCCATGGGAGAAAGAAAACAGTGTCCTTCAGCTACCTTCTCTGAGGGGGAAGAATTTAACCAGACATGGGTATATAAACAAGTAGTAGAATTCTCAGCTCTAAGTATATATTCAATAACTGGGCAAGTTGAAATGTTCACAATGCACCCAGATCTTCATTTTTAAATACCATTCTCCAGTAAAAGGAACCAGGGCCATTTAGAGAAATGGCCAGGAAAATGAAACTGTAAGACAGGCCTGGAACATCTTGTAGTGTCAGAACAGTTTAAAAACATTCAAAGAACAAAAGGATGGGATTATGTCAAAGGGTTGCAGGGAAGAACCAGAAAGATCTCCTATGTCCAATGCTGGAATAATTGGAGCAACAAAATAAAAAATTCTAGTATTGAATTATAACCCCAAAAATAAAGTAAAATCCCAAAATCCATACTGATATAATAATTGAATAAATGAATAAATGGAAGAGAAGGAACACTTCTTACACTTCTTTCTTACAAATAATTCTATTAATTCTTTTTTTTTTTTTGAGACAGAGTCTCACTCTGTCATCCAGACTGGAGTGCAATGGCACGATCTTGGCTCACTGCAACCTCTGCCTTCCGGGCTCAAGTGATTCTCCTGCCTCAGCTTCTCTAGGAGCTGGGATTACAGTCACCCACCACCACCACACCCAGCTGATTTTTGTATTTTTAGTAGAGACAGGGTTTCGCCATGTTGGTGGTCTTGAACTCCTGACCTGAAGTGACTCACCTGCCTCCGCTCCCAAAGTGCTGAGATTACAGGCATGAGGCACTGTGCCCAGACCAACAAAATAATTCAAATTAATAAATGCAAAAGTGGTAAAAGAAGTAAAAATCACTGTTGGAATGCCAAATGCCACAGATTGCTGAAGACACACTCTGTCAACAAATGCTAAAATCATCATGTAGAACTCTAAGGACGAGCAGGATATTTGTATCAGCTCAGATTATCTCCTCCAAAATTTACTAAGTATTATGGTGATTTTTAACACATGATCAAAAATTCTTTAATAACCTTGCTTCCAAGAAGTGGAACTTAATTCCCCTCCCCTTAACTGTGAATTAGACTTAGTAACTTGCTTATAAATACTAATAACAGGGTAGAGAAAGGAGGAAATAATAACTATAGCAGGGGAATTTGGAGATATTTATTAACTACATAATCAAGGTTAATATCACCAGTAATAAAACATTTTGATACCATGTGCCACTGATAAGATGTGATGAGATGATATATTAGGCTGTTCTCATATTGATATAAAGAAATACATGATAATGGATAATTTGTAGAGAGAAGTGGTTTAATTGGCTCACAGTTCTGCAGGCTACATAGGAAGCATGATGCTGGCATATGCTCAGCTTCTGGGGAGGCCCCAGGAAACTTGCGATCATAGTGGAAGGCAAAGGGGGAGCAGGCATACCACATGGCGAGAGCAGGAGCAAGAGAGAGAAGGAGAGGCGCTACACCTTTTTAATGACCAGATCTCAGGAGAACTCACTCACTGTCCTCCGAGGACAGTATCAAGGGGGCTGGTGCTAAACCTTTCTTGAGAAATCTGCCCCCATGATCCGATCACTTCCCGCTAGTCCCCACCTCCAACACTAGGGATTATATTCTAATATGAGAATTGGGCAGGGACTCACGTCCAAACTATATTAGAAGGGTACATGACCTCTGTGGTATTCATCCCCCAAATCAATAACCTAGTCTATTCATGAGAAAACATCAGATAAACCCAAATTTAGGGACATTATACAAAATATTATATTGGTACTCTTCAAAAGCATCAAGGTCATGAAATTCAAGGAAAGACAGAAACTCTTCTAGACTGGAGAAGACTAAGCATACATAACTAAACGCAATATGGTGCCTTGGATTAGATCCAGGTACAGAAAAACGAGAGGGGAGATCCAAAGAATGCCTGTAATTTAGTTAATAGTGTATATGAATGTTAATGTCTTGGTTTTAATAAATTTACCATAGTTATGTAAGATGTTAACATTAGAAGCTAGGTGAAGGTTATATAAAAACACTGTACTTTCTTTGCAACTCTCTCTTCTGTAAATCAAAAATTATGGTAAAAAATCTGTAATTTAATTAATTAATTCATTAATTTTTACAGTCTCATAGAATGCAACCTATTTTGTTTTTTAACTTTAAGTTCTGGGATATAAGTGCAGAACGTGTAGGTTTGTTATGTAGGCATAGGTGAGCCATCGTGGTTTGCTGCACTTATCAACCCATCACCTAGGTTTTAAGTCCCGCATGCATTAGCTATATGTCCTAATGCTCTTCTCCCCCTAGGCCCCCATCCCCCAACTGGCCCCAGTGTGTGTTGTTCCCCTCTCTGTGTCAATATGTTCTCATTGTTCAACTCTCACTTATGACTGAGAACATGCGATGTTTGGTTTTCTGTTCCTGTGTTAGTTTGCTGAGGATGATGGCTTCCAGATTCATCCAGATTGTCTTAAAATATGCATGTGAGTACATGCTAGAGCCTCGCAGACCTCCCACGGACCTGCACAATGCTAGAGACAAGACAACTCTTGGTTCAATAAACAGACATTTTAGTAACCAACACACCATTCCTAAAAAATCAGAAAGCACCAGGAAAGGATAAGTTTTGAAATTGGCCTCTTCATAACTTTTCTCCTTGCACTCTTTATTATATTTATGTGTAAGTATATATTTTCCTTGTCTTTTATTTTATTTAGGCACTTTCTAGAGTTCAACTGTCGCTCAGGGCATCAAACTAATTTTCTCCTCAGCAGTGATTGCAGAGCTGCATGCATAATGAACCCCGTTATTGCTCTTGTCATTAAGTAGACCGTTTGGGGACATGGATGGGAGGGAGGCCACAATCTAAAAAGCAATGGCTCTTCCCAGCACTGCCTGCCCCCAATCATAGACTGAGACCACTGCGCAAAGGAAAAATAACACATAGAAATAGAGTCAAATGATACTGATCCTTGATGTGAGGAAATGTCAAAGGTTTGCATTGGCTTTGAGGCACTGACTTTTGTTATTTATTTAATGCAAAATAGAATCGTTCTTTATTGACCACTTGAAAAGACTGCATATTTTGAAAACCAACACCATGTCAGCATTTGCCTTGGGTATTTTCTGAATGTTATCTCATTTAATCCTCACAGCAAGTCTATAAAGACAATGTAGTCATCCTGTTACTAGTTAGGAAACTGAGGCTGAGAGATGCTAAAGGACCTGTCTAAAGTTTTCTACATGGTCTGCAAGGGGTAAGGTCTAGTAGAGTGGTAGACTATAGTCCAGACATCCCAAGGACGTGCTTTCATATCCCTATATTTACCAGAAGCCGGAAGCTGTCCTGTTTCTCTATGTGGTCATAAACAGCAGGGTTCCCAAATTTTAATGTGTATTTGAATAAGCTGAGACCTATTTAAACTGAAGATTCTGATGGAGTAGGTGTAAGGTGGGCCCTGACTTTCCCAGTGCTAGTAAGCTCCCAGGTGATGCCAATGCTACTGGTCCATGGTTCACACTTCCAGTAGCAAGAATGAAGGATAAGACTGACACCTATTATTATGGAGTCATGCCTTAGATTTAAAAGGGAAAAGTAGAAATTAATGGCAAAATTCAAACAGTGGTAAAACATTATCTAGTATTAAATTATTGACTGCATAGCTTGGGCAACATGGCAAAACCCTGTCTTTACTAAAAATACAAAAGTTAACCAGGAGTGGTGGCAGTCACCTATAATCTCAGCTCCTGGGAGGCTGAAGTAGGAGAACTATTTGAATCCTAGAGGCAGAGGTTGCAGTGAACTGAGATTGTGTCACTGCACTCTAGCCTGGGTGACAGAGTGAGACTTTGTCTCAAAAAAAAATTATTGACTCTAGTTAGATTTTATACATTGAATAGATTTATCCTAGGGCTAACAGCTTAGGGTAGACTTCAAAATAAATCAGGAATAATAAAAATCACTATAAATGCATACTGTTTCAGGGACAAAATAAGAAGAAACAGGATTTGTATAGGTGCCTTCATGATTTCCCATGTAGCCATGTTCAGCCTCCTATCCTCCAGTCTTCCTTAAAAAAACTCTAAAGGACCAACTTGTTCCCTTATTAGTAACTTTTAGGTACGACCAAGGGAGACTCATCTGTTACAGACTGGCAGGAAAGACTGAATACCTTAGTTGTTACGCTTTGGGAAAGGTGCTTAATTTCTCTAAGCTCCAGTAGCTTATCTTTAAAAAAAAAAAAAAAAAGTTGGCCAGGTGCGTTGGCTCGTGCCTGTAATCCCAGCACTTTGGGAGGCCGAGGTGGGCGGATCACAATGTCAGGAGTTTGAAACCAGTCTACCCAGCATGGTGAAACCCTGTTTCTACTAAAAATACAAAAAAAAGAAAAAAAAATTAGCCAGGCATGGTGGCTCATGCCTGTAGTCCCAGCTATTTAGAAGGCTGAGGCAGGAGAATTGCTTGAACCCAGCAGGCGGAGGTTGCATTGGGCCAAGATAGTGCCACTGCACTCCAGCCTGGGCAACAGAGCTAGACTCCATCTCAACAAAAACAACAACAATAATAACAAAAGTTAAGTACAGTGTCAGATACATACAAAGTGTTCAGCAAATTCTTGTTCTTCAGCACGTCTCTTCTCCCCAATTAATCTTTTGTACTCCTCACTCTGTCTTTGTCAGATATGTATGTTACAGATATTTTCTTTTAGTCTATACCTTTGCCTTTTCAGTATCTTTTAATGGCACTTTCTAAAAAGAAGTCTAATTTTGATGAAGTCCAGCTAATCATTTTATTTTCTTTTATGGCTAATGTAAACCACTTTCTGTCAAAGAAAATTTTGCCAAATTCACATACTTGAAGGTTTTATCTTATATTTCCTTTTAAAACTTTTGTAGTTTTAGGTTTTATATAGGTATATGATCCATTTTGAATGATTTTTACATAGATGATGAGGTAAAATTTGAGATTTAAAAATAATTATACTTTAAGTTCTGGGGTACATGTGCAAAACATGCAGGTTTTTACATAGGTATACATATGCCATGGTGGTTTGCTGTACCCCATCAATCTGTCATTTACATTAGGTATTTCTCCTAATGCTGTCCTTCCCTAGCTTTCCACGCCCCAACAGGCCCCAGTGTGTGATGTCTCCTCCCTGTGTCCATGTGTTCTCATTGTTCAACTCCCTCTTATGAGTGAGAAGATGCAGTGCTTTTTTTTTTTTTTCCTATTCTTGTGTTACTTTGCTGAGAATGATGGTTTCCAGCTTCATTCACATCCCTGCAAAGGACAGGAACTCATCCTTTCTTATGGCTGCATAGTATTCCATGGTGTATTTGTGTCACATTTTCTTTATCCAGTCTATCTTCGATGGGCATTTGGATTGGTTCCAAGTCTTTGCTATTGTGAACAGTGCCACAGTAAACATATGCATGCATGTGTCTTTATAGTAGAATGATTTCTGAAGCCCTCCAATTTTGTTATTCTTGTACAACATTTTGCTTTGCCCATTCTTTGACTTTCTATATAAATTAAAAAATAAAATTTTAAATATCTATAAAATAGGCATGTGGATATTTTGGATGGGATTGTATTGAATCTGTAGATCAAATTGAGGAAAACACATCTTAAAAATTTTAGCCTTAAAATGCATGAATATTTATTCAGTGTTTTCAGAATACATGGCTTGCACATATTTTGTTTATTTTCTCAGTATTCTGAGAAGAATTCTTCTCAGTATTCTGTCATGAATTCTTCTTGAAGCTATTGTAACTGGTGTGGTCTTAATTTGGTCTCAGCTATTATATAAAATACAATTGATTTGTATTATTTACTTTGACTCCTACAATGTTACTAAATTCACTTGTAGGTTTTAGCATTTAAAAACAAATTTTAAGTTTTCTATATAGAGTCTCCTGGCTAGACTCTCCAGGACTATGTTGAACATACATGATTAGAGGGCTATGCACTTACATTTCACCATCAAGAGTGAGGTAACCTCCAGAGGTTTCTTAACACCTAACCAGATCACTGAAATTAAAGTCCTTTCTTTCTTTGCCAGTATAAGAAGTTGAAGCTATAAATTTCCCTCTACTACAGATTTAGTTACATCCCACAAATTTTGTCATGTTGTTTTCAATATCATTTAATTCAAAATATATTTTATGTTTTATTCTGCTTTTTACTGAACCATGTATTTAGAAGTGTAATTTACACTCCCACCAACAGTGTAACAGTGTTCCTATTTCTCCACATCCTCTCCAGCATCTGTTGTCTCCAGATTTTTTAATGATCGCCATTCTAACTGGTGTGAGATGGTATCTCAATGTAGTTTTGATTTGCATTTCTCTAATGACCAGCGATGATGAGCATTTTTTCACATGCTGTGTACCTATGCAACAATCTTGCATGTTCTTCACATGTACCCCAAAATCTAAAATGCAATAAATAAATAAATAAAAACGTATTTCCAGCATAATCCCAGGTTATACAAAATAGCAGTAAGACTGCCTTTAAAACATGGAAAAAAAGCTATCTTTGAAACTGCTCTGGTGTTTGTCCATTCAACATGAAGAACTGAAACTATGTTTTCATTCTACTGTTTAGAAAAAAAAAGAAAAAAGAAGTGTAATATTTACATTTTGAATATTTAGTAATTTGTTTTTCCGGAAATCTCTGTGCTATTAATTTTTTAATATTGTTGTGTTAGAGAACAAACACAAAATTTGTTTGTGTGTGTATGTCCTGGTGTGAAGGACATCCATGTCCCTGAACATTTTACTATGTAAAATTTCAAATATTTTAAACTTACTGAGAATTGTTATGAACTGATTACATACAATCTACATTGGTGGATGTTCTGTGAGCATTTGAATTCATGTGTCTTTGCTCTTATTCAGTTTAAAATTTAATCTTCTTGTTTTGTCCTATTTGTACCATGAGTTATTTAGTAGTGTTTATTTAAATTTAAATATTTGAGTATTTCCTTTTTCTTTTTTTCTCTTTCTTTATTTTATTTTACTTTAAGTTCTGGGATACTTGTGCAGAATATGCAGGTTTGTTACATAGGTATACATGTGCCATGGTGGTTTGCTGCATCTATCAACCCATCACCTAGGTGTTAAGCTCCGAATGCATTAGGTATTTATCCTATTCTTTCCCTCTTCCCCCCCAACCCCCAGAGAGGTCCTCATGTATGATCTGACCATCTCTGTCTGTGTCCATGTGTTCTCATTGTTCAACTCCCACTTATGAGTGAGAACATACAATGTTTGGTTTTCTGTTTCTGTGTCATTTTGCTGAAGATAATGGCTTCCAGCTTCATCTATGTCCCTGCAAAAGACATGATTTCATTCTTTTTTATGGCTGCATAGTATTCCATGGTATATATATACCACATTATTCTTTATACCATCTATCACTGATGGGCATTTGGGTTGGTTTCAGGTCTTTGCTATTGTACACAGGGCTGCAATAAACATACATGTACATGTGTCTTTATAGTAGAATAATTTATATTCCTTTGGGTATATACCTAGTAATGACATTGCTGGGTCAAATGGTATTTCTGGTTCTAGATCCTTGAGGAATTGCCACACTGTCTTCCTCAATGTTTGAACTAATTTACATTCCCACCAAAAGTGTAAAAGTGTTTCTATTTCTCCACAGCCTCACCAGCATCTATTTTTTCTTGACTTTTTAATAATCACCATTCTGACTGGTTTGAGATGGTATCTCACTGTCATAGAGAAATATGATTTGCATTTCTCTAATGATCAGTGATGAAATGTTTTCTTTTCAGGAGTACATGTTCATTTAATCTGTCTGATTTTTGATGGGGTTGTTTGTTTGTTTTTTTTTCTTGTAAATTTGTTTAAGTTCCTTGTAGATTCTGGCAATCAGACCTCTGTCAGATGCATGGATTGCAAAAATTTTCTCCCATTCCGTAGGTTGCCTGTTCACTCTGATGCTAGTTTCTTTTGCTATGCAGACACCCTTTGGTTTAATTAGATCTCATTTGTCAATTTTGGTGTTTGTTGCAATCACTTTTGGTGTTTTTGTCATGAAGACTTTTCCAATGCCTGTGTCCTGAATGGTATTGCCCAAGTTTTCTTCTAGGGTTTGTATGGTTTTGGGTTTTATATTTAAGTCTTTAATCCATCTTAAGTTAATTTTTGTAAAAGGTATAAGAAATGGGCCCAGTTTCAGTTTTCTGCATATGGCTAGCCAGTTTTCCCAGTACCATTTATTAAATAGGGAATCCTTTCCCCATTGCTTGTTTTTGTCAGGTTCGTCGAAAATCAGATGGTTGTAGATGTGGAATATTATTTCTGAGGTCTCTGTTCTGTTTCACTGGTCTATATATCTGTTTTGATACCAGTATCATGCTGTTTTGGTTACTGTAGCCTTGTGGCATAATTTGAAGTCAGAAAGTATGATGCCTCCAGCTTTGTTCTTTTTGCTTAGGATTTTCTTGGCTATATGGGTTCTTTTGCATTCCGCATGAAATTTAGTGTTTTTTTTCTAATTCTTTGAAGAATGTTAATGGTAGTTTGATGGGAATAGCATTCAATCTATAAATACTTTGGGCAGTATGTCCATTTTCACGATATTGATTCTTCCTGTCCATGAGGACGGAATGTTTTAGCCAATATCATACTGAATAGGTAAAAGTTGGAAGCATTCCCAGCACAAGACAAGGATGCTGTCTCTTACCACTCCTATTCAACATAGTATTGGAAGTTCTGGCCGGGGCAATCAAGCAAGAGAAAGAAATAAAGAGTATTCAAATAGGACTCAAATTGTCTCTGTTTGCAGTCAACATTATTCTATGTTTAGAAAACCCCATTGTCTCAGCAAAAAAAAAAAAAACTCCTTAAACTGATAAGAAACTTCAGCAAAGTCTCAGGATACAAAATCAATGTGCAAAAATCACAAGCATTCCTACACACCAATAATAGACAAACAGAGAGCCAACTCATGAATGAACTCCCATTCACAATTGCTACAAAGAGAATAAAATATCTAGGGACACAGCTTACAAGGGACTTGAAGGACCCCTTCAAGGAGAACTGAAACCACTTCTCAAGGAAATAAGAGAGGACACAAACAAATAAAAAACATATTTGAGTATTTTCTAGCAAGCTTTCTGTTACTGATTTTTAGTTTAACTTTGTTGTGACTAAGGAACATACTCTAAGATATCAATTTTTTTTAATTTGAGAAAGATTTTATAATTGATGTTGGTAAGTATTCAGCGTACACTTCAAAGTTGTGTGTGTGTGTGTGTGTGTGTGTGTGTGTGTGTGTGTTTGCTGTGACTGTTTTGCATTTTTTTGCCTTATTGCTTTGTTGTGTATTACATCTCCTCCTTCTCTGGAACTCCAACTTTACCAAAGAGTGTTTAACGTTTTCACCATGTCTTATGTGTATCTTGCACATCGATCTTACCAATTAACTTCCTGTATATATTAATCATAATCGTTTTGAAATCTGTTATCTATTAACTCCAAAATATGGCTCTCCTATGGGTCTGTTTCTAGTCTCTTTCTCTCTCCCTGTATTATATTTTATTAAAGAATGGATATTGAGTTTGAAAATGTATAATGATTAAGGCCCTGCATTGTGTTATATTCTTCTAGAGAAGATCTAATTGTGTACCTGGTAGGCATCTAGGTTAGAGAAAAATCACCTTAATCCAAGCAGAGAGCAAGCAGTCAATTCACAAAGATCAGTCTTTTTAAGAGCTGATTCATCTCAAACTCTAATTCTTGAATAGTCATCTTTGTTGGGTACCAATTGAATGCCCAAGGCCTTAAAAATACTTTTTTTACTATGCCGTGTAGAGAAAAACTATAAAAGATTTTAAAATATTTTTAAACCCAGTTGCCCAGCTTCGGCAATATCAACCCCCAGCATTGATTCTGGTACCTTTAGAAAAATTCCCCATCTTCAAGTTGTTCCTTCCCCATTTCAAAGCTATTCTGGGACCAACTTATATTTGTTGTTGGTTCCTTTATTTCATGTTTGCTTGCTTTGTTTGTGTGTGTATGTGTGTGTGTATGTGGTTATGTGGGGTGGCAGTGGGGGAAGGAGCCTGAGGGTTGCCTCTGACATCTTCCCTAACAATTGTGGGATTAGAATTTTCTCTAAAATGTGTACCTCTATACACTGTTCAGTGTACAGCAGGAGTCTCTCAGAACTTCTTGGCATTTATAGTTCTAAAAATGGAAATATCTCAAAATAGCAGAATTTGTCAATTTCATATGCATCTAGTTATTTCTCGTATGTTTTGTTTATGTCTGCTTCTGTAATGTAAGCTCCATAAGGTCATAAAGTTTGCTGTGTTGTTTTATTTTGTCTCCACAGTCTAGCATAAACACTTTGCATATGATCATCATTCATTAAATGTCTGAATTGAATGAATGGATGAAAGGGTAGATGTGTAGATGAATGGAGAGAGGCTAACAGCACTCTTTATTACCACTGCCTAGCAATGTACTTATAGGCACTCAAATGTATGTGCTGAGCAACTCAGTTGTACACAGACAAGGGAAAAATGTTGGTGCATGGAAACAGGACCGCAGAGTCTTTTCCTGCTAGGCTGATCCCATTTAGAATGGGGCCCTACGAATGAATATCAGCATCTTTGTGGGTCACCAAGGGCTAAGCATAGGTAGTTATTCGGTAAGTGTTAGTGATAATGATAATCAGCTGAATTCAGTCAAACTTCTCATAGATGTGCCTTCAGTTAGAAGCTGTTTTCCTGGCACTTTGCTTTGGACACATCTACTGCTTCTATTTTGCTCGTGTGTGCATAAACACAAAAGTATACTGACAGTCACTGCTTGTTGAGTACCAGCCTGCAAGGAGAGACTAATGCTCTTACTTATCACTATATCCCAAGGACTAGGACAATAAATATTTTAAAACTAAATTAATAAGTGTATGACTGGTAATGAATAAATGAAGATTCCCTATTTATTAATAGCCAATAAAAAAGTTATCTGAACAATAAACAAGGCTCTTTACTCAAAAGCTTGTAAAAAATTCCAGAAATGAAATAGTATGTAAGCTTGCAAAAAAAAAAAAAGGTATGGTTATGGTTTAAGTCACAAGGGAGCCTCGGATATTCACTCTTTAAGATTCTATTTACTTTTGCAGTATCACCTATATACAATGCGAAGGTTTCATTTATTTATAGTAATCTATAGAAATCTATTTGTGTCAATGGCTTCTGATGTTGGTTAGGGTCTTAAAAACTTTGCGTCTAATATTATAAATATCCATAGTAGGCGATCATATGTGTACATTTCTTTCTTCCAAACTTGAAATTATTGGTCATAAAACTTACATATTTATTTTTCTATCATTGCTATGAACATAGTAGTCAATATTGAATGTAGGTTTACAATATTACTGAAATTCTCTTACCTTTACAGAGACACTGCATATGACTTTCATTTTCTAAGTTTGTACCCCATTTCTCCTACTCTTTCCTTTACATTCCTAGATGAAAGGGACCCTCATTGCCCAGACTTTCTCCTCTTTCATCAACTATGATTATCTTAATTTTCAAACCATAAGATGGGATAAACAACGTCTGGTAGTTACTTAAATGATCTGGAAATTATGCACCCACCACCACTTTTGTCATCTCTACAAATGAAAGAATCAAAAGAACTTCCCTCTTTGGGTTCTGACCTTGGAAACACACCCACAGCTTTCATCATCTCCCACAGCCTTTCCTGCCGGGAACAGACCAGCAGAGTCCCCCAGACAGCTGTTAGAGCTCAGAATCAATTTACTTTGGGGTGAGGACTTGAGGGACACAGATGGGTGAATTACAGGTGTTCAGCTTAGTGGCAGGCCCTGCTTGGCACAGTTTAATATGAGCTCCCACTTGTTTCAGCTGCAGGGCAGCAAAGCTGTCACTCTTTGCCCTGGAGAGGGCTGGCGGGTTTTGGCTGGATGCCATATGCAATCCTAGCTACAAGGTCAACTGCACATTTTTGATTTTTGGAAGCTGTTACAAGTTGAGCTAGTTACTGACTAAACCTTTAACTTGGATCAAGTTTCTCTCTTTAGATTTTTACTGAGATTCAGAGTGACTATTTGTCCCATTCAGTGGCACTATCCAAGAACCTACTGCTGTAGTTTCTGCTCCATGTTTCTGTCAACCATGCATCCTTGCTTCATTGCTTTTTCTGTTTTCTACTTATTTCAATTTCTAATCTTTTCTTCTATAACATACTTCACTTCTTCTCTACAATCAGTTCTGATACTTTTGGGCATTTACTTTAGGCATAATTGATGTAAGAACTCTGAAAGAAGAGGAACTCAGTTCTATGAAAACTTAAGTTAATTTAGGGAGAGAGGGAGAATTGTTTAGGTTCCAATGGGTTGAATACTTTTCCAAATCAAAACCTACACAGAATTGGACAGTGGAAATAATAAAATAAAATGCCCCAGCATCTTAGCCATTCTAGACCTCAGTGGATCTCATCAGCACGTAGGGATTGAGTTCCAGGCAAATTATTCTGAAAACCAGAATTGCCTTGGAAATAGAAAAAACATTTCTAAGGCAATGAAGATACAGGCCCTGGAATAGGATTCATTTCCCTACATTCACATACATTTATGGTTTGAAATCAGGCCAGGCATGCCCTATCCTGGCCATAGCATGACCTCTGCAAAATCATATCTATCATTGAAAAGGCCCTGCTTTCCGTAACTCCTTCTGATATGCTGCCAAAAATTCAAACAGCTATTCCGATTACATTTTAATTGGTACTTTATATTCAACACATAAGAAAACTCACCATAAACAAAAGCTGTTCTTTCCTGAACTCTGTGAAGTTAAAGTATCTGGATCGTGTGTTAACTGTATAATATTTATGGAGTTCAGCTTGTGGATAAAGTCAGCCAAAGCCCATTTCTCCTCCTTAAGGCCGTATATACTAAAAAATGCTTTATATATGATGATCTTGAAATAGCTTTGAAATCCCCACCCCTCAGAAATTCTTGCAATTTTAAAGAACAGAAGAAATAATAAATAGTCAATTCAGCTGACTGTTTTCTGTTTTTTCTTTTTATTCTTTGAGAAATCAATACTAATATAGTTGGCATTTATGTAATCAACCTTCTTCCAAGAATCTCGAAACACATATAAACTCTGCTGGTTGGTTACTTAAAAATAATCACTTGCCCTGAAACCATAAACCAGGTCACATATGGAACTGGTTGTAAGAGTCAAATGCTAAGCCCTAACATTTCTACCAGTAGTTTATGCCAATCTATTACCCTCTCTCATTCACCTACGTCCATGCAAGTAGGCGAGGACCATCAAGGAGTTTGAGATGAAGAGAGCAATTTAAGATGTGTGGACTCAATCAACCAAATTACTGAACATCTCCTCTGTGCTAGATCCCATAGTATGCATAAGGGACAGTGATAAATAATAGGTGGACTTTGCTGTCTAGAAATTCACCTCACCATCTCTAATAGGTAACAGTTATGAATGTCAGCATGTAATGAGCACCTACTCTGTCCTTTAAGCCCTTTATATGCATTAATTCACCTAGTCCTCAGAGTTACTTTATGAAGTAAAGTCTAATATTACACCTGATGAACAGTGTCTATCTAAATATTAAGATGCTTATATTAAGCCTTGGTTGCTTCACATTATTTTTAAATATTTCTTTTCAGACAGACTTTAGGTCCCTGTTGCATCTCTTCTAAATCTCTTTTCCTAGTCTCCTTCCCAGCAGGCAATTTCCCTTCTACAATTGATGTATATATTGCCTATTTATTTTTTTAATAATATGCTCTGTATATCTACACATAAACATATATACATACATACAAACAGCATATTGTATTGTGTGTTTTTAAAATTTGTGCAAATTGTATAATTCTTTAATATTCTTTTGTTCCTTGGTTTATTCACTTGATTTTGCATATTTGAAATAATGTGTGTATGTTGAATCAAAAAGAAATTGTGTATAAACTGTAACAGTTATATAGTATGCTATTATATTAATACACACATTTATCAATCCATTCCACTATTACTGGGCATTACTATAATGGATATTTTCAAATCACTCCCAAAAACGGTTGTACTGTTTACACTCCTACTGGCAATAGATGAATGGTCCAGGTCCCCTATAACTTGAGTGTCACTGGGAGGTGCTAGAAATTTAATTTATGTGAGTTTGATGGATATGAGAAATATGTTGTTATTAACTGATATTTTCATCCATGTTTCTACATAATATTGACTAACATATACTTTCTTATGCTGTCTTTTTTCTGTTCTTTTTTTTATATAAAGGCTATATTATTTTCAGAAATATTGTTAAAGAACATTTCTTTATATTACCTACAATGGTTTTAGAAATTGAAGAATTTTTGTTTTTTAAAAGTGTAGTAACCCTTTATAAAACTATTTTATAGGGTGAAAAGGTATAAATTAATTAAGTATTGGCATTTTATAGTTTCTACTATTTCATAAGTCAAAGTTATTTTATTATTATAAAATTTTACTATATTATCAATGTATTATATTTCTTGATTATGTCATGATTTTCAATCAAATTCTAATATTTATTATTTATGCACATTTCTTATATTTCTTACTTGTGCCTTCTTTTTCTTTGGCCTGTCTCTCAAGGGAATGTTTAATTAATAATTCTAAAGAATCCGCTTTTGTTTTTGATATTTTTCTCCATTGTTCGATATTTCCTATCTTTGTAATTATTCTTTTCTGTTATTAGCAGCTTCTGTCCATTTGGAGGGAGGATCTGGAGAGGAAACTAACACTTTCGACTGAAACTTTAAGGGTTGAAGTCTGGTAGTTAAGATGACAGTTTTGCATCATTTTACTCTCCAGAAAACCTAAAGCATTAACCTATATTAAATGGTCAAAAATAGTGTGCCCAGGAGTCTGGCAAAAGCAATGAATATATTTACTGGAGGAAGACAACTTTAATCAAATCTTGAATTTGTTACTAAAAGTCAGTTTTTAAAGACAATGACCAGCACATAATCAGAAATCACTGGATACATGAAGAATTGAAATACCATTAGAAAAAAAAAAAAAACAGGAAAAATAATACGGTATAGGAACAAACACAATAAAGTTTAAAAAATAGAATTACCAGGCAACTATGTAACAACTGTGCTCTCTATATAAAATGAAAGTCAAGCTTTAAAATGTCAGCAGGGAACCAGCGACCATTAAATGTGACATCAGAGAGTCAAAACTCAGTAAAATATACATTCTAGAATTAGAGTAAAATAGTCAAAAAGATTAAATTAACAGCAAATTAGGAAGAGTTGATAGAGAACTATTGAACAAAAAGATTGGTCAGAAATCTATAAAAAATCAGGAATGAAGAATAAATGAAAGATTGAAAATATACCAGAACACCTAAGAGATATAGATCAATACATAGCTTTTTCTACAAAAATAAAACTATTCTGTATCTGTGCTGTCCAATACAGCAGCCACTATATACATATAAATGTCAGGTATTTCATATGTGGCTATTGAGCTTGAAAAATTATTTAATTTTATTTAATTTTAGTTGGTTAAGTTTAACTTTATATACCCCCATGTGGCTAAAGACTAACATATTGAACCATACAGACATAGAGAAGATGTATAAAGATTCTAATATATAAGTAGTAGAAATACCAGAAGCAAAAGAGGAGAGAAAGTGAAACAGACATAATGTTTGTTTGAAGAGATAAGGGCATAAATGATTTCATAACTGATGAAAGACACAAATTCACACATTCAAAAAACACAAAAATATCAAGTGAGAATAAAAAATCTTTCAGAAATGTTATAGTGATTCTGAAGAAAATCAAGTACAAAGAGAAAAATTTTAAAAGGAGGCAGAGAAAAGAGGAGAGATTACTTTCAAACAAATAATATTTACTGACATTTGACTTCTCAGTTAACAATGGAAACAAAAATAGATACATTCGATGTGCTAAAAACAAAAACAAAAACAAAACCAACAATTAAAAAAACTCCCATCCTGTAGTTTCATGCCCAGAAAAATAACTTTCAAGAATAAAAGTAAAATAAAGTCATTTTAAGATCAAAATCAACAAAGACAGTTTAACACCAGCAGATGCTACCAATGGGAATTATAAAATATTCCCAGATGAAAGGTGAGAGATGTAAGAAGCAAAAAGAACCATGAAAATGATAAATATGTGGGTAAAGTATAAGAGAATAATACTATAAAACACAAATGATAATTCCTTGTGAACTCTCATTTTTTTTCTCTTTCTCCCTGTGTACTCCCCATGTTATGTTGAAGTTGTTTACCTACACGACTGAAATTTGTGCTTTTTTGGTTGGGATCTATGTTAAAGTGTCCAATAAAGCAGCACAATATTAATGCTGCTTGTAAGGAGAAATGGATGAATGAAATAGAGCCAAGGAAGTTATTTAGTTTTTCCCTAGTGATGGGGCAAACATATTAAAGCACAATGAGCTTCAGAGAGAGGTAACAACTTTGAGGAGCTGAGTCTCAAAATAGTCACTTGTGCCACTTCAGCATTTTCAGATAATATCACAGACTTGATATTTCTGACTTATGATTCTTATAATAAAAGTCCTGAGAGCTCATTCCAGATCTTGGCTTTGGTCAAGTTACCAAAACTTTCCAATCCTCATTTTCTTAACCTTTGAACCAACCCATTTTGCATGGCTGCTGTGCAGAGAACCACACTTGGCTCCTCTTCACTAACTTCCCTGAAATGCTGTTGACTCCTTGGCAATGTACTCTCAGACCTTTTCTCTGACTTTATTTATTTATTTATTTTTGTTGTTTCCTTTCTAACTGTTTGGGTACTTCCTCAGGAACACATTCAGGCCTATGATTTGTATCCTGTTTCTCTCTCTCCCTTTGTCTTTTTCATCAATGTTTTTTGAGAACTTTTCAAATTGTACTTTATGTTCCCATCTTAAGTTCAAGTAGTGCAAATTCTTTACCACTTCAAATGCAGACTTTGTTTTGATATTATTAGAAGTTTTGTCTGATCCTTTTATTGTTTCTTATGTCATTTTTAAGACTCGTCTTTGAAGATTACTTTGTAGGTATATTTTATATCCAATTAAATATATTTTAAAATATTTTTCAGTTAACTCATCCATGAATGAGAGAACATTTATCAAGAGCTGATGTTTGTCAATACGGGTACATGGTCTTCATTTGTGAAAACAAACTCATTTAGATATTAAGATTGATTTGCTTACTGTTCAGTTCCTTACTGTCTTCCATGGGAGGACTATATTTTCCTTCCCTGGAAGACAGGTTAATTGTACAATAACTGAACAATTTCCAATATCTAATCAACTTTCATATTTTTGAGTGCTGATGCAGAGGTGGCTTTTTCAACTCCAACTGACATTCTGAAGAAAAGAAATACATAACAAACTACTACCACTGCAATGTACTGTTACCATGAGTTTTCCTGACTACATTCTTGCCAAAGCAGTGTAATTTTGCAGTGTACCATGGCAATATTTGCTAAAAGCTCTTTTTTTCTAATTCTCCGGTTGGTTTTTGGAAGTTGAAGTCTCCAAAAATTGTAATAACAAAATAAAAATACTTTGCCTCAAAAAGGTAGCATTCAGAGAAGAATTCTCCAGTTTTTTCCTTGTTTCAGACTATTCTGGGTAAGTTTTTTTCTGCTTCCACAGTAAACTATGAGTTCACTAAGGTTGGACTTCCACACCCCAGGCGCATTTAAATTCATCTATATGGATTTTGGTCATGGAATGCTCTTTGCTGTTCCTCACTTGTGTTTTATGTATTGGATTGGAAAGCTGTGTTAAGAACTTCTAGTAACATTCCATTTTAAATTGAGGAAGATTCTTATGTATCTAATAAAATTTCCCTCTCTCTTAGAATATTCTGTATTTTGTACTTTTACTGGGTCAAGTATACTGTTTTCCTTGCCCCAATAATTGATATTTAACTCTATATAAATATAGACTTTTAAAAATAAAATTTGGGTAGAATATAGGATTTTAGAAGCTGTGGCTCTCTGATGTTTCCAAGGATTCAGTATAGGTACCCAAGAGAGCATTTATTTTAATATTTTATTGTAAAAAAAATTAAATGTGCAGCAAAAGTGAAAGAATTCTGCAAGAAACAGACTTGCACCTACCATCTATATTTTACCTTTAACATTTTTCTCTACTTGCTTTACCACGTCTGTCCATTGATCCATCAGTTAATTTGTCACAGTTTGGATGCATTTGAAAGTAAATTGAGAAAACTAGTATACTTCTTCTTAAATCATTCTGTATAAATATTATTAGAGTTCATTATTTGTTTACCTTTTTCTTTATTTGTGTAAAAATTTACATGTAAGGTTAATGTACATTTATTGAGTTTTGCAAACATACACCTGTGTAATGCAGACCCCTATCAAGTCATAGAATATTGCCATCACCCTTTTACTCTTTCAAAAAGTACAATTCTAGGACATTATAATCTGACAAAGTTAGAAAGGAGGCAATTTCCTCCAGAAACATCCTCAAGGCTAACTCAGTTTCCCCACTACATTTATGGTAGAAAAGGAATTCTTTCTTCCCTGTAGTTTCTTAGATTTTGTACTTTTGGTACTGAATTTCGTGTTTGGGAGTGTGGAGAGTAAAGAGGCAAATGGAAACAGAAAAAGCCATGTCATCATTAAAAATAAACAGAGACACAAATATGTCAGAGGGCAGAGGCAGGCACTTCATTGTGCAAGTGATTTATGAGGAAGCTAATTTTAAACAAGTTTGGGCTTCATGGTGCCTTGCAGCCAAACAAACATGCAAAGCGCCCTTTCGACAGCAGCCGAGAGCTGCTGATCTCCTCAAGAAGTAATCTCATTTTCTTGGTGGTGTAAAAGGCACTAAGTGGCTGTTTTCTGTCTAAGAAAACCCTGGCTGAGTCATTGAAAGCAGCCCCTATTAAATGCCAGAGAGTAACAAGACAAAGTCCTGCCCTCTACAAGTCAAAGCCACAAAACAAAACACTGACACATTAACAACAAATAAAGCAGGAGGCTTCCCTCTGTGTATTCCATGTCCTACATTTTTTCCCCCTTTAAATGGCACCAGGACATGAGAGAGAGGGGCTGGCCACCCAGGAAATTAGCCATGCCTCTCTGGCCTGGCTATTCATGTCTGTTTTGTAACACAGATCAGGCAGGCACTGAGAGTTATACCTGGGGGAGCCAGCCAAAGAGCTGGGAACGTAGAACCAGAAGAGGCAAGCAGGCCAGGCTCATATGTGCTGGAAGCATTGCAATGCTGTACAAGACAGCCAGCCTAGGATTAATGGAATCTATCTTTAGATTGGAGGCCTTGGGCTATTAGTTTTCTCTACCTTCAGGTTTGAGGCTTTTCCACATGCTAATGCTGAAAATTCTGTAGTTCAATAGTCTGCTGCATGGGAAATTCTTATAACCAAGCAGAGGTAAGGGTGTGTGTGTGTGTGTGTGTGTGTGTGTGTGTGGTGTGTAGGGATTGGTTGTCAGCAGTAGTTTCAGTGAATGAACATTTAATACAGACCCTCAATATATAAGGTTCAAAAGGCACCTGAAAGGTTTAAAAAGATTGAGGTGCTAGATTAAAGAGAGAATTTCTTTGGGAAAATGTGTTGGAGTATTTTTCCTACTGCCATTCCAGGAAGGAGGTGTAGGGAGTTAGATTGCTTCCTTTGGATGTAGTGAATAGGGTGGATATTTCAGAGGGCTCCAATAATCAGTGAGACCTGAGCACTGACAAAATGAGAACTGAAATCATTTGTGCATTTGGAGTCAGCTCTTGCAGGGTCTGGCTTTGCCAAGTATTTTTTTCTTAGGTTCCTTAATAGTGGGAGGTCTGGAGGTCCTGGGAAGAGGCTGAGGAGGCAAGGGCATTGGCAGAGGATTTGAGGGGAGCTCAGAGCAGAAGTTATCTATCAATTGTTACAAGAGGACTTCAAGCCATGCAAAGCCAGTTTGCTTTACTAGTGCATACCAGTTAACTGGCAGACCTGAACAGCAGATGGAGTACGGGCTGCTGGGGTTACAGAGTACCTGCACTTCTGCCAAGCACTGGTAAAGGTGCATGCTTCCCATGGAGATGTCAGCCATGTGAGCAGGAGGAAAAGAACTGACTCTTATCACTTTAAAGGGATTTTGCCCAAGAAGGTTGTCTGGAAGGGAGATAGGACAGCAGCAGAGACATTATATGGTGGAGAGGAAACCTAAAAAACCAGGGTGCTTTTATGCTATAAACTCTCAGCAGTCTTTGGCAACAGATGATCCTTCTTAGATTACTGTTTTTAAGTACATAAATTAAATCCATAGAATTGCCAAAGGAATCCTATTTAAGTAGAGTCATTAAAATACTTCAAAATTCTTATAACATTAAATAACCAGTTTTAACATCAGTCCTAATAACAATCATTATTTTCATAATTTTAAAACACTGATAAGTGTAAACAACATTCTGAAATACCTCCACAATTGCAATGTAATATGAAACTATCTGTATATGGGTACTCATTATTTAAGGTATTTTTAAGCCTCCACTTCTTTTCTCTCCTGGCTTCAACCAGGAGGTTTGAAGTCAACACCAGGCTGTGGTAGGGGATGGAAGGAGATAACAGAGTAGAAAAGACAAAGTCCCTCTTTCCCCATCAGTGGATTTCCAACGTATTGCAGGTTCAAGTGTGGAGACAGGCTTTAACTTTGAGTGAAGTTCAAAATATCAAATATTTCATTAACTTGGGATGTTCATCAGTGAACAGAGACTGTTTTAGGTGACTAAAGTGCCTGGAGTTTCTTTGCTTATTTCAGAGGTAATCAGGAAACTGTGTGGTCTTTTCTGCCCAGGAGTTCATCCAGGGTTAGGGAAAGATCTGATCCACGGCACAGGTTTGAGTGAGCAATTATGGGGGAAATGAAGGTGCTTTGGGATTGTATCCTGTGAGTCCTGCTGGTCCAATATACTAATCTCATAAAGATGTAAGGTGTATGTATGCGTTTGTATGTGTGTGTATGTGTGTGCATGCAATTAAAAAAAGTTTCTCTGCCTGAAAAATAGTACATTAAGGTGGGAAGGAGCATGATCTGTCAAACTGCCTGTGAAAAAATTCTGGTGGGACCACTTACTGCAAAACCTTGACTAAGTTCCTTAACCCTTCTTTGTCTTAGTTTACTCATCTGTAAAATGGGGCTAATTGATAATGTTTTATGTAGCTCATAAGGATAAAAACATGATTAAATGTGTTAATATACACAAAATTCTTAGAACACTGCCTGGTGCTATACAATTATAAGTTGTGTTGTTATTGTTAATTGAATTACTTTTCCCCCTGACTTTTGCAATGGCCTCTTGAGAACCTCTGTTGAATCCTAAAGATCTGAAAAATAAGAATTGGATACCACAATTTTAGAACATCTGTATTTGCCTCCTAGAGGTTGGATATTTTGGCTAATTAGCCACTACACTCCATGATCTAGTGAAATAAATGTCTCAACCATCTGGACCAGCTGTGTCCCCTGTATTTCCCAAGGGACTACACCCGGCCAACCCCCTCCCAGGCAGTCTCTAGGTCATTGCCCAGGCATTTTTGTTGTTTCATCATCTCAGCAAAAGCTGTCATGAACCCACTATGCTGTAAGATAAAACCTTCAGAAGCTATTTATGTAGAAAGTATTTGTTAAATATTGCAGGTAGCTAAGGGCCTTTTCATTTGCTAAGGGAGGTGTTACACTTAAATTTCACCAACAACAAACCAAACAGCTGTGGACACACCTGGTGTGTGGATAGACGTTTCTGGCAGTTGTGGTGGAATCGAAAGATTATTGGGCCAGGGTCAAGCAATCTCGTATTTAAAATACCGTTCATCACTCACCAACTGAGTGAAACTTAGTATGCTCCTTAATGTCTCTGAAATTTAGTTCCCTTTTAGGCATAACCCAGATAACCAATAATTTCTTTGCACAACTGTGGAAATTACATGCGATAAGGCTTAGGTGTTCAGCTAGTGTTGACATTCCCTCCACCCTTTACATGAGAGGAATGCTATTCAGATGTTAGCTGCAGATCTCTGTTCCACTGCAGAGAAAGCTAAGCATGACTCAACCTTACTTCTTCCCCCCTTATAAATTCAGTGGTCCGTGGAAGTCTTAACACTCTTCAGTATTCCTTGTGAATTCCCTGTGAGAGGGTGGAAATGGGGAGTCGTATTCCTCTAAGTGGCTCAGCATTGTAGACTCTTATGTCTGAGCATGCTATCTTTGTATCATATCATTTTACCCAGTAGGAAATGCTCCGCCCTCTCTTTAGTTTTCACAACAAGAACAGGACCTCTATCTACTCCTGTACTCCATTAGTCAGTTACATAGATTGTGTTGAAAATGTGGAAGGCACAGTGGAGTAGATACTCACTTCCAGGCAACATGTTAACTCCTCTTTCTTACATACCCTTTGGCCGTCCTGGCACCATGAACAGTCTCTGTACCTCCCAAATATAATCACATATACTCTCCATTTTGTTAGATCTTCTCCCACTCTCATCCTCATTTCTTTTCTTTATACCACTTCAAGCAACTATTAGCAACATGATTCCCGTCTTGCTACTGTAAATTGGCTTCCCACAGTCTTTGATATCCTGATGCTGCTATTCCTGCTTGTGAGTGTATCTATTAGCTAATGCTGAGTAAGAATACATGCCAAAATTCAGGAACTTTAAAATAAACACTTATTGTTGGTTGCTAATCTGTTTGTGAGTTGCATGTCTCTAGGTTGAGCTCAGCCGATCCCCAGCAGGCTTTGCTCACTTTGGCAGTCAGCTGTGAGTTGGCTGATCTAGAATGGCTTCATTGGAATGGTTGATTGAATACTGGCTATAGAAATGCACATGATTGGGTTGTGGGTTGCTCCTCATCCAGCAGAGTAGCCTGGATGTATTCATATAGCAGAACAGGATTTCAAGAAAGCCGCCACAATGTGTGAAAAAGCCTTTGAGACCTAGCCTCGGAGTGGTAGATTATCACTCTCACCACTTTCTATTGTCAAAGCAAGTCACAAAACCAGTTTAGATGGTGGACAAATAGATTTTTCTCTTGAGGGGAGGAGCTGCAAAGCCATATTGCAAGGGCAGTGAGTACAGGGAGGAGAAATGTTTGTGCTATTTTTGCAATCAATCTACCACACTCTGGCTCATCCATGTCAAAATGCCTCTTGAAGGTATTTTCACAAGAAAAATTTCCTCCATGGGAGAAGTTATGGTGCTAGCTCTCGATATAATAAAAACAATTTTTTTACTGCATTAGAGAAAAATGACTCAACTTCCTTTGAGAAAGACAATTGCAAAGGTCACTTTGCTTGTTATCTTGTGTCCTGTTTCTGGAGAAGAGAAAGCTGAGACCTAAGACCTACTTGTTCCCGAAGCTAGAGAAGTTTTCCTTCCCTGGAGGGAAGGATAGACTGAGAAACGTATGTGAAGACTTTTAGGATAAGTGATTCTGTGGGAAATGGAGCACTGTTGTATTGCTCCACAAGGTGCAAAATAATGGCTTATGGATTTGAAAGATGACATAATGGCACTTTGTCAAGCTGCAAAGAATCACTGAAATACTATGTCTTCTCCCTCCTCTTCTCTGCCTCATTTCATGAAGCTTAACATAAAGGTAGGTATTAAAGATTCATAGCCATTAGGGTACCAGTTGGGAAACCAGTGTCTATTGCCTTAAAATGTTGTTGATGATATCACATATTTTCTGTATGATAATTGCACTCAACTATCTTGTTAAATTTATTTGAAGTGTCATTAAAAATTATTCAAACCTGTTTCAATAGCCATGATATATAGTTTTAGTGAATTCAATGTAAACTATTAAAATAGTTTTTGTTAAGAAAAAGATACCCCTTTGGCCTAAGAAATAATTTAAAGAGGATGCTAGCAAATTGGCCCTCTTATAGATAAAGACTAGAAAACTTACTGGGAAACAATTTGGCTATAAACTATTTAGCTAAAAACTTGCTCAGTAATTCAAATTCTGATTATAAATAGGAAATATATCTAAATATGTAAATAAGCTATATACACACACTATACTATGAAAAACAAATTTATTACCATGAAAAAGTACAGCTTGACACACAACTTAAATTATATTTTGTAATGATTTTAATGTATAATTTTTGTTAGAATAAATTAACCAGAATTAAGAATATAGCATGAATTTTAAGACATCTATTCATCCTGCCTATAATGTACCTAACATTTTTCTGTGGTGAGAAATGGTTTCCAAGAAATAAATGAATAAATAAATCTAGACACACATTATTCCTCTGTCTTGTTTTATTTCTATTATTTATCTATTCATTTATCTGCTCATTCATTCAATTCTCATTGAGGTCCCACTATGTGTCAAGCACTGTGTTATATATTTTAAGAAGGAACTTTATTTAGTCATTCTAATAACTGAATGTTAACTATTGTTCCTCCATTTTAAAGATGAAACAACAGAACTTTGAAAATATAAATAACTTTCTTAAGCAAGTAACTCAGCTAGGCAGAATGCTAGTTTAGAACTTGCTGACTTCAAAACCTGAGGTTTAATGATAAATACATGAAAAATGAACTCAGTTTCACACTGTGTACATGTGTGCTCTGATACCCTAAACACATTACATTCAACATTGAGAGACTGCCATGGCCCCTGCATAACAATGTGATCTTTCCAGTACAATGGTATAATAAAAAATAAGGCCTATTTTACTAATGAGTAATAACAGGAACTTACTGAAAATGCAAATCTGGTGCCTAAGTCAAGTAGAGAGCAAAGGTTCTTTTTTTACTTTTTCTTTTTCTTTTCTTTTCTTTTTTTTTTTTTTTTTTTTTTTTTTTTTGAGACAGGGTCTCCCTTTGTCTCCCAGGCTGGAGTGCAGTGACAAGATCACAGCTTACTGAAGGCTCTCAATCTCCTGCAGGCTTAAGAGATCCTCCTACCTCACCCCCCAAGTAGCTATGTTTTGTATTTTTTGTAGAAACAGGGTCTCACTATGTTACCCAGTCTCATCTTGAACTCCTGAGCTCAAGTGAAGTGATGGGCCAATTGACAGAAGTAGTAGGCTTCAGAAGGTTGGGAATAAACTCTACTGAACTGAAAGAGCATGTTCTAACCCAATGCAAAGAGGCTTAGAACCTTGACAAAAGGTTACAGGAACTGCTAACTAGAATAACCAGGGTAGAGAGAAACATAAATGAATGGATGGAGCTGAAAAACAAAGCATGAGAATGTTGTGAAGCATATACAAGTTCAATAGCTGAATTGACCAAGAATATCAGAGATTGAAAAACCATCTGGCTAAAATTAGGCATGCAGACAAGATTAGAGAAAAAAAAATAATGGAAAGAAACTAACAAACCACCAAGAAATATAGGACTATGTAAAAAGACCGAACCTATGATTGATTGGAGTACTTGAAAGAAACAGGGAGAATGGAACCAAGTTGGAAAACACACTTCAGGATATTTTCCAGGGGAACTTCCCCAACCTAGCAAGACAGGTCAACATTCAAAGTCAGGAAATACAGAGAACACCACTAAGATATTCCACAAGAAGATCAACCCCCAGACACAGAATCATCAGATTCTCTAAGATTGAAATGAAGGAAAAAATGTTAAGGACAGCAAGAGAAAAAGGCCAGGTAACTTACAAAGGGAAGCCCTTCAGACTAATAGCAGACCTCTCAGCAGAAACTCTAAGTCAGAAGAGACTGGAAACCAATATTCAACATTCTTAAAGAAAAGAATTTTCAACCCAGAATTTCATATCCAACCAAACTAAGCTTCATAAGCAAAGGAGAAATAAAATCATTTCCAGCCAAGCAAATGCTAAGGGATTTTGTCACCACTAGGCCTGCCTTCAAAGAGCTCCTGAAGGAAGCACTAAATATAGAAAAGAAAAGCTGGTTCCAGCCACTGCAAAAACACACAAAAATGTAAAGATCAATAACAGTATGAAGAAAATGCATCAAGTGCGGAAAATAACCAGATAGCATCATGATGACAGGATCAAGTTAACACATAACAATATTAACCTTAAATGTAAATGGGGTAAATGCCCCAATTAAAAAACACAGACTGGCAAATTGGATAAGGAGTCAAAACCTATCTGTGTGTTGTATTCAGGAGACCCATCTCCCGTCCAAAGACACACATAGGCTCAAAATAAAGGGATGGAGGAAAATTTAAGCAAATGGAAAGCAAAAAGAAAAAGCAGGGGTTGCAATCCTAGTCTCTGACAAAACAAACTTTAAACCAACAAAGATCAAAAGAGACAAAGAATAGCAATACACAATAGTAAAGGGATCAATTTAACAAAAAGAGCTAACTATCCTAAATACATATATACACCCAAAACAGGAGAACCCACATTCATAAAACAAGTTATTAGAGACTTACAAAGAGACTGAGACTCCCACACAATAATAAAAGAGACTAGACTTCCACATAATAATAATGGGAGACTTTACCACCCACTATGAATATTAGACAGATCAATGAGACAGAAAATTAACAAAGATATTCAGGACTTGAACTCAACTCTGATTCAAGTGGACCTAGTAGACATCTACAGAACTCTCCACCCCAAATCAACAGAATATACATTCTTCTCAGTCCACATGGTACTTATTCTAAAATTGACCAAATAATTGGAAGTAAAACGCTGAAATCATAATGAACAGTCTCTCAGAACATGGTGCAATCAAATTAGAACTCAGGATTAAGAAACCACACAACTACATGGAAATTGAACAACCTGCTCCTGAATGACTCCTGGGTAAATAATGAAATTAAGGTAGAAATCAAGAATTTCTTTGAAACCAATGAGAACAAAGAGACAACACACCAGAATCTCTGGGACACAGGTAAAGCAATGTAAGAGGGAAATTTATAGCACTAAATGCTCACATGAGAAAGCTAGAAATATCCCAAATTGATTCCATAACATCACAATTAAAAGAGCTAGAGAAGCAAGAGCAAAGAAATCCAAAAGCTAGCAGAAGACAAGAAATAACAGACTTTAAACCAACATAGATTTTAAAAAGTCAAAGAAAAGCATTACATAATGGTAAATGGATCAATTTAAGATCAGAGAAGAACTGAAGGAGATAAGACACAAAAAAATCTTTCAAAAAAATCAATCCTGGAGATGGTTTTTTGAAAAAACTAACAAAATAGATAGATTTATAGCTAGACTAATGAAGCAAAGAGAGAAGAATCAAATAGACACAATAAACAATATTAAAAGGGATATCAACACTTACCCCACAGAAATACAAACTACCATCAGAGTTTACTATAAATATTCTATGCATATAAATTAGAAAATCTAGAAGAAATAGACAAATTCCTTGACATGTACACCCTCCCATGACCAAACCAGGAATAAGTCAAATACCTGAATAGACCAATAACAAGTTCTGAAATTGAGGCAGTAATTAATACCCTACCAGCTGAAAAAAAGCCCAGAACCATACAGATTCACAGTTGAATTCTGCCAGAGGTACAAAGAGAAGCTGGTACCATTATTTCTGAAACTCTTCCAAACAATTGAAAAGGAGGGACTCCCCACTAATTCATTTTCTGAGACCAGCATCATCCTGACACCAAAACCTGGCAGAGATACAACAACAAAAAAAAACTTCAGGCCAATATCCCTGATCAACCTCGATATAAAAATCCTCAAAAAAATACTGGCAAACTGAATCTACAGCACATCAAAAAGCTTATCCACCATGATCAAGTTCAGCTTCATTCTTGGGATGCAAGGCTGGTTCAATATATGCAAATCAACAAATTTGATTTGCATCCATCACATAAACAGAACCAATGACAAAAACCCCGTGATCATCTCAATAGATGCAGAAAAGGCCTTCAATAAAATTCAACATCCTTTTATGTTAAAGCTCTCAATAAACTAGGTATTGATGGAACATATTCCAAATAATAAGAGCTACTTATAACAACCCACAGCCAATATCATACTCAATGGGCAAGGGCTGGAAACATTCCCTTTAAAAACTGGCACAAGACAAGGATACCCTCTATCACTACTCCTATTCAACATAGTATTGGAAATTCTGGCCAGGGCAATCAGGCAAGAGAAAAAAAATAAAGGATGTTCAAATAGGAAGAGAGGAAGTCAAACTGTCTCTGTTTGCAAATGACATGTTTCTATATTTAGAAAACCACATTGTCTCAGCCAAAATACTCCTCAAGCTGATAAGCAACTTCAGCATAGCCTCAGGATACAAAATCAATGTGCAAAATTTACAAGAATTCTTATACACCAATAATAGACAAGCAGAGAGCCAAATCATGAATGAACTCCCATTCACAATTGCTACAAAGAGAATAAAATACATAGGAAAACAGCTAACAAGGGATATGAAGGACCTCTTCAAGGAGAACTACAGACCACTCCTCAAGGAAATAAGAAAGCACACAAACAAATGGAAAAATATCCATCCTCATAGATAAGAAGAAGCAGTATCATGAAAATGGCCATATTGCCCAAAGTAATTTATAGATTCAATGCTATTCCCATCAAACTACCATTGACATTCTTCACAGAATTAGAGAAAACTACTTTAAATTTCACATGGAACCAAAAAAGATCCCATATAGCCAAGACAATTCTAAGCAAGAAGAACAAAGCTGGAGGCATCACATTACCTGATTTCAAATTACACTACAAAACTACAGTAACAAAAACAGCATGATAGTGATACCAAAACAGACATATAAACCAATGAAACAGAACAGACATGTCAGAAATAATACCACATATCTACAACCATCTTATCTTTGACAAACGTGACAAAAACAAACCATGGGGAAAGAACTCCATATTTAATAAATAGTGCTGGGAAAACTGGTTAGCCACATGCAGAAAATTGAAACTGCACCCCTCCCTTACATCTTATATAAAAATTAAGATGGATCAAGACTTAAATGTAAAACACAAAGCCATAAAAATCCTAGAAGAAAACCTAGGCATTACCATTCAGGACATAGGCACGGGCAAAGATTTCATGATGAGCATGCCAAAAGCAATTGCAACAAAAGCCAAAATTGACAGATGAGATTGAATTAAACTAAAGATTTCTGCACAGCAAAAGAAACTAGTATGAGAGTGAACAAACAACCTACAGAATGTGAGAAAATTTGTGCATTCTACACATCTGACGAAGGTCTAATATCCAGACCTTTGTCAAATTTATAAGAAAAAACAACCCCATCAAAAGGTGGGCAAAGGATATGAACAGACATTTCTCAAAAGAAGACATTTATGTGGCCAAGAAACATATGAAAAAAAGTTCAACATCACTATCATTAGGGAAATGCAAATCAAAACCATGATGAGATACCATCTCACGCCAGTCAGAATGGCGATTATTAAAAAGTCAAGAAATAATAGATGTTGGTGAGGCTGTGGAGAAATAGGAACACTTTTACGCTGTTGGTGGAAATGTAAATTAGTTCAACCATTGTGGAAGACAGTGTGGTGATTCCTCAAGGATCTAAAACCAGAAATACCATTTGACCCTGCAACCCCTTTACTGTGTATTTACCCAAAGTAATATAAATTATTCTGCTATAAAGACACATGCATGTGTATGTTATTGCAGCACTATTTATGCTAGTAAAGACATGGAACCCACCCAAACACCCATCAGTGACAGAATGGATAAAGAAAACATGGTACATATACACCATGGAATCCTATGCAGCCTTAAAAAAATGAATTCATGTTCTTTGCAGGGACATGGATGAAGCTGGGAGACATCATCCTCAGCAAACTAACAAAGGAACAGAAAACCAAGCATTCACATGTTCTCACTCATAAGTGGGAGTTGAATAATGAGAACACGTGGACATAGGGAGGGGCACAACACACAATGGGGCCAATTGGGAGATTGTGGGGTGAAGGGAGGGAGAGTATTAGGACAAATAGCTAATGCATGTGGGGCTTAAAACCTAGATGATGGGTTGATAGGTACAGCAAACCACCATGGCACAAGTGTACCTATGTAACAAACCTCTATGTTCTGCACTTGAATCCCGGAACTAAAAGTTAAAAAAAAAGCAATCTTTCCGGTCCAAATGCAGGATCAATCTTTTGAAACTACTATAAACACAAGGTGGGAATGGCATGGAGTGAGAATAGAGATTTTGTTGGTGAGGGTTCCTAACATACTTTGAAAAAGGATGTGTGGAGGTCATACTTTCAGTTATTGGATTTGATTATTTGGGCATGAAGCCTCAGTAAACATCTCCTTCATGGGAACCAAAGGAAGATCGCTTGCCCTTTTGAATGAGGCTTTATGGACAAAACCCTGTTTCTCAGGGTAAGATGTGGTTTTGAACATCCTGGAAAAATACACCTACACCTGATTCATTGGAGCAGCTCTGGCCAGTATAGGGTTTCAGCCTTGCTTGAACTGGCAGCCCAGATGTTCCCCCAGAACCCAACATATCCCCATGGACCTAAGGAGTCACTCACCATGCACCACAATCCAAACAAAACCTTCTTTGTGAAATGGGAAGGGAGCTTCAGGTTGCACTCTCAGCCAGCTGCCAGTCCCTCTCAGCTTGGGACCCTTTCCTTCTCTCCCCAGGGCTCCATCAAAACTTTTAGCAGAAATATTTGCCTTTAGGCATCCACTGTGTCAGAAGCCTGACAGCTTGTTTATATATATATTTTGTTACACTCAAGCATGGGTACTGTTTTAGGGAAGAAATAAAGAAATAAGATGAAAAGTCTATTAGTTAAGCTTTGGTTAACTTTCCGTGTTTTTTGCTGTTTTTCTTTCTTTTTGTCCTAGCCAATGGACAGCTCTTAAATGAGCTTATTATATTCTCTAAGGACTGATTTATCTGAGTTAATGAGTTATTCACAGGGAGACTAAGAATGCAAGCATGGTGGTAAATAACTTAGGTACACAGAAGAAAGTTCTTCCTCCAGCTAAGACTTTGCTTCAGACCCTAACTCAAGAAGTGTCAGAAGGAATATGTGATCTCTCTGTATCTTTGATGACTTCTCTTCTTTTTAGTGGTTGATTAAACCAGGGAGAACCTTATGGGAACTTGGCCATAGCAATATAAGCCACAAAATTACAGCCATAAAAGTAGCAGTACTAGTTCTTCTTTGTCTTGTTTCTGTTTCTTGAATATCTTAGATCTCAGGAAATGTATCAGCTAGATATTGCTGTGTAACAAACCACATCAAAACTCAGTGGCTTAAAACAATAGCATTTATCATTCACAAGTATATGGGCCAAATAGATGGACCTTCTGCTTTCATCTCTGGTCACTGATACATCATCGGTTGCCAACTGTGGTAAACACTTCTTCCCATCTTGGCTGGACAATTTCACATGGTTGGGAGCATAGACAGCTAAAGCTGGTCAAGGATGACCTTGGATGGGACAACTTGGCTCTTTTCCTCTTGGTTTCTTATCCTCCAGCAATGTAGCCCAGGCTTCTTCAAAAAGTACATGACGTTTTGAAAGAGTGTGAAAAAGAGCACAAGGCTTCCTGAGGCTGCAGGCAGATCCAGCACGGTGCCATTTTCCACACATCCTGTTGGTCAATGCAGAATGTAAGGCCAAGTGCAGAGTCTTCTATGAGGACACAACCAAGGTGTGTGGACCCAAAGGGACATGGAAAATTATGGGCATAATATGGGGTTGGATGTGATTCCTTTTTAGAAGACTCCTTCTGTTTTTGACTGCCTGTCCTAGAGCTAGGTGGTTAAGTTCAAACTTGAGTGAAAGGGGGAGCTTTACTAATGCATGATGTATTTTGGTTCACATCTGGCCAATGTCTACTGATTAATTGGTTAGAAGCCATTAGCAGAAGTGAGTGATTAGGCTCTGCCTAACCTCCAATATTTAGAAAGAAAATGAGCAAAAAAAAAAATCAAAGGAAATCAATGGTTCTTTCACGCTCACTGGTGCCACTCTCACCTGGATAGTTGCCAAAGATCCCTGAAGAGTCTCCTGTCTCTTGTTCTTGCTTTCTTTGTTCTCATAGTTGGCTCCCTTTCATTGAGACTTAATCCTATCAGAGCATTCATTCCATATTAAGTTTGCCTATTTACTTACATACTCCTTCATCAGACCATAAGTTCCATGCAGATAACGACTACACTGGTGGTTACAATTTTTTTCCCAACAATAAGGAGAATTTTTGTGACCCATACAGTAGGTAATCAATACAAATTTGGCAAATCAATGACTACAAGGTTAAATGAGTGACTAATCATGGATATTGTTGATTTTGATTATTTCACATCCTTACAATGGAATTGGAAACTAGATGCATACAAGAAAGGCAGGATTCCTCACATAAGGAATCAGAATTACAATAATGTTCCTGCCTTGCATGCCTCTAAAACAAAGCTCAAACAAATCAAAGAGATCAGGGATCTGTTAAAATTACTGTGGTGATATTTTCTAAATAAACAATTGGTACCCATGACCTAATAGGCCTTGGTACAATAAAGGGGCCCTAGCATAGAGTATTTGAGATCAAGAATGTCTCATAAAAGTTTCGTTTAAAATCCAACTCTACATCCCTATGTTGCAGCGTAACTCCAGGGATTAGAAGTGACTTGCTGTTCCTTCCACAGAGTCAGTCAGATATTTTTAAAATTTTATCTAACCTCTCTTCCACCCTGTGCCTCTCTCCCAGCAGTGGTTCTCTTGGGACTGCTGGTTAAACTTGTATCATCCCTTCATTTTCATTCCTAGAGAAGATCAGCAGGGATGTTTTAGATCATTCATAAAATGTTTCATACAATCATTATTCTATGATAGGTTCAGCCACCTAGAAGTCTTTTATGTCATAGTTAATCTACTCAGAAATCCTCCTGACTTATGTGAATTTTATAGTAAGTGTGGGGAAGACAGAAAGGCCTAGAGTGGGACAGAAATCTGCCCTGGTTTTAGCAGAAGCATTGATGCCAGGTCAACTTCCATTGTTCCTCGCACTTGAGTTTTGTATGCAGTTCTTCTGAGCCTGCAACATGTAGGGAGATGCTAGAGCAGTGAATAAGAGTCAATATGATTAACTAAGGGAGATATAAAATCTAAGGTTCCTAAGCCTCCATTCCAGAAATTCTGCTTTAGTATGCCTGCAATAAGACCAGGAATTGGCATTTAGCCAGTTACCCAATGAATTTTGCTGCACTGACTCCATATTGAAAAATACTGGCATGAGGAAATTAACCAGGGAATTGTCTAGTTATTATTATTTTTTGGTTTTTAAAAGTATAATCTTATTGCCATGTACATTCAATTGAAATAAGCAATTGGTGGAAAAAGTATCTTCTACAGGCCTTTGAATTATAGCTCTGATTTTATAAAATTTCCATATTTTCATTTATCTGGAAAATGAAAGAAGCAAAACTAAAAGTATATTAAGCTTGACATATTTGATATGTTTTCTTATAACTTTAGCCAACATAAGTTGTGATGGCTTTATTCAAGACATTCCTTAGTCTAATACTTGTTTTTGTAACATTCCCCAAAACTATAGCATGAGTTCTCATGCTCTTATGGCCAGGGAATGGAAACAGAGATAACTGGTTAGATAAATGATTGTTCTAAGACTAGTGCTGTACCAGGAACATATACTCATGTGGGCCAGTTGGTGGAAGGGTAGAGTTTAAATTGGACCTTAGAACTTGGCTACTGTTTGATGATAGTATTTATCATGAAGCTGTCAGGAAGATAGTCTCATAAGCATGCTATTGGGAAGAAACCAATAGGGGTTTTTCCTTTTGCAAAAGGATCTGGTGGCTCTTCTGAAAGAGTCAATAAAGATAAAGCTTTAAACTTAAAATTTTATCTCAAGTCAAATAATTTCAAACAGAGAAAGGAGTCAAAACCTGCTCCAGAGACTGAAGGGATGCCTAGAGGGATGAAGTCTCCCTTTGACAGAGGACATGCTTGAGATGCGTAGGGCCAGTGCTAAATTCATGGTTGGCTAATGGGGATGGAGGACGTGTATAAGGCACCATGGAACTCCACCTTATCCCCAACATGTAGATTTGTTACAAGCTTTTGGAGAAGTGAAAATGGAGCTATTAACTGACAGTTTACCAAAAGAGGTAAACCGTAGTGTGGCTGAGGAAATCAAAGCCTGTTTTCAGATATCCTAGGTTTGTGTCCATGAATGAGCTGTGTGGCCCTGAGCAAGTTTCTAAGCCTATATGCTTTTATTTCATCACTCTTCAAGTGAGCATAATAAATGAGATCATTTATACTGGAGTGCTTAACGCATTGCTTAGCATATAGTGAGCACTCAATAAATGTAAGCTATGATATTGTAACAGAATAAAAAATAGATATTTGGTCTCTAACTACAGTCCCTGACACCACTTCTAAAACTCATAATTTCCTGAGCAACAGTGGTGCTAGGACAATGTTTTGTTCTAGTATTTTGTCTCTGATCCCAGTTCCTGACACAGAGTTCTTAAATCCTTAGACTTTTCTGGGTAATAGAAGCATTTTTCTTTCTAATGGGGCTACTATTTCTGGGCTACTGGATGGGGGCTGGTCATCAGAAAGCCCAAGCTTTCCAGTAGCCCAGAATTAGTAGCCCCATTAGAAGCTTGGGGCTTATAGCTTCCATTTCCATTCTCCAGAGGGAGGCAAGGGGCTGGAAATGGAGTTAATAGTTGATTATGCCTGTGTGGTGGAGCCTTGATAAAAATTCCTGTACTATGGAATAGCTGCTCAGATACCTGGACACATGGAGGTGCCTAGAGGGTGGCATCCTGAGAGGGGATGGGAGAGCCATGCTCCTTTCCCTAGATCTTTCCCTATACATCCCTTCCATCTGATTGTTCACCTGTATTCTTTCTAATAGCTTTTATAACAAATGTGTAAACATAAGTAAAATGTTTCTCTGAGTTCTATGAGTTGCTCTAGCAATTAACCAAGCATGAGAAGAGGGTCATGGGAACAAACCCCCAGTTTATAGCCGATTGACCAGAAGTATAAGTGAAAACCCACTACGTATGACTGGCATCTGAAGTAGGGATCAATCTTGTGGGACTGTCTGAGTCATCACTTGTGGGATTTGATGCTATCTCTGGATATATAGTGTCAGAACTGAATTGAATTGGAAGACACCCACTTGGAGTCTATGCAGAATTGCTTGGTTGATGTGTTTTTTCTCCTGAAAAGAAAACTCCGCACATCTGATGTCAGAAGTGTTATGTTGAGTGGTGAGTGCGAATAGGAAAAACACAATACTTTGGGTTTTTCTTATCTCTTTTGTTACTATTAATACTATTAGCAGAAGCAGCAGAAGCTTTAATGGTGGTATGTATACAGAGCATCCGGGGCCCTGAAACGTAAGTCTTACTATCTTGCCAGAATCCTAGTCTGCCTTAGAGAAAGCAACCCCAAGCAGCCAGAGAGATGTTCTTTTGTTGAGTTTTTGAAAATGTTTCTACATTTAGAGAACCACAACTGGTCTCTTCAGATTAGGGGGTCTGCTCCTCAGAACTGGCTAGCTGACATTTTACAACACAGTAATTATCTTTTAACCAACAGCATTACACCCCACCCTACCAGAAAAGATAGTCTTTAATTTCAAGCACCCTCTTCCAGCTTGGTATGAATTACATTGTATCTGGATGGAATTGTCTGGAATTTGTAAAATAAAGTGGATTTGTTTTCCTAGAGTAAAATGTAATGAAAGTTGGTTTTAAAATTATTTTAATAAGTATTATATTGGATATCACAAAAAGAAAGAACTAGAGAGGATTTTAACTGTGCCTAAAATAAAAACAAATTTAAAAAACAGCAATGTCCAGAGCTGACAAAATTTTTGTAAGGTTAGTCTATTTGTTATTACAGTGACATTGCTTTAAAACCCCATGCAAGCTTTTATGGAAAGCAACATTACAATATGTAACAAAAGTCACAGAACTGGTTTAATTTTATTGAGTCATTTTTCTCAGTGGAATTTGTCCCAAGACAACAATTCACCAGAACCAAAACTTGGATTCATCAGAACATATGGTTCATGGACAGATCCTGAAAATTTGATTACAAGAGAATGGCTCAGTCAATCGTGGAATTTTCACTTATTGGAAAAACATGTGTCAATTAAACACTGGTCACTCCAAAGACCCCAAATATATGAAAAGTATGTGAACTCTGAAGTAAAATGAAAGAAACAGGCAAGGAAACATAGAATACAAATTGTGTTTACCATTATTTAAAGTATCTGTTCATGTACATACAAACTTGGTAGAAAACATAAATATCAAATCATCATTGTGCAGAAAATATAAAAATATATTTTTCTCTTTTAAAAATTTCCTTTTATCGGCCGAGTGCAGTGGCTCACGCCTATAATCCCAGCATTTTGGGATGCCGAGGTGGGCAGATCACCAGGTCAGGAGTTCGAAACCAGCATGGCCAACATGGAGAAATCCCATCTCTACTAAAAATACAAAAATTAGCTGGATGTGGTGGTGCGCACCTGATATCCCAGCCACTCAAGAGACTGATGCAGGAGAATCACTTGAACCTGGGAGGCGCAGGTTGCAGTGAGCTGAGATTGTGCCACTGCATTCCAGGCTGGGCAACAGAGTGAGACTCCATTTCGAAAAAAAAAAAAAAAAAAACTTCCTTTTTTCCTACCGAATACACATTTTTTTGCCATTAAAAATTGCAATTAATTTTAGAAAACTAACAGCTGATAATTATTTGAGATCACTGTTGCTTATATTCATAAATGTACATTCTCCTAGATCTCGTAAAGTCCAAGACACAGGCTTGTGAAGACATCTTGTCTATTCCTGATTAATTATCTCTGTCTTTCTTTCCCTGCTTCCCTCCAACCCACTAGGTAATTTAGTCTTCTGTCCTTTCTCTTTATGGCCAGGGACCAGGCCAGTCTGGTTGCACTTCCACTGCGGCTGTGCAAATTCTCAACTCATCCAACAGCTGGAATAATTATTAAAAACCCCACTGGGGCAAATCTCAGTGTAATAATGGTGAAACCACAGCCACATTGGTATGGGGGGGTGTCCTTTGTTTTTCATGTGAAAGATGTTTCTCCTCTTCCACTCCAATTTTCTGAGAGTAACAGTGGGCACTGGGTATGCACGATTTGGAACATGTAAGTAGATTCTGCTGACATCTGTAAGGCCTCAGGGAGTCTGCCTCCCGGGGACAGGATGGGGAGCCTTCCCATATGTGGATTTGTCTGCTTTATTTATTCATGTCTGCATCTGTGTCTGTGTTGTTGTGTTTTGTTTTGTTTGTTTTCTGCTTGGCTTAAGAGCTTCTTGTCCTTAGGGATCCAGGCCCCGCCCCAAGTGGCTTATGCTATACTGGATCTTGGAGGTAGAAATCCAGAAGTCTCCATTCCACTCTTTGGTGTTGTATGAATAACTGGGATGAAGCATTCCTCTCTGTCAAGGAGCAGGAGTCTCACTGTGTTTCTGTTCATGCTTTGTGGTGGCCAAGAATGCTAATGACTCTTCATGAAGATAGAGAAGTGACATAATAAGGGACTTTCTAATCATTATAGATTCCTCTAAATGTTAGAATCCACTTAACTTGCTATTATGTGTGGGTTTTTTGCTTTTTTTATAACTTACTAGTTAGACTGCAATGCAAATGACTATGGCTGGCAAGCTGCTGGCTAAAAAGCAAGGGGGAATAGTGTAGAAGTAAGATGAGAAAAGAATGCTTAGCCAAGTGGCTTCATAACCAGAGAAGAAAGAACAAAAGTTAAACATTCTAGGAGTGAAAAGGGTGTGGACAAGTTTGAGTTCCTAGCTATGTGATTACAAGCAAAATCTCCAGAAACCTAGCTCCTTTTCCAGGCCTTTGCCCACTGGTGCTGATAGGGTTAATGCTTTCCTGCTCCAGTGGCAGGGGGAGAGAGGCAGCTGGTGGGTGCTGGGCTTGGCACAGGGCATCAGGCCTCACTGTACCCCTCCTCCTCTGGGGCTGCTGGATCATCGCATTACTGAGCAGCTGTTGTGCTCTGGTTGCCAGAACAACCTTTGGAAACCTAGTCCCAGACGTAGCAGGGGTGCTGCTCTGGCCTATGAAAGGCGAGCTCAGGCAGACTTGGGAATTGCACCTTCTATGGGTAATGCAAAAGCAATATTTATCAAAGCGCCTCAGTCCCAGGCACCCCAGGCTCTCTTGTCACAGTGCAGCACTTGGCTGCTGGCTCCCTGCAGTGTCTTCAGTCCTGCACTGAAAGTAGAGGATTGATACGGTGATCAGACAAGTTCCCCAAAAAGAGAAGAGAAGGAAGCATTTTCTAGGCTTCTGCTAATGCCGATTGGCTTACAATCAACTCAGAATAGAATGGGTTTACAGAAATAGGAAACATGCAGCAAAAAACCTCGTAGGCTGTCCTAGCCCAGCAGAGGGGTTTCAGAGTGACCAGTAGGATTCTCTAGTTTTTCTTTCTGGGCAATGACCTGGCTAAGACCCACCACAGTTCTGTGTCTGGCCAGCAGAGTGGATATGGGAATGAACTCAGAGCCAAGCCACTAAATTTGAATTTTGGCTGTGCCATTTACTTGCTGTGTGACCCTAGGCAAGTTACTTAACCTCTTTGGCTTTCAATTTCTTTCTCCATTAAGTAGGAGTAATAATCTCAAAGGATGAGCAAATGAGTTAATTTGTGTGAAGTGCCTAAACTGGAGCATTTTATAAATGCTTTTAAAAATAAAGAAAAAAATCACCTAATTTGTGCAGGCAGTAAAGGTAAGTCCTTATATGGAGCAAAGAGGAGGCAAAGACTACCTGTTTGGCTGATGGCACATTCTGAGCTGGAAAAAGAAGGCCAGCATGGAGGAAAAATAGCTTCAGTGGTGAATGGGGTAGCTGGAACAGTCAGTGAGAGTCAACTGTGCACACATCTTTCCAACTCCATGTTCACTGATATCACCTTGGTAACTTGAAATTGAACATGGTGGAAGTATTTACACCACAGAAACTGGCAAGTGGCAGATGCTACACCAGCATGCCAGCACCTTTATAGCACATATTTCTGAAGGCCTAGAAGACAGCTGATTATCTGTATCCCAGCAGAGTTTAGCTCTGTCTGGCCCAAATCTACTTGAGCATCTCTGGGCTAAGAAAAGAAATTCTAGGCTTATACTACAATAAAAGGTAACATTTATTGAGCACCTACAATAGACCAGGCATTGTGTGATTTTTTGTTTGTTTTGGTTTTTGTTTTTGAGACAGAGGCTTATTCTGTCAGGTTCACGCTGGAGTGCATTGGCACGATCTCAGCTCACTGCAGCTTCTGCCTCCCAGGTATAAGCGATGCTTGTGCCTCAGCCTTCTGAGTAACTGAGATTACAGCCAGGTGCCACCACACCCGGCTAATTTTTGTATTTTTTATCAGAGATAGGTTTTTGTCATGTTGGCCAGCCTGGTCTCAGACTTCTGGCCTCAAGTGATCCACCTGTCTCAGCCTCCCAAAGTGTTGGGATTACAGACACAAGATACCGCGTCCAGCCCATTGTGTAGATAATTTGCATGCATCAGATCATTTAATAATCACAGCAACCTTAGGAGTATTTCTATATGCAGGTGAAGAAAATGAGGCCCAGGTTGGGTAAATAACTCACGGAAGGGAGTGGCTGAGTTCTGATTTGAATCTAGCTAGTATGCATCAGTGGATTGGCAAAAGTAAATTCATTATCCACTTGAAATTTCTTTAACTCATGGCATCCAGGAATTCCATATTGAACACACTGCTTTGTGGATCGTAATGGGATTAAAATGACCTTCTAAGGAAATATGTGGTACTTCTAAAATATATTTTAACAGGGCTAGAAGTTGTTCTTAACAGGAATCAATTATTCAACATAAATATGATGGATGTTTTCTATGTGCAGGATGCTGTCCCAGGAACAGAGGTTACTAAAGAGAAGTGTGTGACTTGGTTCCCTATCTTAAGGAACTTGCAGACTTTCCAGTGAGGTGTGGCTTGAAAGATTATTCCTATCCCAAAGCAGGTCTTCTGGACAATTTTTAAGTGGTTGAGTTCCCTGGGAGTCAGGGCGCGTAAGGAAACTTGCCAAGTCTCAGATCCTTGTCTGCATAGCAGGATCACAGTCATATGATTGCCTCATAGCTTCATTGTGGGGATTGAATGAGAACGTACATTTATAATCTTAGTTCAGTGGAAGGCAAATAGTAAAACCTTATACCTCATCAATATTAACTGACATTCATTATTATTTTTTGAATTGTGGAGACAATTCAATTCTATAAAATGTATATTGAGGTTTCTGATGTTAGAGCAAAGACAAAAAAATAATAGAACATATTGAGAGGAAAAAGACTTGAAATAGCTGTTCATTGCTCCAGAACACTTAGAACCAGAGGGGACATAGCATAAAGCTTAGGAAGAAAATCAGCTTGAATTCTAGTTGTGACACTTGTATGGCCTTATAGATTAGGGTTTTGTATCTTCTCAGAGTAGTCTAAGGTGTTAAGTCAGGTGAAGTTATGCATGTGATAAAAACTCTCTGATAGACTTTTTATTTGAATAAACTCTCAATTTCATTGAAATAAAAAGTCCTGGCTGGGCACAGTGGCTTACGCCTGTAACCCTAGCACTTTGGGAGGCTGAGGCAGGCAGTTCACAAGGTCAAGAGATCAAGACCATCTGGAGCAGGGTGAAACCCTGTCTCTACTAAAAATACAAAACTTAGCTGGGAGTGGTGGCATGCATCTGTCGTCCCAGCTACTCAGGAGGCTGAGGCAGGAGAATCACTTGAACCCGGGAGGCACGAGGTTGCAGTGAGCTGAGATTTCACCACTTCACTCCAACCTGGCAACAGAGTGAGACCCCATCTCAAAAAAAAAAATTTCTGGCTGGGCGTAGGCTCACGCCTGTAATCCTAACACTTTGGGAGGCCGAGGTGAGCCGATCACCTGAGGTCAGGAGTTTGAACAGCCTGGCCAACATGGTAAAACCCTGTTTCTACTAAAAATACAAAAATTAGCCAGGTATGGTGGCATATGCCTATAACCTCAGCTACTCAGGAGGCTGAGGTAGGAGAATCACTTGAATCCAGGAGGCGGAGGTTGCAGTAGCTGAGATCATACTACTGTACTCCAGCCTGGGCAACAGAGTGAGACTCTGTCTCAAAAAAATAAATAACAAAAACAAAAAGTCCATATGATGGCCTTCAAGGTCCTGTGACCTGGTCCTGTTACTTCTCTGGCCTCTTTCCACCAGCCTTTCTGCTCCACCCACATTGACCTCAGTGCTGCTGATTCTGCCATGGAGCCTTTGCCTTTGCTATTTTCCTCACCTGGATCTTCTTCTCTCAGATACTCCCATGGTTCTCTCGTTCACCTCCTCGAAGTCTGTGCTGAAATATAACTATCGCAGTGGAACACACCCTGATCTCTCTATTGAAAATCATAATCCACCACTCCTGTCCACCCTGGGTCTACAGGTAGCCTCCACCCAGATCTTTTACTTCACTCCCACAGCACTGCTTGCTATCTAACACCCTAAATTACTAATTTACCATAATTATTGTTTCCCATTTTCCCCACTGGAATGTACTCTCCATGAGGGCAAAGTGATCTTTGTCTATTTTGTTTGCTGATGTATTCAAACTCCTATAAAAGTGACGGAAATATAGCAGACACACAATAAATAATTGTGGAATGCGCAAATGAATTACTTAACCTCTGTAAACCCCAATTTCCTCTTCTATAAACAGGAATAATAATCATACTTTATAGGCTTATCATGAGAGTTAGCTTAGAAAATATTAATACATATAAAGCATAAGCACAGTGCTTGTTACCTGGTAAACATTCAAGTAATTATCATTACTATCGTTATTATTTTCTAACAGTTTTAATCTCAGACAGACATTGGCTCAGGTGTAATCTCCATTTGTAAACTGGCTCATCTCTTAGCGAAGGATTGTTTTAATTAAACCAAAAAGGAAACTAGTCAATATTGATTTTTGACATGATCGATTACATGACCCTCAAGGACAGGAAGCATATTTTTAGCCAGGACACAGAGCTATCGGATGGCGAATCAGAGTGAAGCTACCACCTCCACCTGCTGAATGCCCAAGATATTTTTGGCTTCTCTTCTACCCTGGGCAAGCAGGCTCATACCTTCTTCTTCCCCAGGAATTGTGAGTACATACAGCTGTGTCTGACCTGGTTGTCAATTCTAAGCAGTCTTTACCAAGCTGTACATTCTATTCCATCATTATTTGCTCCCTTCATGGATCCATTCTGAATTTCCAGGAGAGGGCACATGGTTGACCTCAGTAAGCCAGTTGCTCATCACTGTCTCATGTGGTCAGGACTGTTTTTATATATGCTGCCCCTCCCATTGGACTCTTGGGGCTCAGCAACAGGATAAGGGATACCTAGAAGGCAGGAGGGCAGTCACTGTCACAGCTACCAGGACAGCAGTGTGGATAGTACTCTAGTCCAGAGCAGCTGTGTGGCCTCAGGCAGGTCACTTAACTATCTGTGCTTCAATATCTTCATTTGTAAAACAAGATGATGAAAATCATAATAATTATAACCTCATACAATTGTGGCTTTAATTAAGTGAGCTGATTTTTAACGTGGTCTAGAATACAGACTAATGTATAATATGTATGTGATTTCTCAAAATCCCACCTAGGAAGCTAATGAATACATTGAAAAGCAGCAGTCAGCATACATCAGCATAGATAAGGTGCACACCTCCTAATTCTCTGTGCTCTCTTTTTGTCATTTCTGATGAGTTTGCACCTGAGTATTTTCCTGGATAATCCAGGAAGCAAGTCCCCCATTTTCTGCTGTTCTGAGAGATTAGTGTATCTCCCAGTACCCTCACTCTTACAGGAAAGGTCAGGCCTTAGAGTTGAACTTATCTGCGTTTATCGGGAACTGCACAGTGGGGTACTCCACCATCAATATCCCTCACAGACTGTACAGTTCTTTTCCTTCTCCTCAGTCAGCTCATATCCATTATCTTTGAATCACTGCCCTGTATCCCAGACCTGTGCCTCTTTTCCTGGCCTAAACTTAATCTCTGCCCTTGAAGGCCATCAATTGCTCCACGGTGCCAGCTCGGCCAGCTGTTCCTGGAATGGTGGTTTCCCCAGGCTCCTGAACATCACTCTCCAAAACTCTAACCCTGGAAGGAATCAGAGGTCAGACATCATCCATCTATCTATCCATCCATCCCTATTTGCCTTTCAGCAGATGGCAGTTAGCCCCCGAGGGTCTTCCTGTTGGCAGAGGTGCATCTGTGACATATGCACCAGCTCAGGTAGTATGTCTCACAGCAGCCTTCATACTCAACAGGTAGGTGTGGCATCCTCCATTGCTCCACCAACAGAGGTCAAATCTGGCTATTCCAGTGACTGGGAAGGGATTCAGACCCCTGCTGCTGTACCCCAGGCTGCAATTAATCAGAGCCAAGAGCCAATTCAGGGTCTGAACATTCAACTAGGCAGTTAAGCAAAGGGAGCAATTAGGAGCCAGGATCTGGGTACTTGGCTGGGTCTGGAGGTGTGAAGGTCAAGGCCTGGGGGACACTCAGGCTAGAAACAGAATTCAAGGTCAGAAGTGTAAGAGAATAAAGTCTGCATGTCAATCAAAGTGAAGAGCATGGGGAGAGCAGAGTGAACAAGGGCAATGGTGACAGGTGTTTGGTTCATGAACTGAGTAAACGTAGAACCAAAAAGGCAGAGCCCCAACTCAAAAGAGAGACTAGTAGCCCATTGTCTATTGATATTCCATCTTTCCTGGGAGTTCTCATTTTAGTTTTTGTGCCTCCTGATCTTCAACTCTTCGGTGGGTCCAGCCCTCTGGTTTTGCCCTAGCCCCTCCACCATGGAGGTACGTGGCAGAAGTGTGGGCTAATAATGATGAGCACAAACCCAGAGTTCAGACAGCCTGAGTGTAAATCCTGCCTCTGCCCTGCACTAGCTGATTAACTTTGGAGAAGTTGCTAAATCTATTTTGCCTCAGTTTCCCCATCTGTTGAATGGGGATAACCATAGTGTCAAATTGTAGAGCTGTTATATTTTAGTCAATGTATTGCAAAGCACTTAGAGCCTGGAACACAGAATGCATCACCTATGTGTTCGCTTATTATTATTATAGAATGAGCACCTTGGACCTCAGAGAAAAGGGTCAGGGATAGGCCATCAGAGCTTGGACGTTTTCTAAATCTTTTAGAAGCCAAATTGTGCCAAGATTTAAAAAAAAAAAAGTTTTGAATTTGGGATATTGTTATTATTGTACATACAGAAGGGGAAAAAAAAGTTCATCTTTCCAAGATTTTGCCTGATTGCCCCAGAAAGAAAACATTTTCATTGTGTGGTCATGATTGGGAACACATGTGAACCACACCCCATTTAGCTCAGTCCCTTCCCGTCCTTAGTCTCTCTCTCCCTCTCTCTGTTCCTAATTAGTAAGAAACCAAGTAGAATTTGGTGTTTCTTTCCCAGTCGTGGTAGGGGACTCTGTGGTGGATTAATTACCTCAAGTAGTCCTGGCTTCCCTAAGGAACAATCAGGGATAGGGCTTGGGATCCAGTGGCTTACGGAGGTCTGACAAATTTAAATCTCCACCCGAAGGGAACAGAAATTAATTTTAATAGGAGGCAGTGTGGTCTCAAGTTTAGTGGAGGAGGATAAGGAATCAATCATGTTTTCTGTCTTAGCTGACCCACTAACTTTTTGTGAGACTTGGCTCTGTGTAGAATATAGCTTCTGGGGAAAATAAATCTACCTTTCGGCTAAGGAGTGCTGAGCTGATGGTGGGCAATGACAACAGCTAATGTTTAATGAGTTTGTATTTTATACCAGGCGGGGTACTTATTGTTTAATAAGTAATTTAAATATATTTAAATTAAACATACTTATTTAACATATTTCAAATACATAGTAAATTCAGCATATTATAAAATTCACATATATAAATTCAATATATATAAAATTCTCATTGGCAGGACTGTGATTATCCCCATGTTATAGATGAGAAAACAGGATCAGAAAAACTGTATGTGGTTGCCCAAGGATCTATATTTGGAAAGGGACAGCAAATGTATCATATTCAATTCTGACTTTCCCTGAGTCCAGGATCTAAAGGGCTCCATCCTATTGCATATTAATGCAGGAAGGTACTTACATTTTATAAGTATTGAAGAAAATAAAATCAGGGATCACATTTGAAGGGTTAACAAGATGGTTTAGTTGGCCGAACAATTCCTTCCTCAAATACCCCGATTGCTCTGTGTTACTCTAGTCATTTACTTTGGGTAAGATATTATATTTGGCTTTTAGCTTTTAAGAAGTGAAATTTATCTTTAGAAAGTTTCCAGAAATCCACTAGCTGTTCCCATCCCTATGGACATAATATTTCTCCTGGAAGAGGGCTAGGGGTCCTGTACCTAGAGCAGATTCTAAGCAAGAGGCAGTTTTATGGAGGGCAGTAGTGGGCAGTTCCATAAGAATGCGTCAAGGTCCTGTTTAGAATTGAAGAAGAGCCTGAGGCCGCCTGGCAAAGCAGAGTCAGAGAGAGGAGTCAGGCTGGCCTTCAAGAGAAGGGAATTGGATATGGGTGGGTTTGGGTGTTCTCTACAAATGAATGATTCCCGTTGCTCTGAGTGGCTTTTGGCTGGTTTGGCCTCACATGCAACTTCATTGCATAGCCCTGCCATGGGCTTCTCTTGATACAGCATTGGGGTGTTCATTTCTGTGGGCCTTAGATCTGGAGTCAACGGACAGTGGCCAGATTCACAGTCTCTCTGACCTCCTTCTTTAAGGACAGCTCCCAGTCCCCGCTTCCTCTAAACCCTTGCAATAAGAATATACAGAGAGTCCCTGTTTTCCTCAACCCACTCATGCACTCAGGAGAACTCAAACAGAACTTTATTAAGGGATAAGGAATTCCCTGGGGACACTGAGATAAATGAGGTAATTTCCTTACTGGTGGATATTGTATGCCTCCATGAAATGGCAGCAAGAACCCCAGAGAAGAAAGTCTACTTAACAGCCTAAAACACAGCTCCAAACGAAAGAGAAGGCAGGCTTGTTTCAATCATCTGCCCCTTGTTCTGTAATAAAAATGTATTTTTTTTCCTGAGAACAATTTAGTGTGGCCAATAAAAGCCCAGCTAATTTCTAAATCAGCATGGAGCCAACTCAGCCACCCAGGAGCTCTCTCCTAGGGCAATATTTCTGAGGCGTGCACAATCTATACTAAAGCGATCAACTTCCCTTCATCCTGCCAAGGAGATGTGTTAGTGAAGCCCAAAATATGACAAGAGGAAATTTATGTGCAACTTTTACACATAATATCTCATTATGACTCTTCCCAATCTTTCAATTTTAAAAATAAACGGCCTTTGTAATGATTTTACCAGGAGAACATCTAAAGTCAGATTAAAAAAGAAAGAGGAAAGTGGTTCAGCTGCCGTCATTTCTTTCTTTTCTCTGGGTCTTACTTGATGGAAATTCACCTTTCTTTCTTCCTTACTTTTCTCACTCATTTCTTTTCACCTTTCTCCCTTTATTCTATTTCCTTCCTTCCTTCTTTTCCTTCCTCCCTTCCCTTTCCTACTCTTCCTCCCTTCCCTTCCCTCTGCTTCCTTCTTTCCTTCCTTCCCTCCTTCATTTTCTCCTCTCCTTCCTTCTTCTTTCCTTGCTTCTCTTCCTCCTTTTCTTCCTTCCTTCCTTTTCTTTCTTCCCATCTCATTTAAGGAGAAATAGAAATTTTGGGGTCTGGCATTTCACCTAGGGGAACAAGACCTATCTTAGAAGCAAATATGTCTCTTACTATTTGGTACATAATCAAACTTTTCTTTTAGAATTCAGTGTCCTTTGCCCAAGATTCTGGTATCAGTTTCCACTAGAATCCCAAACTCTCCTGTCACAGTTTTCTTCCATTGCTTCTGCAGTCCTCATCTTACAACACAGTCAGAAACAGAGATGTAGGAGGAGATTTCCTGTGCCTCCTAGGGTCACACACTCCATGTTTGGGGCTCTGTGTATGCTGGGTTCACAACTCCTCACTGGACTCCCTTTGCTTTGCAGGAGAGGCAGCAGGGCAGGAGGAAATAAATACTAGTCATTAGCGGGTGAGGGGACAGCTCTATGTAAAGACCCAGCATTTCTTCCTTTGGTATTGACCTGAAAGTTTATGACTTGTCCAGTTTTTATTTCCTGGAGATATCCAGCTCATGGGGTGTCACTGCTTGTACATTTGTATTTCTTCCTTCTGTCTGGGAACCCACCTCCTGGGCTTATAACTTGGTACACAGCTGCCCCAAGAGAGCCCAGCCTCTCCCAACAGCAAGGCTCTAGGGCTGATTGATTATATTTCTTAATTTTTTTTGTTCAGGCATTATCTACAGAAAGCTGAATGCAAAGGATTAAAATTAACAGGTGAATTAAATACAGGTGCTGCCTTTGAAGAACTCACAGACTGTTTGGGAGACACGCGCATAAGCAATTAACAGCATTACATCATGAAAGTGTCAGAATGGAAGATGGAGAGTGGAAGCAAGTGCAACGGGCTGTGCTTGAAAGTGTCAGGCCAGCCTTGATTCAGAAATGCTTTGCCTGGAAGTCAAACTCTGGGTATGGGACTTTGTAAGGACCATCAGCGGAAGAAGTACCAACAGCCTTTTCTGATCATTGTACCTCCTTAGCATTTATGGCTCTAAATTCTCAATCTGAGCTGGATTTTTGTGAGATGGGATCGTCTTTTAACCTGGCAAAGCATAGTTTTCTGTGTGTATGAGAAAAAGGATTATTTTAAGGGCAGTCCTGGCATTAAACAGAGCCTGTCAAATCAAAGACAGACATGGAGGCAGAGACGCTGGTGGTTTGACCCTTGACTTAGAGTCAAAAATACTTAGTTGAAGCCAGGAGAAAATCAGGATTACCAATGGACTGGAAATGAATGTTGTCTGGACCCTGATGGCGAACCTAAAGCCCTACAAAGTGTGGCCGCACCGTCCCCCCACCAACCCACAACATTCATCATCCTCCTTGCTGTCATAAACATGTTAGCCACAATTATTTATTGAGTACATATCAATCACCATGCAGCATCAACAACATGGCACTTGCATGAATGACCTCGTGTAACCTCCACACCTCATGGGACGAGGACATCCTCACCTCTCTGATGTAGATGTGGAAATTGAGGTTGGCAGTTCAGCAACTTGTCCATGGTCCCATTTTCATAAGTGTTAGGGCCAGGATTCAGCTGTGGGACTCTGAAAGTCCAAACAGTGCTTCTCAAGCCTGCTTGTCCCTGGCTCCTGCATCCAAGATGGTTATTTCTGGCCTTATTATTTGTTACCCATGTCCTCTCCTTGCTTCCATTCCCTGCCTGAGCTCTGTCTCCCCACAGAACCTTTAAAAACATCTCTGTAGAGTGTTCTTCCTTTTTTATTAAATCTCTTTAAGAACATTTCTCGGGTAACTACCACAAAGTAGGCTTTGGGTTAGGTATTTTCACTTTGTTTTAGTCCTCAAATGAATCCACCCTATACAAAAAAAGTAGAGACTGCAATTCACTGAGTTCAACAGCATGCAGAATATCACACATGTAAATGATGAATCCAAGACTTGAGTCCACTTGTGCCTTTCTCCCCCAGACAAAATTCACTGCCTTCCTGTCTGGGATTCCCTAGCAGCTTTGCTCAGATTCAACATTCACCATAGTGCTTGGCATTCATAGGCTCTCCAGAAATATTTTTGAACAACGAGTAGATAAATGAATGAATGAATTAGTTTATATTAGGAGGGAATTATAGCTTAGTAGAAAAACATACGGGTTCTGAAACTGGACTGCTAGGGCTCAAATCCAGATTCTGCCACTTTACTAGTCATGGGATCGTAGAAAGATGGGCCTTCCCATCTGTCTCAGTGGCTGGGACAGAGCCACATATCTATCCACAACTAAGCACTGGCAAAGGCATAAAGCTGGCCAAAGCTGCCTCTCTCTTTTGAATATCTTCCATATTTTCTGTCTGAGATTAACAGCATGGGTTCTTCTCTTTTCATTAAAAGGGAATATGCTAGTCTGCATTTTTTTCCCAGAATGGGAAAATGAAAATAATATGGAGAGGGATGGAAGGAGAGAAATGAGATAGGATAAATTTAACAGTTGCTAAGCACTCACTAAGTTTTGGGCCCCAGGTTTCCACACTGATGCCCATTCTTTAATTTAAACCTCCCAGCCACCCTTCAAACAGAGAAGTAATATGGATGCAGAAATGGAATCAGAGAGAATGAATTTAATCTGTCCAAGATCACACAGCTAGTGAATATCTGGCCAAGATAAATGTGCTTCCAAATGCAAATCTAGTGCTTTCTTCATAACAGAATTAGAAATGTGTGTTCTCTTTATGAAATTCAGCATGAGGGGTTGGGGTAAGAATTGGAATACCTAGGAATACAACTCACAAAAAATGTAAGGGACCTCTTCAAGGAAAACTACAAAACACTGCTCAATGAAATAAGAGAGGACACAAACAGATGGAGAAACATTCCATGTTCATGGTTAGGAAGAATTAATATCGTGAAAATGGCTATACTGCCCAAAGTAATTTACAGAATCAACGCTATCCCCAACAAGCTACCATTGAATTTCTTCACAGAACTGGAAAAAACCACCATGAACTTCATATGGAACCAAAAGAGAGCCCGCATAGCCAAGTCAATTCTAGGCAAAAAGAACACAGCAGGGGGCATCACACTACCAGATTTCAAACTATACTACAAGGCTACAGTAATCAAAACAGCATGGTACTGGTACCAAAACAGAGATATAGACCAATGGAACAGAACAGAGGCATAAGAGGCAACACAACGTATCTAAAACCATACAATCTTTGATAAACCTGACAAAAACAAGCAATGGGGAAAGGATTCCCTGTTTAATAAATGGTGTTGGGAAAACTGGCTAGCCATGAGCAGAAAGCAGAAACTGGACCCCTTCCTGACACCTTACACTAAAATTAACTCCAGATGGATTAAAGACTTAAACATAAGACCTGGCACCATAAAAACCCTAGAAGAAAATCTAGGCAAAACCATCCAGGACATAGGAGTAGGCAAGGACTTCATGAACAAAACACCAAAAGCATTGGCAACAAAAGCCAAAATATAAAAATGGGACTTAATCAAACTCCACAGCTTCTGCATGGCAAAAGAAACAGTCACTAGAGTGAATTGGCAACCAACAGAATGGGAAAAAATTTTTGCAGTTTACCCATCTGACAAAGGGCTGATATCCAGAATTTACAAAGAACTCAAACAGATTTACAGGAAAAAAACAAACAAGCCCATTCAAAAATGGGCAAAGGATATGAACAGACACTTTACAAAAGAAGACATATATGAGGCCAACAATCATATGAAAAAATGCTCATCATCACTGGTCATTAGAGAGATGCAAATCAAAACCACATTGAGATACCATCTCACACCAGTTAGAATGGTGATCATTAAAAAATCTGGAGACAACAGATGCTGGAGAGGATGTGGAGAAATAGGAACACTTTTACACTGTTGGTGGGAGTGTAAATTAGTTCAACCATTGTGGAAGACAGTGTGGTGATTCCTCAAGGCCTTAGAAATGGAAATTCCATTTGACCCAGCAATCCCATTACTGGGTATATATCCAAAGGACTATAAATCATTCTACTATAAGACACATGCACACGAATGTTCATTGCAGCACTGTTTACAATAGCAAAGACCTGGAACCAACCCAAATGCCCATCGATGATAGACTGGATTGGGAAAATGTGGCACATATACACCATGGAATATTATGCAGCAGTCAGAAATGATGAGTTCTTGTCGTTTGTAGGGACATGGATGAATCTGGAGAACATCATTCTCAGCAAACTGACACAAGAACAGAAAATCAAATACCGCATATTCTCACTCACAGGAGGGTGATGAAAAATGAGAACACATGGACTCAGGGAGGGGAGTACTAAACACTGGGGTCTATCGGGGGAAAAGGGGAGGGCCAGTGGGGTGGGGGGAGCTGGGGAGGGATATCCTGGGGAAAAATTACAAATGTGGGTGAAGGGGAGAAAGGAAACAAAACACACTGCCATGTGTGTACCTATGCAACTGTCTTGCACATTCGGCACATGCACCCCAAAACCTAAAATGCAATAAAAAATTAAAAATAAAAAGAATTGGAAGTCTGGATAAGACTTGGGAGACAACAAACTTTGACTCCAGGGTGGGTCTTCTGTGACAAAAGGCAGACAGATTCCAGGACACATCATCTGGGAGTGCCCTGCCAAACTTTTGCGTCCCCATATCTGTACCCCACCAAACTAAAAGGTAAAATGAAGAGAGTCTTGATCCTTAAAAAATCCTGAATGTGAAAAAACCCAGCAAGGAGTTAACCATCTCTTTTCTTTTTCCCCAAAAATATAAACCGTTAGGGTGTTTTTTTTTTCTTTCAAGTGATAAATTTGAGTCTAAAACACAAAGTGGAGAACATTATGTAGAAAGTGCTTATTTTCTTGTGATGTTTGATAGGAATTAGGATTGGCAAACCCCAAACTCTGTTTCCCCTTTCACGCAGCCTGTCATTTTTGTCAAACAAGAAGCTGATTAAGTTTCAATCAAAAAACAAAAAACTCCAAAACGATTCTTCTTGAAAAAGCAGTGGCTTTAGAAATTACCCCATGGAAAATACACTTACTGCTGAGCATGTGACTTCACTCAAATGCCAGCGTGCCCTTTCTGTTTAAACAGTGAGTGTTGGGAACATGCTGACCATCCTAATTTAATCCCACCCTTGACAAATGGGAGAACCTTGTTAACTATTGACATCAAAATTGAGTATTCACACTATGTATGTGGGGGAGATTCCCTTTTAGTAAATGTATTTCAGGCCAGTCATTGTGAGTGGATAGAGGAGGAGATTCTATCAGGAGCCAACTGGATGGGTGGAAGGGAGAAAACTTGTGGCTTGTTGTAAAAATGGCCAGGTGTTTTTTTCTTTCACTATCCATGACCTTTCATAGAGCCTTCCCAAACGGTCTCTGGACTGCCTATGTGACTTGCTTTGGTCAAAAAGACCTACGCTGATGCTCAGAAAATGAATGCACATTGGGCTGGCCCTCTCTGGCCACTCTTGAGACCTTTGTGACCAGCACTTTGTAAATGAGGCCAAGCCAGCCTATTGGGTGATGAAAGATACATAGTTAAGTCATTCCAGTAGCAATGGCTGACTTTGCGCCAACCATGAGATGTGTGAGTTAGGCGATTCTAGACCACCCAGCCTCGGCCAAACCATGCCCAATGAGAACCTTCCAGCCAATGAGTCATGAATCTCAGAAAAATCATGAGAAAGTATATAAATGTTTATAGTTACGGAAGTTTGGGGTTGGTCTTTCATGCATCAAACACCAACCTCTCCACCAGTCTTATCTTTGCTCTCTAGATTCCAGCTTCAGTTTGTCGACTAGGATAGGGGGAGGAGGTTCTAACCAGAATTCAGAATCCCATCTTTTTGAGATCTATCACCAGAGGTTTTCAGGCATAGAGCCTGTATTTAGCAATTTCAATTTCACAAAGACAAGCCTTGTTTACATGGCTTGTCTTCCCGCAATCCACATGCGGCTTTGACACAAGATTTAAATTCTCTATCACCAGCTATTGAAGTTTTCTCTTTTAAGAGCTGGGTTATTTTGCTTCTGCCTTACCATTTGACTATAACCCAGCCAGTTGTCAGTTTATAAAGCTCAGTCCTGGTGCTGCCAGGTAGAAGGGATTCTGTCTGTTAAGTAGAGTGGCAGGTGAGACATCAGGGTACACAAGTCTCTTCTGTTTTGAATTATTGCAAAATTATTGCTCTCATCACCCTTGCTCCCCAAGATTTCTCTTTTTCTCACCTCTGAAATTCTCCTGTGTTATACTGAACTATGTTGAAGGGCTGAAGATTCATGTACTTGAGCCTTCTTTTCTTTCAGCACCCTAGGTATGCTTCCTGGGTACAGCAGTCCACTGTCTGCATCTTCCCACTCCCAGGAAATCCGAGTTCTGGTTTGCTTTGAGGAGCTAGCTTTTACTGATAAAAACTGGCATGAACAACCAGTCAAATCTAGGAGATCTCATTCTGCCTTCATTACATGAGGCCTAGATATCATCATAATTAAATGTGTTCTCCTGAAATTAAACCAGATTTTATTCTAAAGTCATACCCTTGCCTTTGAAAGTCCCCCAAATTGTGCACTCAAACAGGTTAGGAAAACTCATCAAACCCACACAGTTCTGAAGGTTCTCTGAATACCAGAAAAGTCCTAAATTTCCTGTGAAGTGAGGAAGACAGGCTGCAAGCCCCAGACCAGATCAGCCCATTTCCATACGTTACTGGTCACTTATGTTGTCCTGCTGGTGGCCAGCTCTGCTCATCTCTGGCCTCACTGCAGACTGCCTCCTTGAACTCAGTCAGGAAAGTACGTCAACTCTAAGCTCCCCTTCATTTCTGGCTTTACTCCCTTTTTGTTATTAAAGGAAAGTAAAATAAATGTACTCTGAGGTTTCTCGGGGGATGTTTCATTTCTTCTTCTTGTAAAGTACAGAGTGTCCCAGTAACAACATGGAAAGAACACCATTATAATAAATGAATGATGCCTGCTTATTAGTTAGTGGAGAAGAAAAAAATGGTGTTCTGGAGGCCTCGAAGACCCCTAGCCTTCATTTCCAGGGCAGAAGGAGAAAACTCCAGCTATGAATCCAAAGAATTCCAGTTTTGTTATGGGTATGACATCATGTTGCTGCTTGTCCATACCATGGCTATTTTTGAGATGCCTGAAGAAAGAGGGCATCCAGTGTCTGGCCCCAGACAACATCTAAGACAGAAGCTTCTATAGGACCAGTTTTGGAGGGCTCACTTCTGCCACAGTTCTATTAATTCTTTTATTAGATCATTTCTCAAAAGCATTGTAGCTTGAGTCTTGAAACTAGAATGGTTTTAGGTGACAAAACCACTGAGGTCAAGTCTGCAAGTGAAAAGTGCTCTGTATCTTAGGGAGGAAGCTCTTTTAGCATCTACCTTTCTTTAGTTTTTGCTTTAGGTGAGCCTGTCCTCAATTTAGTGTACAGAACTTGAATATTTCCCCCTGAAACCCAGTAGGAAATATTCTCAAGAGAATATACTGGAATCCGTTGAGACCGATTGACACTTCTCTTCATGTTCTCATGTCCACACACACGTCCACACACATATGCATGCATGCAGTTTCATACACACATACATACACATGTGCATGCATACACATAACCCCTTACACACATAGGCACATGTGCATGCACACAGTTTCACACAAGTGCATGCACACACATAGGTTCATACACACATGTACATACACACAGCTCCACATACACATGTGCACACACATGCATGAACACACAGGTCCATAAAGACATGTACACACACATGTGTGCACACAGGTTCATACACACATATATGCACATCTGCATGCACACACCAGCCCATATACATATGTGCACACACATCTGCATGATACACCCATGGCCACACACATGTGCATGCACACAGGCCCACACACATGCACACACACCTGCGTGTACACACATGTCTACACATGCATGTAAATACATATACACAGGCTCATCCACATGCATACACATGTGCATGCACACAGGTCTATGCACACACATGTATATGCATACACACATGTCCACACACATCTACACACACATGCATGCACAGGCCCACACACATCTGCATGCCATGTATACACACGCATACACATATATGTGTGCACAGAGGTTCATATACAAATACACATGTGCATGCACACAGGTTGATACATGTGCACACATGTGCATGCCTACATACAGGTCCAAACTTGTACACACATACATGCACACAGGTCTATACATGCATGTACACATATATGCATGCCCATGGACACAAAACTGATATTAGTTTATTCAGCAGACATTTATATCATTTCCCAAGTGCCAGCCACTCCTTTATGTTCTTCTATTGACTCACCTAGTAATTATAACCACCCTATGGGGTAGGCCATTTCACAGATGAGAAAACTGAGGCTCAGTAAGTTTAAGTAATTTGTCCACTGTAATACAATTAGTAAAGGGGAGAGCCATGGTTTGAGTCCAGGTAGCCTGGCTGCAGATTTGTTCTTTTCCCTTTTTTTCTTTTTATTAGGGCAGGGTCTTGTTTTCTCACCTAGGCTGGAGTGCAATGGTGCAATCACAGCTCACTGTAACCTTGAATTCCTGGGGTCAAGTGAGTCTCCCACCTCAGCCTCTCGAGTAGTTAGGACAACAGACACACACCACCACATCTGGCTAATTCTTTAGTTTTTGTAGAAACTGTATTTCACTACACTGTCTATGCTGGTCTTGAACTTCTGGCCTCAAGTGATCTTCCCATTTTGGCCTCCCAAGTAGCTAGGACTATAGGCATGAGCCACTGCTCCTGGCCCAAAATCAGTTCATATATATATATATATATATATATATATATATTTATATTTAATTGCATTTTAGGTTTGGGGGTACATGTGAAGAACATGCAAGATTGTTGCATAGGTACATACATGGCAATGTGATTTGCTGCCTTCCTCCCCATCACCTATATCTGGCATTTCTCCCCATGTTATCCCTCCCCAACTCCACACCGCCCACTGTCCCTCCCCTAGTTCCCCGCAACAGACCCAAGTGTGTGATGCTCCCCTCTGTGTCCATGTGTTCTCATTGTTCAACACCCGCCTATGAGTGAGAACATGCGGTGTTTGATTTTCTGTACTTGTGTCAGTTTACTGAGAATGATGGTTTCCAGGTTCATCCATCTGTTCTTTTACATACTAGCTGTTACTGCCATCTTTGAATTAGAATGGCCACTTCTGCTCTTCCATTTTATTCTCTCTGTCATTTCTTATAACAAAGACCTCACTCTAACATGTGTGCAGGAGACACTGGCTGCAGTGCACTCTTCGATTTAAGTACTCAGATGCTGTAAATACTGTTTCCCTTAGGGTCTTTGTAAATATTGGTTTCACATAAAACTGTGCCTCCTCACAGAGGGGAATGTAGGGGATGACACATCTTGCCTTTTTTTCCCTACACTTTATGAGTAGTTATAGTTTAAGATTCATTGGGATACACTTTACCAGTGGGAAGAATCCCTGTGGTAAGGTGCATGCCAAGCTCAACACTGCCTCTCTCCATCCTTCCACCTCCCTTTGCCTCACTTCCTCACAGGTTGTTGCTGGATGACTGATTATCTCACCCTCATTCCCAGCTAACACACAGGAGGGTCGCCTCTCTTCATCATCTGGAGTTTTCACTCCTCATTTAGGTCAAATTGCCAAGTCACAGACTTTCACAATTTTCAATTGTGTATGTTGCCTGACATTGACTAACATCTCTCTATGAAGACAAGGATCATTGTCTATTTTGTTTTTCTGTGTGTGTCTAAGTGTGTTTTCTCTCTTTCATCATTGTGTCCCCACCATTCCGCATAGTATTTGGCACCTAGTGTGTATTAAATAGGTTTTGGATACATACATGAATTTAAAAAGGATTTCATTATTTAATGCACATAGTATTCAGCAGCCCTACCCTTATAGTGGCTGCAGTCTGGCAGGGGAGACAGGTGGGTAACTTAAACATCAAAACAGAGTGTGATAAATGCTTTGATAGTTAACTATGCATATACACAAAAATATACTACTCATACCAACAAACTTGAATTACACACACACACACACACACACACACACACACACACACACGTAATTATAATGCTGTTAAGGTGTTTAATCCCAAGTTTATCACTAGGGATTGGAAAAAGTCTTGGCTAGGAATGGTGAATACAAACATTTCTCCTCTAATCTGACCAAATTTACTTTATTTCCTTGTGAATTTTTTGATCCTCTGCTTCTTATCTCATTAACGGGAGATAGGAAGCTGATATCAGATTTCTGTCTTACTTCAGAGAATTCTCAGTCTCTGTGTATGAAATGGCTTACCTCCCAGAATTAGGAATGCAAAGTGTTTTCCTACCTATAGCAATTTATGTTCCTATTTACTACTGTACAGACCTAAGCTAATGATGAGCTCTAAGGAAGTTCATTCCTCTCTGACCCCATAATAAAATATGCAAGTGGACTCCAGTGATAGCCTCTTTTTTGCTGTGCCACTTAGGACCTACAGTCAGGGATGATGTTTAGTGCTTTGCCCTAGATGTTACGTGGGGCAGAACATCAAAATTTTCCCTTGTTACTCATGAAGATCAGCATGGTGTAGGTTGCTTTGGACCACACTAAATACTGTTACCTGGGCCGGGCATGGTGGCTCACGCCTGTAATCCCAGCACTTTGGGAGGCCGAGGTGGGTGGATCACGAGGTCAAGAGATCGAGACCATCCTGGTCAACATGGTGAAATCCCATCTCTACTAAAAAAAAAAATACAAAAAATTAGCTGGGCATGGTGGCTTGTGCCTGTAATCCCAGCTACTCAGGAGACTGAGGCTGGAGAATTGCCTGAACCTAGGAGGCGGTGGTTGCAGTGAACCGAGATCGCGCCATTGCAGTCCAGCCTGGGTAGCAAGAGAGAAACTCCGTCTCAAAAAAAAAATACTGTTACCCTTGCCTGGAGGAGTCTGGTTTTGCTGTTAACAACTTATTTCCCACCGAGGTGTGTGGAAGGTCTGGGGTAGAGCTGGCTGAGCTAACTCAGCAGGAAATTGTTTTATGAAAATACAAATTGTCATAGCACACAATAGGTGTTCATATTTAGCTTTTTTCTGGTTCTTGCGTACCTTAGTTTTCTAAAGTTTTGCTCGAATCTTCATTCTTCTTCACTCTATCTCCTGCATCTTTTGATTTGGAGACATTTTCTACAGTACGGATTTCTCCTTTGGCTCCAGTTTCTGGGCATTCAGGCTTAACTCAAGCAAACCCTTTGATTTATGGCAGTAAACATGTGTGGGATTTAATTGATTTGAATTTAATTGCATTTAACCAAAGCAATTACATTTTACATGTAAATACATAAGGAGAAGAGTCTGAAGAGAAAAGAGCTTTCTCCACACCAGTGAACATGTGCTTGTGCCACGACTCCAAGCACCAAACAACTGTGCATGAACATGAGTGTGTGCTCTGCAGGTATGGCACGCATGTCTAGGCTGTGTGCCTGAGGCATGACACAGTTATTTACCTTGCATGTATTTTCTGATTCTTCTTTCTACTCTACTGTTCTTCATGGTGGTCATGCATCCAAGACCAGGCAATGAGTCATGACTGGCCTAAGCTACTGATTCTCAACCAAGGGACAGTTTCATTTCCCAATGGATATTTGGCAATGCCCAGAGACATTTTTGGTTATTAGAAATGGAGGAGAAAATTGCTGCGAACATCATTAGGTAGAGTCCAGGAGTGTTCCTAAATACCTTACAATTCACAGGCCAGCTCCCTACAACCTACAACAAAGAATTATTCATCCCCAAATGATAATGCTGAGGTTGAGGAGCCCTACTCTAAGACCATCACAATCATTCTCACTTTTTTATGTCTTCCTTTCTAACTAAGGGTGGCCATGTGACCCAATTCTGGTCAAGAAGATGTAAGCTGACATTATTTGTTGATAGATTACATCTAAGTATTTGCTTTGCTCGTATAGGGACAACAAGACTGAAAAACAGTTTTTTCTTTCTGTCTCACTTTGGTCTCAGACATAACAACTGAAACTTCAGCGGCTATCTTGCAACCATGAGGAAAAGCCCAAAAGAATCAGAGCAGTCTCACTCTTTCCATGTGGGAGCTGTTGAATCAAATCTAACAACAACTTAACCTCTATTGCTGTAAAAAACTCCAAACTGATGGAATCTCACTTGTTGAATGGCTTAGGTTATAATCTCTAAGAATACTTCTGATTAATACAGAATGAGAGAGTGCGTGTGGAGGAGAAAACATAACATGCACGTTCCTCATCTCACAGCCCTCCCAGCCTGCTCCCACTGCATAGAGGAGTGTAGGAGAATAAAGAATTCCACTTCCTCTCCAGTAAAAGCAAAATGTCAGGGCATAGCATTCTGGTTCCAGTGAAGAAGTCATAAGACTGTGTCAGGGAGTCAGGAACTAAGCAAAGGGATCTGAAATTGAGGACCCTTGAGGGCATACCAGTTACTTTAGGAAAAAGCCTCATGCGTTTGCTGCCCATCCACTGAAACTGCAAGGAAATATGACAGTTCAGTGGGTACAAGTGTACCAAGCGTTCTCCTGGAGCTGACTTGGGGGTCAGAGGCAGCCAGGATTTTAGTTGAGGAGCTTCAACTCACAAGAGGTTTGGAAAGCAGGAGTTAGATGAGAAATCTCATCCAGGTGTAGGACTATGTTCCTCAGTGGGCAGTTCCTACAGAGTTTTCCAACGGCAACCAGACAGATTAGAACTCTATTTTATTTCAGATGTGTGGGTGGGGAGATCCAGAGATGCTCCTTCGCCTTGAGAAGAGTTGGATATTACAAAACTCTGTGAGCTCTTTAATAAGCAAAAATGACTCCATCTTGAAAATGTCCTCATCACCGAGGTGTGTGGAAGGTCTGGGGTAGAGCTGGCTGAACTAACTCAGCAGGAAATTGTTTTATGAAAATACAGACTCCTACTGAGATTGCTTGTATTTCAGACTTAATTTAAACAGCTGCAGAAACATCATTCATGGGTGTGAATCAAAATGATACAATTTGCCATCCTTTCTCTTGAGGAAGACACTGGCTTCTCTCAAGGGCTCTTTAGAATTAAATTTCTTGACCTGCCATGAAAAAGTTGCTTCCTTGGCCTCAACCATTTTTGTCTGCAGCAAACACATTATCCTTCACAGCAGTGGTTTTCTCTGTCAGTGTAGGATGAGGTGTTCTGAAGTCTGGGGTGACTGTCAGTCCCCAGATGTAGAACAGAGGGAAGTTGGAGTGGGTGGAACTTGTTTACTTCCTGCAGGGCTCTGCAGCTGGATTCCTACCAGCTATGGATTTGGAGTGCCTGCTACAATTTCATTCCAGCTGCCAGTGGATGTGGCGAAGTGTTCCCATCTTACCCATATCTTGCCATCTCAAGGCTCTGGAAAAAGACCAGGACAAGGGCAATGTGAAATCATTACTGAAGGAAATCACCTATTATAATTTTCAGCAACTGATGCTTCAAAGAATGGGTTAGGACTGGTGTTATTGCACAGGAGAAGAGTAGAGAAAATCTGAACCTATTCACTCCCCTAATTATAATCACTTTGAGTGATTAGATACACCAGACACTCAGCACCTACCACTTCGTGGCAGTCATGGTGTGAAGTGCTTTGCATGCATTTGCTCATGGAATTCTTACCACACCAACACAACCTGCACAATAAGAAAACTTTGAAATGAAGATAGTAAGTGAGTTGTCCAATTTTAGTTGGTAAGGTTTGATCTTAGGGAATCTGGCTCCAGAAATTGCTTTCTGAAAAACTCTGGTACCTGGTCACCTGCTCCATCTGACTTTGGTTTTGGAGAAATCCCAGTGCTAAAGTTGCCAGGGTACACCTGTAGTTCATGTTAGATATAAAGCCTTTATTCAAGTAAATTGCTGGAAGAGAGTAATTTGTTTTCATTGTCTGCTTTGATTTTCAAGTTATAACAAAATATTCAGATTCTTATCTTTGTGCAGGGCAAAGGCAAAGAAACTATATTACATTCTGATGACCACAGAAAAGCAGATTGCCATTTGGAAGGGAGACGACACTGATTTTTCTGCTATTGTTTTATGCCAGGTCTAACCATGACTTTGGGCTTCCAGGACAGAGGTAATGAGGTAAAAGTCAATATGGCCTTCTCTACAAGCTACATAGATGCTGTGGCCTGAACAGGCTGAGGGAAAAGGATGAGCATTCACCTCAGGCGGATAAAAGAAACGGATGCCTCGAATTACCATCTAAGAGGGAATTGGGATTTGCACAGGTCTGGAATAACTGTAATAATTATAAAGTATGTAACATCCTTATATTTCTTTTTCCCTACTATTTATTTTTCTGATTTTCTTATCCGCCCTGCTGGAGTCAGTGTCTGATTCCCTGCTTCTTTCTATGAATGCAAATAACACACACCGGATAAAGACAGGCATCAGTGAGGTGGTCTGTAACACCTTTCAGTGTAATGCAGAGTAGAGGAAATGTCTATGGATAAGATAAGTTGGGTTTTCTGTTTGTTAGAAAACAATGGCTGTTCCTACACTTCAGTGAAATATGTCATTCATTCATGGCTCCATCTGTCTATTCCATTTATCCCTCCATCCATCCATCCATCATCTATTCATCCATCCATCCATCCATCCATCCATTCATTAATCTACCCATCTATCTATCCATCTCTTAACAACTGTTCACTAAATGTTTACTCTGTGTTGGTAATGAGGAGACCAAAGTTAAGGCAGAGTTTCTGCTCTCTTAGAGCATATTATCCAGGAAGGAAGACAGAATTATTATCAAATATGCAATGAATAATACACATATCCCATTGGAATAAGAGTTATGCAGAGAAGTTAAGTGAGGTACTGTGTTAGAGAGTGAGGTTAGATTGTGTCAGGAAAGGCTTCTTGGAGAAGTTAATATTGTGGCCGTGATCTCATGCTGAGAAGAAACCATCAATATGAAGCACAGAGCGAAACACATTCTAGGCCGGAGAGCTGCTCACACAAAAGCTATGAGGCTGACTCTTCCAAGAATATATGAGACACTGAAGGAAATCCAGTGGTCAGCAGCACATGAGGCAAGACAGATAGTGAGACACGAGGTCAGAGAGGTAGAAAGTGTCAGGAATCATAGGGTTTCCAAAGCTAATCTGCGGAATCTGATTTTTGTTCTAAGCCTAATTGGAAACCACTGGCAGATTTAAGCCTGAGCATGGTATGATCTGTTTAATGTTTCAGTAAGACTTCTATGTCTGGTGTATGGATGGGGAATTGTAAGAGGAGCAGGAACCAGAGCGGGCATTAAGAGGGCTTTTGCTACAGCTGTGAGAGAGGCAGGACAGCTTGGGGTGGTCTGCAGAATTTAGAGATGTGTGGCAGTGGGCAAATTATGGAGAAGCAGAGATAGAAGTGGGAGGATGGGCATGTCATACATACAGTAGTGGAAACCATGAGCCCTTCTTTCAACAACAACAACAAAATGTGTTGAACACTTGCTTTGTGATGCACCCGGAGTGCAAATATTAGTAACTTAAAATCCCTGACCTCAAGGAACCCAAAATCCTGGTGGGGAAGACTGGGATATAAACATAAAATTAAAATAGATTTTAATAAATACTGCAATCAAGGGATATACACGGGGGCTAGGAGAGCCCAAAGTAAGGACTGATTAACTCTGTTTTAAAATTAAATAATGTCAGCCTTTTGACAGACATTATTTTTATTGAATTCTATCTATTGGTCTACTGAGTTGGATTAATGTAAAGAAAACTCAATAAAATTTATGTCAGTCAAATGTTTGGGTTCATGTTCTGGACATAAATTATTTGATAACTCTGGACTACTCACTTTTATTTTCTCCCCATCTATCAAACAGTTTAAGTCATTACTACCTTCAAGTTTGGACCCAGGAACAGACTGTGACAGTCACATCCTAGTATCACCATCTCAGTGACTTCTGGGGGTAAAGTAGTGAGTTTGTGGGAGCCAGCTGGGGATAGGTTGCTGATTCTCTAGGGCCCATTGATGATAAGGAGGTTTCACGATTTCCACTATGTTTATCAGAAATAAAGTATACTATTACATACAGACAAATCATTTCGATATGCAGTTTTATGATTTTTAGAAAACATAAAAACATTTTACTATCACTGATATCAAGATATCAAACATTCATCTCAAACCCCAAAAATGCACCTCCTTCTTCAACTCCTGGCAGTCTCTGATCTGTTTTCCTTCCTATCGTTTTTGCCTTTTCCTGAATGTCATCTAAATGGAATCATGTAATTTGAAACTGTTTGAGTGAACTTCTTTCACTCAGCATCATGTATTTGAGATTCATCCAGTTGTTATTCGTGTTAGTAGTTCATTTTCTTTATTGCTGAGTAGCATTCCATTGCATGGATGTGCTACCGCTTGTTTATCAGTTCTGCAGTTGAAAGACACTGGGGTTGTTTGTAATTTTTGAAAATGATAGATGAAGCCACTGTAACAGTAATTAGGGTATTTTTTGTTTGTTTTTAATAAACGTTAAGTTTTTATTTCTCTCAGGTAAATATCTAGGAGAGAAACTGCTGGGTCACACAGTAAGTATATGTTTAACTTCTTAAGAAACTGTCATACTGTTTGACAAAATGGCTGTGTAATTTTGCATTTCTGCCAGCAATTCACAAGAGTCCCAGGTGCTCTGCAAAAGTGCTAGCACTAGTGTCAGAGTTTTTTCATTTCAGCTGTTTTAGTGGGTACATCATTGTGCTTTTAATTGGCATTTTCCTAATAAACCAGTGATGCTGAACAACCCTTCATGTCCTCCTTCTATATATGATGCATCATATAAATGTTCCTCCTTGTTATTTAAATACTAATATGTGTTTAACCTACCCTTTACAGTGCTAGAGACACAAAAATGATTAAGCCCCAGTGTCTGACCTCCGGAAGGTCCAGTCTTGTAATGCAGATAAATAAATTACAACTGTGAATGTAATGTGAGTGGTTCTGTGGAAATTCCCTGTAAGGTAATATTATAACCTTTTAGGACAATTGGGAAAATCCTCAGAAATTCTGTGAGGTCTTTAGAATTTAACTTTGAAAGGCAGACTGGGAGAGGAGCTATGGAGAGGGGATCCCCAAGGAGAGACAGTAATTAAACTTCGATGGCAGAGATGGTGAAGACACTGACAATACAAGGAGAAAAAAGGAATACAAATATGTGAGGAACAAAGATGGAATAATAAAAATCACAGAGCAGGGCCAGGCATGGTGGCTCAAGCCTATAATCCCAGCACTTTGGGAGGCCAAGGTGGGTGGATAACAAGGTCAAGAGATCGGGACCATCCTGGTCACCATGGTGAAACCCTGTCTCTACTAAAAATACAAAAAATTAGCTGGGCATGGTGGTGCATGCCTGTAATCCCAACTACTCGTGAGGCTGAGTCAGGAGAATTGCCTGAACCCAGGAGGCGGAGGTTGCGGTGAGCTGAGATCCCACCATTGCACTCCAGCCTGGGTAACAAGAGCGAAACTCCGTCTCAAAAAAAAAAAAAAAAAAAAAAAAAAAATCGCAGAGCAGAATAGAGATCCGTATTAGTAAGGGAGGCTGCCTGTAGGTAGGTAGGAGATGATGGTAAAAATATGAGTGAATCAGAAGGAAGAACATTGAGGAGACTTAACTGAACATACAGTTGATCCAATGTTATCTGCTGAGCATGAGGAGAAATGAGGCATGATTCAGGCTTGAATGAAACAGATGAGAAGTAGGCTGAGACTCAGAGTCTTTTCTGACTACATTTTCATCCACAGTCTTGTCCTCCTGCCCTGACTTCACATCCAAGAGCATCCTGATAGGTAAAGGATGAAATAGTTTCCCCCAGAGCTGGAATCCTTCCTTCCTCCTCTGGATCTTGTGCTGCTGCCCGCATGCCATGCTTCATGCTGGGTGGCAGCCAGCTGGACAATCTGCATCCTCTTTCCACAACTATGAACACATCGCCATGTTTGTCTTCAGCTGGCTGCCAGCTCAGAGGACCCTGAATGTGGAAGGTTTGTGGGGCACCTCCCAACACCTTCTTCACTGGAATAATCATTATATAGGACTAGAATGGGATGAGGGCAGGAACCTGCCTCAGAGTGCTCAGTCCCCCATGCAGAGTGCAGCCTATTGGTTGTTAAGTGACTCTGTTGTTCACAGAATCTCAGTTCCATATTGCAAAGACAAAAGGATGATGCAGCAGAAGAAAGTCTAGAGAGTGGTGGTGCAGTAACTACTTTCACCAGGAACAAGAGTCAGGCAGAAAAGCGAGGCACAAATGCTGCAGCCATCAGAGACCTGAGCTGAGGGTTCGGACCACTCAGTACAACCACGAGATCGCCCAAACTCACTGAAGATGCCTTCCAATTATTTCTAGGAACCATGCTCTGTGACAGCAATGCATAACAAGATGGCATAACTTACAGTCTCAGAAGAAAGGTACAATTTGGATTTGTAGCTGATTCCAAAACATGAAGCTTTTGCACTGTCTTAGGTGTAAATATGTATGAGATAGAACTATGATTAGCTAATATTTACTGAATCCTTTCTATATGTCAGCCGCCCCATTAAGCATTTTATTTTCATTAAATGTATTGTTTGGCCTTTGAAAGAGTCATTCAAGTAAAATTTATTTCTCCATTTTAAAGATGTGAAAACTAAGCCTTAAGGAGGCCAAATAACTTGTTCATGGTCAGAGCTAGAAAGTGAAAGAACTGGGATCCACATCTAGAGGGAGAATCAATTACAGAAAGTGCATTCCTAATCTCCGCATGAGTTGTCTCCTTGTGATGGAGAACAGGCATCTCTGAGGCACTGTACAGATTTCCTCACATTGAAATGAGATTACAGTGACATTTCAGAATTAAGTGGTCAATCATGTTGGGCTTGAGAATATTTTGAGCAACAAATGCCACTGTCTTTATGACCTGGCTAACTGAAAATAAATAGAAAATCAGATTATTTTTATAGATAATGAATTTTTATGCTTATATACCAGTATAAACCAAGAAGCTCTGATTAAAAAAAAAAATCAAACAATCAGGAACTCCTAGAACTAACAAAGGACAATAGCAATGCATGATCTGTATATTCTGTGTATATATAGAGAGAAAAATCCACAACTTCCTTAAGTATCTAATGGCAAAAAAACAGCTATAAATGGGAATCGGGGAGATTGCCCTACTCACACAAGCAACAAAACTCCTACTACTTAGGAATAAACTGAAAAATGAAGGTACTTGACTCACTAATAAAACCATAACATCTTAATGAAGGGCATTAAGATAAAGAAATAGAAAGATGTAACATATTATTAGAAAGAAAGGGTTCTATTTAAAACCACAGCAAATCTCCCCAAATTACCATATATATTTAATGCAATCTCAGTGTGTCTCCTTGATCATATTCCACTCTTTGCCTACATTCTCCAGATTTCTGAGATAAACTCTATCCTAAAAGTTTAATATTCATATTGATATTTGTATTTGTATAGACACAGAAGAAGATATTATCTAGATTAAGATTTAGAACATTCCAGTGCCCTTGCAGGTTGTCTTATGTTCTCTTCATTAGTTAACCTATTATGGCCGCTATCACGACAGATAAGTTTTTACTGTTTTTCAATTTCATGCAACTGGCATTATTCATAATTGTCTTTGTTCACTCAACTTTAAGTCTATAAGATGCATTTTGCTTTGTATATAGCCATAATTTATTTTCATTGCTGTGTAATATTCCATTGTTAATGTATCTATTCCACTTTGGGTTGTTCTCAGTTTGGGGCTATTATAAATAATGTTTCTATAAAGATGCTGTTGTTGGATATGAACACAGATTTGTGTTATATCTGTGTGTGTGTGTGTGTGTGTAATATATAGACATATGCTGTATATGTAAAACACAAATATATATGTGTATATATTTGAAAGATAAATTGGTTGTACATAGGGCATAAATTGTAGGTAATGTGTAGCTTTAACAGGCACTTCTCAAGAGCTTTTCATTGCTGCCAAAGAGTAAGTATGAAACCCAGTTGTCACACATTCTTGAAAGGTATTATTGTCAGTCCTTTCAATTTTAGCTACTGGATGCTGCTGGCATCTAGTCAGTAGAGGGTTGCTGTTCAACATCCCACAGTGCGTAGCACAGCTCTCATAACAAACAATTATCTGGTCTCAACTATCAATAGTGATGAGCTTGAGAAACCCTGGCCTACCCTAAACTTCTGAAGATATTTTCTTCTAGAATCTGTGTTGTTTTTCCTTGAACATTGGATTCTATGATTCATCTCAAATTAAATGTGAGAGGTAACAGTCAAAGCTCATTGTTCCAAAGATATATAGCACTGATCCTGCATATTTATTAAAACGATTATACTTTCCCCACTAAAATAATACTTTGTTTTTTTATTGCTGGGAGACCATAAATGTGTAGATTCAGTGGGGTATGGGGAATCTGGATCTTCTATTTATTTTTCTATGTATCTATTGATATGGTTTGTCTGTGTCCCCACCCAAATCTCATCTTGAATTGTAGTTCCCATAGCCCCATGTGCTGTGGGAGGAATCTGGGTGGGATGTGACTGGATCATGGGGGTGTTTTCCCCCATGCTGTTCTTGTGATACTAAACTCTCAGGAAATCTGATGGTTTCATAAGCATCTGGCATTTCCCCTGTTTGCACTCATTCTCTCTTCTGCCCTGTGAAGAGGTGCCTTCTGCCATGATTATAAGTTTCCTGAGGCCTCCCTAGCCATGTGGAACTGTGAGTCAATTAACCCTCTTTTCTTTATAAATTACCCAGTCTTGGATATTTCTTCATAGTAGTGTGAGACTAGACTAATACATTTATCCTTTGCTGAGAGCACAGTATATTCATTTCTGAAACTTCACATTAAATCTTGATATATGGTCATCCAAGTTTATTTTTACTAAGATTTAAGAGCATAGATCTTTTCTAGGTTTATTGAACAATGTTGTGTAGTTTTCAAAGTAGAGGTCTTGCATATATCTTTTGTTAATTTAGACAGTCATATGTCTGGATTAGGTGCTATTGAAATAATATTTTTAAAATTTTATATTCTACTCTCATTTTCTAGCTTATAAAAACAAAATTTATTTTTGTATATGGACCATATATCCAATAAACTTGCTAAAATCATTTCTTACTTCCATTAATTTTTTTGAGTCTTTCATTTTTCTATATAGAGATGTTTTCTATGAATAATCATGATTTTTTTCCCAGCATTCACAGATCATATTTATTCTACTTGCTTTTTTTTATTTTTTTAAGTTAGGCTCTCCATGCAGCAGCAAAGAGCCTAACTCAATTTGCTGAGGGGTATCTTGGAAAAAGTCTACGGTTAGTGGTAAAATATTAATGGTTTACTTCAGAGATAAGAAACGAATAAGAATATCAATCATCATCACTTCAACTCAACATTGGATGTTCTAGTCAGTGGAATAAAGCAAATAAAAAATATGATCTATGATGATTAGCTTTTTTCATATGTTTGTTAGCTGCATAAATGTCTTCTTTTGAGAAATGTCTGTTCATATCTTTCACCCACTTTTTGATGGGGTTGTTTGCTTTTTTCTTGTGAATTTGTTTGAGTTTTTTGTAGATACTGGATATTAGGCCTTTGTCAGATGGGTAGATAATTTTTCCCATTCTGTTGATTATTGGTTCACTCTAATGATAGTTTCTTTTGCTGTGCAGAAGCTCCTTAGTTTAATTAGATCTCATTAGTCTATTTTGGCTTTTGTTGCTGTTGCTTTTGGTGTTTTATTCATGAAGTCCATGCCCATGCCTATATCCTGAAAATTTACTCCAGATGGATTAAAGATTTGAACACGAGACCTAACACCATAAAAACCCTAGAAGGTTCACTGTTATAAAACAAGGAAGAAAGGAAATGATTTTGTTTCTTCCACTTGCCTACTTAAGCCTTTTTGGCCACCTCAATATGAACCAAAAATAAGTTATCCCAGGTACCAGAAAGAGAAGTCCTATAAATAACCAGATTTTCACATGACTTATATTCTCACTTTCTCTAATTTTCTGTGAATATTAGCTCCTTAGAAAGGGCTTTCCTGTCCACTTCATCCATTTTTCCTCATCACAAATCATTTCCTAACATTTTACTTTAACTTTAGATAACTCTTTTTGTAAACTGTTCATTGTTTCTGATACCTTGCATAATTGAAATCAAGGGCTTTTTAAAAATCTATTTTAAGGTTTCCTCTTTTAACAATAATTTTTTAAATGTGCTTCAGGCTACATACTTTCTTCAGAAAATACATTAATTAAACCTGAAAATACTTCTTCTGAAAATGTAGTTTTTTTTCCTGTGAAAATATATAGCTTTAGCTGTGACCCATAGTTTTTTTTTAATAAGGGTTTATTTTTCCCATTCATGCTTTAAATATAATTTTTGACTTACATTTTCACCTTTATAATCAGATGTTGCTAGAAAAATTTTTTTAAATAAAAAATGAGCTAGTTATGTTTTTTAGGTGCATAGACATCATTTGTTATTGAGTTTAATCTTGGGGGAGAGAAAGCTATGATCAAAAGTGAGGCCTATAAAATATCTCTTTTGGACATATATTAAGATTTTTTTGTAGCTAAGTATATTAGTTTTCTTTTACATTGTTCCAAGGACATTAAAAGGATATATATTTATATTTCAAGATAGTATATTGTGGCTGGGTGTAGTGGCTCACCCCTGTAATACCAGCACTTTGAGAGGCAGGCAGATCACGAAGTCAGGAGATGGATGCCATTCTGGTCAATATAGTGAAACCCCCTCTCTACTAAAAATACAAAAAAGTAGTTGACCATGGTGGCATATGCCTGTAATCCCAGGTACTCGGAGGCTGAGGCAGGAGAATAGCTTGAACCAGGGAGCTGGAGGTTACAGTGAGCTGAGATTATGCCACTGCACTCCAGCCTGGTGAGAGTGAGACTTGATCTCAAAACAAAAAAAAAAGAAAGAAAGAAAAAGTACATTCTATACAAATCTATTAAATTGTGTTTATTGAGAGTGAGAGTGAGACTTGATCTCAAAAAAAAGAAAAAGTACATTCTATACAAATCTACTAAATTGCATTTATTGATTATATTATTTAAATATTCTATTTGCATCCACATTGATTCCATATTCTCAAATAGTTGCACTGAAATTTTCCCATGAAATTTTATTTTAACAAGTTACCATAGCTTTCAATGTCTAACTCAATTCTTACATTTTTCTGCAGTGCTAATGGCTACATAAGGATGTACATTATTTGTAAGTCTCTTTTATGGACTGTTACATATTATTGTTATATAATATTCCTCTTTATCCTGTTTAGTTCACATGACCTTGATTTTCCTTTGTTCTGATATTAATATTTTCTAATGTTTCATTAGATTTTTGTCTAATAATAAACAACAAGGAAATTTCTCTTCATTCCCTGCTGGTAATCTCTTGGTAATTTAGAAGCTCTATTGCACTTTTATTCTGATGGTAAGTTCCACTTCTAATTGTCACAATTAAACCTATATTTGTCTCACTGACACTTTACATATCTACTTCCCCCTTCCACTGAAATAAATGTTTTAGAATGCCTTTGCTTTTTACCTCAATATGAGATCTTAGAAGTTGCTGTAAACCCTGTCGAACCTGAATTTGGAGATAATGCAATTAGTGAGTGGCTCCTCACCTCTGCCCAGTTCTCAAACAGGGTTAGGTTAAAGCTCTTATTCTTTATGAGAAGTGGGTTGTGGTTAGGATTTGTCCCCTTGTGATCATTTGGGACTTTTCAGTTCATGTATCTTTCAGTTGTGTACTTCTGTATATGATAGACTATCTTATGATTTTAGACAGTACAGAGCTTCCCAAAATACTGTGTTATATGTTTTAGTAAATTAATAATACCATGAACCTACATTTTACAATTGAATTATTTGGATCTCATGTATCTCACTGTGGCGGCATATTATCATATGTTAATTTTTTGTTCTTTATTATTCCTTCCTTCTCCCACACCTGCAACTGAATTTTGTTGAAAGAGTTGAGGTTTTGTGTTTGTTTTTGTTTTCTTTTTGGGGGGCAGTCTATTTAAAAGATTTCTCTTTCTATACATGGTTTCTCTTCTAAAAAGACTCACTTTGTGCTTATAAGTTCACAGTAACAATACCATCATCCAATTCTATATGACATGTATATAAGCAGAGAAACTGTGTCCATCTATTGTTTTATACATCTTTCATTTATCGCTGTTATGTCCCCTTTTACATTTTCCAATATATTGGGGTCTCTAGTCTTATTACACTGAAATTTTTAGAGTGCACAGATATTTTCCAAATAATAGACATGGATTGTATTCACTGAGACTTTTCTCACCTTACTGTTTTTTCACCAATAGGTGTATAATATTTTGCTTATGTGTAGAATATTGATGTTATAAGGCCTTTCCTCCCCAAAGTCTATAGCTGTTACAGAATACAATCCCTGTACTGGAGGCAAATCTAAGGCTAGACAGGTTAACTCTGATATGTGAATAGTGTTTTATAACTGGAAGCTTTAAGCATTTGTATATGACTTACGGTTTTTGGAATTTCAAAAGTTCACTTATTATTTTTTTCCAGTAATTTTTTGATACCTAGCAAGAAACCCAAAACTATATATTTATCAGTTTAAGCAGAAATCGGAAATTCTGCTATTCCTGGATTTTTTCTTAAAAATAAAATTAATGAATTTTTGCCAGGTACAGTGGCTCACTCCTGTAATCCCAGCAGTTTGGAAGACAAAGGTTGGCATATCACTTGAGGTCAGGAGTTTGAGACCAGCCTGTCCAACATGGTGAAACCCTGTCTCTACTAAAAATACAAAAATTATCTGGGCGTGGTGGTGCATGCCTGTCCCAGCTGCTTGGGAGGCTGAGGTGGGAGGATAGCTTGAACTTGGGAGGCAGAGGTTGCAGTGAGCCGAGATTGTGCCTCACACAATCCTCACAGAGTGAGACTCCATCTCAAATAAACAAAACAAAACAAAACATATTTTAATAATTATATTTAACCCAAGACATATGTAAAACAGAAGGATTCATTTTAACCCCTACGACCTCTGTCCTCCACTTTTGGAAAGTGGTTTAACAATACCACATTAATAGAAATAAAGATATTATATAGTAATTCAAGATGGAAAAGGAGATAAATCCTCTTCAAACATCATGAAAAATAGGAGATATGCTAGCAGAAGTTGTAATTTCCTCCTTGTGAAAGGTCTAATTGTATTATAGATACTTCATCCAGAGATCAGGCCAAAAACAGGGCCACTTTCCTTTCTCTACCACAATCTCAGCATCTGATAAACCCTGCCCACTTCTGCCCTCTATGAAGCTTACAAACTAGACAGTGGTGACTGAGGATCTGTGACAGAGGACATAACATGGGGAGGTGGGGCCTTGCTTGTCAGAGAGAAGAATGGAAAGTCAGAGAGAGGACAATTAGAAATGTTAAAGAGAAGAACATGGAAAAGGTCTGGGCCGGGGTGGAGGGACTTCTCTTCAGAGCCCACGGAAGGTGCTGTGCAGACCCTGTGCTTATGGCAAGTACTTGGAGAGAAGTCACGTAGAGTAGGCTCTCAGGCATGATCTCAATCTCTTTCAGATTCTGCAAGGATTGGATGATTTTGATACCAAAAGTCAAGTATTGACTAAACTTTCTCCAGGATTCCAGCAAGACATTTCTTTTCTGTTTTTACTTTTTCACTTCACAATAAAGAACTATTTCCTGATTTATATATAAGGACTTGCTAAATGAAATTATAATATATCAAAACTAAAAATTATTCCTTAAAAGGAAAAAATAATAACTGCACAGTGGAGAAACCTGGCAGACAGTACCTTAACCGAGTGATAAAGGTTACCATCACCAGTGATATCATGTGGATATCATGTAACCTTGTGGTAGTCTATCCAAAAATTCATAACCTCAGTCAAACCACAAGGAAAATCAGGAAAACCCAAAATGAGGGGTATTCTATAAAACATCTTACCATTATTCTTCAAAATGGTCAAGATTATGAAAAATAAAGTAAGACTAAAAAACTGTCACTAACCAGAGTAGTCTATGGAGATATGGTGACAAAATGCAGTGTGGTAGCCTGGATTTGAGCCCCCCCCCCAAAAAAAACACAAAAAATAGAAAAGCTAGTAAAATTGAAATAAAGTTAAATAAAATCTAGAATTACAGTGAAGTACCAATGTTGGTTTCTTAGTCTGACAAATAAACCATGTTAATATATAATGGTAACATTAGGAGAAACTGAGTTAGAAATATATGGAACTATCTGTACTCACTTAGCTAATTATTTTGTAAGTCAAAGATAATTCCAAAAGGAAGAGTTTACTTCAAAATATTTCCATAACCTAAAGAGTGCAATTTACCTCTCCTCAGTTCAAAGTTAGACGCACTTTATCCTTTAGACCCAGTTACCTAGACAGGCAAGTATACTGCAAATATGGTACCGACACTCACAAATATTTTATTGAGCACCTACTATATGCTAATAGTATGATGGTTCAACTTTAGTATATTGCTATTCACATGATAAGGCACAACTATTGTCACTGCTGGGAAAGCAGTTTATTAGCGCCTATTTCTCTCTCTGAGTTGATTTCTTCTCCTCCATGTCTATAGTCATATAGAAAGTTTAATCAATATATTGAGGATGTTGTGGGGTTTATTTTTATTATGAGTTTGATTTTTGTTTTTGCAGATTTTTTAAATGCCTTCAGTGACTATCACTGGGGGTAACGCAGTGAGTTTACTACTAATACTTCAAGTAAGCATAAACAGTCCCCAAAATGGTTTGTCTGTGCAATGACAGTTGTTCAAAGGACATGGGACATAACTGGATGCTCACCTTCACATTGCCCTCAGTTAAGTCCAAACCGGATGCTGGGTAGAACAATGAAAGGGAGATAGCATCAGTTTCTTCGCCAACAAAAAGTGCAAGAAGTAGTATTTCCCCTTCCCCTGAAAACTTGATGGGAATTCAAGAATCAAGAATGCTAATGGAGTGAGAGGAGAGGGTGTTTGGGAAAGGAAAAAGGGGAAAGGCTGAAGCTGAGCCAAGGGTCTTGCTCTCTCTTGCCTTCTTCCTCTGCTGGGACACATGGAGGGGAAGGAAGTGGGTCATTAGCAAGTGTGTGTTCATTTCTGATGAATTTGAGATAATTCTTATCAGCCATGGTCCCACCATTTTTGGATGGGCTATTGGAAGTAGAGTGTGTCCTCTCTGCTTTGGAAGTTAGAGGAATGGGTTTGGAATGCAGCCAGATTCCCTCTGGCCATCAGTGCATTCTGCCTTAGAATACAGCAAGACAGAAAGCAGAATTTTCCCTATGACACCAAGCTTCTCAGAGTTAGACAGACATTCATGCATTCTCTTTGCAACTGGGTATTTAATAATTATTGAAGAAGCTTAGGGTCAATTCAAAAATCTGACCAAATAACATCTTGTTTTCCCAGAAAGAAGCATGCTGATGCCTTACTTCTCCTTAAGTGTTTTTTATTGAAAGCCTGCTTGTTTGGATGACAGAAGAACTAAATTCTAAAGCTTTTCACCAAATAGATGCTCAGAAAAAAAAGTAGATGTTTATGGTTGTAAAATATATTTAAAAGTATAATACACATTGTTGATTGCAAGACTAATTTTTAACATCTACTGAGTGGAACATGGCAAGACGCACGACTCAGGTGGATGATTGCACTTAGAAGTGAAAGATAGCATAGATAAATTTCTCAAATTCAAATAACATGAAAGGAGCATCTGTGAGTCATTAGCTAAATAAAAAACATGAGGCAAATACTAATATAAATCACAGTAATTAAAACAAAGTTCTACCTTGCTATTTCTATCCATTATACATATACTTACGTGGCATGAGGATAATATAAGACAAAACTGAGACACACCAACAGATACTGATAATCTAATTTTTGCATTATACACCAGCAGCCACAGTGGCATGGGCTAAAGGGCATATCTCAAAAGAAGGGAACTCTGGAGTTCACACTCTGGAACACAGGGATTCTTCTGGTTACTACATTCCTTTGAAGCAAGCCCAAAATTACATTTCCATCTACAAAATAAACAACAACCAAAAATCCCCTCAGAGAACCAGTTTGGGTCTTTGCCTTTTCTATGTCAACAACTTTTAATAATTATGTAAAAACTCAGCAATTGTACAAGTATAAAGAGACAGCCCTGAGAGAAGGGCCAAGAGCAGAATCAAGAACCAGAGAGAAAAACCAGAGAGAAGCAGAGAGAAGAACAAAGGGATCGGGTAAAATTTCTCTTCCAATCTCCTGCAAAAGCAATCCATACCTGAGAATCAGGCTCATCAAATGGGCTCAAGAGCAAGCCTCTACATTTTACCAGTTCCCAGGAACCAAAGAAAAACTCTTACATATAGAAAGTTGAGAACATTTCTGATTAATCTTCTAAAAGACACATCGAATTTGTGAAATCAAATTAAACATACACTAAGTGAAACAATCTAACATCAGGAAAGATAGATAAGGGAAGAAATTAAAAGATACATTACTGCTTGGATTTTTGACTTAAAGGCTTTGGTAAAAGTGGTAAATGACAGATTTTATGCAAAAAACTATGTGTATCAGAAGAGAAAAGATTATAGGAATTCAGAAGCATTCAAAGATAAAGGAAAAAGAACTTTGAGACTTAGAAGCAAACAAATAATGAGGAGCCTAGAGAAATATGGAGCATATATACATAATAGAATATATATATGTGTGTGTGTGTATGTGAGATGTACATACTCCAAATATATACATACTTTGTATACTAAGTGTGCAAATATTTATATATAAAGTATAAAACTACATGTGTTTGTATATAAACATAGATTTATATATAAAAATATATATCTACATAAATATATATGCACAGAGGTGTCTCAAAGAAACCTCTTCTTTGGTTAAAAAAAAAAAAAACAGACCAGAAGTAATTAAAGGGGTAACAGAAGGAAACTTTATTGAGTAAAAGAAAAAAAAAAATCTGTGAACTAAAATAATTTATCAATCCTGGGCAAAATTAATTTAAAAAAATGAATTAGAACCTGAGATTTATTCAGGTAATATGTTGACACTTGAAATATAAAGACTAAACACTTTAAATAGAAGTGAAAATAAAAGTTAGGTTGATTAAAATACATTCCAAATCACTGTAGCTTCGTATATTGCTATATGCCACGCACAGTTTAAAAAAAATAGAAAATTCATTGCTTCTTCACCTTTTGGCTAAGATCAAAAGTAGTAACAGCAACCACAGAGTTTAAGGGAAAAAGATTATGGCCCCAAAATTCCATGCCCGATTATTCTGTATTAAGGCAGAGGAAAATATTTCTCAGGCTGGCAAAGACTCAGAACAGAGACAATGCCTGTTCTCTTGTGGAGAAAATTACTCTAAGTCACTCTACCTGAGTAAAAGATAAATCAATATAAACAACTCAACAACGAGGAAGTTGTGGTAATAAAGGATTGATGGTGTCCCTTTGGGCATTGTGCTTTTTAGTCTGTATTGAGTCCTTTCCACTGCTTGACTAATAGTGGGGTATATGGCATGTGGCAAGCTCTTCCTTTTTAAGAGCGAAAGACATCGCACTTGTAAAACAGGACAAATGGACTTGTCCCCTCCCATCAGCCCCAGAGGGAAAACCAAAGGAGAATTCCATCAGAATACACTCACCCTTTTCATCTACTTGAACTGTGGTCAGCAAGGGTCTAATCAGAGTCAGCCCCAGGAGTGAGCCCTGGATCTCTTGCTGGTGTTTTGCAACATGCCTCACCGATCTGTCTGCATCCCACTGAAATGCGAAACAAAAGAGCAAGGGATGGTTTCTATGTCTGCAGTTCTCTTTCTGAAGCTTTTTATTTTAAATCAAAAATAAACTCTCTGGATTAAACTGATGTACTCAGGACCCGAATGTCCCCCCATTATTGCTTTCCCTTTAGATGTCATTAGCAAATAAATAAGCAGGACAGTTAAACTTCACAAGACAGTTAGGTTGGCATATATAATGGAAGCCTCATTTTTCACACTTTGACCAAAGTTTTCTTGTGCAGAATCCTTTCTAATCACTGGGAAGAGTTGTTGATAGTAGGAAGAGTATGTATTTTTTATTACACCAAAAGCAACAGCCCTTCAATGTGAAACTTTCCTAGTGTTTTTAGTCCAGCTGGGATAAACTGCCTTTTGAATGGTGCTGGACATTCACAAGTGTTCCTGTCTAAAGACACATATCACAAGCAATTAGAGGGTGAATAATAATTAAGAAATAAAGAGTCCATACAGTGGGAACATAGAAGAAAATTCTTATTTAGTATATCTCTTGCAGGAAAAGAAGAAGAAGAAGAAAAAAAATGCCCTTAGCCAATTGGGAAGGCATACAGACTCTCCCTACTATTTTATGATTCTTCCATCAGCACTTATTCTGTAATCGTCTCACAATCATGAAAATTCGACATTTTAATTTTATCTCTAGGGGAAAAGTGTAGATGCTGGCATGATGACAAGTACTAACAGTATAAAAGGACAATTACCTTCAACTCACACTTTTTAAAAAATTATTTCCAAGAAAGAACTGAATTGTTAAGGTTCATAGCAGAACATTTTGCTGTGGCTTTATGTACATGGCCTTTTATTACATTAAAAACTCTAAAAATCTGTATGTTCCAAACCTAATTTATTCTCTTAGAAGTCACACTATCATTTATTTATTTTTATTCATTCCATAAATATATTTGCAGCACCCACTATGGACCAGGCACAATGAAGACATTGGGAAGCAGTATGATAGAGCAGGGAAAACGAGACCTCCTTGCACAGGTAGTCTGGTTTCAAACCCCAACTGTGTTTTGCCATCTTGCATGGTTTTGGATACGTTCCTTAACTTCCCTGAGTCTGACTTCCTAATTTATGAGATGGGGAAAATACTAAGACAAACTTATCAGGTTATTATGATGCTTACAATATTTTCTATTGTATTCCTCACACACAAAGAATGTAGATGTGATGACGATGGTAATCATGCCTACTTCTCGGTAACTGCATTTTCACCATTTATGATGCTAAAGGAGGAAGAGTACCTGTATTTTCAGATGTCACAGCCCAAATGGAAATTGCACTACTCAAAAGAAGCAACCTTTGAATCTTCTAGAAATGATTCAACTCCTCTCTTCAAAGACTTTCTAAAATCCAAATATCTTCTAAATTCTCAAGATCCACTATCCTACCAACTGTACTCTTCAGGTATCGCCTGCACATCCTGGCTCCAGTAAACAAAGTAACCCAAGGATGGTAGACATTTCTGAGGCAACAGAATGGCCATGAGGCACTCTTCTAACTTGGCTAGGAATTGCTTACAGTGTCCGGACAAAACAGTTGGCTTCCAACATGTACACGTGAGAAACCCAATAACAAACTTTAAAAACCATCCTTGAAAGAAAAGCAGCTGTGTCACTTACCCTTAGATGGGCTTATGAAGGATTCTGGAATCTTACCTGACTTTATTTGAGTACACTGCAAGTTCCTGTTACCTGTTTAGAACACATTAAACTAGGAGGACCTATTCTTACAACAGAGTAATGTCCTCATTAGGTACTTATGCAGGTGGAATCAAGGATCTAAACAACAGTATGCTGAAACTGGCTCCAGCCAATTGCTCCCTACTCAGGATTTCTGCAGCCTGGATGTGTAATCTTTCTCAGCTTGAAATCGGTCATGGTTGAAATAGTCACATCATAAGTATCAGCAAATGCTACAAATCAGGGTGTTTTCACCACAAGGGAGTAAGTTTACAAACACTGCACTGAACTTAGTAACTCCCACTTTGAAAAGTTCTGAACTGGGGTAGGTATCAACAATACCTGGGGACATGTTTCTTTTCCCTAAAATACAGACTCTTGGCTCCCATGAACGATCTAATGAATTACATACACTTTCTACTGCTGGCCTGAAATATATATTTTGGAAGAAACAAAAGTCACTGAAAAACTAGGACACATATTTTCAAAGAAGTTATAAAAGCAAAACTAGATACCCGAAGAATATTAGAGGGAGGAGAATGAGTGAGAAGTGGGAATAGCTAAATAACAAAATATATGAATCCAATGGGGGTCTTCCTAGGATGCCAGAAATATGCCAAGCTACTTGGTGTTTAAATAATTCTACCTCCTATATATGAGGTAAAAGGCATAGAATGGGGAGTCAGTGCAAGAATCTCCAGTCTCATGTGTGATGTACGCATACTTCTCATACTTAGTCGTAGCACTAAGAACTGTTGAAGGAAAGGATCGCCTCTTGCTAGTTTTTGTGTCCCCAGTGTCTATCACAATGCTTGGCATAGAGTAGGCTTGCAGAATATGTTTCTAGAATATATGAGTGACTGACTGAACGAATAAATAGTAATAACAATAACTTTAATCTCTTAGCACAATCCCTATTAACCATGGATACCAATAAAATTGTTTCAAATAAACATTAGATGACATCACTGCTTTGCTGGAGTCCTATAGTGGTTTCCATCTCACCCAAACTCACCAACCCTACCCCCAAGTTCTCTTACAATCAGTCCTCTGCCTGATTTTCATCTCCTACTCCTCTGCCTCTCATTCACATATCTCTGTCTCCTCCTGACCTTCTTTTATTTCCTTGAATGTCTCATACCTGAGTCATACATTTTGGACTCTGTTTTCTCTTCCTTTAGACGTTGACTGGCTTACACGTTGCCTCATGCAGATTTCTGCTTAAATGACATGTCCTTAGGGAAAATATATGTGGCCAAACTACCTAAAATAGAACGACCATCTCCTTGGCAATGTTTGATCTCCTTCACCTGTTTTATTTCTCTGCATAGCACTTACTGCTATGTGACATTTGTTTATTCTATGATTTGTTACTCTTCTTCATCTTTTGGTGCATTGAAGCTCTACTAGGCTACAGATTTTGTCCATCTTGTCTTCTATGGCACCACTGATGTCTAAACAGTGCCCATTATGGAAGGATCTTATTAAATTTTTGATGATTGATAAGTGAATGCCTTTACTAACAAAAATTCAAGAGTGATTGGTCTATGCAAAATGAACTAAAGGAGTATCTTGACCTACAGAAAAAATAAACAACCCTGCCACCTGCTTCCCTAGGCAAGCTCATGAATCTGCCCCTGCTAACTGTGTCAGCTCTCCAGTCTGAATCTCCAAGTATTGACCATGTCCTGAGTAACAGAAGCACAACATATTCACTGTGTAATGCAGGCAAACACAACTTAACATGTTCAAAAGCAAACTAAATCTATTCCCCAGACTCCCAACTTCATTCCTTATCTCAGTTCAAGACATTGGCAAAACCAGAAAATGGGATCTCAACCTAGACATCTCAATCTATTTGTCACACTGCTACCCTCAGGGACAGCATTCTAAAATGAGAACAATTATGTCGTGTCATTGGTAAAAAATCCTTTGGTTCTCACGGGCTAATGCCCAGCCTGCTCAGGAAGGCATCAAGGTTACCTTGACTCTGACTCAGATGGACTTTTCAAGTTTATCTCCAACCATGTATCTTCTCTTCCTGCCACTGACTAAATAATGTACTGCAAGCATACTAAACTGACTTTCAGTTTCTTGGATCCTCCACGGTCATTCATGCCACGATCTTTACGGTTTCTGCAACCTCTGACTAGACTATCTTAGCTTTCCCTTGCCTGCCATGTTAACATTCTTCCCAGCCCCAATATTGCCTTCATGGGAAGCCTTTTCTGACACCAACAGGTCTTTTCTGACACCAACAAATGTTCTCTTGATACATTCTTCAGAAAGACTAGAAGAGCCATTGCTTCTAACACAGTTTCCCTTTTGAAAAATCTCCGTGGTGTATATGTACTACATTTTCTTTATCTAGTGCACTATTGATGGGCATCTTGGTTAATTCCATCCATGGTTTTGCTATTGTGAATAGTGCCGTGAAGGAACAAAAACCAAATATGGCACTTTCTGACTTATAAGTGGGAAGTAAACATTGAATGCACATGGGCACAAAGATGGCAACACTGGAGACTGTGTGGCAGGGAAAAGTGAAAGGGAGAAATGAGTTGGAAGATTGTGCTCACTGCCTTGCTGATAGGATCATTCATACACCAAGCCTCAGCACACGATTTACCTATGTAACAAACCTGCACATATGCCTCCTAAACCTAAATTAAAAGTGGAAGAAAAATTAAAAGCTCCAATATGAGTGCTACTCTCCAAGGTATATATATCTACCCCCATCACTAAGTATATAAAGAAATTCTTTGCAAATGCTGAGAAAAGAGGGTCAAAGGCCTAACTAATTTTTCAACACTGAAGTCTGAGTTTTACAATTTGTCCCTTTTTTATGGTAATAAATTTCTCTAAAACAAGCAAAGCTGGTGTTTAGGCAAGTGGCCAGCAACTCTCAGTTGACAAAGAGCTTTCTTTTCTCAGGCTATGTATATTTGGAGAACAATGCCACAGGTCAGATGTCAACATTAGCCCAGTTCCCTTCTAATAGAGAATGTAGGTCTCCCTTCTATGCTATCTGCCAAGAGATGTCACTCTGGTTCCCCCTCAAATTCTACAAGACTTTGGGCTTTGGTCTATGCCAATACTTTCAGATCAACTTTCAATATTTTGGTGTATGCCAACTTAGAGAATTGTCGTTTTGGGAGTGAACTTAGAAATTATTTATTTACTATATTAAGGCAGTTATTTGCTTATTCTACAGGTAAGTAGTACCCATGTCTCATGTCTCTAACACCAGCTTTCAGTCCATTTTCACCTTTTACCCACTCTTAGTTGGTCACAAAAATAATCTAAATATCTGCAACCCCTTCTATTGCAAAAAGAACACAGGTATCAGTATTACAAGAAATCATATTTTCAACTGCCAGTTGCATTTGAGCATAGAAATACCCTCTTCCCTGTTTCTAAGGACACAGGTGATATGCATCACCTCTTCATACTTTGGGCAGCTGTCTGGATTAAAAAATCTGAGTGGGGCATTGGTCAATGACAAGGAGGACACTTACTTAAGTCCTATATGCCTAAACCTTTTGGAAAGCTGAATTTTCTTTTTGCTTCAAGTATTAGTTTTCTATTTCAGCATAACTACAAATTTAGCAGCTTAAAAATGACACAAGTGTATTATTTCACAGCTTCTGTAAGTCAGAGGTCTAGGGACAGCATAACTGAATTCTCTGCCCAGAATTTCACCCAGCAAAAATCAAGGTGTCAACAAGGCAGGGGCTGGAGTTCTTGTCTGGGGCTTGGGATCCTCTTCCCAGCTCATCAGTTGTTGGTAAAATTCATTCCTTTGTGGTTGCTGAACTGAAACGCCTGTTTCCTCACTGGCTCTCAGCCTCACTGGCCCCTCACTGGGGCCACTCTGAGCTCCCAGAGGCTGCCTGCACTTCCTGTCACATGGCCCTTTCATCTTCAAGCCAGCAGTGGTGCCTTGAGTCTTTCTTATGTTTTGAACCTCCAACTTCCATGATACCGGATAAAATGCTCTGCTTATATCAGGCTCACGTCATTAGGTCAGGGTCACTGGGATGACTTTCCTGTCAATTGATTTGGGACCTTCACTCCATTTGCACAGTTCTTTCGCAGAAGCAGCTAGATTGGTGCCTGCTTTAATCACGTGGAGTAGGTGTGTATACACCAGGGGTAGGAAGTCTTGAGGTGGGGACATCTTAGAATTCTGTCTACCACAACTTCCCAGTGTATTCAAGAAAGTGGATTTTAGAGAGAACATTTTTTTTGTTCTACACCCTAAGTTTTCTCTTACACATTGTTACTTATTTACACATCTTTGCCTGAATGTCTTTACCTTAGCATGTCCTCATTTCAAGGTAGAGGAAAATGATTTGGAGAAAGAGACAAGACAGATATAGCAGAACCATGCTGATCATGTTGAAGAATGTTGATTGCACCTGCCTTGCAGAGGGATGTATTAAAGGGCTTTAGGTAGGCGTGTAACATGATCAGCTGTGTTGGAAAGGTGCATGAGGAGGTGTGAAGAGATCAATGTAGCACAGTTGCAGTGTTTAGGTGAAAAATGACAGTTGTCTAAATTAGGGTGGTGTCAATGGGGTAGGAAGGAGGCCTTCTCTACTAATAAGACTAATTAGGCATCTTCTTAGTTTCCTCTACACTTCTCTTTCATGTAACTTAGGACATTATTTTGGAGCTGTTGCTTAGCTTGTCTCTCTCCCTCTTGACTGTCTTGTGGCATTGTATCCCTGGAACAGAGCCTAGACCATAGTAGGCGATCAATACATGCTCATGAATCAATGAATGTGTTCTCTATACCATGACTGATCACAGTCCCAGATTCACTTGCTTCCCTTTAGAAGCCTCTGCTGGCCTTGTTCCTGCTTTTGCTGTCTCAGTTCAGAGGGTGCTTGACCCACTAGCAGTTGGTGTTCCTATTGTCTTCCCCCCACATACCCAAGGTCAAATGGGCTGGTCCATTCAACCCCAATTGAACTTCCCTCTTCCCAGCTCATCTTGGCTCTTGGTTAGTGGCCAGGCTTGGACAAGCCTCATCATGTCTCTGATTGAATTGAATATTGTCTCTCCTGCCTCAGAGCCTGCGACAGGACCCACTTTGGTTCCACAGTCCTTATACTCTGCCTCCTCTTCTCTCCCAGGGCACAGGCACGGCCTTGGTCCTGATTCCTCCCCTAGCCTTTTGAGCCAGTTCACCAGTGCACAAGGACAGGAGCTCCCATAGCCTCCAGAATCACCAGGACAACATTAGATTTAATGGACTTTTGCTGTCCTCTTCTGTCCCAGGATCCCAAAACCCCTTATTAGATTTAATGAGTCCACTTCAAATTGTTTCTGGTTTTCTGTGATGAATCTTTAATATAACTTCTTCTCTCTGCTAGGAAAGTCCTGTGAAAATTACTTTATACTCATGGATTTAATTGACTTCACTCAAATTTTGCTTTCAGTCCTATTAGAAGACAAGCCAATTGCTCCCACACCCCACCCTCCCCCTTCCAATGAGTGTCAAGAGAACTGTTTGTGTTTTGTTACCAAGACCGTTGTTGAACTTGAGGCTCCAGCAAGAGCAAGACCCTCTTGAGTCTTGGCAACCAAATCCCATGTGGCCTCACTCTGTTGATTTTGTCCTCTCAGTCCCGGTCCCTTGTGGACAATTTGTAAAATTAGGAAATTAAGAAAACTGAGACTAAAAAAGACTTTGGAAATGCTCAGTAAGGAAAATTCCTTTATAAAGATGGAATCTCCACAACAAATTTGCCAAGGGAATTTCAACTGCAGACACTCACATGAGGTGCTGCAAAAAATAATATTCTCTCTCTCTTTTTCCTTTCTTACAAAACATAGTACAGGCTAAATGAACATCAATTTACTTCCCTAGATGGACAAAAGAAAAAAACTACCTTTGGATTCAAAATGGCTAATCATGGATAAACACACTCCTGAAAATACTGCGACTCAGATAAAGGTTGATCCAAACCCTTTCTTGCTATAGTTTTCCTTAGATTCCTGTATTCTCTTCAATCCCTTCTTTTTCTAGGCTCATTTTATATTCCCAATCCCAAGAATTATGAAGGATGTTTCTTGAATTACGTGGAAGATTCCTCTTTCTTGCAGTTAATATAATCCTCTCCTCCTTGTGTGAAATATCATACTTGTAAACACTTCACCAGTAGGTTTAATTGAAAAAGAGAAACTATTTTTAGGAGAAGAGATGAAGCCCTGTTTCTGATTTTCTCCATAAATGATCTGAGTCATCCAAGAGGATACCTATACCCAATGGGCATCAAGAATGCGAAAGAAAGGAATTCCACATAAACTTGTATAAGGCGAAAAACAAAGATGGTCTGTGTCTTCAGTGTGACCACAACTTTCACTTTAAATAAATTTTACTTAAATCACATCGTTTGAAATTTACATTCAGGGTCTGCCAGGCATTAAGTCTCTCTGCTTTTATAGGAAGATCGTTCTCTCTTAACCAGCTTATGGGGTACAAAGGGAGGCATCTGGGCACCATGTGAGGCAAAGACACCCTTTAATGTCACCACTCCCGGGCTGAGGAGCCAGTCCTGCACTTTGCCATGGGTCTCGGCTCCACCTCCTTGGCTGCAAGCTAAAGAAGTAGGGATTATAAACTGCTCTCAGTCTGTGTCATCAAAGGGACTACAAGCTCTTTGAAGTGGGAGATTGTATCTTATTCATCTTATTCAATCTTGCCCCCATTGTCTAGAACTGGGGCAAGAATAAACTAAAGAGAGAGAGAGAGACAGAACCTGCAGAAAGTGCTGCTATAGAGGATATGAAAGCAAAAAAGGCACAAAACCAACTTCAACTAAGATTCCCTAAAAATCCAGAAAAGTAACATGCTGATTTCCTTTTTTAAAGAAAACTAGCAGAGCTAAGGAGGCGCTGTTACCAGCAAAGCACCTTGGGACCTGCCCTGGTATCTTCATGGCTAGGCATATTCTGAGATCAGAAAAGATATGATATTATCACCTCCTTCACCCCAGGAATAGGGACAGTGAGAGCTGGTAGTTACTAGGAGTTGTTGCTACAGGCAGAAAACAGTGTAGAGAAGTGACAATGATGTATGAAATATAATTGTTTGTTTAGTGAACACATTTGAGACTTCACCTATTTTGTTAATTTGTGCAACTTATTCTAAAAGTTCAGGCTGTTTGTTAACATTTTACCTGACATGGCCATATGCTGTACAGAGCAATGTCATTATTCTGTATTACAGAAAGGTCCCAAGGATCATGAAAAGATTTCACATACCTATTCTCAATTACTATGTAAGCTTCGCATGGAAAGAGTGGAGTTGAGCTGGATGGAATACAACACACAGTTTCAGGGTGCTTTTTAGGGGCCAGGCACTATGCCAGGGGGTTTTGTTTAACTTCAAGTCATTTGACTTGCCCAGCTACCCTGTTCTCACACCCAAGCACCCACATCCAAATTAGAGATGATAAATGGAGACTCAGAGAACTTAACAAATTTGTTCAAGATTCACGGAGTTACATTCTAGAAAAGCTGGGATTTTAAATTATGCCTGTCTGCTTTCAAAGCCCATTCTCCTTCAGTCTCACCATGCAACTGAAATAAAGAACCAACCATAACATAATTGGGATGCACTATTAGATGACCCTGGTAAAGACAGAGACAAATGTTCTAGGGATGGGGACTGGGACAGTCTAAGAGAACCCCAAATTTTGGTCATACATAGGCTGTTGAAACTACTTTTACCAAGCTCATTATGATTTCTTTGCTTACAAATACCATGTATACTATGCAAACTAGTTGTTTTTATGTAAAATTATGAAAAGACAACATGGAAATCTAGAAATAGAACTGATCTTAAATACAAGAGGATCCTGAGATTGAAAATAATGGCCTCCTCACCCTACTTGTTTTTTCTTTTTCTTCTTTCTCTCTTTCCTCCTCTTCCTCTTCTTTCTCCTCTACTTCTCTCTGCATTTCTTGGCTTTCCCTATATTTGTTGAATTCCTTCCTACTGCAAACTACCTCTATTTATTTGAAAAGAGAGAAGCAGAAGTGGCTACCAAAAGCTCAACTTATTTTATATCAGCCTTGCAGTGACAGGAGACAGAGTTGATTGAATGAACACTTCTATTATCAACATGTGATATCTTCTCGAATGATCTCAGTTGGCCCTTTTGGGTCATAGGCTCAGGTTATGTATTGAGCTCTGTAGACAATGTTCATGGCAGGTAGCCCACTCTTGTGACCCGGTGCAAAGGGAAAAATGTGACTTATTCTCATCAGAGCCACATGTAACGAGAAAGCCTAAGTTCTTAAGAGGGAGGAGAGGCTGTTATCCTTTTATCATAAAAAAGAGGGAGGGGTTCAAAGCAGACATTAATTTACACATATTCACAAAAATGCTTTTTGGAACTGACCTCATGTAAATTCTGAGATGCATCTGTTATCCTCTTTTTAAATTTCCAAAACAATTTCCAAATTAAGAATTGTTCTCTATTGTCTCCTATTTTAATACCATCTTCTTTTAGCCAATGCTACAATGCTGTACATAGACTGCCTAGCAAGGCATGGAGGTCTCTCATGGTTTGGTTAATGTAGTGGTGATAATGTTGAAAATTATAACAGATACCATTTACTGAGAACCTACTACGTGTTTATGAACTCAGGTCCTAAAGTCACAGATAGATAGACCTGGCTTTAAATCAAGACCCTTCCCCACCACTTGCAAGTTGTGAGATCTTGTCACTGTACATGTTTCCTCATTCAGAATATGGAGTGGGAGGTTATAGTAGCATTGCCTTGGAACACTTTAGCAAAGTTAAACTAGGAATATGGCTATAAAGTGTTGGCACAATGCCTGGCACACATTATATATTCATATATATATATATGAATCGTAGCTACTGTTTTTTGGTCTCAGTCACTGCTCTAGACATTTTATTTAATCGTCAACAACTAAATAAGAGGAAATTATTGTCCTCATTTCTTTTACAGGTAAGAAACTAGAGAATTAGGAAGAGTTGGATAATGTACTCACTCATAGCTCATCATAATAGCAGCCTGGGATTTAAAGATGTCTCTGATCCCAAAGCTGTTTGATTACCAAACGTTTGCCGTCACCTTTGAGAAAAGTTAGATTATCATCTGGCAAGGGGTATAACATGTGAAACCAGTTCTATACATGAGCATTCAAGATGCACAGTGGCCAAGGTGGATGATGGAAATCCCTGTGGTATCTGTTCATGGCTCTACAATTTCTGTCTCAACACCCCTGTCCCCTATTCCCCTTAGTATTCTGTTTATCATCTTGCAGACAAGCCACAGAATAGGTTTAGAGCTGCTGTCAGGGCACTGCTTCTCAGAGACTCCTGGGAAGCAGTGAAATTGCTGTCTGGCATTATTATTTCTTTAATATGTTATGAGCATTTTGTGGGATGAGTGGATTGAGGCTAGGGTCTTTGGCAGAGGCCTGTACCTCCCTGTCGGAGCAGCTTCTCAGGGTTATCCAGCTGAGGGTGACCATAATGTTAGAAATCATTTCTGTTTAATCAAGTACTGAGAATGGGTCAGGCTACCTCTATCTTCCTTCCACTGCTGCTCCAATTTGTGTCCGATCCCAGGCTAAGTGTTCCCATCTGTGTTATTCTATTAACTGAAAAGGAAGGAATTAGCACATGAACTTGTCACATCTTGTGACCTGTTGCACACTGAGATGGGAGGTGGTGGCAGAGAGAGAGAGAGAACAAACAACATTCTTTTTCTCAGCGCCCTTCCCACTTACTGAGGAAAAGAGGGAGAGCAGTTCTGACTCTGTGAAACATACCCACACCATTCCTAAAATCAGGCTGGGCCTCTCTGGGCTGCACCTTAGGCAGAGCTGAGGGGAGAGGGTGGCAGAACCTCAAAGGAAACTTCCCCTGTCTGCCAAGCTCCAGATGGAAGACCTTCCCATGGAAATACTTGCTGGAGACGCTTTGCTGACACAGAGTGCTGCCAGGGAAAAGGGCCCCTGCTGGGACCGCTCCTGCCCCTTTTCCCAGGGAAATACAAGGCTGAGAGGGTGGCAGAGGCCCTCAGAGACCATGTCTTGGTGGAAGGTCCCCAGCAGGGCCCTGCACGGGGAGCCTTGGGGGAAGTGCTGACCAGGAGCTGGTGGTTATGACTTGCTTCTCCCACACAGATTTTGAACGCAACGTGACACATGTTGAAGGTGTCTTTGATCCATACTTCCTTTTTACAAGGCTTTTATAGGAATCCAAGCTTGACTAAGTGTTGGATACAGATTTAGAGTGAGGATACACTTGGGTATGAAGTGTTCGAGAGAACTGGGCTCCATCTCGTGCTTTCCTGATGGTGCCGGTTTGTACCAGTTTGCCTTGGCAGAAACTCAGTTAGGATAGGAGAGAAAGACAGAAAAAAAAATAGGAAAAAAAAAGAAATTCTTCTTTTTAAATCCAACTAAATTATATCCTCTGCAACTGGCATAGACCAACAATCACAGGCTGTCTCTCCCGGGATAGCGGGCAGGACCCATCTCACGGGTGAGTGGCTCAAGACTGAAAGAAGGCTCTGTAGGCCCCAAAGAAATTTTGCCTAGAAGATGGGGCTCCCTGCCAACTCGGACTGCCACCAAGAGACATTGTCTGCTTCCTACTTCCCATGTCCTCTCAAAAAAGAAACACTGCTACACGAAGACAAACACGGATTCCAGGATCTCACAGTCCCAGCCTATGTCGTGACCTCCAGAAATAATTTCCATCAGCAAGTATTCAAATACGCTTTTTTTCTTTGATTTCCTCCATTTTTAGAACTTTATGGCACATACAGGGAGCCACTGTTAAGGTAGTTCTAGGCAGGCTGTTCACTTCCTCACCCCCGTCAGTAAGTTGTGAATCAGTAAATCAGGGGTGAGGCTGAGAATTCTGAACTCCAGAAAGCATCTGATCCATGGGACTGTGATATAGACGGTGCATGAGCTTCACTTCGAAACACTTGGCATTGGAAATTCCACCCAGCCCTGAATACACAGATGACACTTGACACAGCCAAAATTTCTAAACTTTGACCTGAACCCTCCTGTTAAAAGGATATACAGGATCCTGACGTTAATGGTATGAACAAATGATATGAGCTAGGAGTGCATGCCATCCATATTTCTATGTCCTTTCTTGTATATGATATCCTCAATTATTGAGGGTTTCCCTGGCTTCCCTAGACTTTAGATAAGCAGGGACTGCAGGAGGAAACTTTTGCAGGTGATGGATATGCTCATGGCATACATTATGGTGATGGTTTCAGGAATGCATGCTTATGCCCAAACTCATCAAGTTGCACATACAAAGAGCTGTGATACACTAAATATCCAACTCCTGACTTTAAGTCACCCACTTTGTATATGATTGCACATAAAAAGAGCGGTGATATTTAATGTATTAAGTAATACATTAAAAAGTGTTTTAAAAATATGAATTCAAAAATTACCCAGGCGTGGTGGGGGCGCCTATAATCCCAGCTACTCAGGAGGCTGAGGCAGGAGAATTGCTTGAATGTGGAAGGCAGAGGTTGCAGTGAGTGGAGATTGTATCATTGCACTCCAGCCAGGGCGACAGTGCAAGACTCTGTCTCAAAAAAAAAAATTAATTCAAAGAATATTTATCAAGCAGACTTTTTACAAAATACTGTGATTGCCATTGGTAATACTTTAATGATCACAATGTATTATAGTCTAGAGTAGGCATTTCAGCTTTATAATAAACAAATAATTACAACTGAATATAATAAAGATATTAGACACGTATTAAGTCCTCAATATTACTCAGGGCTGTAAATAGAGAATGTAATCAATTGTATAGAACCGGTGCTGTTGTTAGTCACATTCTTTTGATGAGGAGATTGAACCCCAAAGGACTGGGCAACTTGTTTGTACATATCCTATTGTAAGTAACAGTGCTCTGGTGCTCACCCTTGCAGCCCAAGTCCAGAGAACCTGCCATTGTAGGTCTCTGTAGGAACTGTTGAAGGAGCAATGCATCTATCTGGGCCATAGAAGGAAAATAATGAAAATTGCTTTACACCACTGCATTTTCCTTGCCTATTATTTGGCCTCCACATGTTCCCATACCCAGCACTCTTGCCTGAGCTCCACACTGCGAGGTCCAGCTTCCACTGCTCATCTGCACCCGTAAGGCCAAAGGTGCCATGAATCCAACATATCCCAATCTTGGCTGATGATCTCTTCTCCTAAATATTCCTTTCCTTCTAGACTTTCTGGTCAGCATAAGACCTGTTTTTCTCCTTGAAAAGTTAAACAGAGGCTACCAGTTGTGGCCTCTCTTCAATCTAAAAGGAGTAAATGGCCTGCACATGGTGGCTTATGCCTGTACTCCCAGCACTTTGGGAGGCTGAGGCTGGTGGGTCACTTGAAGTCAGGAGTTTGAGACCAGCCTGGCCAACATGGTGAAACCCCATCTCCACTAAAAATACAAAACATTAGATGGGCATGGTGGCAGGTGTCTGTAATCCCAGCTACTCAGGAGGCTGAGGCAGGAGAATCACTTGAACCCAAAATGTGAAGGTTGCAGTGAGTGGAGAACACACCACTGTATTGCAGCCTGGGCAACAGAGTGAGAGACTCTGTCTCAAAAAATATATAAAATTAAATAAAAGCAAATAGATAATAGTTTAGAACATCAAAACAAGACATGCCCTTTCTTGAAATGAAATACTGTTCTCACTTACAATTGTAATAATCACCCATGTATTCATTTCAGGTCTTTTTGATCAACTAGAATATAAGCTCCCTGAGGTCAAAGACCGAGTCTCATTTATCAGTGACCTACAATGCTTATTATGATGCCTTTAAATTTTTAATCATTATTGTTGGATCAATCAATGAATCATTGCTTCCACTCTTGTTTCCTCCGTGTTGGACTCCCTGCCTAATGACTGCTTATTCTTTTTCATGCTGAAGTAATATCTGCTATGTGCCAGGTACTTTTCTAGGTCTTATGAATGCAGGGTTAAACAAAACAACTTACCCTTGGGGAATTTATGGTTTCTGGAAGCTGAATTGATCTTTTACAATCTCAGATAAAGTTTCTGCCCTGGTGAAAACTCTCCAGTGGCCTCCCATTGTCAGTAAGAGAAGCATGTGAACATCTGCCTGGCCCACAGGATGCTCCCTGACCTTCCCGGTGTCTCCCACCTCATGCCACCATTCCTGTTGGTGAGTATTTGCAGGCTACATTGGCGGCTTCCTGTTCTTTCTCTTTCTTCAACCTGCTAAGGATCTCCTTCATTTTGGGCAGTAGCTGCTTCCTCTTTCCTGAATTCCCTTTTTTCTGATCTTCACTTGCCCGGATTCTTTGGCCATTCATTTCTGAGCCTTAATAGTCGTCCCTTAGAGAAGTCTTTTCAGGTGACCCAACAAAAGTGATCCTCTAGTCTGTCGTACTACCCCGTGTTGATCCTCTGCACAGTGCTCGTGGCTCCCTAATATGCTCTCGTGTCTTATTAGTTTATCGTCTGCCTCCCCTACAAGAATGTAAGCTGTAAGAAAAGCATCTTCTCTGGCTTGTTAACCACTGTACCCCACTATCAGAACAGGATCAGGAATATCTTGGATGCTCAATAAACAAGAGAGGAGGTACTGAATTTTTGAAGAAATAAACCTGTATTAAGGTAGTGGTCATGCTCTTGTCTCATTCTACAGTATGTTAAAGAAGTGAGTTTTGTTTGTTTTTTAATTTTCAAGAAACTATTTGCTATATTTTCTATTCCATCCATTATTTTATGGTTTTATTGCATTGTGTTCTCAGCTGTCTATTGAAGCACACTTATACTGCTCAGAAATTAAACGTTTTTTATTTAATCAATAAAGTTCGGGTAAATAACCTGCTTTACCTCCATAAAAGAGAGAACTCTACAGTCACTAAAATGCTAATATAGGCTTTTATGTATTGATATAGAAAGGTTTCCATAGCATATTATTGATTAACAAGCATTTTATAAAATATTATTAATCAGTTCACTAAAATCGTATATGTGTGTTCTAAGAGAGATGTTCAGCAAAATGTCAGTGATTGTTTCCTCTGGGTTGTGTAGGATTTTAGGTAATTTTAAAAAATAATTTGTAATTTTTCCATAAGTTAATGTTTACAATTATTATACAATATTTCACACCCTGGAAGGAAATTTTTAAAAAGCCCTTTTTGATTAAAAAAACTGAAGGTTAAAAAACAATAAAATGAGGTCCAGCATCGTGGCTGACACCTATAATCCCAGCATTTTGGGAGGATGAAGCAGATAGATCACTTAAGATCAGAAGTTCAAGACCAGCCTGGCCAACATGGTGAAACCCTATCTCTACTGAAAACAGAAAAGTAAGGCAGGCATGGTGGCGCACACCCATAGTCCCAGCTACTTAGGAGGCTAAGGCAGGAGAATCACTTGAACCTGGGATGCAGAGGTTGCAGTGAGCTGAGATAGTGCCACTGGTCTCCAGCCTGGACCAAAGAGTGAGACTCTGTCTCCAAACAACAACAACAAAAAATGAAGTGAACAAAAAACAGAAACAAATGAAACTAGGATTTTTCATGGATCCCTATCATACATAGCATAAAGTTTGAACTCCTTAGTGAGATCTGAATACTCTCCTTCATGCTACCATCTTTCTCTAGACTCAAGCTCTAACAATGCCTCCCATTAGAATGCTATATCCAGGCATAGGTTTTCATTTGCTGTTTTCTAAGACTGACTGCTTGGCCAAACTCTTGCCATTTCCATTCTCATGGCTGTTCCCTTCACCAGCAATGCCATCCTTTTCCTTGCCAATCAGGGATACCTCTGTGGATCTTCGAGGATTCAGCTTCACACCCTACTCTCTCTGTCACCCCTTTTTAAATCTGGCCACCGGCTGTGTCAAAGCCCTGTTCTCTTTTCACACCTATATCTGGGTATCCACCTGTTCACATTCATGTCCTGTTTAATAGCAGGCACTATGTCCTGGTAATTAAACTATGTCTAATAATTGTGAAAAATAACCTTGTTCTTAATTCTGCTTCACCACAACCTTGCAAGTTTCATCACTGCCTCCATTTGACAGCAAGGAACGTTTAAGTGAGTTTCCAAGTCTTACCCATTAGTAGTACCAGGATTCAGATGTAGTCAGGTCTGCTTCAGATTTTATGCTCCTACTCACTATCCTCTGTATCCTCCACTTGTCATAGTATTTGGAACATTGTGAGGCTTTATTTAGATTTATGGAGTGGTCAGGGCATCCAGGCAGAAATTCTCACACTAGCATGAAGCCCCATTCTAAATACAAAAAATAAAGGTGAACACTTATATAACCACACCTTTTTGTGATTTAAATTATTTGTTTTGTACAGTAATCACTAGAGATTCCCCAGAACAAAAACTTTTGAAGATACACTTTCAATAATGTCTCGTAATGGAAGGCCTCAATCTTAATACCTTGCTTCTGTTTAACACTTTAGTTGACACCTTAGAGGCACGTAAAACTATAGTATAGTTTATTACTAGAAATTTAAAAATAAAATGAGATAATCAAGAATACAGAATACTGTTCATTCAGTAGAGTGTGTAAAGCTCTAGATTTCAAGTGCTGGAATAAAATTCTCATTTCCCCTTTTACTCACATTGGGCCTTGGGCAAGTTGCTTTTATTTTCTATGCCTCCATCGCCCTATAAAATGAGGATGCTAATAGTACCTTCTCCACAGTGTTATTGTGAGGATATAATGAAATAATACAGGCAAAATGATTGGTACAGTCTGGAGCATAAAAAGTGCAAGCATCAAATAAAAAAAATAGCTATTGTTGTCACTATTTTCCATTCTAAAGACTATTGCATTACGAAGAATAGAGACCAGGTAAGGCATTTACCTGAAGTCGCCCTGGTCCAATATTTAAGAGGAGGTGATGAAGAAAAATGAACTTTTTTCACTAATCTCACACTGACATATCTCAAAAGACTAAGAAATCTGTTACCAGCTAACATTTGCTTCTTCCTAGACTATACTTGCCCTGTATTTTGTTCTAACAGGGTTGCAGTCTTCTTTTTTCCTATTTTTTTTCCAGTGACACTCTTCTCTAATTCTAGTTTGCTTTGATCCCAGCTCCAAAAGATAAGGGGTAAATAGCTAAGCACTGTGTCCAGGAAGCAAGGAAAGGGGATGAGGATGAAACCTCTATTCTGCCACATATAGGACTTACTCTCTTTCTACCCTCTTTTAGACCACAATGCCAACCAAGAGGAGACTGGCAATGTTCCAAGTCCAACAGGGTCCTAGAGTGGGAGCCCAAAATGTGTACATCCTGAATATTGAGACATGTCCGGGAATGCCTGGAGGGTCAGCCAGGCAGGCAGGACGTGAGCCAAGGAGCCTTATGGGTGGGTTTCCAACCTCTCTGATGATTCTCTCCCCTATCTGGCCCATAGCCCTGTTAGAGCAACTGTCTTATTCTGTTTCAGGTTTAAACTTGTCTGTTGGTTCCTTACTAAATACTAAATTCACTGAGGTCTTCAAGAATGTCTATTTTATTAGTGTAGACACTAATTAGTATAGTGTAATGTTCACCCAACCCCCAGAAGAGGTCCTGACTCACAGAATGCACACGATAAGTGTGTTAGAAATAAATAACTGAATAAATGAATGAATGACAGGGAGCTGAAGAATGATGTTTCACCCAGGAAAATGATTTCCTGGATAAAGGAGTAGCCATTTTGAATAAAACAAGCATGGAGAGTTATTTAAATGGAATTTCTGCCACCCCTGGCCCTGGGAACTTTTAACAGTATACCATAAAGAAAAACAATTTCTTGTGAAACAAATTCCCATGAATCTGTAATCAAAGACAACACTGGACATCTTTAAGTATGTTTCCCAGCAGCATGTAACAAGGGTGCTTGTGGTAAGATTCCTCATTAGTTATATAACCACTTGAAGACACTGAAGAACAGAGATAAGGAGAACCTATAAACCCAAAAGCCATTTCAAAGGGAAACATCCCTGAAATGACTTGGGAACCCATGTAGCTGGAGATTAAGCAGGAGTTCACACAGAGGGTCACTGGAGAAAGGAAGAGATGTTTTCTATGATGAAAAGTTTTTAAAATAAGGGCTATGCTATGTACTTACTCTATGGCCATGGGCATGAGACTCAGTTTATTCATAAGTGAAGTGGAAATTTTCATAGCATCTGCCTTAAATGTTATTGGGAGATTACATTATATAATATATGCAAAATGTTCTGCATGGTTTCCAATTCATGATAATTATAGTAGACATGATAGCAATGAAGGTGATACTAGGAAGAGGTGAACATGTATAAGCTTGTCAGAAATACTCCAATCCTTTCAGAGTAGGCAAGTCTTCAGTGGAGTTAGCCCAATTCTGGTATGTGAGTAGTGAGCCAGAGAAAGCCTGTTTATAATGATTCTTATAATCCAGGGGTATTTTCTGATTATTGTGGTCAGGAGAAAAAATAAACATTGCATTTTGAGGGTTTACCCAGATTTACTTAGCAAGCGATCATCTGAATCATCAGCCATTTGCAACTCCTGATGTCAGAGCCCACCCATCACTTGTCAACAATGCAAAGGCACTGATAGGACGTGGACGCAAGAGATGACTGTGTGCCTTCTCGTGTTACTTCTACTGTGGGTGATGTAAGGGAGTACCTCTGAAAGTCTGTAAGGATTAAGTATTGGAATGCTGTTCACTAGAAAAAGGAATTGAAAAGCAGTTTTCCTAGAGTTTTCAGCAAAGGTAGATTAAAGTAATATTCCCTAGAGTTGACTTGTAAAATGAGAACCTAGAGAATTCATGAGTCTCTCAAGGGCTTGACTTTATTCCTAGGAAATGAATTTAAAACCTTTCTAGAAAAGGCTAGATACCTGCATGTGAGGGCACGTCTATTGTGCCAAGTCCAGAATGTCACCAGAGAAGTATGACCAAATAGCAGGACAGGATAGTGCAGTAGTTTCAGACTCTTACGAAAACCACATCTTCCAGCAAATGAGGTTGTTCTTGGGAAGAGCTCACTGCAATTCAGAGAGAAAGAAAAAAATTTGAAACACAGCTGGCCAGATGAGTATTCATTTTCTAGGTACAGTACATGTTTGGTATATTCTTACCAACTTAACAAAACTTCATCTATTATTAATTTTTTGTCTATTTAATATGTAGTTGAGAGTCATATGTGTATACATATCCCAAACAAAAAATTTTCTTTGAATTTCCAAAATATTAATTTATGCATCTATTTAATTCTCTGTTATTAAGAATAGCAAACTATATCATAGTTATTTATCCATAATGGAATATAACTACAAATAAATGAACTCTTATACTGTTTTGCATCTTCTCTTTCAAACCAGGATTCTATACTATGTGATATTAACACTGACACATCTATTGTTCTTATTTACATTTTCCTGACACATATTTTTCAGATATGCTATGTTTAAACTTTCTGAGACACTTTTTAAAAATTATTTCTATGAAAAGGTGCATCTTTGCTTTTAGCCTGAACTGCTGGTTGCTAAATATTAAAGGGTGGCACTATAATAATTTACATTGAATATCATAAGCAATACATTTGCACTTCCTTCTATGATCTTATTTTATGTTTTCTGGATTTTATGCTTTCTACCATTTCCCCTATTTCCTGTCTTTAGCTAGATGAACTCTGCTTTGCTTTCTTTAATCTCCTACAGTAATTTGGGAGGAATCATCCTGTTTTTTATTTCTACTAAATTTTACAAAATAACATACTTGATCCAATATTTCTCTAATTATCAAGGTCAAGAAGAAACAATGGCTTTTGACTCAGTCCTATTTTAGTTGAGAAACTTAGCACATTTTATTTTTTTTACTGCTTCTTCCACTTCCTAGTATTTCATAGTGCAATATGTAGTCTTGGACAACTCTTATTGTTTCCCACAGTATTTTATATTTTGGGTTATATTTGTTTTAAAATTTATAAAATTCTCCTTCTCATTTCATTTGGAAGCATTCTTGGCCTTGTTCTTAATTTCTACTTTAATTGTTTTTGTTCAATGTTCTTCTCCATTGTCTTTGCAGAGTTTTCTTATGTGGACTATTCCTCCAAGGCTGGTGTCCTGAGGACTCTGTTTTGTGTCCTTACCTCTCACTCCATTTAGACTCTTGGGTGCCCTCAAAGATGTTCATGTGTGTGGTCATCACCCCTGTGCTTGTGACTCTTGGATCTCTATCCTCAGATCAGATTCTCTTCATCTGCACCATTTGTATAACCAACTGCCTACTAGATGATAACTTTAATATCTCAGAGACACACAGAGAACTCCAACAGAAATATTTAGAGAAATACAGATGTCTAGCATTATTGTACTTCCTCTCTAAGCTGGGGAATAGGTGTGAAGAACTAAACAATATTGAGGATGTGCTATGGTATATTCATGCATCACATCACTCAGTTCTCATTTTGACACCCTCTGGTATAATGACGTAGGTGCCCAGTTCTAAAAGTGGAGAAACCGAATGCCAAGAAGGTTAAGAAACTTATCTGAGACTTAGTTTGGGTTCTAAAACCCTTTATCTTTCTATTTTTTTCCACCTTAAAACTTTGCTTATCATTTGTTCTGATTTCCTTTACCTCTGCGGCTTGATTTCCTTTCTTTAAGAGCCCGAGCGTAGTCCTTCCATTTGGACTCAACTTTCTGAGTTGGACACGCCTTCCTAGGGCTATTTCTAGGTTTGACTCTACACGTGCAAAGTGTGAAGAAGAGTTTCATTGCCTCTAGCTGGCCAGGAGACCAGATCCACTCTGCAGTGGGAGTAGGGGCTGTTCTAGATCCTCAGTTCCTCTGTTGCCAGGTCCTGGATCTTAAGGGGAATGGATGGGACCAACCATGGGGATGGCATACTATAGGCTTCTAGGAAATTAATTAGCGTTCAGAATTGTTTTTCTTCCACTCTTTCCCACTTTACTTCAGAAGATGGGTGGTACTAGAATAGTACAAAGTTTTGTAGAACTGAACTACTGTGTTTGAAGTGCCATGTGGAAGCTTCTGGTTTGGTTTGGGTTCAGATGGATTCTTCTGCTGGTCCTATTTGTCCCCAACTAGGTTTCTTTTCTCTGCTATTTCAGGCCAACCTAAGATAGTAGAGCATTGAAATTATCGAGCTAAAGGATCTCTCAAGTTTCCATATAAAACAAATGTTAAGAATAGATCTTTCCTCTCCCTATATTTTGGATGGTACAAAATGCCTACATTCCTGAAGTCCTGCTTCTGCAGACCAAGGCCAACAGATTGTTCTTTGAATGTCACAAAAGCCCTTTTTTTCTTATAATGCCAAATGCAATATTTTTTCAAAAATTCTACACCAGAAGTTTCCCAGCTGAGAAAATAGGCTTGTGAAAAATGGTTTCAGAAAATGTAATAAACCATGCAAAAGTTGTTCAGGATGTGTTTGAAATGAACATCTGGATACAAGTGCAGAATTACTCCTTTCCCCGCTCTTTCTCACAGCTGTTTGAAAGAGTCCTGAGGGCAGGGAAACAGGTCAATGAACCAAATTGCACCCTCCTCCCTCTTCCAAACGCTTTTGCACCTATGCAAGGAATCTAGCTCACATATGTATTTAATAAGTGAGCACAAATGCAAGGGAAAAAATTATCTCGATTCCTATCAACTCACTGCAGCAACTCCAAAAGAAAATAAACTCTAGATTTTAAAATTTTGTAAACAAAACTTATGGTTCTAATAAAATGTTGCTTTAAAGTTGACTTTTTTATATCAAGAACTGAACAAGCCACCCATTTCTCTTTATTTCTTAAAAATGAAGGGTTATGATGCCGCACTTTCCCCAAATGGAAGAAAATCCAGTTCCCAGGACTTTGCCTTTTAACTTATAATAGAGAAACATAAATGATCCTCTGTATTTTTACTGAATTTCTCATTGCATCTGTTTATTACAAATCCCTTCCATAACTACCACTACAACACATACATCTAAAGATGGCATCCACTAGTTAAGTAGATCAGAAAGGAGTAAGTTGACACATAATAGATCTTCACGAGATTATCAGTGTTCACAACAAATGCAGCAAATAAGAAATAATTACCTCATATCAGAAGAATGTTTAGTCAAGTCTTTGGGGAGACATGATAGATGTTTTCACATAAAAAGAGGCTGACTCGTCAACTCCGTACTGTCAGAGGCCAAAGTGGGCCTGAGGAAAAGAGGAGATTCACTACTTAACATAACAGTTTTGTCATTTTTCTCAAGCACTTGTCTCCTCTACTGGTCTCTGGGATTTTCTATAATCAAGGAGGAGTCCTAGTCATCCCTGGATCCTGGTGCTGTACTGTCAACTGCACACAGTACATTGCATGTGTTCATTTGATGGATAAATGACTGGCTGAATAATTGGAAGCAATTCCTCATATAGATTTTTCAACAACCAGAAAAACTCCCTTATGAAAAAATGGCTAAATACTTGCAAAAAATGTTTGAGGAATACAAAGTGGGTATTTCTTTCTTTTTTTTGAGACGGAGTTTTGCTGTTGATACCCAGGCTGGAGTGCAATGGTGCGATCTCGGCCCACCGCAACCTCCGCCTCCTGGGTTCAGGCAATTCTCCTGCCTCAGCCTCCCGTGTAGGTGGGATTACAGGCACACGCCACCATGCCCAGCTAATTTTTTGTATTTTTAGTAGAGACAGGGTTTCACCATGTTGACCAGGATGGTCTCGATCTCTTAACCTCGTGATCCACCCTCCTCAGCCTCCCAAAGTGCTGGGATTACAGGCGTGAGCCACCGCGCCCAGCCCCAAAGTGGGTATTTCTTAGATTACATGGAAATCAAGGCCCTCCCATCTTTTGGTGTCTGAAATTCTAAGTCCTCCTTCTAAGTTGTTTGGAAGGAAATTCCTGCCCACATGCTAGGATAATCTATGAGCAATCTTTCTTCCTCATCGTCCTCATGCTATGTTCACAGACATACCCTGGTTCTTACTAGGACCACTGTAGAAACAGTCTTTGAACTTGACCTCTGCTTCAAAGCTTCTTCTATCTAATCTGTCTAGCTCTTTTCAACTGGTTTCATTTTGTTTTATTTAGACAGAGTCTCATGCTGTCATCCAGGCTGGAGCATGGTGGTGCGATCTCAGCTCACTGCAACATCCACCTCTCAGGTTCAAGTGATTCTCATTCTTCAGCCAACTGAGTAGCTGGGATTATAGAAATATGCCACAACGCCCAGCTAATTCTTGTTTTTTTTTTTTTTAGTTTCACCAAGCTTGCCAGGCTGGTCTCAAACTCCTGGCCTCAAGTGATCCATCTGCCTCTGCCTCCCAAAGTGCTGGGATTACAGGTGTGAACCACTGTGCCTGGCCTTATTTTGTTTAACTGAGTTTCTACTCTGTTTCAAGCACTGTGCACAGCAATAAACACATACTAGGGTGCCATTGAACTGTATGGTAGAGAGAAATCACCTGGCCCAGAATATCAAAGTAGGCTTTCTGGGATAAGCAAATTAGAGGGAAAACAACAATGAATTAGATGAAGAAAGCATCAAGAAAAAGGTATTCCAGTACGAAAGAAAATCATCAGTGGTATCTAATATAGTTTAGACATTTGTCCCCTCCAAATCTCATGTTCAAATATAATCCCCAGAGTTGGAGGTGGGGTCTCGTGGGAGGTGTTTGGGTCATGCAGGTGGATCCCTCATGAATGGCTTGGTGCTTTCCTCTGAGGTAAAGAGTAAGCTCTTGACTCTTTAAAAGAGTGTGGCACCCCTCCTCCTCTCTTTCCTTCTCTCACTATGAGACATGCTGACTCCCCTTTCCCTTTCACCACAATTGGAAACTCCATGAAGTCCTCACCAGAAGCAGATTCTAGTGCCATGCTTCTTGTAGAGCTGTAGAACCATAAGCCAAATAAACCTCTTTTTAAATAAATTACTCAGCCTCAGGTATTCCTTTATAGCAACACAAAATGGACTAATAAAGTGTCATTGAGTTGAAAAAGCATAGAAAAATAGAGGTACTATAAAAAGCGGTGGCTAAAGAGCAGAGCACAGGGGACAGAATTGTGTGACAGGAAGAAGGGAACAAAGGCCATGGTAGGAATCTACATAAGTCATATTAATGCATTTGAACTTTACAACAGTCCAACCAAAACGAATTATGTGAAAAACTAGACTCACTATTTATTCCTTAGACCAGTCATTTTCCAAGCCATTCCCACTGCCGGACATAGTCCTCTTCTAATTTCTATCTAGGAAACATTTTCCTATCCCACAAAACCAAGCCGTAATAGCCACCCCTCACTCCTCCACCCCCGACCAACACATTCTCCCAGAAACCTTTGATGATTTCCATGAGTGGGCCCACCTGCTCTCCAGAGAACACTTCCATATTTTGCCTCATGTCTGTGCTGGCTGGACTGTGACATTCCACCCATAGAAACTAAGCTGCATGACCGAGGGGGTATTTCCTACCACTTCTCCTGCCCCCTTCAACTCAGAAAATATTTACCAATGAACCGTGCATAATGGTCTGCTGAGAAGAGACTGTCAGCCAGAAGGAGCATCAGTCTGGCTTCTTCTTTCAAATCTTGATGCTATCATCTGCTCAATGTGGGATCCTGGACAAGTTGCTTAATCTCTTCAAGTGTCATTTTAATCAAGTGTGAAAGGGGGATCATGGTACTATGTACCTCATAGGGCTTGCATGGATATTAAAAATAATACTTGTGATTGACTTAGTGCTCAAAAATGTCAGTTGTTATCCTGGCCTGACAATTCAGAGACAGTCTCTGAACTCTCAAGCCAGATAACGCAAAATCCTCAGAGGATTTTGTACCTCGCATGCCTGACTCTACCTTCTTTGTCCTCAACCAACCTACAAGAATGGAATCTGGAGGAGAAACATTAAAGAGAAAAAGAATTATCACAGGTTTCTGATTTCTCACATGCACATACATACATGCAAAAGTTGAGCTGAGGGAGAAACAAGCTATGTGAAATTATAGAGTCACACAAAGTAGAAGATGTTTGAGGAATAGTGGGAAGATGTTCCTCCCTGGACCCCCATTATGCCTCTTGGTTTGTATTCCCTCTTACCACCTGAAGCTGGGGCTTCCTCAGGGCCTGTCTTGACCTCATTAGATTGTGCCCTCTCCAATCTCTCCCACTGTGGGGTAACTAGGATGATCACAGTGCCTATGCAATGACTGTTCAAACCGAGATACTTGGGGAGGGAATGGATGCTCTGTTAGGCATTATCCTGGGACCAAACGTATAAACTGGACAGTCACTAGCAACTAAAGCTGTGTGGTCATCCAAGCTGGAATCAGCAACCTTGCTGACTGGGGCTGCACAGCCTTCGGTACCTTTCAAGTTCCTTCAGCTCTCAGCTAACGAAGAGTAAAGGCTCTTTCCGATCCAATTTATTTTTAATTGTATCAGAACATTTGAAACTCAATGTTGCAGATAGGTTTCCTGGAAGGCCATGTCAATATATTGTGAAACATCTGGATCTTTGGGTATCAGGATGTTAGACTGTAATGAGCAATTTTCATCCCAAATCTTTAGAGTCATGTAGATAAACCGATTGGTTTCGATTCAGGGAACTTAACTGCCAGCTTCAATTAGCTCGGCTTCTTTAATATATTCTTTTTCTAACATAGTAGGCAACTTCAATAAATTATTATTTATAGAGTACTTATTAAAATGCTACAGGGAAATCATTCCTGGAAACATCTCACTGTGTAACTGTAAATGATCAAGCCCTCGCTTACTGATTGAGTGTTGGAGGACTTAAGTCAGATCACAGGATCACAGCAACTCATGCCCAAAGGAGACCTCAGACAGCATACGGGCCACCCACTGCATTCCATCTCCAAACCCCCTCAGCAACTTCCCTACCATGTAGGTATCCAGGAAATACCTGATGTATAAGCAATGAAGGGACTCGTTCCTGCCCAGAGTCACTTTTTCTTTGCTGAGTGGCTTTGCCAGATAAAAACTGGCTCCAGATTTTAAATGGAAATTAGTGTTTTCCAAACTTTTATGCAAAAAATATAGGCTGTATTTTTCAATAAAAGTCATCTCTTTCAGCCCTTTCTTGCTCTCACTTCACACAAGGTGGTGAAGATCCACATCATCTGAGCTGGTGAGAAACAAGCGTGGCCCATAAAGGAAGAGAAGGTAGGACATAGTGGTTTATCCATGGACTAGAGCCAAAGTACTTGAGTTTGAATCCTCGCACCGCCTGTAATAAGGCAAGGCATTTAACCTCTCAGAATCTCAGTTCTCTCATCTGTACAATGGGGAATGTTACTGATATATATTTTGGAGCATTCTTGAAAGACTATATGAGGCAGTGTATGTAAAGTGTTTAGAACTGTGTCACCTGGCATATGGTAAACACTACATAGCTGTTATCACATAGAATCCTAGCAAATAGAGGCCGGACATTGTCCTGCTACTGTAAGATTAGTGGTCAGTGGGCAATGGGTAAGTCCTATGCACTGTGTAGCTCTAAAATTCAACCTCCTCAAAATACCCCACCAAGCATTCCTATTTTTTTTAACCTTGTTTTAATGTCTAACTTAGTCTCTGGAGGGTATAAATTTTGGTAATTAAGAGTCAGAACCTAGGAAATTATACTCAACTCAGATATACATTAAATTCATTGGACTGGTTATTTTAAACAGCAATGAAATAGAAATTCTTGAGGGTTCGGAAATGGATATTTTCTGAAAACGCCTCAGGAAATTCTAATATGCAGCTAGGTTAAGAACAACAGACTTCAATTTAGTCTTTCTGGATCAGAATCTGGACTCCCTCAACTTCCAGCTGCACAACTTAGGGGAGGTTTCATAATCTCTTCAGACCTCGGTTTCCATAACTGTAAAATGGGAATAAAAATGGAAAGTTCCTTTCTCATTAAGCTGCTATAATACTTAAATGAAATAGCACATCTGGTAAACAGAGTACTCATTAGGTATTAATTCTGAGTACCTCACTTTACTATGCATCCTCCTTCCTAACCCCATCTCTTTCTATCACTTTTTCCTCAACCTGTCAGTAGGCGTTAAAGGGTGCTAAGCACTGCCTCAGTTATAAGTGTAACCCACCGTCCTAGACAGTAGGATCTACTGAGATCCTTACCTAACCTGAGTATATTTCAGGCTGATGGTGACCTGCTTTGCTTTTCTGATAATTGAAAAGGATTTGCACTAACAGAGCATGGGAGCAGATGTGGGCCCCCAGCGGCAGAGCACTTAGGAGAGATGAAAGCAAACTTGCCAACCTGGGCCACAGTTTATATCAGCCCTGGAATTATTTTCCTAGATGAGTCACTTAAGAAAGTGTCCAAGATGAGCAGAGGGGTACTACATACCTGCTACTCAAACCAGCAGCATTGGCATCACCTGTTAACTTACCAGAATGACAGGTAACTAGAATTACCTCAGGCCCACTGACTCAGAAAGTGAATATTAGCAATATCGCAGGTGATCTGTTTGCACTTTCAGTTGGGAAGTGTTGTTCCCTACCAGTATCAAGAAGAATTCATTCCCAAAGTTTGTAAATCTTTCCAGAAACAGCCTTCAGCCTGCCACCTATGCAGCTGGGTTGATGCTCACATAATACTCTTAAACATCCTTTTGAATCAAAGACCTCTAAATTATCAGCTTTTCTCCCTCTCTCGTGCACCCTATACCACTGCCTGAGCAAGTGTGTGTGTGTGTGTGTGTGTATATATGTATATACACACACACACACACACACACACATATATATATATACACACACACCTTCTTTGAGTTATTTTCTCACTTGGGGTTTCTACCTGGTTTCTGGCCCTTGCTGGGACATAGCCCTGATATTTGGTTTAAAGGAGGCCTCATGTCAGTTTCCTACTTGAGTCACAGAGAGAGAAAGCTGTTGACCAATACAGCTTCTCTCGCTAGTTATTTTCTATCCTGATTTTCCACTCCAGGGGTCTATAATCTTTAGGTGGTGTGGAGTCTGAATTCAGTTTGAAACAGAGTCAAGTTGGGCCCTAGATGGCATGTGCTGAAGGCCCTTGCTGAACAAAAGGACCTCAAAACAAGGTCAGAGAATAGCTTCTTCCAATTATCATTTGGCTTTACATTGTCATTATATGCATATTGAAGTCCTTGATTTCACAGGGTTTTACATGGCTGAAGTACAGATGGAGGTAGTCAGCGAATTAAAACCTTTGATGAAGGCCAGGTGCTTGCTGTGCCTCATGCTCTAATCCCAGCACTTTGGGAGGCTGAGACAGGTGAATCACTGGAACTCAGGAGTTTGAGACCAGCCTTGGCAACATGGTGAAACCCCATCTTTTCCAAAAATACAAATATATTAGCCAGGAGAGGTGGCACACGCCTATAATTGCAAGTTACTAGGGCAGCTGAGGCGTGAGGATAGCTTGAGCCTGGGAGACAGAGGTTGCAGTGAGCTGAGATCACACCACTGCACTCCGGCCAGGGTGACAGAGTGATACCCCATCTCAAAAAAAATGAAACAAAACAGAAACAAACAAAAAATATTAAAACCTTCAGTGAGTCCTTGGGTACAAAAGACAGCTATTATCCTTACACACACACACACACACACACACACACACACACACAGCATCTATTATTCCACCAGAAAATGTGGGTCCAAAGGTGAATAACTATGAGTTCTGTCCCCACCTCTCAACTCTGGCCCTGTGAAGCTTATACCTTGATGGGGAAACATATATGAATCAACTACCAAAATATATGTTACATATTAACAGTGATAAACACTCCTGAAAGAGAGGTGTACTAATGCATGCTGGGCTTAATAACTAGGTGGTGGGTAGGTAGGTGCAGGAAACCACCGTGGCACATATTTACCTATGTAACAAACCTGCACACCCTGCACATGTACCCTATAAATTAAAATAACACTTAAAAAGGAAAAGAAAACATAAAAAAAGAGAGGTACAAGTACTGTGAGGACACATAAAAAGGGAGATAGCTCTACTCAGAAAGGTTTTTCTGAAGAAGCAACAAACTGAGGGGTGCATAGGGTTAGCCAGATTCAGGGGTGGGACAGGGAGTGCAGGCCCAGCTGGCGCTGAGGTCCTGTGACTAGGGGAATCCATGCCTTTTTCAGGAACTGAAACAAATCTGGTGTGAGTACAGTCCAGAGAAGAAAGGAGGGGGAGTTGGGGCTTGACTCCAGCTGAAGCTGGAGTGATTGTGGGAGTATGTTGGTCTTTATTTTAAGAATCCAGGGAAGCAATGAAGGGTTTGAAGCAGAGGCGGCAGGGCCAGACTCGTGTTCCTGCAAGAGTGGTCTTTCTGCCATATGGAAACAGATGGGAGGAGGGTGAGAGAGGATGTGAGGAACAGACCAGTTAGGACTGCACTACAGTCTTCAATGGTAGAGACAGGCCGCTTACACTGTGGACGTGATGGGGCAATGGAAAGACATGGATAGTTCCAAGAGGGAGTTAAGTGGTTTAATCAAAAGAACTCAGATGAGAGTGGTGGGCAGAAGTAGGGGAGAGGGAGGTGTTAAGGATGGCAAATCGTTTATAAAACTGTCTGGATGTTGTCCTCTGAAACAGGGATCTCTGAACACACACCAGACAGGGAGGTCAGGGTGGTCATAAGTTAGTTTTTAGATATTTTGAGTTGGAGGCCTTCCCTAACCTCCCAGACAAAGACAGACAGTTATGAAATTTGAATGAGCATTCTAGCTTGGAGGGTGATACTTTATAATGGTAATTTTTAAAGTAGAAATGACAAAAGTTACTGTTTGTTGAATATTTACTCTGTGCCAAGGTTAGGTACTTATTATCTAATTTAAATGCTGCAGGACTCTGTATGAAAGGACTGATCCTCCCATGTGACAGACGAGGAAGAGGAGGCCCAAAGGGAGCAGCACGTCAAGCTCTTAATGACTGTGTCACACTGCCCCCTGCTGAGCAGCTATTACATGCCAGGCTCTCAGGGAGCTTGCATTCCAGTAACGTGGGCTCATGGGTTTTTGTGTCTTCCATAGCAAACTGAAAGAGAACTCGTTCGGTAGAAATTTCTGCCACTTGCCAATTAAACTGCCACTTGTCTGCAAGACACACCCCACTGGTATTTACATGCGCAAGTACATAGGCACACCTGTGCACAACTTTCTCACTAGTTCCCTCTCTTCACTTTTTTCAGCCAGGATTATTTTTTTTCTTCTGATACCTGGTTTTATGTTTCCCAGTGGCAGGTGGGCTAAACAAGATGAATTTCTCCATGCATCCAACAAGCCACACACTCTATCAGCCTTTAATTTCAGAGTCTTAGACACAAAGGGAAGGGATGGGAGACCAGCAGTACTCTTCTTCTGCAAGGTCAACTAAAGCTGTTGTTTGCTGTATGCAGCTTCCTCCACTTACCTGACCGAGTACTGTTCCAAGGATGGTAAGAATGCCACTTCTAAAACTAGCTGAGAAGCAGAGACAGGCTTACCGCAGTAGCTAAAGAAAGAAAAACATTTATACAGCATGATCCCTTCCAGCATGTTCTGCTTTTGCCCAAATATTGAACATAACCACGGAAGAATTTCATTACACCCATTACTCAGAAAAGTTTGAGATTTGAAACTGAAAAATTTTCCATAGTTCTCATGGGTGTAGTGAAATTCATAGTTAATTCCAGGAGAAGTTATCAGGTCATTAAGTAAAATGAACATTTTTAAATCTTTTTCTTCATTCATTCATTTATTCATTTATTCATTCAACAACTATTGAATGCTTCCTATGCACCCAAGTTCTTTATTAAACATCAAAGTTGATTTATCAAGCAAACATTTAAAAACCAGTTTTGTCTTAGTTTTAATGTTGCTAGAGAGGGCATTTTCCATTGTACCTATTAGTGCCCCCCATTAGAAGGTTTTATGTGACATATTTTTTTCAACTGTATCTGTGGCAAAATATATGAAATGAAATAAAATCTATTATTTCTCCCTAGAAATCATTCTGTTTCCTCTTTTGTTAGACTTTTCTTTTAACCCTGGCCACCAGGAAGCTCAAAAGCATTACTCAATTGTAACAACTACATTAGTCTTAAATTTAGCATAATTAATTCTCCAAATATTGATTGTTTGTATATTCCTAACGCTCTTTCTTAATGTCATATGTTTTAGGCACCCCAAGTCCATTTTAGAATGCATTTTTCATAAGCAAGCAAGGCTTTACTAATGCTTAACAGTAGTTTAGAACCAAGTGTCCACAAATGTGTCAAATCTAGACCAGAAGCTGTTTCTTAAGGACCTCAGTCTCTGAAACCTGCAACATGGTCTTTCATCCTCGGCTGTGGAAAAGTCATCAGTTGCTAACCGCTTTAGGGATCATAAAACAAAGTTTGTTCCTAAACAGAGGAAAAGGCTCTAAGAAGGAGAAACTTATGCACAGAACACAGGGTGAGAAAAGGCCCCTCAGAAACTTTGCTGGCATGAATCCCAAGCTCATGTTACCAGAAATATTTACATTAAAAATATATCTGCAACTTGACCAACTGCTCTAAGGTCAAGCTCAAAATCCTGCTTGAGAGTTCTTTGGTTTTATGACCGCTTGTCAGCTCAAACTTCGGCTATGATTTCTGTGCCTTCTGAGGCAGAAAGGCAAATAGGGCAGAGGGATGGCTGAAAAGAGCAGCCGTGATAGTGTGTGGAGAGAGGGAGGGGCTTCTGAGAGTTTTCAGCAGGAAGTGTCTTGTTGCAGGGTTAGTAGCCAAGAACCTTCCTTTCACATGCTGACCTTTTTATGTGCAAGAATATGCCGACCAGGAGGTGAGTGAGTCTCACCTTCTCATCTGAAGCCTGCTTCTGGTGATGAACTCATTTGGGCTCCTCTTCCCATCCACCTGGAACTCCCTAAGAGGTCTTGCCAGCTGTAGGAGTAAGAGAGGGAGTGATTTGTGGATTTTCCACTATAATTATAGCCCTGTTTTTACTAGGTTGCTACTCAGTCTTAAATATTTTCTCCAAACCCTGACATTAGTGAACACCATTGAAGAAGGCATATAAAATATAATTTTATTGTTACTATTGTTTTAAAAAACGAATATAGAGATCTATGTTTAAAGAAACATTAAATGAATAAACTATTCATATTCCAATGTCTGTCAGTAACACCACCAGTTGAAGTAATTCTGTAAGAGACTGCATGCACATAGTACCACAAAAAGATCATGATCACAAAGAACTGGGGTTAGAAAATGCCACCACTATGCAACAATGTATACAAAACTCCAGCTCCCACTCATGTTCTTAGTACTAGTTCTGAAAATCTTGTCCCAAACCATGCCTCATATTTTACTCAGTATAGTTGTCAGGCTTCTTAGTGGACTGCTTTTTCACTAGTGTTGACCATCTCTTGCAATACAGACTTGACAAGAGGTATCAATCATCTCTTTATTTCGTAGGGCTGCCTTTCCAGTTCATAGGTTCTCTTTTCAGCTGTGTCTATTCTGATATTTAATTTGTTCATAAAGGCTTTTAAAAAAATCTTTATTTTCTCTATTCTTTTCTAGAAGTTATATTTGGTTCTTTTTATAACTATGCCTTTTCTTTCCTTCTATCAAATTTTTATTACATTTCCTGCTATATCATTTAATTTTTAGTCAAACTTAACAGAATTTTATTGTATAGACACTTCCAGATTTTCTTATTATCAGTTATTATAGCTATTAAATCGTGTGTGTGTGTGTGTGTGTGTGTGTGTGTACCGACTCATTGACTCTCTCTCATGGATTTTTTAGCCTGACTTGGTTCTTCTGCCCATCTAGGTAGCCCCATGAGTAAAGCCACCCCTTTTAGGTAGTAATAAAAAGAGGAAAAGCAAAATATTTGCAGGCAACAGACAGCTTCATTTCTAGGCTAACTGTCCCATGGAGAGCAATATTTTTAAAATTTTCTTCTTACATCACAATTTTTTGGTTAATTATATAAATGAATTGAACAGAAGATAGAATGTGGATGTGCAACTCCCAGATTAATTATCTACATGCTCTAGAGATCATGGCACAAACAACAAATAAACAAAACAGTACCTAGAAGCTCTTTGGACCATATAGTCTTATGTTAATTTTTTTTTTTTTTTTTTTTTTTTTTAGGGAGGCCTCACTCTGTCATCCAGGCTGGAGCACAGTCGTGGGATCATAACTCACTCCAGCCTTGACCTCCTGGGCTCAAGATATCCTCCCACCTCAGACTCCTGAGTAGCTGAAACCACAGGCACACACCACCACACCCGACTAATTTACTTTATTTTGTTTCTTGTAGAGATGGAGTCTTCCTGCGTTGTCCAGGTTGATCTCAAACTCCTGGACTCAAGCAATCCTCCTGTCTTTGCCTTCCAAAGTGCTAGGATTACTAGTGTGAGCCACAGCACCTGGCCCTCAAATTAATTCTTTGTAAACACAAAGCATTGATCTCATCCTTTTGTTTGCACCACAAAGTGTTCCCCCATGCATCCCCTAGGTGGCGCTCACCAGGCTACAGGTGTCTGTTTCTAGCATCACTGCCAGGAGGGAGGCCCATTAATCAGAAAGTGAGGCATGTGCATTGTAGTCACTGTTGGTCACTCAACTATGCTCAGATTTCAAGTGTGGTCTTGACTCATCCCACTCTTCAAGATACAGGAATAAATACTTTAGGAAGTTTTCTTCTCTTTATCTCATCTTTGTATCCTTAAGATTGTGTGACCTCCAGAAACTCCCCCATTCCCAAACATAAAGAAATAAAGGCTTAGGAACAGTGAAATAATTTCTCAAGGTCACACATGTCAGTAAGTAAAGGAAACAGAATGTGCACCCCGGTCTTGCTGGATCCGGGCTCTGTGTTTATATTCTCAGCAGTGTAAGTCACAGGGGAGTAGATACATAAGCCTACTAGATGAGAAGTCTTCCCAAAAATGAATAATAAAGGCAGATTTGCTTTATGCTTTTTTTCATATCTTAAAAATTCATGTGAATTTTGTATTCTACTTCATAATATTTTGTGTGACTTTTAAAATGAAACTCACATTGAGTTAAATTGCCCAGTTTTTATTTTAATCTCTTTGCCTTTGTAGCATTTCTCTCTTTTTGTTGAGACCTTGCCTTGCTGTCCACTAGGAGCTCATGCTTCTTCTCTGTGATATAGTTGCCCTATCAGAAACTAGATTTCCCAGATCCCTTTCCTCTAAGAGGTATAATATGACAAAGTTATACTCCATGAAATATGGGTAAAAGTGATGTATGCCATTTACAAGCTTGAATTATAAAAACCCCCATTAGCTCCCCTCTTTCCCCCGTCCCCATCTGACTCCTTAATGTAGATGCCGAAGGCAACCTCAAACGTCATGCAGTAAAATGTTCTCACTTATAAGTGGGAGCTAAATGTTGAGAATACATGGCCACATAGAGGGGAACAACATCCACTGGGTCCTATTGGAGAGTGGAGGGTGGGAGGAGAAAGAGAATCGGGGAAAATAGCTGACGGGTACTAGGCTTAATACCTGGGTGATGAAATAATCTGTACCACAAACCCCCATGACACAAGTTTACCTATATAATAAACCTGCTTATGTACCCCTGAACTCAAAATAAAATCATGCAGTCAGGATGGCTGAGCCTCCATCAGCTGAGTCCTTCTCATGAAACAGAATCTCCACCCTCACCATTGGTGCCAATTGGGCTTTACAAGGGCAATATGTAAATGTATATCATGTTACAGCAGTAAGATCTCACAGTTTATGTCTTATAACAACTGGCTTTACTTTACTACCCCCATCCCCAGTTCCAACTTCGTGCCCTTATTTCCAGCCTCTTTCCTGGTCTGACCAGCCTTACCTCTGACTAAGCCCTTAGCTCTGCTCCAAGGGAAAAGAGTATGGTAGCATTCTGAATCTGTTTCCTATGACTGCTGTAACAAATTACCCCAAATTGGGTGTTTTAAAACAACAGAAATGTATTCCCTCACAATTCTGGAGGCCACAGTTCAAGATCGGTTTCACTGGGCCAAAATTAAGGCATTAGCAGGAACACACTGTCGCTGGAGGCTTGCAGGAGAATTCCTTCCTTGCCCCTTCCAGTTCTAGTGGCTACATCGCTTAAATTTCTGCCTCAGCTTCACATTGTCTTCATCTCTGAGTTTATCAATGTGTAAATAAAAACATTCTGTGTGTCCAGTTTCCAATCTCTTGGCATCTCTCCTATTCCCTTGACTCCCTGAAGATTAAAAATAGAAACCAATAAATCACATCTGAGGGTTCTCTCTTCACTTGTTTTGCATTGGACCTGTGTTTAAAGGAGCTGTTTTTTCCTCCTGCCAGTATTTTCCATTTCTGTTTATTTTGAAGTTGTTTGTTTATTTTGCACATTGTAGGTTATTGCATTTTTTTTTCTTGAGATGGAGTTTTGCTCTTGTTGCCCAGGCTGCAGTGCAATGGCACGATCTTGGCTCACAGCAACCTCTGCCTCCCGGGTTCAAGTGATTCGCATGCCTCAGCCTCCTGAGTAGCTGGGATTGCAAGCATGTGCCACCATGCCTGATTAATTTTGTATTTTTCGAAGAGATGGGGTTTCTCCATGTTGGTCAGGCTGGTCTCAAACTCTTGACCTCAGGTGATCTGCCTGCTTTGCCCTCCCAAAGTGCTGGGATTACAGGCGTGAGCCACCGTGCCTGGCTGGTTATTACATAATTTTCTATTGATTTTTAGGTTAGAGAGAACCTTCTTAGGACAAAAACGTATTTTCCACTGGACAGCTCCAACTGCACAGCCTTATATTTCAGTGTTTATAGTTTTGTTAATCTTCTTTTTCATCATTACATTCTTTTGGCCCCCTCTCCCCATTTTTCCCATATAAGTTTATATGGGGCTGTACAGGCAGCCAAGAGACAGACACAACCTGTCACTGCCCCACGGACACCCTGGCTACTCCTGTCTGCCCTGCTCTCAACACAACCTGATGAAAAGACGTCTCTGCAGACAAGCGTTTAACCTCCTCACCTCTCCCCTTTGCCCTCTGCCTTGTCTGAACAGCAGTGGCGGAAGGTGGGAGTGAGAGAAGAGATGAAATCAGGTGGTTGAAAGCTAATACTGTCTCCCAGCAACTCTCAAAGTCGACCCAGGAATTTAAACTGTAATATTATCCCCCAGGAAAAAAAGGAGCAAGAAAATGAAAAAGTCAGTGTCTTCCTGGGTTCAGTATTGGGGTACCCAGGCAAGGCTGATGACAGGGGTGGGACAACTGGCCTTAGCTGGGGTCAATCTGGGAGAGGAAAGAAAAGTGGGGCTTCCACAGACCTCTATGTGGGAGCAATCCAAATCGTGCCTGCCAAGCCTCCAGGGCTCTGGGGGACATTCAGAAACTCCAAACAAGTGCATGGAAAAAATATGCTTTGTTTTCTTTTTGCCCCTGCTGAGAAATGCTGCCCATTGTGTTTCCATGAAAGGCTTTGTGGCTAATTTTGAAAAATGAAGTGAACAGGTAAACTGGAGCTAATGGCCTCAACCCCGGGGCAGACATCTGGGGTGATGTTGACTTTGTTGCTGGAGAGCCAGCTGGCCTTTGCACTGCACTCCCCCTTCCAGACCCGCTCCCTGCAGGCCTCCAGGGGGGCTTCAGCTTCTAATGAACCAACTGCACAGTCCCCGATGCTATGGCTGCTGCTGCCCAGACTCTTGCTGAAGCTCCATAAATGTTTGTTTTATGAATAAGCACACACTTGGCACTGCTCGAAGATAATTCTCCTTTATCCTGAGAGGCAACTGTTTCCCCACTGCCCTTCCCTTGCCAGGGGAAAAGTGTACCATCATATATACTCCCGGATCCAGGAAGAGACAGACTCTGCAGAACTGGAGACTGAAACATCCCTCATGAGTTTCTCCTAATGACCAAAGTGATGGGAATGACAGTAACCTCTCATATGCTGGACACTGCTCTGACCAGGTGCTCAGCACATATCCTTACCACAATCATGGGACAGAATATGTTTTTCCATTTATAGATAAGAATAGTGGAGGCTAGGCCGTGCGCGGTGGCTCAAGCCTGTAATCCCAGCACTTTGGGAGGCCAAGGCGGGTGGATCATGAGGTCAAGAGATCAAGACCATCCTGGTCAACATGGTGAAACCCCGTCTCTACTAAAAATACAAAAATTAGCTGGGCATGGTGGTGTGTGCCTGTAATCCCAGCTATTCAGGAGACTGAGGCAGGAGAATTACCTGAACCCAGGAGGCGGAGGTTGTGGTGAGCCGAGATCACGCAATTGCACTCCAGCCTGGGTAACAAGAACAAAACTCCATCTCAGAAAAAAAAAAAAAAAAAAAAGAATAGTGGAGGCTAGTGCATGTAACAGACCTAAAACCACAAAGTCATCTAGTGTGAGACGTAAAATTAGATGTAAACATGAGTCTAATTATTCAGTGCAACGGCTTAAGAGCATTGCTTAGAAGGCGGAATTCCTGGATTCGGTTCGGATTTGCTGCCAGTGGCTTGCACCGTAACCACAGGAAAGTTAGTTCACCTCTCTGGACCTCACTTCCCTTATGTACTAAACTATAAGAGTAATGGTACCTGCCTCTTGGTTGTTGTGATGACACATGAGATAATAGTTGTAGAAGATTTTTAAAAGTATCCCATGCAAATCAGTGCTCAAAAGCTATTTGCTATCAATATTACAATGTCAGTGATCCTTTTACACAACTGCAGATTGTTCCTAGAGAGTAGAGAGATGCCCAGTTTCTTTTTTTTTTGAGATGGAGTTTCGCTGTTGTTACCCAGACTGGAGTGCAGTGGCACAATCTCGGCTCACTGCAACCTCCACCTTCTGGGTTCAAGCAGTTCTCCTGCCTCAGCCTCCCGAGTAGCTGAGACTACGGGCACGCACCACCATGCCCAGCTAATTTTTGTATTTTTAGTAGAGGCGGGGTTTCACCTTGTTGACCAGGATGGTCTCGATCTCTTGACCTCATGATCCACCTGCCTCGGCCTCCCAAAGTGCTGGGATTATAGGCGTGAGCCACTGCGCCAGGCCCGTGATGCCCAGTTTCTAATAAATACTAAGGTATGTGTGAATGTCCAAGCTGGGCTATTGGTCTGATTTAGATTATCACCTTTGGGTGGAACAAAAGGGTCTTCCCATTCCAAAGCTGCCAGCACTGAGTGTGAGAGGATGTGGGGTGAGAAGAACTTGCCCCTCCTGAGTTGAAGACTGAGGTCTGGCTTCCCCACCTTACCCTGGTACTGGTGACTTAGCCATCTTTGGCACCAGAAGGTCAGTCAGACATCATCAGCCCAATCAATGACTGTGAGTCTCAAGGACATTGTAGAATGGAACTCCCCAGTGCCACTTCCCTATCCTTTGCCTTTGTCTGGTTCCATAGACAGAAAAGAGAAAAAGAAGGTTGGCAGGTCCTTCTTTCTGCTAAATAGTCCCACCTTTGGGCCATTCATTTCTTTATCAATTTAACAAAGTTTTCAACTTTTATAATTGTACCAGCCATAGGGTTAAATGCAGCAGAAACAACATAGAAAAAATAAGACATATACAATTGCACATGAAGAAGTTCACTGCAGGAAGGGTGCTCAGCCCCTTTGCAGGCTCCACTGTGGATCAGAAGTGTGGACGTATACACAAAAACACACCACGAGCAAAGAACAGGGAGTCTTCTGTTGATGCAAATGTCGCTAATCATTTTACGTTACTTATATGGAGAACTCTTGGGCCTATTTTTCTTCTCCTATTCCCTGCTTTTGGGCTCCCAAATTTTGCTGTCTCAACCCTCCACTGTTCTGCTTCCTTCAAACAATTGTATTCCCCTGACTTCATGTCTGAGCTTACAGGAACTGTCAGGCAGGCCTCCAACTTAGCCCTCATACTTTCACAAAGAGCAAGTCTGCATTTCCTTCATCCAGAACATCAAAGAGAACGTCTCCCCTGAACCCCTGATATCCTTGTTACCACCTAGTTAATGACCATATGGGGGGAAGTTTTATGAGGTATCGGGGCAGAGGTAAACAGATATAAGAGGATGGATGTCTTCTTGCCTGTACCATCATGGGGTAAAAACAGTACTGACATTCTTGTGTATCCTCCCAAGCCATTAGGACAAATTTCCTGGGCTTTTACCCTGTGCTACCATTTGCTTACAAGCCTGGGGAGATATAAGAAGGCACAGTTTGCTGGAGGAGTCTGGTGGCTCAATCTCAAAGCACGCTGGAAATTCATGTGAGGATAGAGTGTTAATCCTTCCTGCTGTCCTGGTGACTGCAGTGGAGGGTCACAGTATTACAGCATCCAGAATAGCAAAGGGATGGCCACCTCAGTTTCCAGGTAGTGTTACCTGGTAGCTGCGGACAGAGTGCCCACCACAAAGGGAATGCTCAATAAATATTACTTGTATGGACGAGTCAATAAATTAATGAATACCTGTGATGGAAGGGGTGTGGAAGTTTCTGTCACCAGTGGTGATGACAATAGTCAGTACAGTCTGGAAATAGGGGTTGCAGTGGACAAGAGCCTGACTCTGGAGGTGACCCAAGTTAAGCTGAGTTCTGTTGGTTTTGCAAAGGAAACAGGCCTTCAGGGCAGGTTTCTAATCATTTCATAAAAGCTGAGCCATAAGCCCAGGTATCAGTACTAAGCACAAATAACTGCTGTGATAAAAAAGATAATAATGGAAAAAATAGTAAGCTTCTACTCTATGTCAAGAGTTTTCTAAATGCTTTACGTTTACTCTTCATAAGCAAACACTATTACATACATGTTATTTTTATTCCAAATTGGCAAAAAACTGAAAAGGAAGAGAGAATTTAAAAAAAAACTCTTCCACTCTTCTAGTGCTGAAATTAAAATCCAAGTAGTCTTATTTCAGAGCCTGCATTCTGAAGACAACTACTGGGGCAGGGAAAAAAATTAATGGACTCAGCCGGAGAGTGTGCAGGGCTAGACAAAATAGCACGACTATGTTAACTCCACCCCTAGGGGGAGCTAGACCAGAGCTAAATGGTTGACTCAGGGACTGGACAGAGGTGTGATTGCAGGTAACCATCTGCCCCCAGGGATGGGCATGGAACAAGCTGTGTCAGGCTGCAATTGTGGACAATGGTGGGAAATTATGCTCCTGACCTTCGCTTTCCTTTCCCTCAAGTCTCTAAACCAGCCTCCTATGTACTCACAGAGCTTTGGATCTCAGCTCCGTACAAGTGGACCCCAGATATACATTTCCACTTTTAATGTATCTTCCAGGTTTCTGTTGCACATTCCCAAGTTCTTCTGATTATCTGTGCTCCTATTCCCTGTCAGCAGCTCAAGATTGACTCAGAGTTCAAATCTGGGCTCATCTTTCCACACAGTTCAAACAGTCTACATTCCCCACTCATTTTGTCTGTCCTTGACACTACCATACTCTCACTTTCTAGAAATGCAAAGCTCAGAGTCTCAAGATACGTCTTTCTCTTTGCACAATAAGACATCATTTGTGAAACCCTGTTAATTTTCCTCTTTTAATGTAAGAAATATTATAACTGAAAGTTCTGTTAATTTTCTACCTCTGCAGCTGCTCTTTCGTCTGCCTCTCCATTCCTCTGTCCAGCCATGAGTTTAGTTCCTTCTTGTTTAAAATAGTGCATGGATTCTGGGTTTATTCTTGCTTCCAGTTTCTCTCTCCTTGGTTCCATCTTCTGCCTGCTGCCAAACCAATCTCTCTAAAGTACTTTTCTGAATATGTCACTCCCCTGAGCAACAAGCTTCAAGGGCTCTCCATGCCTGCCAAATAGCATCCAGATTCCTTGTCCTGGCTTTTCACATCCACTTAGATCTGGTCGCAACTCAGTGCACATTTATTGAGTCCTACTTAGTGCCAGAGCCTGCACTAGGCATTGTAAATGTAAAAATAAACCCGGCATACTTCCGGCCCTTGGAAAAGAAAAGGAAGATAAGCTGATCCCACAATCTCTAACCAGTGCTTCCCCCAACTCCTGCCCATTGCTGAAGGTGTAAAGTTGGATGTTTGCTCTTCTCCAAAACTTCCTTAGCACTTTCTTGCTTTCATGCCCAGTAACTTCCTCACTTCAATCTCCAAGTAACCCGTAACCCTCTTCTGCTATAATAATTCTTCCTTCATGAAGCATCCATGAAGTAGATACCTTTTGAAGAGGAATGTTCCTTGGCAGTCACTTTTGCATATCTTTTGATGATGGACCATGATCCGTGTGCGTTATAGCTTTGTATCTACCTGTTATCTCTCCTACCTTGACATTCTCATGACTGACATGTAACAGAACGCTATTGCATATAGCATGAATTCACGCATGTTATTAAAAATAAAAATCTAATGTTATATTACATTCAACAAAATGTATTAGTGTTCTCTCCTGAATGCTTTTTTACAGACAAAAACTGTATATTATGCATTAAGAATATCCAAGAAAACAGTGGAGTATATATTTTCAAAACATTGAAATGTAAGATATTTTCTTTGCACTTATTTGTTAAAAGATCAGTTCAGACTGGACATGGTGGCTCACACCTGTAATCTCAGCTATGTGGATCGCTTGAGGCCAGGATTGTGAGATCAGCCTAGGCAACACAGTGAGTACCTGTCTCCACAAAGAGTAAAAATAAATAAATTAGCTGGACTGGATATGGTGCTGTTTGCCTGTAGTCTCAGGAGGCTGAGGAGAGAGGACTGCTTGAGCCCCAGGAGTTTGAAGCTGCAGTGAGCTATGATCATGCCACGATACTCCAGGTTGGGTGACAAAGTGAGATCTTGTCTCAAAACAACAACAAGAACAAACGAAAACCTAAACATCAATTCACATCTATTGCCTGGTATTAGTGCTCAACAAAACCCAGTTTAGGAAACACTGTTCTAGAAAGTAAGATCGTTGAGTAATAGTGTTAATAGTAATACTTTTTCAAAAGGGTATTTGCATTTGTTTTATTTTTGACATTTGCTCCATGGTAGCCACCGTCGCAAGTGTTTTTATATCCAGGCTTTTATCTAACTTTCATGGCAATCTGATGTATGGGTGCTAATTTTAACCCATTTTTCAGATTAGGAAACAGAAACTCAGAGCAGTTAAGTAACTTCCCCACAGTCATTATCATTAGGGAGGCAGTAAAACTGCACCAAGAGCACAGTCTATCTAATCCCAGAGCCTGTGCTCTTTGAAGGAGAGTCTGTTTTTAAAATTTCTGTAATCCCTGTTTCCCCAAAAGTCATAACAGCCCATGATTCCTGAACACACTTGCGATTTCGGTTTTGCAGTCTGATTTTGCATTTGTGCTTTGATGCTTTAGAGCACAGACAGTAGAAAGAATATGGTACCCTGCTCCTAGGCTCAGGAGACCTAAGTTTATGACCCCAAATCTGCCTTTAATTAACCATGTGTCATTAGGCAAAGAATTTCTCCCCTCTGGGGCTCAGTTTCCTCAGCTGTAAAATAAAGTGAGGTTGGACTCCCTGGTATTTGAGGTCCTTTAACCTCTTTATACCGTACTCTTCTCTTTGCCAAGTTTCTGTGATTAATAGAATTAGATGAGCCCTTTGTTACCCATTGTATCTGCCACTGAGAGAGCTGGAACCATCCTTCAAAGGAATCCACGACATGGCCAATTCATCGTGTTGACTCTGAGGCCACTTCAGTGACCCACAGTCACTGGCAGCATGAAGAGCAGAAGCACTTGCCTTTTACCAAATATGTTCCATTATAGTGAATTTTTCTTAAAATTATAAAACATCGAATAAATTTTAAAATTTCATTTAGACAATATAAGTACAAATGAGTAAAAAAAAACAGATGGAATACATTTCTCTTGTAATATATATATGATTAAAAAATGAAAAGAAAAATGTTTGTAGCAAATATGTTTTGGATTTACAGAACTCAAAGCCCTTGCAGAATAGTTTGAGACTTCCAAAGCACCAATATGCAGCTGCTTTGGCCATCCTTCTATGAACAATCAAACCCCCAGTCGTCTTGGAAACCTGCCTGCATCCTGGGATGTGTTCTCCATTGAGCAGCTAAAATGGCTTGAAGTCTTCTAGGGAAACGTGGTTTGACTGTAGTTCATCCCTTGGGAGCCTTCATAAAAACAAGATGTCTATCTCCTGACCCCAGAGCCATAGTGGCATGGCTTAAAGAAATAAAACAACAATGGAAGCTAATGTTAGTTTGGGGGTTTTCCTCAAGCAAAGCACAGAATTTCAGAGATGGAAAATTTAGTCTGCAAAAATGATTCCCATTTAATTATTCCTACCCCAAGAATGGAGAACTAAGAGTTAGTTTATACAAACACAGAGATTAAAAGAGGAAAAGAGAACCCTGGAAAAGAAACCTGAAGATTCCCTTGTTAATTAAAATACTCTGAGACTGGAATTCACAAGGCTTGGATTTTAATATGAATTCTGCATAGTTACGATAGTGCTAATGCTATCGTTTTAATTATGGCAACTAGCATTTATTAAGCACTTATACGCTAAATCCTTAAATGGGTCATCTTGTTTATCTTTTTAATATCTGTACCAGATACTGTTGGTGTCTGGCCCTGTATCCCCCCCAGGCTTACCCCAGAAGTCGCCTAACAAGAGTCCCCATAGATGTGGAAGGAAGCTGTGTCTCTCTGCCACAAAATGTCCTCTGGCCACAGGAGAACTGTGGCTTACTGTGCTGGACACCCAGAAACCTGAAGGTGTCGATACCACCAAGAGTAACCTTAGAATTAGGGATAAAAGTTGGTGATGTGTGTGAATGACATTCCAACTTCTTTGCCCCATAGCAAGCCTGTTCTGAGGTATGTTCTGCACAGGCCCTTAGAAGTCCCCACTGGAATTGAGGCCCATCTTTCTGTAGCAGTAACACACTAGTTAATACCCCTTTTATTGCCTCTCTTCCTTTCCCTGACTCATTTCTCCACCCTCTCACTGTGACTCCTGGGGTCACAATCTCGATAAACTACTTATACTGAAATTTCTATCTTAAAGACAGTCTTTGGGGGACACTCAAATAACACAACATTTTTACAGGAAAGTGAAGTGAAGGAGGTTAAATAGCATCTTCCAAGAACGCTCGACTATCCAGTGAAAAACCACCCGTGAGACTTTCCTTAGGAAGAAGCCTAGAAGGGTTTGTCATACTGATCTGAGTGCCACCAAAACTGGAGATTCAGAGAGCAAAGAGCAGGCACTGATCTAACTTGGTTGATGATACCACCAAGTCCGTGTGCCATTAAGGTATGTTGAAGAATAGCCTCGGGGCCTTTGCAAATGGCTTAGCAGCCTTGGGGTTTGGCAAATGTCACATTCAAGAGCCATACTTCCGGTTTCTTTAAAAGAAAATTAAGCCTAATATTGTCATTGTTTTTAAAATAGCATTTATATTCTAAGCAACATAGGCAATCTTATAAAATATGAAAATATTCAAAGGTATATACCCATGATCTCTCTTCCCAAAGCACTGACAACGTTTCTGAATGGATTTCCTTATCTGTAAAAGGGGTATAGTAAAAGAACAGTACCTAATTGAATGGTTGTGAGAAACAGATTACTTCATGTTCATATTTTGCTTAAAACAGTGCCTGACACAGAATAAGTGCTCAATAAAGATTAGCTATTACTATAATTTTCAAAATATTCCATTTCCTGTGCTAATTACATGAGATCTAATTTTGTTTTCACACACACACAAATAATTCAGGGGAGATGTTTATCAGTTTACCTGTGTCTTAACTGAACCAAGTGAATAATCGCAGAATACACTGTCTTCACATTTTACAACAAAGATATTACAAAGCCAGGATTTAAACTCACATTTTCCTTGCTATAATTTTCCCCCTGAACTACGTCATGTGAGTAATAACATGAAAAGATTCTTGAGCCTTCATTACTTTGATACATTTGTTATCCTTGTTGTTTTTTCATTATTTCTCTCTAGTTAATAATTAGTAGTAAAACCACTAAAACAAAAATGACCAATATTCTTCTGTTTCTTGACAACAAAGCACAGGAGAACAGAAGATCCTGTTCTGGGTCACTTCCTTCTGTGCCGCAGGGAACTTGCTCTAACGATTATCCACTCTCTCATTTGCTTCTTTAATTTATCTTTCATGGCACCGTACCCTTAGCCTCTAAGTATAGGCAAGACTTTCCCGTTCTAGGGAAAAGACACCACATATATTAGTTGGAGTGAGCTACCTCATTTACCAACAACTCCAAAGTCTTAGTGGTTTTATAAATAACAGTTTGGCTATTGCTTACGTCAGAGTACAGTGTGGGTCTGTGTAGAGGGTCTCTACTCCATAAAGTCATTCAGGGATCCTGTTTATTTTATTCTGGTGCTTTTGCTCTTCTCTGGGCCCTTGTATTCCTCTCCATTCTGTTGCAGTATGGGGAAGGATAAAATGGAGAATCTTAGGTGGGAAGTTTTATGGCCCAGGAGAGTAAGTCGTGCATATTTCTTCTGTTCACATCCCATTGGCCAAAAATAATCACACACTGCCACACCTAGATGCAAGAAGGCTAAGATGCGTAGTCAAGTAGAGTGCCAACGGGTAAAGGAAATCCCAGATATCATAAGCAGTATCAGTCTCATCCATGCCATTCTGAGCAATACCTCATCTCTTTCTATTCTCACCCTTCTATAGCTCTTGAAAAAAACTCAGTATAGTGCATTATATTTAACACAGCACTGACCCACCTCATCTGCCATCCTTCTTAGCATTTTATAATCTTTTACTGGTGCCCCTGCCCTGATTGACTGTTCTCAAAGACACCAAAGACTAATTTCATCTATGTAAAAATCTGGTGCCTAGAACACAGCCTGTCACACAGTAGATGCTTAACTTGTACTGAACAGATGAATAAAATATGCAATTTTGATGTCACAAGTTGTTTCTCTGTACCAAAGTTACCAATCCCCTTTCATGTGTTAGACCTTGTTCTAGCTACTGAGGACTTTCTTGGTATCTAGACCGATGGCTAGGCCTTTCACAGCAGATACTGAGACAGGGTTTAACATACAGTGCTTTATTAGGGATAAACACTTTTGGAAGGGAGAAGCAAGAAGCAAAATTAGGTGGATGGAGTAGTCAGTGTGGTAGAAGTCTGACTTGGACAACCTACGAGAAGCTCTGGAGTGGCTCATGGGAAGCTCTGTAATATAGCCCATCTATTTTTTCACATTGGGATGAAGCTGCCAGGCCTTTTTACTCCACCTTGATCAGCCCACTGGCTATGAGCTGCCATGGGAAGGGCATACCCCTGGACAAGACATATTCCTGCAGCTGAGGCAAATTCTGCAGGAGCTGAGAGCTTGGACAAGTTCTTCCATGAATGCAGATCTGAGTGGAACAGCTCTATATCTACAAAATGGGTCTACAAGAAAACATGCAATGTGGTCTTTGCTTCAAGGTTTAGTTAGAGACAAGACAGTAACTAATCAAAATATACAGTAAATATGGCAATAAAGATATGCAGAGGGAGTTGTCTGTGTTCTGAAGGGACATTTTTGGCACGTCTGCATAGACCATGGCATGGGGGTCACTTCTTCTCTCATTTCTTTGGCTATTCCTTTCCTTATTGCCATGCCATTTCCTTTATTTTCCCTCTTGCTACCTAAATATTAGACCTACTTAATCTTTTTACCGTAGGGCCCTTTATGCGTTAGTTGTATTCTCTTAATTAATGTCTTCATTAACCTCCATTTTTAGCAACTATTATCTTAACCTTTCTCAAAATCATGTGACAAAATTAAGCCCTAAAAACTGGTTTGAGTGAATCTTTTCTCAATCTTCCCAAAGACGGTAGGGAGCAAATACTCTTTTCCATTTACAGGAAGCAAGTTAATTCATTATGTACAATGGATGCCTTAGGACATTAAGGTTTACGTTTTTGTTTTTGTTTTTTTTTCTTTTTTTGAACCTGATTGTGAAGGGCTGCTATAGACTGAAGACTCTAAATTAGTATCTCCAACCTCAGTTTCCTTGTCCAATTTCAGTGCTGTCTAGTCAACTTATAGCTTCTCCTGTTAAATTTATAACACCACAGATCCTACCTCCTTGCTGTTTTTCACACTTGCTCCTAATTTTGGTCTCTCTAGTTCGGTGGCATCAACATCCACCCGGACACCAAAGTCCTTAATCTCCCATAAAAGGCAACATACCCAGGTCCTCTAAAAATGCCATTCCATGTTCCCCTTTTATTCCCAAATGTGTACTTTATAGCTATCAAATTATTACTTCTTCCTACCCAAACTCTTGTAACAACTTTCTCTCTCTCTCTCTCTCTCTCTCTCTGACACACACACACGCACACACACACACACACATTTCTTTCCACTCACAGAATCTCCCAATTCCAATTTATCCTTGTACAGCCACCAGTATGAAGTAACTAAATAGAAACACATATTATTCCCCCGCTCAAAAATCTTCCAAGCTCCTTGATTCCTTCACACATAGTCTCTGCATTAAAAACCAGATGAAAGTTATGGTCTTCCACTTTGTCAGCATGGCAATATTGTATAAAACTCCCAGATAAGAAGGACTATTTAATGCCATCTGAACAATCAGCTATGCTCAGTTACTTATAGCTCCTATTCACATGATCGGTGGCTTCAACCTGGGAACTATTCAGGTTATGAATATCTTTGCCCCTAGAGACTTAGTAGGTATACAATAAATATTAATTATGAATAAGTAAATTAATGAATGAATGAACAAGTGAATAACATTGTTCCATCTATTCAAAGGACTCCACCAAAATATTTTCACTCTTTTTGCCTAATGCCTCACAATACCATGACTTATAATCTATGATCTAGTCAAACACAACAGCTTGTAATTGACTGACTGTGTTACGAAGTCTTGTTCTGAGAATTTGTCATTGTCATCCCCTCCCTAAGTCTTGGTTTCATACGTTCACTCGTTATAATCTCATCCATGCTATCACATCATAGTCTTCATGGCTTTTCTCTGATTCATTTCCAGATGTTAATTCTCCATGCCTAGAAACTCTGCAGCACATAAATGTATGTCCTTATCATATTCTTTCTTGTAATACAATTGCCTCCACACACATAATGAGGCCTCCTCTGTGTACCTACCATGAGAATTCTGATGTGAGATTTCAGTTGAGGTTGTCCAAGATGCTATTTAAGCAGAAACCCTATGAGCCTTCTCAAAATGACGATGATGGTGATGGTGATGATGATGAAAACAGAGAGAGGGGGAGAGAAAGAAAGAAAAAGGATATTTAATTCCCTATTCTATTCCTGAAACCAGTGTTATCTGTGCCTTACATAGTTTGGTTTTAGCTACTCTCTTAATACATTCTATAATCCTACATTTAAAAAATAAATCTCGGCTGGGTGTGGTGGCTCACGCCTGTAATCCCAGCACTTTGGGAGACTGAGACAGATGGAACATGAGGTCAGGAGTTTGAGACCAGCCTGGCCAACATGGTAAAGCCCCATCTCTATTAAAAATACAAAAATTAGCTGGGTGTGGTGGTGCGTGCCTGCAATCCCGGCCACTCGAGAGGCTGAGGCAGGAGAATTTCTTGAACTGGGGAGGCAGAGGTTGCAGTGAGTCAAGATTAAGCCACTGCATTCTAGCTTGGGCAACAGGGAAAGACTCAGTCTCAGAAAAATAAAAATAAATAAATAAATAAATCTCACCTTTTGCCTGAGCTAGTGTGAGTTGGGTCTATGTCATGTGAACTAAAACAATGTTCTGCCTAATACACAGAGAGAGACAATGTGAGGTGAGATCCAGTATGTATCTCTTCACACTGGGTTCTGAATCAACCCACCTTTCCTTCCTTCCTTCCTGCCTGCCTGCCTTCTTTCCTTCCTTTCTTCCTTCCTTATCATCTTTTCTTCTCTTACTCTTTCTCTTCCCTGTTTCAACATTTCTTGGCCTGGTATGATGGTGTACACCTGTAATCCCAGCACTTTGAGAGGCTAAGGCAGGAGAATTGCTTGACCTCAAGAGTTCTAGACCAGCCTGGGCAACACAGAGAAATCCTGTCTCTACAAACAGTATTCAAATTAGCCAGGCATGGAGTTGTGTATTTGTAGTCCCAGTACTCAGGAGGGTGAAGTGGGAGGATTGCTTGAGCCTGGGACAGCCTGGGCGACAAAAACAAACAAACAAACAAAAACAATAAACTTACAAACACGCATATACACACACAGAGAGAAAATCATTTCTTGATAGTCTCTTCTCTGATACTCTCCTCTATGCAAGATAGAGACTCTGAGAAAGCACTCTGGTAAAAGGTCCCAGAATTTAAGCTATGACTAAGTTCTTATAAAAGGATAGTGAGAAACTAAAGAATGCATTGCTTAGTGCAAAGAACACATGCTTTGGCCAATAGAGGCTTGGGTTAGAATTCTAATTTTGTCACTTGCTGCCTGTGTGATCCCAGAAAACTTATCAACACCTTTATGTTCTAGTTTACTTTTTCATAAAAGTTCGTATGATTGTGACTACTTCACCCCACAACACTTACAGGCCAGGGCCAGGACTAGGGTGAAGCAAGAGGAATCCCTCCAAGTTTAAGGGGGCACTCATTCTTTACAACTGACAGTGAATGCCTCCTTAAATGTTATCCCTAGGGGGTTCACAGCCTTACTTTAGTTCAGGCCTTGAGAACTGTGGCGAAGATGGAATGACTTATTACATACACAAAGGGGTGCCAGTGGCAAATGTACATAGTAAGTATTTAACAAGCAAGAGGGATTGTTGTTTTATTCTAATTACTATAACTACATTCTTTTTTAGTTCTACCTTCCACAATCACTGTTGTTACCATTTTAACTACCATCACTACTAATATCGTGTCGGTAATACCTTGGTTCTCACTTGGGGTTATAATAAAATTATTTTAACTTTTTTGCAGAGCGTCTTTCCCGTGCCTCATACTTTTGGAGCAAAATGTCAGCCAAACACACAGTCTGGAATGTTGTAGCTCTGCAGGGAAAAGCACAGCTATTGCAAAACCAAGAAAAGTTTTGTTGGCATAATAATGGCACAAAGCGGAGACTTAGCCCAGCTTAGAGTCAGGGGAAGGATGTCCCAGAAATAGAGAAAACTGCAAGACTAATACATCTCCAGAAAACAGGTGGCATGACGGCTAAGAGCTCGGGTTTTGCACACCTAGATTCAAGAAATGGCTTTACTGCTTCCTGACTATGTGACCTTGGGCAAGTCATTCCTTCTTTCCCAGCATCTATTTTCTCATCTGTTATAATAGGCACCAGGTAAGCTGAATTTGTGACAATAAAATGGGACGATTCCTATAAAGAACTCAGCCCAAGGAATGGTCGCATACAAAGTGCCCCATTTAAAGGAGCCATTGAGCCTTCTCTGTCGACTCTGTTAGTGTTGTCGTTGTTGTGTTACTGCTGCTGTCCCTCATCCCTTTATTTTTAAACCCAGTCTAAAATTACATTCTCTAGGCTAGTGTGGTCTGGGAAACCATGACTCCCAATCCTTCTGTCTTTGATGAGGCACTGGCACCAGGAAGCAGTCTCAGGGAGTTTGGCCTCACCAGCATCTTCTACCAAGCCTCATACATGGTCAGCACCCATCAGTATAATTTAGATTTAAAAATCCAGATCCCTCAATTAAGAGAGAGGAACACAGTAACTCTATATTTTTTCTGAGTCTGGCCAGACATCCTTCTCTTTACTTTTTGTGGGTCTCCCTAGGCCCTGTTGGGTTAAGTAACTGACACCTTGGTGACAGCATTCAACAGCTGCCCTTCAGCTCCTGGATTGGGGATGCTGGTGCCCTCCATAAACTGCCCCTCCTATGAAGACCATGTATCTCTGCCAAACTCCTGGAGGGAAAAGCCTTGACTCTGAGTTGTAATTAAGATTTTATATACTCTCAGATTGAAATTGAGTGGAAGGTGGGAATGCTGGGTTGGATGATGGGTAAGACTGGATGGGATGCCGGTGGCGTAGACTGTCCCTATAAAACAAGCTATCTGGTTTTCCTGGCCACTATCAAATACCCTTTCCACAGTCACTTTTGGGCATGCCTATTAAAATGTTTTGTAACAGTCTATAATTGGGCTCCTTTCTTGAATGATATCTCAGAAACTGTAGCCTGTGTCATCAATAGAAGAGTCTTTGACACGTGCCTCATGGAAGGGGAGAAAAGTGGTGGGTCCACAGCCTCTGAATCTGGAATGTAATCTTGTTCCCCGGGAGCAACAAAAAAAGAGGTTGGTCTAGACCAAGGCAATGCAACACCAGGCCTCTTGGCTGAAATTCCACGTACACCAGGGTGTTCCTTCCCTCCCACACTGCATGAGGGAACCCACACAGAGGAACATCTGGATAGATGCAATCTACAAAACATGCTGTGAAACATATTAGCTCCCTCGGGCCAATGGGGGCCCACCTAGTAAATGAGCAGGAAAGGATCCCACAGTGAATTCTGGAAGCTGAGATCCATCCCACATGGGACCCATCTTTCTGTAAAGAGTGAAGTTCAAGCCAACAATTTATGCGGAGGTCTGACAGCATTTGGGAAGCTGTCTTAGGAGTCAGGACCATTAACATAAAGGAGCAGCCAGGACCTGGAGTCACTGTCTTGCAGTTTGTCACAACAGAGAGAAGCAAGGAGAAGAAAGAAGCATCCCTGGGTTGTCAACAGCAAAGTGTTCACAAGGAACTGGCCTTAACTCAGAAAACGTTGCATCTTCAAATACTGTGCTAAGTGCTTTGGAGGCAACATTTCATTGTATTTGCATAACCACCACAGGGTCTGCCTACCCCATTTTGTGAGTCAGGTATATGAAGAAAGAGAAGATACAAAACTTGCTCAAAGGCATATGACTGGTGAGTATGGCCAGGAGGGAAACTCAGGTCTGCCTGCCTCGGCCTTTGCAGCTACACTGTGAGTAAAGGCATCGATTATCTTCCTCCAGACACCTTCTCTAGCTAACACCTAAGCTTGTGGTCCTCAAAATTAGGGGAGGACGCTGAGTTTATGCCACAAGCTTGCTCTTCTCCAAAGCACCATTTCCTGGAGCACTGAAAATGGGTATTTATGTTTTCTAGGGTGACCACAATGGTGGATAAGTGCTGCTGACTTCTCGGGTTAAAGCGGGACAACTGTGTGCAGCAAGAGCACAAACCGCCCCCCTCCCCCGCCACTTTTTTTCTATCCATTGCTCAGGTGTGAAGACAAAAAGGGAGAGGAAAAGGGAGGAGTCAAATGCATAATTAATTGGACAATTTAATAGGTTCCAAACTTCTGATTCCAATTAACCCCTGAACTTAGTTCCGGCCTGACCTGCCGGCTCTCAGCATGATGAACTCAAGCCTTAAAACTGGTTTTCAGTGTGATTCTCAGCAGCTTCCATAGAGGCCTGATGAAGAAAGGAGTGGTCATGATTGAATTCATGACCAGAACTGTTGTGCAGAAAAACAGGCCGGCGATTACAGGGAGAGACCTCAGACTCAGGGAAGCTGATACAGGGCCAGTACTTTGATTGCTTTCAAGCACAGCACATTGGAGAACAAACAAATGACTCAGACCTGTGAGCCTGAGATCTGAATCAGCAGCACCACAAACAACCAGCTGTCCATTTGGACTTTCCTCTCCCTCTTAACTGCCGCATTGTCAACATCACACTTTCCATATCTCTTATTACTTCTCATTGACTGAGGCTGATGGAAAGTGAATGCTCCTTGGAATAACTCCAGTGGACTTTCTCTCCCTGAGATTCTCCAGAGTCACAAAGCAAACCAGACCACAAGATTTGGCATTGAGATGGCCTGGTTCAAATCCTTGCTTCACCTCTTCTCATCTGTGTGACCTTGAAAATAATATTTAAACTCTTAAAGCTTTAAACCTCGGTTTCCTTATCTGGGAAATGGGGACAATAGTGGTCCCTATCTCATAGGGGCATTTGGGAGGACAAAATTAAATAATGCACAAAAAGACCTAGCACATGTCTGGTGTGTAACTATTGTTCAATACAGAGTTTTTGTGGTTATTATTACTACTATTATTATTGAGTATAATTACAAGTGCATGAGCTTTCTAGGGCTTTTGTTTAAAATGCACAAAAGAATTGGTGGACAAACAACAGAAACTGAGTGTCTCACAGTTCTAGAAGCTGAGAGTCCAAGATCAAGGTATTAGTAGGGCTGGTTCCTTTTGAAGACTGTGAGGAAGATTCTTCACGCTTCTTCCTACCGTCTGGTTTTTTGGCAATCTTTGGTGTTTTGTGGCCTATATATGCATCTCTCTGATGTCTACCTTCATGTTCATATGGCATTCTCCCTGTGTGTTTGTCTTTCTCAAAATTTCCTTTTTTTTCATAAGGACATTAGTCATATTGCATTAGGGGCCCATTCACCACCAGTATGTCCTCACTTTAACTAGTATCTGCAATGACCCTATTGCCAAATAAGGGCACTTTCTGAGGCATAGGGTTCAAGATTCCAATGTATAAACTTTGAGGGGACACAACTCAGCCCATAAAAACAAAAGTAATCATTACTCTACTTAAAATGATATCAGAGCTATGTGATTATAAACATGTATTTTTCAGCTTCTTTCAGATTGCCTGTTCATATTTCAGGATGGCCATGTTGCTGTGTTAGGAGTTAAGCAAGAACTAGCAGAGATGGTAAAGAATTCAGAGTCTGTAGTTGTAACAACACACAGCTAGAACTTGTGGATGGGTGAAATGTCCATCTACCCAGTTGAAAGTGCTCAAAATAATGTTGCAAAATCAAGTTTGGTTCAGATTAACATAGACCCAAGACATTCTAATCTAGTGAGCTGAGCTTGGAAGAAAGACTGTGACTAGTAAGTAGTGGGTAGGCAGATTATATAGAGTTTATCTCCACCAAGTGAATCGCAGTGGGTATAGCAGATGCTCTGGCTCCAGGTGAAAAGAATGGAGAGCTCTCTATCTATCAGGCAGAACCAGAATGCCAGGAGGGGTAAAGCACCCATTTCATGGCTTATAGCTTGTACAATATATAAAGCATGTTGCCATTGTATAATGGATGAGAACTTGCATTAAAGAATGCTTTGATGTGTGAAAAGTAAATATTTTATTTCAGAAATATTATTTCTTGCTTTTGTTTTATCTCCACCTTGGGATTTCACACTTAAGCACACATATATGCACATGTGCGTATCTCTCAAAGCATTTTCTAGAATGGATTCTTTAGTTTAACTTACTCTTCACACTTTATTATTTTGTTCTATTATTATTAACATCTGATAGATTTAGAAATTGAGATACAGAAATGATAAGAAATCATTTCTTCACATTACACAGCTATTTAAAAGAAGAGGAAAGGAAGGGAGAGAAGGTAAAAGAGGAGGAAACAAGGAGAACAAGTAGGGGAAGGAAGAATTCTAGGAAGAATTCATGTTTGACCATAGGTATGATTTTCAAACTGTTGGTCATTCAGTAACCAACACTAAGATTATCTAAATCAGGGACCAGCAAACAATGGTTCATGGGTCAAATTTTGTTCATTGCCTGTTTTTTTGCAAATAAAGTTTTACTGGAATACAGCCATGCACATTCATTTTTGTGTTGTCAATGGCTGTTTTAAAGGTATGATGTCAAAGTTAAGCAGTCATAACAGAGGCTGTATGGGCCAGAGAGCCAAAAATATTTATTAACACTATCTGGCCCTTTACAGAAAATGCTTAATGACCTTATTCTAAATCAGCTCATGATGCTGGTCTTTCAGACTCATTCTGTGGAGCTGTACTCTGAGTTCTGTCTGAGCAGTAGAGTTAGATTTGCCTTGAACTATTCATGTTTTTTTCACCATGGTCCTTGAAATCAAAATAACCCATTGGTAAAATGGTGACATGTATAACTAGCAGGGTAAAAAAAAAAAATCCCACTAGGCTGGGCACTGTGGCTTACGCCTCTAATTCTAGTACTTTGGGAGGCCAAGGCAGGCAGATCACCTGAGGTCAGGAGTTCAAGACCAGCCTGCCCAACATGGCGAAACCCTATCTCTACTTAAAATACAAAAAATTAGCCAGGCATCATGGGACATGCCTGTAATCCTAGAAGCTACTCTGGAAGCTGAGGAAGGAGCTTCCTCAGCTTCACCTGAACCCAGGAAGTGGAGGTTGCAATTAAGCCGAGATCGCACTACTGCACTCCAGCCTGGGCAACAAAGCAAGACTCTGTCTCAAAAAAAAATTAATTAAAACCACTAATCTGTACTTAGACATCCCTCTCCCAACCTGTTCCCTTTCATCCAGTGGGCTAACCATTAGGGATCCAGCCATGCTAAGTAAAAATCCCATACCAGTGACTGACACCTTTGGCGCCGTTCCATGATCAATAAATTTCATCTAAATTTCCGTCTCCATAGGTCACACAAATTATCACACATATGCAAATATGACTATGACTTAATCACTAAGGTTGACTGGTGATTAATTTTTTGATTATGATCAATCACTACTCAAGAAAACACTCAGGGCAATCAGCAACATGCTCATAATGTGAGTTTTCCTCAAACCTCGTCATGACTCCCAAACCAGAAAGAATAAGCTCTTTGCTGTAATCTTCATTTTGGAAAGGAACTTATCTGAAAAAGGCAGCTCCCAGGAGAAAAAAGTCAATAAAACTATGAAAAATGTTTAATGCTACTCATAAATAAAGAAATGCAGTATAAAAGGAGTAATGGTTTTAGCCCATCAAAGTGGCATTTAAATGTTAATAATCCTTGAGATGGAAGCAGATTTCAAGGATTAAACCTACTAATAAACACTGATGTACTATTCTTGAAGATAATGTATCAAATTTGCCCAAATTTAAAATGTGCTTACTCTTAGACACAACAATATAACTTCTAAGAATTTCTCCTAGAGAATTTTTATAAAGTTTATATGTATTTATGATAGTTATATATGTAAATGTGTACATACATGAACATTTAGGGATATATATAAATACATATATCATAATACAAGGCTTTTTATTTTAATTTTGTTTATGATGCTAAAGAAACTTGGAAACAGATCAAGGTAAGATTGTTTAATGATGTGTGGTATGCACATAAGATAAAGGACCAGATGGCAGTTTAAAGAATGTGTCAGATATCTATTCAATGGCATGAAAAGTTGTTCAAGGTCTGCAAAGTGAAAGAAACAGGTTGCAGAGTAGTATGTAGAGTCCAACAACTTCATTATGCAACCGAATCACCTGAATGTTTTGTTCAAACACAGATTGCTCTGCCCTCCGTCGGAAATTTTGATTTAAGTCATGGGCAAGACCTGAAACTTTGTATTTCTAACAAGTTTCAGGTAGTGCTGATGCTGCTGATTCTAGCACCACACTTTGAGAACCACTGATGCAAGATAGGACATCAACATATGCCTGCTTCTGTAGGCACAGGCATAGTCTTGAAGAAATTGATATTGCTGGTTTCACCACATAGGACTGGGGCATGGAAGACAGTTTAAATTACACTGTCATAATATGTATACTATTTGAATTTGTACAACTATCATTTATGACTATAACCATATTAATAATAATACTTTGGTTTTAAAAACTAATTCCTGTCACTTGACTCATTATCACCTGCCTTTTATGTTAAACATTTATTTGTTCTGATCAATTATAAATTCCATTTTTTCCTCCTTGTCTGTAAGGAGAGAACACATTGTTGATATGGACTGCATTTGCTTTCTACTGCTTGGTATCAAATCACTATAAATTTAGCAGTTTAACACTAGCCACAAAGATTTATTATCTCATACAGTTTCTAAATTTTAGGAGTCTAGGACAACCTTGCTGGGGGTTCTGGCGCTTATAAGTTCTCAGTCAAAATGTCAATTGGACCTACCATCTTTTCATGCCTTGAACTGGGGCTGGGGTAGAGAATCCCTTTCCAAGTTTACTTATGTGGCTGTTGTGAGGAGGCTTCAGTTCCTCGCCAAGTAAGCCAAGTAATTTTTAATTGCTATCTGGGTTCCCAGAAGCTTGAAATTGGCAATATAATGGCTGATTTCTAAGATCCAAGTATTTATTGTTCATACAACAGGTATGTTTTCCCAATATAAATTAGTAAATTATTATCTTAGTATCTTAAGAAGAAAGGAAGGAAGGAAAAGAGGCTAAAAAGGAGGAAGGGAAAGACGGGAGGAAAGTAATGGCAAGAAGAGAGGAAGGGAAAAAAAGAATAAATAAGGAGTAGAAATGAGAAGGGAGAGGAAGGCAGGGCCTTCAAATTTAAGTTAGGACACCTCCCACATTTCATGTAGTAGAATAGTCAGGTGGTATATTTATTATGAATTAACTCAGGATTAGAATTCATTTATTTGCTTTTTTTTTCACCATCATCATGTGGCTATTAAGTGCTAGGCCTGGTTTTGGGAGCTCCGGATGCAGAGATACAAAAGACAGGGGCTCTGCCTTCAAAAATTCACATGAAAGAGTAACCTACAGACAGAAAAGCAAACAAAAATAGGTGGGATTTATGTAGCACTGGTATGCTCTGCTGCATATTCTTCTTGTATGATTTCATTTAACTCTCACAATAACTCTGGATAGCAGTCATTTAATTATCTCCATTTTTTAGGGGAGGAAATTGAGGCATAGCTAGGTTAAGATATGTGACCTCAGCCTGAGCTCTTCATCATGACATTAGCATAAACATCAGATACTTACAATATAGCTTTGAGATAAATCCTTAAATACAGGTAGCGGGGAAACAGGTAAGGGAACACAGAGGAGACTGATTCCACCTAAGGACATCAAAGAAGGACTGCTGACATTGTGACTGGATCTTTAAGGATGATTTGAGGCTTACCATAGAGAAAAGAAGGTAATGAATATCCTGGCCAGAAAGAAAAAATTTACAGAGGAAACCACAGATAGGGCCATCTATGCAGCTGTTCTGACTGGATTGGTAAATTCTGAATTGGTTCTGAATTCTAAGTGATATATACCATACACAGAAAAGCAACTGGAGTGGGCTAGAGGGAAAGTTTTGGACAAGTTATGAAGGGCTGTGTGCACCAAGCACAAGATTTAAACTTGGTAAATTGGAAATCAGTAAGTTCTTTACACAGAATAAGTCATCATGACTCATATCTTAAAGGGTCTCTCTGGACCAAGTTGGGGAATAATCACAGGAGGAGAAATTGCTGGTAGGGAGACAAGCTGGGAGCCATGTTGGTGATGAAGGCAGAGGTGGTGAAGGCAAAATTTGGACAGTCATTTTTGTGGATGGTAAGAATAGGCTGGATCAGAGAGTGTTTGAAAGGTGGACGTGAGCTGAAGAGAGGAGAGAAGAGAAAGGAAGAAGGCATCACAGATGCCCTCAGTGTACTTTGGCCAATTGGAGGTTTTTTGTTTTGTTTTGTTTTTCTGAAATTACTCCTTAACAGATATGCAGTGTGCAAATATTTTCTCCCATTCTGTAGGTGGCCTTTTCACTCTATTAGTTGTTTCTTTTCCTTTTGTTGTACAGAAGCTTTTAGTTTGACGTGATCCCACTTGTTTGCTTTTGCCTTTGTTGCCTGTACTTTTGGTGTAATAAGCAGAAAATCACTGCCAAGACCAATGTGATGAGGCTTTTTCCATATGTCTTCTTCTAGAATGTTTACAATTTCGCCAAAGAAGATATACAAATGGGCAACAAGCATATAAAAAAATGCTCAATCACACAGGAAAACACAAATCAAAACCACAATGAGATACTACATCACACCTGTTAGGATGAGTATTATCAAGAAAGCCAAAGATAATAAGTATTGGCAAGAATGTAGGGAACTGGAACCCTTGTGTACTGTTGATGGGAATGCAACATTGTGCAGTGGCTCTGGAACAGCATGAAGTTTCCACAAAAAAATAAAACTAGAACAATTATATAATCCAACCAATTCCACTTCTGAGCATTTATCCCAAAGCGTTGAAATCACAATCTCAATGAGATCATTGCAGCATGATTCACAGTAACCAACATAAGGAAAAAGCCTAAATGTCCACGTTTTTGTAATGTGGTATATACATACGATGGAATATTATGTGATATTTATAAAGAAGAAATGGAAAAGCATTGATGAACCTCAAGAACGTTATGATAAATGAAATAAACCAGTCACCAAAGGACAAATACTACATAATTCCACTTAATATGAAGCCTCTAAAATAGTCTAACACATAGAAGCAGAGTGTAGGATTGCCAAGGGCTTTACAAAGGAAAATGTGATGTTGTTTATCAAAAGGAATAAAATTTCACTTATAGAAGATGAATACTTTCTAGAGTTCTACTCTATAGCATTGTGCTTACAGATAACAATGCTGTATTGCACACTTAAAAACCTACTGAAAGCATAGATCTCACGTTAAATGTCCTTATCAAAATAAAATAAAGTAAAATAAAAGCAGTGATACGTTCTTAAGTGATTAACATACAGAACACACTGTGTTAAGTACTTCACAAGTACTATCTCATCTTTTATTTTAGGAAAAAGTTACTAATTTTGTCAGAATTTTGCAGAATGAGAAAATTCAGGCATAGAAAGGTATATTAACTTGCTTGTACACATACCACTCACAAACAACAGAGCCAAGATTTCATTCCAGACCTTTAAATTCAGAACCTGTGTCATGGGTGCATTATTTTATCTTTATTTTAACAAAGTTGTCCTTGGAAGAAAGGGATGGGGGTGGCTAACATTGTTGAGATAGCAAGCAGTCTTAAACTTCATCCAAAGTGCCAAAGAGGCATCAAACTCTACTGCATATTTTCAGAATAAAAGATGATGCTGTTGAAAGGCGACAGATTCAGTATGGTCTGTTCCTAGTTAGAGAGTTGTCTTTTCCTTCTCCTCCCACACTAATTGTGAAGATGCATTTGCTCTGAATCATTAACCCTCTCTGGCTGGGTTGCCCTGGTGACCAATGGCATTTGCAAGGCAGCTGGCTGAGGTCATGGGTCAGGTCCTAACTATAGAAAACACACCCCAGGCCTTTGCCTCCTCAATAATCAAGCTGGTCTTACCAACTGGGAGGGCTAATTGGCCCCATCCTTTGAAATGTGGGCCCTGTATCCCTCAGAGTTAATAAAATACACAGGCCAGTGGTTCCTAAGCCTGGCTCACATCAAAATGACCAGGGAGGAGTTGGGGACATATAAATCCCTGACATCCTCTTGAATCAGGATCTCTTTAAGGAGAGTCCAGGAACTTGTATTGTTTTCTTAAGTTTCATAGGTTGCTGTTATGCAGAGTTAGATTTGGGACCCGCTAAAGATAGCCTTCTTCTATCTCGAGTATCTCAGAGAATAACCAAATGGAATGGGTGTTCCAGGTGCTGAGCTGGAAAAGTGTGGAAGGAGAGTTGGTACATATCATATCTGAAGCTCATCCCTCAGGAGTGTTGGGACTGGAAAGAGAGATAACAATAATAGGGGGCAGAGGTACAGGCCTGAAGAGGTGACTTAATATTCCTGCCTCGGTAGGAAGGAAGAACCATTGCTTCTGGATTCCCCCAGGGCCTCGATGGTAAGCGCTGGGAGTACAGGAGAGACTGCCGATGGAGGTGCAATGACACAGCTAGTATTCCTGAGGAAGGACCCCATCTGATTGAGGCAGTGGTAACTGGAGCTTCCTGTGACTCCCTAGGAGCTCCTGGTACAGCAAAGGAAGGAAGGCAGCTGCTCAGGGCTTGACTCTGCTGGTGGAAATGCCATCCCTGACTCTTGGTTTTCCTGTTTCCCAGGCTGCAAGGGACCAGCTAATGGAAGCAATTGGCAAGAGAAACTGGGGTCATTTTAAGGTTTTTGCCCTGAGCTACTTTGGCAGGCAGCAAAGATGAAGCCCAGACCACAGTCTCTTCACCTGCTTGGGGATCTTAGTTTCCCTTAACATGTATGGGTATCCAAAATTATGCTTCTACCACGGTCACTTTCTAAACTTGAGGTCATATAGAGACTGGCAAGCTGGCCTCATTTTGCATCCGTGGCCATGCCTGAAGTATTCATCTCCAGTCATATTTATCAAGAGAAAACAATTAGCATCTCTTCAAGGAATTTCTGTGTTGTTGGTACCTTCTTGGTAGGCATTAGACTGAAAACCCAGTTCTTACTCCTAATTTTTGTTCCTTCTCCTGAAGTCTGAGCAGACTTGACGGCGGCTGTGACCAGAAGATGCAGAAGTGATGTATTCTAGGGTCGGGGCCCAAGCTGCAAGAGACCAGCAGCTATCACTTCCTGTTTCTGGAAATATACACTCTTGGATACCTGAACAATCATTTAGGAAGTCCAATACCTTGACCTCATTCAAGGCTGCAGTGAGCTATCAGCATGATACTTCCACCTTACCTCCCACCCAACCAAACCACTGCCTGGGTGACAGAGTGAGAACCCATTTCTAAACAAAACAAAACAAACATCTAATACCTGTTGGAAGATCACTGGAGAGGCCCTGAGAATATAAAGAGGAAAAGCAACTCAGATAAGTATAGCATTCGAAGAGAACCCCACCTCCCCAAGGCATCAGGCACATGAGCAAAGCCATCTTGGAAGTTTAGACAAAACCAGTCACCAGCTGAATGCAAACTAGAGAACACAGTCAGTGCCATAAGGAGCAGAAGAACAGTCCAATTGAGCCCTATTTGAATTCCTGACTCACAAAACCATGCGGTACAATAGATGGTTGTTCAATAAGACAGCTAGGTTCTGAAGCACTTTATTACACAGCAACAGACAGCTAGAACAGTGCCTGAAAGAGTAAATGAAACTCTCCTGAAATGTTGGATGGTTGTATTTCAAGTAAAATTCATCTCAGAGTTAAAGTGTCGGCCACACTTCACCAGATAACAGCCCCAGTATATGCTGGGAGCAGAGTCCATTCGTTCCCATGCTATGAAATAGAGAGCCTACACACCCAAGAGGCCTGATGCTTCAACCTATCTCATAAAACCGCCTGCTGCAACTGATGTTCACCATCTCCTTCCTTCCCTAGTAGTAGAGAAGATTTTGAGGAAAGCAGTTAAATACTTCACTAAAAAGAGTTATCCCTATTCAAAGTTTTTTACTGAAATGCTGTCAAAATAAAGGAAAGCCCCTGGAAGTCCAAGAGGGGTGACTTAGAAAAGTAAAATGCAGTGGCTTTTATTAAGATGATTCAGCTGACCTGATTCTGTCCCCCAAAGTAAGCTGGATGTGGAAAAATGAATGAAGCCCTGGAACCCAGAGCTGCAGGTAGAGAATTTCAGATAGAACCATTGCTAAATACAGATTCCAGCACCAATGTCTCCCAAAGAGAAAGCAGTAGTGGGTTTTTTCCGGCTAAATCACATACACATTCCCTCTGTTTCTTCCCCTCTCTCTCTCATTGTTCATTAGCCTTCTTATTTGATGAAACCAGAAGCACCTGGATCCCCTAAACTTCAGTCCCTGGAAGACAAAGGCAAACCCCCGTCATTACGTCCTGTGAAAACCAGACCTGTATATGCAAAGAGGAAGTGCCAAGGCAAGGGCCCTGCTAAGATTACAGGCTGTTAATAAGGAAAGACAGAAGCCAGAAGGTTTGATGTACAACTCCACAAGCAGAGGTTAAGGGGAGAGACGGGGCAAGCTCATTTGCAAACTTGGTCCTGTTTCATTAAGTGAGAGCAGAGACAGCCTGTCTCAGTCCAGCAGAGAAGGAACTCATTATCCACGTAGGGAGCAAGAGATAAGAATCTTTTAATAATTGCTGGGAATTTTTTTATTATGATGTGGAATGCCAATTTAGGCCTCTCCTCGCAGGCTGGATACAAACAGCCTCCTTGGGAGTTAAAGCCTCTCCCCCCTACCCAGCTGTGGTCATTAAGGACAAAGAGGAGAGAGACTGATGTTTGCTCTGAGAAAGGCCTGCTGCTCAGGGGGCCCTGCTGGCTTTAGGAGCCAAGTCTCCACCGGGCAACTCTGACCTGGCTGTCCTACCACCTCCAGAACTTTCCCAGAGCTGAGGCTTCTCATCTGAGACCCTGTTTCCCTACCTCCAGTTCTCCCTGCCTTTCCTCAAGGTGTTCAGAGTATCTGCAAAGGGCTGAGCTGTGATTTCCTTTTACTTTTAAAAACTTCATGTACAGGATCTAAACAGAACTTTAGACAACAAATACTTCCTGCTCTAAAGGATTCACTGTCAAAATGAGTATAATGGAAACTAGACAATTCTATTTAGGTTTTACCAAGACACCCTTGCCTACCAGAGATTGGGCTTTTTGTTTAAAAGGGAGCTTAGCAAAGGGTTAGGTATATTTCCCAATCTGATGCATTTCCCTTGATGTAATCTGAGAAACTGAAAGAGAAAGAGAATTAAAAGGGGAATGCCTTTTTTTTTTTAATTCAATTTGACCTTACAATTTTTAGAATGATCTAGATGGATGATTCTATCATTTCCAGGCCTCTCATTGGAAGGCTGTGCAGGCCCTGAATTAGAATCCTGTGTCCTCAGGCTGCATTTTCTCAGGCAGTGGCTGTAGTTCTCCTCAAAAGCTGAGAAGAAGGGAAATCAAGGCCTAGCCAAGCCTGCAAGTTGCTGATCCTCTGGCCGTGGGCTGTGTCGGGGGCTCTCCTTTGATCCCACCCTGATGGGCTTTTAGCCTCAACACTCCAAACGATTTTCACAAGTGGGTCCTTAATGCTTTCACCAGCTCTGTTCCTCCTTCTGCCCTGGCTTTATACGGCCCTTCCCTTTTTTGTTCCCTCCTCTCTCCCTGCATCACGCCTGGCAGGGTAGATGCTGAATGACAGTGATGGTGGGTTTTAAGTCCAAGGTGTCAGGGGCAATGAGGAGTCTCCGAGTCAGAAAGGCCTCGCTGTTTCCATCTCCACCAGCTAGGGCACCATGCCCAGGGCCGGAGGCTGCAGGAGCTGTCTGAGTGTGAGCTCAGCGCCTGTTCCTTGGCTGGATTTCAGAGAGGCCTGAGGAAGTGAGAGGCGTTGCTGGCTCCCTGGTGGAATCTGTGCTGACAGCTCTCAGGCTTCAGAGGGTTCCTGGTGCACTGCAGACAGCAGCTCCAGGGCAGACATGGCTGAGCAAGCTGCCCTGGGCCCTGCTAGCCTGCTCACTGCCACACTGCTGGTGTTGCCCCAAGAGCAATAATTCTATTATTATTGTTAATAATAATAATAGTAATCATTATCATCTAACAATCACAGCTACTGGGTAATGGGAGGCAATGGAGTACTGCCCTAAAAAGCAGACGTTCCCAGGTTTCACAGTGCGTTGGCGACTTCCTAGCAGTGTGACATTGGAGGAATGGTTTCACATCTCTGAGCCTCAGTTTGTTCATCTGTAAAGATGGGTAAGTGCAGTACCTACCTGTGCTGAAATTCAAAGAGACAGAGAGAAAGCTGGCTGCTATCTAAATGCATAAGACACAGCAGGTACAGGATGGGAAGGATGAAGCTGTGTGGTGGCTGTGCAGACACATGACATGAGCCCAAGCTACTCCCACTCCTCTCAGTGAACCCCCCGAGCCTCAGTTTCCTTAGCTAGTAAATGAGGATAATTATACCTCTGAAAGCTTTTGAGAAAATGGAAACAATAGCTGTGAAATCTCCCATAAGGGGAATATGAAATAAGTCCAGTTAATTTCAAAGAAAAAAAGAGAGGAAAGAGTAGAGGTGCAGGATGAAAGTGCTCCAATTTGACTTTCTAGGACCCATATTGTCAGTCTCCTTCCATCTTCATGCCCCTAACCACGACTTCTCACCCATACAGACCTGCTCTAACCTGGCGTGTCTCCACATGGGCATAAACCACTTGCAAAACTACCCAGCTTCTTTCTTCTTTCTGGAATGTGCATTCTCCTTTTCATCAACTGATCCTCACATCACCTCCTTCAAAGAAGCTTCCTTGACTGATTTTGAATCCTACAATGAGCAGTGATGAATATTTTCATATAAAATAACTTGTTAAGGTGTTAAAAAGGGGTGGCCCTGGAGGTGGCAGAGGTCTCCTGCTCATTGTGAACCTGAGCCAGAAGCCCTGATTATTGTAGGCTGGCTTTGGGGTTAACATCCAGATTGTTTTGTTGATCTCGTGTCTTTGAACTGAGGAAATTCTCCAATAGTGTGTTCTCAACTCCCATGAACACCAGAGATAAAATGTGGCAAGAGAAGAAGGCTTCGTTTAGGTACCTAAGGGACTCAGGAGAAGAGAAAGAAAACAATTTTCCTGGATCACTCAGGATGCATACACTATAGTATTCAAAATCAAATTTTGGAGGCTGTGTTGCTACCATCCTCATCTTCTGCAACTCTAGACACACACAAGCTCTTTAACTCTGCAGCTTTCATCCCTGCATCTGATTCTCTGAGCCCTTTTTCCCACAATCCTCAAATGCCTGACTTCTGCTCTATCTTCATGCTTCCACTTAAATGATCCTTCCTCCAAGGCGGCTCCCCCGAATGCACTATATAAAGTCAAGAAACCCTCTCTCTGCCTCCTATTAAATATTCTTTGATAACACCTATTGCAGTGCAAAATTATTTTATTTCTTATAATTTTTACTGGGTTATATTTTTGTCTGTCCCTGTATAATAAGTGTTTCATAATTTTTCTTGTTTGTCACCATAGCTACAGTGTCTGTAACAGGATTTGGTAACAATGAGTGTTTGTTGAATGAATACATGAGGGTCAAAAGAAGTTCTGCATGGACTACAGAATAGAATGTTATTCTTGAAGAGCTTCCAGAAGTCTATAAACTGCCCAAAGAATCTTGGTGACATCATCTTTGCTCACTTTGCCTCTGCCTACTACTTTCAACCACAAATAATTGCCCCCAAATCAGGGCCAGGGCAAACTGAAGGGTTGATAATGATTACTGAATAATCATGATCCTTTTTGTGCCTGAAAATTCTACTTGAGTGAAGAAAGAACTTTGGCTTGGATGGTGAGGTTGCTAAGTATAATTTGGGATTATAGACAAAGTACTGAGCTAAGCCATGTAAGTCTTCCCCATTTTGTGCTTTAAATAGTTGATAGCCCAGAGAAGAAAGTCTGCAAGCCCTATTGGAGGCAGACACTTTGTAGACTCTGCTGCAATCGCTTTGACATAATTCCTCAATTCACTGCAAGCCCAACCTCAGAGCTCATCATGTATAGACCTACAGGTCAACATCCCCCACTGCGAGAGGGGACCTTTCTATAGTGACTAAGAACTCAAGTGTTGAAATGGGATGGAGTGGACTTTGAATTCTGGCTCCCACACCACACATGACATGTGAGACATTGGGCAATTCAATTAGCCCCTCTGAGTAGGCCTCAGTTTAGCATATGCAAAACAGGAATAAAAATACCTTCACCATGGGACTATGTGAAGGGCAAGTGAGTCAATGCCTGCGACACACTTTACACACAGGAAAGATTAAGGAAAAACTTGCAAACATTATTATCATGTGTTTTGTGATTTTCTTTCCCTACCGCAGGCATGACTCACCATGCTATTATACCCTCTTCTCATCTAATCTTCCTAGATCTACTTAGGGTGCAATCAATAATCCAAATGTCTAGTGCATTACAGCATGAAACAACGACTGCCCTCAAAGAATTGATGCACCAGTGAGGGAGAATGCCACATACACAGATAGTTAGAAAATAATTTGGTAAATCTGACATGAAGGTAAGAAAAATGTATGGGGTACACAAAGGAGTGAACAATCTCACTTTCTGGGATGCTGATTTACAGCTTTATGGAAAGAACGACTTTTGAATTGGATGCTGGATCATGAAAATAACAGGTGAGAGAGCATGTGTAAAGGTATGAAAGTATATATGGGGACAGCATTCTCTAGGGAGCTGAGGATTCTGGTGGGACTGCAGAATGTCTCATGGTAGAGGGGTGACATACAGGACAAGCCACACAGCTGCACTTTTTTTCTGAGGCCCTTGAAAATTTACAAAAAAAGAAAAAAAAAGAGTGGGGAGGAGTGGGAAGAGCACTCGCTCAGGTTTGGGGGGGAGGCAAGAGTGATGGCAGGGGGAACATTCAGAAGGCTGGTTCATTAACCCATTCCAGAGATAATACAGCCACATCTTTACCAGGGCATTGGGAGCAGAGGGAGAAAGGCTGGGGGAGATTCAGAAGGCTGTATGGAAGGATGTGTTAACTAGTTGCATTGCAGAATTTGACTGATGGCTTCTTAGAGCAACAAACAAGTAAATCTAGTGAACCTCATGAGAATGGGCCTGTTCTCATAACCCTGCCAGATGCTTCTCAGTCTCAGGAGGTGTTCACGAAGTTGACATGAGCCCCTTTCAGTTGCAGCAAACCTGGGAAGATGGGAACAGCTTATGACTGCAAGTATGGGTACCATAGAGGTCACGGAGGCAGACTAAAGGATGAGTCTAGAGCCTGCCTACCATCTTCTCAGAGAACACTCTCTTTGGAACATACCTGTGTCTATCTTTTCTTTTACTTGTTAATTTAATTTGTCCATAGCATTACCTTTGAGGTAGGAGAAGTGGGGCCTTGGAACCCAGTATTTATAGGAACTGATGACCATTGAAAATAGCCTCTCACTGCTGCCTTCTCTCTGGAACTCCAGGTGACCAGGAAGGTCACCTACTCATTGGCCACCAAAAGAATAGGCCAGGGGCACCAAGGAGAATAGGCAGGAAGGTGCTCCATAGATAAGGAGACCAGCTGGTTTTGCATTTGGGCCCAAGCCTTTCAGGACACACTGCATTTTGGAATACACATCTTCAGTAATTAGCACCAGCACACAGGGACCAGTTTTTGAGGCTGGACTGATTTTCCGATGATCCAGGGCACTGGTTCCACAGGTGGAGAGCAACAGGGTGCTTCTTACACAAGGACTGGGAGGACTGGGACAGGAATCTTGCATATATACAGGGGCAAAAGGAGAGAGAGAGAGAAATAAATAAGAGAGTTCCTAAAATTGACATAGGATGACACCATCTCCTGTGACCTTAACTTGTGCCAGTGACATTCACATGAGGCAGGGTTGTTACTCTCCTCATCATCTTTCCCCTGGATAACTGCAGTGCACTCCTCAGAGGCTCCATTTTCACCATTTTCATCTACATAGCAGCCGGAGCCAGCCCTACAAACTGTAAGTCAGGTCATGGAGCTGCTCTTTTCGCCTATTCTGATGATTTCCCATCCATTGTTTTCAGAATAACATCCAAAGTTCTTATCACAGCTGCCTAGGCCACCTGCTCTTGCTCAATTCCTACCGCTCCCTCCTCCTTGCCTCTGTTTCAGCACCTCCAGTCTTCTTGCTGCTTCATCTTTGCACACTGAAAGCACACATCTGCCTCAGGACATTTGCACATCTGTTATCTCTGCCTGGATGCCTCTTCCTGCACAAGTGTGAATAGCTTACTCCCACACTCACTCACATCTTTGCTCAAATATCTCCTCCTCCATAAAGGCTTTAGTTGAAAGAGCACTCTTATTAGTCTCTATTGCCTTAGCCTATTTTATTTTTTCTTCATGACCTTTATTATCTGACACATCACATCTTTTGTCTTTGCTGAGTACCTTCCCCCGCCCCAACTAGAATAAAGGTTTCATGAAGGCAGGGACTTGTTACACTTCTCCACTGTGTTCTCAGAGTTAAAAATGTGTATGGTTCCTAGGGTGTGCCCAATAAATACTTGCTGAATAAAAGAGTGAGTGTAGACGTTATTAATGGCAAGGATAAATGCCTTTCAGTGATTTAATTCTTCCATCAACTCAATGATGTAGAGTACATTGTTACTCCTGTTTTATGAATGAGAAAATGGAAGTTTTTGGAGGTTGAGTAACTTTCCCAGGCTAGCACTGCTGGTGAGCAGCAGAGTGGGGATTTGAATCCAGGTCTCCCCGCTCTCTAACCCCTAGGTGAGGTGATCTAGAAGAAAATGAAGGTAAATTAAGATCTCCTACCCCTGAAATGACCCAGGCAAAGGATAGTTTCATGCCCAGATATTTGCAATCTGGCCTCTGCCCAGAGTGAATGCTTTTGAGGAAAATTAGAATAATGCTTCTGACACATAATCCAGAGAGGGCAGCGGCTTAGGTACTAGAAAAGAGAGAATGTGGCTTCCCCATGTAACCCCACACCTGCAGTCTTCTGAGTACCCCTGGCCCCTGCAGCCTCAACCAGCCTCAGCCTCAAAGCCAACACCAGCATCAGGCCAACGATTCCTTCATGACTTGGCAGTGATATCGGGTCTACATGATTTCTGATGCCACTTCTGTCTTGTAGTTTTGTCTGGTGTTCATGTGGTGAGATTCTCACTTTGTGCCCTTGCTTAGAGTCCATGGCTTTCTACAGCAAGGCTAGCCCAGCACCATTAAGGCATTGCCAAAACACATTTTTCATATGACCTGGCACCTTCTACCTGCTTCCAAACTTTCTCAATACCAACTTTCTACCTGTCCTTTTTCCTATGCCACCCTTCTGTACCTTCCTGGATGCCCACCCTTCATCTTATTCTCTGTAACCCCCTTCTTTAGGTCTTTCTCATTTCCTATCTCTGGTTTCCAGTCAACACATAGTACACAATGCTACCCTAGTCCCAGTTTGGATATTTTAATAGAAACTCAAAAACCCATGTTTAGATACTGGAAATTTGATACCATTAACAGAAATTGCAGAGCCTAGGATATTTGGGGATACTAAGGAAGGGCTAATTTAAAATTTAAATTGTTTGCACACTTGGAGCCTGCACATATATCTTGGTATTGATCGTAGCTCCTTGGAAGCTATTTATGTTTTCAGCACACCTATAAGGCTGAGATTTATACTGCATTTGGTGTTTAACTAGCCTCTTAATGCATCCTGTTGAGCCATAGTATTGGTGGGCGTATTGTAAATTTCAGCTTCAGTGCTGAATTGATTTGCTTAGTGGAGTTGAATTTAGGCCATTAAAATAAATAAATAAAATGAATAAGAGGGACTTCCAGGACCTCGTATCATATTAAAATCAACCAAAGGCAGAGAGACACAACCTCCAGAGTCATGATTGGGTATGGTGTGCCAGACACAGAACATGAAGAATTCCTTTTGACATGACCACACATAGCAAACTAGCAATGTGGAATTAAGGAAGGGACCAAAGTGCAATGTACATATATGCTGACGTGAAATGAAGAAGAAAAACCTGGGTCCAAATCCTGATTTTATCTACACAACCATAGCTGGATTTTCTTGTTTCTGGCTCTCAAATGAATGGCCCAGCCCAGTGATTTCATAGAATTCTAGTCCTCTTCCTGGAATCTCAACCCACTGTAGGTAATCCTCCCATCCTCAGTTAGATTTTGAAATATGTCCACCCTTAGATTGGAACAAGAGGGGAACAGCTCTCACCTCTCATCTAGAGTTGATTGATGGTCTCTCTTGCTTTTATGACCCCTCAAAATTATTGAAGGGTCTCAATTATTTCAACATTTTAGTGAATCTAATGGCCTCATTGCATCTGAGCCTACCAGGATCCAAGACAATTAAAATACAGACCAGCTATTTTCCAAAATATTTATTCCAGATAGAAAACTTATTTTGCCTCTTAGATGGGAAACATAGCAGTAAAATCACTGGACAATGTACAACATGTTGCATTTCTCCCTCTGAAATGGCATCATTTTCCTTTGTAATAAGTACAGTGATGCCTGTCATGTGAGCTGACTTTTCAATGGCACCCAAAGCATGATGGTCACCAGTCATTGTCAAGGGTAGGCTGCTACCAGAGGATTTTTTTCCGATGGAGGTGGTACCTGAAGGTTGGTGTGACCAGGGTCGGGGTGGTACCAGGGGAGATCTGTGGGAATGAAAGCACCAGGAGTACTTTCTTTCTCCTCAGTTGAGTTAGGCAAGGTCCCCATCACTCATTCAGACTGGTTCTCTTGATTAGCCATTTCAGAATTTTCTAAAGAGGACGTATTCATTTCTTTACAATGCATGGACCAATGCCTCTGCAAATGCTTGGCCCTGAAATAAAAGGTAGACTTAGCTTATTCACCCTTTCTATGCTTCTCTTTCTAACCTTAATTTATGAGCACATGAATCCCATCACAGAAGTTACATATTTTTAAAAATGTTGGAGCCATAGAAAAGCAAGGGATAAAAAGGAAAGAACATAAATAGATGTTTGTGTTTCTGTAACTCCTTCAAGTTACTTTTATCTTTTCAGTAAATAAATATTTACTAATGGGGCTCAGTAATTTTTTGTTGACAAACTGGAAGATAATAATACATCAGGTCCCTGGTGATTTATACCATTTGAAACATAGCAAATAACAAGATAGCCAGGTGCTACTTGAAAGGGACCTCTAAATTCTAGGTCAAGGAGTTTGGACATTATTCTGTAGGACAGAGGCTTATATTAAAAGGGTTTTGCACAAGAGAGTGTCATTGTTTAATTTGTATATTGAAAAAATTTTGCTGGTGGTGATATGAAGAGAGCATTGGACCTGAGTCAACTTGGAGGCAAACAGAATTAATTAAGAGGCTACTGCTCTGAGTAAGATGTGATGAGGCCTTAAATTCATGAGTAAATTGTAATGTCAGTTATAAGTGAGATGACCTAAGAGCTCATTCGCCAAAGTTTATAATTACTCCATTTACACACACATGCATGCGTGCACTCACACACACACACACACATACATCCCTACCTCACACCATGCTCCCATACTACAGCATTTACATTCATTTACTTCTGAACTGTCATTAAAAATCTTAAAAATGCATTTCAAAAATAACATGGCTCTTTAATTCCCCTTAGACTATGACCTCTTTAAAATCTTAGACATGTGTGAGGAACTAGAGTAAGAATCAATACTGCTGACTTCACAGAGTTCCTTTGTGGCTTCCCTCATTTTAGTCCAGCCTGAGTATTCAGCTTCCTTTTTTCTCCAAGCACATCTGCAGAGCCAGGGAGAAGTTGCCACAAGCCTCTTCTATGAAACCTGGGCTCTCTTCAAAGCAGTGATTTTGTTTCAGTAAAAAGTCTACACAAGAGTTGCTCGTTATAAAAATCTATTTAAACAGGCACTAGTTTACTTACTGTAATCAAAGCATAGTGGAACTGGAGCTGGGATAATTAGGCCCTAATTTATCAACACTTTAGGGAACAGTACTTTTGAAATGGAGAGTTTAAAATTGGGGTGAATGGCTGGACTGGGGCAGGCTGGCCTTGGCTGGATTCTGAGAAGAGACAAACATTTCCATGGGTTATACTAATGCTGACTTACACAGCCTGTGGTGTGGTGCCCTGCAAACACCTATTACTCCAGATCTTAGCTGACATAAGTCCTTCAACTGTGTTCAAGAGATAGGAGGCCAGCTGGGGTCAGTAGAATTGTCCACCTTAGAGATTTCTATGCATCTCTCACAGACTGATATATGGAAAGCAGATGCTGCCAAAGTATTGGGCATCTTCTATGTGCCTGTCACTGTGCTACTTTTTAAAATAAAATTAAGTTCTAGGTTGCAAGCCAAGTACATTCTTCCTAGAAGGGATTAAATGAAATTTGTTGCCAGCACACTTTCCACATGCATTTCCTGCCATGCCTCTGAGCCTATCTTCACATCCCTAGTTACCAACAAATAACAGCTGCTTCTAGGACAGAGCATGACTTTCTACATGTCCTTTGAATATGCTCTTCCCTCAGCCCTTCCCTGTATTATCCAAATAACTCTGACACCTGCAGTTCTCTCTCAAGGTTTTCTTCTTTGATATTCTCCCAGTAAGAATTACGTATTTTATTCTGTTCATGCCAATTTTCACTCATTTGTTTATTTGTTCATTCAGTCAGCAAATATTTGTTGTAACATTTAATTACATTACAGACACAGCCCTAGTTGCTTGAGTTACAGCAGTGAATAAAACAACACTTCTGCCCACATGGAGCTCACATTCTAGAGTAGGGAAGGGAAGGAAAAGGAAATTTAATATATCAGTTGGCGATATGGCTAGGAAGAAAACAGATATGGGAATAGATCCCAAGAGAGTGGGTGTTATTTTATATAAGGTGGACAGGGAAGATACCTATGACAAAATGCCATTTGAGCAAAGACCTGAAGGAGGTTAGAGAGCAAACTTGGCAGATACCTGGAAGGCAAGTTTGAGGGCAGAGGGAACACTAAGTGCCAAGGCCCTGAAGCAGGATTATGAATGGTGTATTCCAGGAAGACTCTACTCTTATCTCTTATGTGTATTATACACACATAATAATGTTTCATCTTGCTGTAGTTTCTCATCTGCCTTTCCCCCTAGACTGTGGCCCCTAGAGACCAGAGGCATGCTGTATTCACATCTGTATCCCTAGGGTCCAGGATCTAGCACTGCTTCCAGACCATCATCAATGCATAATAAATACTTATTAAATGAAAGAATAAGTCATCTCAGCAGTCCTCCCAACAATCATATGAAAGAGTTTGACAGTTGAGAAAACTGAGACATAGAAAGTTTAATAATGTTTACACAGCTATTAAGCAAGCAGCAGCATCTAGATTCTGACCCATGACTGTAAGTCCCAGAGCAAAAATATTTTCACAACAGTTTTGTTTGTGAGATCAGAGCAAATACTTCTGTAAGCCCTGTCAGGGGGCTGCAAGGTAGAATTTGTGTGATATCAGTAGAATCCCTGAACCCAGCTGACTCTGTCCACCTGCATGCCCACCCCTCTGGCTACCTTCCAGCATCTCCTTGGGAGTAACTGATGCTACAAATGTGAGATTCAGTCTGCCCTATGGCTCATCTGGGTGAGCTTGAAAAAAGAGCTTGTAAGAAATACATTATAGGTTGGGTCCATCTCCATAACTGGGTGATGGAAGGGAACACCATGAATCACTAGTGAAAGCTGGAGTGGAGCACTGTTCAGAGTGCAAAGAATAGAGCAAACAAAGGGTAGGCAGAGGGAGGATGGAATTCTCTGTCCACATAGCTAAAGTGCAGTGAGTTAGGCATCGTTCCAACCAGCAGAATTTTCACTGGGGTTTCACAGGTTGGAATTGAGAAAGAACAGTGGTGCCAGTCCTGGGTTGGGCAGGTAGCAGGGCAACGGGGACAACTGGAAGCAAGGACAGCAGGGCTGCAGTGAGAGAGGCAAGGGTGCAGTGCCTTCTGTGTCTGCAGTGGGCAAGTGCTGGCCCAGGCAGCCATAGGGTACTGTGCAGTCCAGTGGGAGGCCCCAGGTCCCTGGCTCTGGTTGATTTGCCCTGGGTCTGGATGTTTGCCTTGGCAGCCCCGAAGCGTTAGCCTTGGCCTCCATGTGATTCCCCAATGATCAGGCAGCCGGGCCAGCACACCTGAAAGTCATTAGCTTGGGGTCCCATTTTGTTCTCACATTTCCAAGCAGTGACCCGCAGCCATGTGTGACGGGGCAGGCACTTTATCATTTTGTGCTTTCCAGCCCACCCCACCTTTTGAGCTTCCCCTCCCATCAGTCCTTGCCCAAGGCCTACCAGTCCCCCAAAACACAGAGCTAACAAGGACCCTTTTCTTTCCTCTTCAATCAATACTTGTAAGACTTGATTATTATTTTTTGTGATCTGTTTCAGACAATCTTCATTCTTTTTCTATTAATAAGGATTCTGAGGCTCTGAGTAGTTAAGTAACTTGCCCAGAATCACACAGCAAATAAGGACCAGAGTCTAGGTGAGAGTTGAGACCTATCTGACACCAACAGGCTCCAGCCACTCTGCCATGATGCTTGCCACCTGTGACGTCTTAGCCCACCTTTCCACCTAGTGTTAACCCATTGCTCATCTTTTAAAAAATATCAATTACTTAAAAATTGATATTCTTTTCAGTGTATTTGTAATCTCTTGTATTATTTTTACTTTCTTTTAAAATGTGACTTAAAATTTTTCTTTTAGAAATATGTATTTCTACCTTTTATAACTACCATTTCTATAAAGCAATGGTTCTCAGCCAGGGAATTCCTCCCTGCCCTCAGGTGACATCTTTCAAGGTCTGGAGACATGTTTGGCTGTTACAACTGAGGCAGGAGGGTGGCTCCCGGTATCTAATGGGTAGAGGTCAAGGAATCTGATAAATGTTCTATAATGCACAAAACAGCCTCTCAATTAAAAAAAAAAAAAAATCAAACCCAAAATGTCAATGGTGCCAAGATTGAGAAAGTCTACTTTAAAGCCATCAATACATGTACATAAAGATACATTCTTAAGGCCATTATTTTCCTACAAATAAATACTTATCATTGATAATATGGCACCATGAATCATTTATTTAGTGTGTTATACCCACTCCAGTATTATATAGCTTATCGTAGCTGATTGTGTGCATGTCTTTCCAGCTCTATGTTCAGTGACAATGTACTGAGTTTGAAATTGACTAAGGTGAGGCTATTTACACCATAAAAACTGGCAAACACTATATCCGGGCTTTTTGTTTTTCTTCAGGAGAAAAACAAATAATAATAAGCTGGCTGGAGAGCCATGCAGAACTTTCTATGGGATAGGAATTGCACATTACCTTGTTGACTCCTCACAATAACACTCTCAGGTAACTAATAGTTCCCCCAATTTAACATTAGGAAACTGAGGCACAGAAAGTTAAAACAACCTGTCATACATAATATCCTTACTAAGTGGAGGGGACAGAAATTGAAACCAAGCAGTTGCACTGCAGAACCTACACTTTAAGCATTATACTGCATGAACAAATATTAATTAGAAACAACTGTAATGCCTTGTGTATTTCTGAGTTGGTCCATTTGAGATTGAAGAGTGGATATTTATATTAAACACACTGCATTCCAGTATCACCTTACAAATTTGATGTCCTGTTAAATGATAGACTTGGTATGAAGTACTCCATTTTAGGTAAATGTAAACATTTTAAATGAATGACAATTAAACAAATTCACGAAAAAGGTTTTAAAATCCTAAAAGCAGTTCTCCTTCAAATCGCTGCTTAAATTTCATCTCTTCAGTGAGGTTTTTCTTAACGAATATTTTAAAATTGCAACCCCATTACCTCCCCAGAGACCCATCCTGCCCATTTTTTTCTCATTGTATCCATAGCAGGAACTCCTTAAGGCTGTGTTTTGTTTTGTTTCACTTCAATATCCCCAACACCTAGAACACCATATAGCACATAATTATACCCTCAAAAAAGATTTATTAAATGAATAAATAAAGGACAAACACAGAGGCTTCAACAAGAATACAAAACAATCCCATAACTCATTAAAAGGGCATATTCTACCCTTTTTTGTATTAAACTCCACTTTTAACACCTATATATGGGAAATGCAAAGTAAGGCAGGACATGCCCTTAAAAATATTTGATAAACTTCTTTGCAGTCATCAAAATTGGAAGACAAATTGTACACCTAAAACCGTTGAGCTGGTTTAGCTATATTGACGCCGGTCTTCTAAATAGAGAAGTCTTTGACTTCTCGCCAAAGTCATTTCAGAACACTGTGCATTTGCCACTATCATTTTGGGGATAGACTTAGAGCCCATACAGCAGACAGAAATAGGTACTAAATACTACATGTGTGCAGAATTGAATCTGTCAAATAATAAGTCTTGCAGAAGACAATGTTTATCAAAGAGGAACTTTCTCAACCTCACTGGCTTCATGCAACTCAAAGAAACAGAAGTTCAAAATGCCCTCTTACATCAGTGTTAGCAAAGCGTTTATGACTAAGTCCCCAAAAGAAAGCGCAACAAAAACAAAAATTGACCAATGGGACCTAATTAAACTAAAATGCTTCTGCGCAGCAAAAAAAAAAACTATCAACAGAGTAAACAGACAACCCATAGAATGGGAGAATATGTTCAGAATCCATACATCTGATAAAGGTCTAATATCCAGAATCTAAAAGGAACTTAAAACAATTCAACAAACAAACAAAAAACCATTAAAAAGTAGGCAAAGGACATAAACAGATATTTATCAAAAGAAGACATATAAATGGCCAATAAACATAAAAAATGCTTTACATCAATAACCATCAGAGAAATGCAAATCAAAACCGAAATGAGATATGATTTCACAGCAGTCAGAATGGCTATTGCTAAAAAGTAAAACAGTAACAGTTGCTGGTAAGGCTGCAGAGAAAAGTGAATGCTTATGCACTATTGGTAGAAATAGAAAAGTTCAGCCACTATAAAAGCAATTTGGAGATTTCTCAGAAACCTTAAAACAAAACTATCATTCAATCCAGCCATTTTATTACTGGGTATACAACCAAAGGAAAATAAATAGTTCTAAAAAAAAAAAAAAACCCACACACGCAAATACACTCCCATGTTCATCATAACACTATTCATAATAGCAAAGACACAGAATTAACCTAGGTGCCCACCAAGGGTAGATTGGATAAAGAAAATGCGATGTATATATCATATATATGTGCACCATGGAATACTATGCAGCCATAAAAAGGAATGAAATCATGCCTTTTACAGCAGCATGGATGCTGCTGGAGACCAGTATTCTAATTGAATTAACACAGGAAAAGAAAAGCAAATACTGCACATTCTCACTTCTAAGTGGGAACTAAGTTTTGGGCACATATGGGCATAAAAACAGGAACAATAGACACTGGGGTCCACTAGAGAAGGAAGAGAGGGAGGAGAGCAAGGGCTAGATACTTGCCTATTGCATACTGTGTTCACTATCTGGGTAATAGGATAATTTATAGCATCACACAATATACCCATGTAACAAACCTGTACATGTACCCCCTGAATCTAGAATAAAAGTTGAAAATTACTTTATGAAAGAAAAAAAGTCCTCTTGGAAAGGAACATAGGTTTAGTTAATGCTTCAGCTCTCCTAATATTTGACAACTGTAGATAGGGTTGGCAAATGTAGCAATAAAAAATACAGGGTGTCCGGTTGGATTTGAATTTCAGATGAACAGCAAATACTTTTTCAGTACCAGCATATACGTAGATATTGTTTATCTGAAATTCAGATTCAGTTGGGTATTTTATATTTTCTCTGGCAGCCCTAGCAGGGAGCTCAGTCCAGACTCTGGAGTTGCCTGGTTACTGTCGGGACCTCTGCCATCCAGAGTGCTGAGGAGGCAAGGATGGAGAACAGGGACAGGAAGTAGTCTCCAGGACACAATCAGTCAACAGTGCTGGGCACAGACAGTCCCTCTCTTCTGCTTCAGAGGAGCACAATATTTGAGAATCAGATAGCCTGATTCCTGGTGTCACCTAAAACTCTTGTTCTGTTTTGTTTTCATTTCTACCTGCACCACTGATTTCTCTCATTGCTTCTGTTATGGCAACAATCAGAGTTGTCATAAAGCCTGGTTGACTCACAGAATGCAAGGGACGCTTTTAAAGATGCACCCAACAAGTAGGTCTGGGATTGGACCTGAGGATCTGTTTTTTTACATCTCCTTGGGAGATTCTGATAATTTTCAAAAGTCCTCTTGGAAAGGAACATAGTCTTAGTTAATGTTTCAGCTCTCCTCGTATTTGACAACTGTAGACACTAGGGTTGCCAGATTTAGCAATCAAAAATACAGAGTGACTGGCTGGATTTGAATTTCAGTTGAACAACAAATGCTTTTTCAATACAAGTATATACATATACATTGTTTATCTGAAATTCAAATTCAACTGGGCATTTTATATTTTCTCTGGCAACGCTAGCAGGGAGCTCAGGCTAGACTCAGCTCAGGCCAGGTTATTTGAGGAAAACCCCTATTTTAGGCCTGGATCTGAGTACCTCAGCCCCACCAGATGCAATATATTGTTAGGAAACATTGGGATGCAGTTTCATAAAGACTCTTATGAAAGTCAGGGATCTAGGCTGGAATGAAATGTGGCCTACCCTAGGACTGGGAGAAATATTGGGAAATATGGGTCATGATGCCATCAAAGGAAGGGTAAACAGCCTAGTATGACAGGGATGACACAGCAGCAGGCTATGGTTAGAACAGGTACACAGTGGTGCTGGGGAAACAGGGACAATGGAACTGGGAGATTCAAGGTGAAATAAGGTGGCTGCTGCCATGGGAAATCTGGGCCACAATTCTAAATCCATATAAAAAAAAGCAGGTGGCATAAAGGAAGCAGTTCACTGAGCTACTTGGCAGCACAAAATCAGGTGATCTAAACATTTAATTCACCTATTTAAGCTTGAGTGTGTTTATATGTAAAATGGGGATTCATTGTTTCCATTCGCTTATGTAATATGATTACTCACGAGTCAGTCATCTACTGTTGCAAATACGTCAATGAATAAAATATGTGAAATGATTGCTTTCATAGAGCTACAGGCTATCAGGGAAGGCAGATAATAAACAGGTAAAGAGGCATAAACTATTATTAATATAAGTAGTTATAGATAGTAATTGCTAGTTAATGCTATAAATGGAACAAATAGTACAGGATGCTTTCAATAAATTAAACACACACTCACATATACACAGAGCTATAGAAATGTGAGTATAGAAGACAAGGGATAGAGAAACCCACCAGTCAAGTGCAGCCAAGAAAGCAAACACATATGCAAGGTACTTCAACAGAGAAAATTTAATGTAGGGAATTAGTTTTAAGGTATAAGAAGAACTAAAATAGTGAAGAGGAGATGAAGCAAGAGATTAGCAACTGTAGAAAGTGAGTGCCTTATCTGGGGCTGGAGGGACAAAGGAAGAAAGCAGTTCTGCAGGAGCCCAAGAGCCCTGTGGAAACTGGGGCTGTGGCAGGCCTGCTGGGACATCAAGGCACAAGCTGTCCAGTGAGAGTGGGAGCCAGCTGCAGGAGAAGCACAGTTGCTTCCAGAGATGCTGCCCCAGGTGGGAAAGGAAGAAAATTACCCTGGCCTTTTCCTGTCCTATCTCTTGCCAAGTCCTTCAGTTGGCTGTATCTAGCCAGAAACTAGTGGTCAGGGGAGCCTGTAAATGTAGTTTCCTACAATACAGAGAAGAAGGAAAGAAGAGTAAGGAATATATCCAAGTGCAAACAGACAAATGACCAGGACAAGCAGTAGGTAATAGGTTGGAGAGGTGGGATAAATGATACCAATCTCGTTGGTTTTAACATGGTAAAAGAGCCTGTATGTGTGAACTTGTTAGCACTGTGCTAATATGAACTGAGTGCATAACTGGTACATGGTACACACTCAATTTATGTAAGTTTAATGACCTAGTATTGGCTCCTATATGTTTTGACAACTGAATTCATGCATGGGTCTGGGACATTAGGCCAGGAAGAGTGTCAGCTCAGAGAAAGGAGTCCATAAGAGAAAGGCAAAATGCAGAATTCATAGACTGCTGTTGTGCCAGATGAACAAGAGCCATTTTCAGCTAATGTCAGAACTGCAGTGAGGCAGAGAGAGAGTAGGGGTATAAGACAGGGACTATAAGAAAGAGCCCTAGAAGCTGCTGGTTTCATTACAAGTCCCACAGGACAGACTATGCCTAATATTAGAGCCAAAGTTGGCTCTCAGAGCAAAGCATGAGCCGTGTTCAGCCAACCAGCCAAGGCAAGTTGATGGTATGCTCACTGGGTGGATGGAGTTGAATGTGAAAGTTAAGAAAGCCCTATATTTGGAAAGCTAATTTTCTGTGTCCCCTTTTCCCACTGATCATTGGTAACTGGGCATTGATGTTAGTATGGACGTGACAGCGTGAGCATAATGAGAATGTAACAGAAATGTGCTCTCCATATGAGCAATTGGGTTATTAGGTTTTCTAAACACCAATGCAGCTGGATATATTACTCTGGATATATGCACTTGGTATATCACATATTGTGCTTGTGTCATACAAGATACACTCAAAACTGTTTAGCTGGAAAGAATTTAATAAAGGGACTGTTTACAGAGGTATGGACTGAGGGTTTGCGGGGCATCCAGAAAACAGCTATAGGGGAAGCCAAGAGGAGGGAACCAGGACTGGTCTAGTGAGAGCCATGGAACATGCCCACCTAAGAGGAGCCATTTTCAGCTAATGTCAGAAGTGCAGTGAGGCAGGGATAGAGTGGGGGTATCTATACTCCTAATTCTCTCTCTTCTTATTTCATGTATTTTGACAGTGCCTTTTTTTCTTTTTTGGCTGAGCTCAACAGGAAGCAAAAGGCGAAAGGACCCTGAGCAGTGCAGTTCTTAGGTGTCAGCTTCTAGAGACACGGGGTCACAAAAGGCCAAAAATTGATTAGGGAGGAAGGAAGTGGCAAACCAAATATCTCACACATAAAGTGTCCCAAACTTTGACAGCATCAAAAGGTGGTTCATTCTCTAGTTGTCCAGCCATAATATTGAAACAATTTCCATTGGCCAACTTCACCTGAAGATCTCAATCATTTGAATTTAGGACAAAGATCTGAGTAGAATCTACAAACTAATGGACTTATTTAAAAAAAAAATCTCCAGAATGGTGTGCTGGAGTTAGCTCTATCAGCTCATGCGAGTTGATGATTAAACTTACAGAAATTGTGTGTGCTAGTTGTTAGATGTAGTTGTTAATAAAAAATACATTAATCTTCAGTTCATAAATTACATTTTAAAAGATAATAAGTAAATACTCAAAATTCACTATTTTCAGTTGTACTATAATCCATGCTTGTGAGGTTATTTACATCTATTGTGTAAATACATCTAATTACATCTATATGATGAAAATGCTATATAATGTTATAGTAGTGTGTATCTGCTCTCAACATGCACATTCAGTGATTCAATATCAATAGCTTAAAATTGGCCATAGTGGTCAATTTTAAGTTTACACCATGGAAAGTGGTATATGCTACAAATAAAAGTTTGTTCCAGGGTAGCTGGTTTTTGAACATTTACAGCACAGCACTGGACTCTCCCACCTCACCTCACCTCCCACCAAACATTGACCAGACTTTTGACAACGAAGAAGGGGGAAAAAATGATGTCAGAAATCCTTAAGTGCCTTTATTTTTTTCACAAGCAGAATCATTCAAGGGAAAGCAAGCACTAGCTTCTGAAAGTTTGGCTTTTTCTCCCTTGCCTGAAGACTAAAACAAACAAAACATTAACCTTTTCCATGTTAAGTCTTCAAACAATTAGAGCAGGCTTGAGTCTGACACCCTAAAATAGGAGGGTAAATTGGAGAGGCGCCAAGAGTATACCAAGTGGCAGAACTAGGATTAGGCAGCATCTGTGGCTCTATAACACAGCACGCTGAAACACAAAGAGGGCTGCAAGAATGGAAAGGTCTTGGCTGGGTGCAGTGGCTCATGCCTACAATCCAAGTGCTTTGGGAGGCTGAGGTAGGAGGACTGCTTGAGACCAGGAGTTCAAGACCAGCCTGGGCAACACAGCAAGACCCTATCTCTACAAAAACATTTTTAAAATTAGCCAGGCACAGTGGCATGCTACAAGTCCCAGCTCTTTGGGAGGCCAAGGAAGGAAGACTGCATGAGCCCAGGAGTTCAAGGCTACAGTGAGCTATAATGGCTCAACTGCACTCCAGCCCCAGGTGACAGAGCAAGACCCTGTTTCTATTAAAAAAAAAGTTGGAAGATCTTTATTTATCAATACTCCTCTTTACTAGAAGACTATACTAGAAGAGGATAGAATTAGAAGTAAAACAGACCTATATTTGTATTTCCTAACAAGATAATACTGAAAAATCTTCTTGTTTTCTTGTGTACAATTTGGAGATTATAACTGCTACTGCATAGAATGGAAAACAGCAGATGACAGAGTATATGAAAGCAACTGACACAATTTATTCATTTATTGATGCATTTGGCAAATATTATCATACTATATTCAAATAACATGTTAAAAAAAACTATACAGTCCTGCCCTCATGAAGACCATAGTTTGGCAGGAGGGACATACATTAAACAATTGCACTTAAAATAATTTTACTACAAAGATGGCCCTGCTGAAGGAATATATGTGTCAATTAAACTAAGCCTAGAAAGATCGGGAAACATTTTTGGGTACTGTATAACACTTGTGTTTTCTTTCTCTATTTTATTGTTCTTTCCTATAGTTGTAGCTTTTCTCCAAGGCTGCTGAAAGCTGCTCTGTCCTCTAAAATGCAGACCGGAAGTGATGAAAATAACACCCCTGGGATTATCTTCACCCACCATGAGAAATGATTCTATGGCATTCTTTGTCTGCCAAGTGTCCTCAGTAGAATTAAGTTCCAGGTGTCCAGGGCTTGCCAGCACACCCATTTTAGTTGCTGTCTTTTTATTCTCATATCCTTATTTGCCAACAGGGTGTTTTCTGCACCTCCCAAATACACTATTTGCACACAACCCAGAGCTGGTCTTATGGGAATGCAAACCAAGAGAACTCTTAAACTCGTCTGTATCCCAGAGCATTTGTGTCTCCCCAGATTGGGTACAAATGTGGCCTAAAATGCAAGAACAGACTTCAGGAAGAGATTGGTCATACAAGGTATGAGCTGAAGCAGGACATTCCAAAGGGTGAAGGAAGCACCATTGAAAGTACACCACGAACCCATCTGACAAAGGGCTTATATCCAGAATCTACAAAGAACCTAAACAACTTTACAGGAAAAAAACAACCCCTTCAAAAAGCGAGCAAAGGATATGAACAGACTCTTCTCAAAAGGAGACATTTATGCAGCAAATAAACATACAAAAAAAAACTCATTATTACTGCTCATTAGAGAAATGCAAATCAAAACCACATTGAGCTAACATCTCATGCCAGTTAGAATGACGATTATTAAAAAGTCAGGAGACAACAGATGCTGGAGAGGATGTGGAGAAAAATAGGAACACTTTTACACTGCTGATGGGAGTATAAATTAGTTCAACCATTGTGGAAGACAGTGTAGCAATTCCTCAAGGATCTAGAAATAGAAATACCATTTGACCCAGCAATCGCATTACTGGGTATATAACCAAAGGATTATAAATCACTCTATTATAAAGACACATGTACACATGTGTTTATTGCATCACTGTCCACAAGAGCAAAGACTTGGAACCAACCCAGATGCCCATGGATGATAGACTGGATTAAAAAAATATGGCACATATACACCATGGAATACTATGTAGCCATAAAAAATGATGAGTTCATGTCCTTTGCAGGGACATGGATGAAGCTAGAAACCATCATTCTCAGCAAACTAACACAAGAACAGAAAATCAAACACCACACATTCTTACTCATAAGTGAGGGTTGAACAATGAGAACACATGGACACAGGGAGGGGAATATTACACACCAGGGACTGTCAGAGGGTGGAGGGCTAGGGGAGGGACAGCATTAGAAGAAATAACTAAGTAGATGACGGTGTGATGGATGCAGCCAACCACTATGGCACGTGTATACATATGTAATAAACCTGCATGTTCTGCACATGTACCCCAGAACAGAAAGAAAAGAAAGAAAGAAAGAAAAAAAAGGAAGGAAGGAAGGAAGGAAGGAAGGAAGGAAGGAAGGAAGGAAGGAAGGAGGGAAGGAGGGAAGGAGGGAAGGAGGGAAGGAGGGAAGGAGGGAAGGAGGGAAGGAGGGAAGGAGGGAAGGAGGGAGGGAGGGAGGGAAGGAGATGGAGACAAAGAGAAAGAAAGAAAAGAAAGAGGGAAAAAAGAAGGAAGGAAGAGAAAGAGAAAGAAAAGGAAAGAAAGAAAGAGAAAGAAAGAAAGAAAGAAAGAAAGAAAGAAAGAAAGAAAGAAAGAAAGAAAGAAAGAAAGAAAGAAAAAGAAAAAAAACAGTCATGAACTGAGATTGTATTGAGCAAACTAAGATGTAGGGTCAGCCTGTCTGGAGAATGTTTAACTCTTCCCGAAAGACGTAAAGGCCAGCGTTCTGGTGGCTACCTCGTGAAGTCTGAGCACTCCTCAAGAGAAAGCAGCTCATCTGTCAAAAACTCAAGACTTATCTGTCATTCTCAGAGCCAACAGAGCAGCAACCTCCCATGATGCACAGAGAGGGAAGCACATTTCAACCCAGATCCCTCACGCAAACTCACAGTTTTTAAGAGAAAAACAACACAGATTTGTTAATGTCTGTCACCTCTTTTGGGCAGCTGCAGCTTTTTAAGAGCCAAGGGGTCCCCAGTGAATGCAGATCACACCAGTGCATGAGAAATGATTGACTCTGAGAGCTTTGCCGAAATGACTGCTAATGTTGAAACACACTCAGCTGGGTACATTTCCTGTGGGCTGGGGCTGCAGTGGGTGCACTGGGGGCAGGCAGGGGGGACTCCCAAAGAAGGAAATTTCTATGCAAACCCTGCAGCCCAGAGAGATCAGGTTTCAGCCTCTCTTTGCTAATTCCCCTTGCATTTTTCTTTCCCCCCAAACATTTAAACTTAAATAGCTATGTAAGTTCAAATGTTCTTTTATAGAGTGAAATAAACAGCTTTTATAGCCCGAAAACAGCAAGCTTAGAGATCAACCATTCACCACTGAAGCAGGCATGTTTAAGCTAAAGAAATAGATGGCACTCTCTTCGTTATCGTTAGCTATATTTTCCCCCAAACTAATAGGAGGTAGCATATAAATTAGCTGCCATATAAGTTGTCAGGGAAAGAAGTCAGTGCAGCCTCCAGGCATTTTGCTACAAGGCTGCCCCCCTCTGGCTCCCACCACAACCCACAACATGATTTGTGGAGAAAGCAGGATGTTTCAGCAAGAGCAGTTCAGAGGTGGGGCAAGTCCAGGTCAGGGGCCCAGGGGCTGGTCACTGTCTCTCCACCTACTGGTTACTACTCCCAGCTTCTCAGTCTATCTTACACTTTCTGTCTCCAAAATATGTAACTCAGGTTAAAGAGAAATTTGGCAACCTCTGGTTCCTAGATGACATTGGATGAGCGAGTTAGGTGGAAAGGAAGAGAAGCATGGGAAAGACAGAGGTACAAGGGACACTTCCTCTTCTTTGCTAGGGCTGACCTTTTCATTTCAGAGAAAAGGAGAGTGTCTTGCCTTTGGGGCTCTTGCTTCACCAGGGGAACTAAGAAGCACCTGGAACATTCATGCAACAGGCTATGTGGTAGAGACTGATGCTGGGTGTCCCATGGCTTGCTTATTTGCACTGAAGTAGCCAATTCTTGTTGAATCATTCAACAAATAGCTTTTGGATATCTGTTACTACCCGGTATGCTGTAAACACATCACAGGGCAGCCCTCACATGATTCCAATGCCTCAATGCCTCTTTCCCCACGCTTTCACTTAAAAATGCTGCAACATCACAACACGTTTTTGTAATTCATTCCCTTTCTCATTCTCTACAGCCACACTTTGCATCACTCTCCAACATGTACTCCTGCAACATAAGGCATTTTCTCTTATTCCCAAAGTCTATCTTCCTCAAGTGACTGAAACCCTATTCTGGCACCTTCAACCTGAGGTTAATCTTTAGAAGATTAATCTTCTCCGAATCTTTAAAAACTATAAAATGTCTTTATTAGTTTGCTAGGGCTGCCATAACTAAGTATCACAAACTGGGAGGCTTTACACAACTGAAATATATTATTTCACGGTTAGTTCTAAAGGATGGAAATGCAAAAGGAATGTGTCTGTCGGCCTGGCTGGTTCCTTCTGACAGTTGAGGAGGAATCTCTTCATGCCTCTCCCCTAGCTTCGGGTGGTTTGCTGACAATCTTTAGGGTTCTTAGGCTTGTGGAAGCATCACCCTGATTCTGCCTTCGTTTTCACATGCCATTCTCCCTGTGTGCATGTGTCTGTGTCCAAATTTCCCCCTTTGTATAAATGTACCAGTCCTATTGAATTAGAGCCCAAAAAACCTTATCCTAACCTAACTAATTACATATAGAATGACCCTATTTCCGAGTAAGGTTACGTTGTGAAGTACTGAGTGTTAGGACTTTCTGGGGAGAGATACAGTTCAACCCATAATACTGTCCTCTCCATGGATCCATACGACAGAGTTGGGAGCTCAATCCCCTCACTTTCCTGGACACATAATTAATTTTGTACAATGCCCATGATATTGCAATGATCCTACTTATCTTCAATTGTTTGTTCAACTGTCTCCTGTATTGTTTTTTTAAGTTGCCTAAGATCACGATTCCATTTAGTTCCTTTGTTAAAGGAAAGGGGTCCCTTTGTTAAAGGAAAGGGGATCTAGACCCCAAGAGAGAGTTCTTGAATCTCATGCAAGAAAGAATTCAGGGCAAGTCTGCAATGCAGAGAAAAAGCACATTTATTAAGAAGGTAAAGTGGGAAAGAACAGCTACTCCATAGACAGAGTGGGACGTTTCTGAAAGTAAGAGGAGGAACACGTCCACCCTAAATGCTTATTTACGTACAGGGTGAAAGAAGATCCTTGGCAGATGTGCTCTGCTACAGGGGTTTGTGATAAAGGGTTTTCTTTTTTTTTCTTTTTCTTTTTTTTTTTTTTTTTTTGAGATGAAGTTTCACTCTGTCTCTCAGGCTGGAGTGCAGTGGCACAATCTTGGCTCATTGCAGCCTCCCCCTCCCGGGTTCAGGTGGTTCTCCTGTCTGAGCCTCCTGAGTAGCTGGGATTACAGGCATGTGCTACCAAGCCCGGCTAATGTTTGTATTTTTAGTAGAGATGGGGTTTCACCATGTTGGTCAGGCTGGTCTCAAATTCCTGACCTTGCAATCCACCCACCTCAGCCTCCCAAAGTGCTGGGATTACAGGTGTGAGCCACCTTGTCCTGCCAATTTTCTTAATTACTATATTTTGCAAGAATCAATACTACTATCTTTAAAGCAAAATTAGGAATGACTTTGTTCTCAAGATATGGGACACTAGGACAGTCTCAAGTCTGGATCTGTTTGGTAAACATTATCAATCTGTTCCCTTAACTGTAAACAACTAGTTGCTAGGAATAACCTTCTGGGAATGCAGCCCAGCAAGTCCCAGCTTCATTTTCCTTGTCCCCACTCAAAATGGAGTCACTCTCGTTCAAACGTCTCTGACACCTTCAGAGGCTCAATGACTAGTTTTTGAATAAATAAGAACTCATTCTGAATTGCCCCCTCTTTGCTAAGGACCAGAGGGAAAGAATGAAAAGTAAATTTATAAAGACACCCCTAGCTACCTTCCTTTATCAGAAGGGAAAAGGGGTGTTTCCTTGGGCTGTCAGATTCACTTCCTCTCGTGGCCTTTTCCCCCTTAAAGTCATTATCCTTCTACCCATTTCTCCTGCTCTTTCTGATTTTCTTTGAATTTATTTCCAACCCTCCTTGCTGCCACCCAGACACTTATCACATATGCCCCTGATATGTGTTGAATCTAAACAGTTATCGTCATGAGGTTGAGGGAAGTGTGGAAAAGTGGGAGTTTATCAAAGTATTCCTAATACAATATATAGGCTCTCAGTTGTTTATGCCTTCATATTAATTCCAGGATGTATATTTATTTTATTCTGATGATATAATGTGATACATAATTGATTTTGAGAGTTTAAAGTTGCTTTTGTAGAAATGTGAGGCTTGAGTCATGAATCCTGTTGCCTTGCTGCCAACAGGCTTTTGTTATTCTGAGGAGGGTGTTTCAAGTCTCTTCTTACTCAGAAGAGAAAGTTTCCCACCCTAGTGAGTTCATAAAAATGGAGAGTGTGTGTGATCTTGATCTTGCAGCAGGTTTTCTGGGAAGTTCTTAGTTGGGGCTACCTGTACTACACATGGCAATGTTTGAAGTGCTTGCCAGATCCATAACCTTTCACTGGGACATGATTCTCCCAGTCCATTCCTAAAGAAGGAAGCCAAGGAGCCATGTGTATACTGGGCGACTGCTTTTTGGTTCTACCTGAAAAGTTTATGGGCAGGTACCTGACTGAAGAGGAGCCAATCATCCTCGCTCTTGAAAATATAATCTAAGCCTCACAATATATGCTGTAAGGTTGAGACTGACTCTGGATCAATAAAATCATACAAGGTTAGAGCCAGGGTTGTCACCACAAACCATAGACAAACGCAAGTTCTAGAGAAATGGAAACTTACAGCCCTACAAAGGAAGTGAGCTATATTGAGGAGAATGCAGAATGTGTGCAGAGGAAAGCAACCACATGAAGCCACATTGACAAACATCTAGCTTCCAGGTTATCTAAGGACATATTTCCCTTTAATATGCCCCTGGGAGATCTTCTGTTTATTGTGGCAACGCAGTCCATGATGAAGATCCCTTTGTGTGGAAGCTCCAAGAAAAAAAGACACAGCATAGGTCTATTCTGATGTAGAGTTCAAAGTAAAGGTAATTTACTGGCACATAGTTTCCAAGAGTCAGGGATCCAGCAGCAGCTTAGCGGGGTGGTTTTGGCTGTTGAAGTAACAAATGGGCCATTGGCCAGGTGTGTCTTCATATAAGACGTGCCTGATCTGCAAAATTCACTCCTAAGGTGTCTCATGTACCTGCCTGGCAATTTGGTGCTGATTATTGGCAGGAGGCTTCAGTTCCTCACCACATGGGCTTCTCCATAGGGTTGCTTGGGTGTCCTAGTGGTAAGGTAGCTGTCTTTACCCACAGTTAGGAGCCAAGAGAGCAAAGTGGAAACATATTGTGTGACCTAGCCGTGGAAGTCACACCTTGATTTTGACAACATCGTATTTGCTCCGTAAGTCAGCCCTATTCAGTGGGAGAAAGAACCACACGAAGACAAGATAACCAGGAGGAGGAGATCATTAGGGGTCATCTTGGACCCTGGATATCACAGTCTAGGACCAAGAAAGACACTAGACTAATTTGTAAGAGAACACATTGAGGCAGCATTTTTCCCTAAGCCTGCTCCCAGATATTACCCATGTATATATGGTCTATCTGCCAACCACACCTTGTCTTCTTACCTGCATGCATAGTGTTCCTGTGTTTTCAATGTTCTCCCTTTCCATTCTTCCTTAAACTCTCTACTCATCCTCATCCTCCAAGGCCCTATTTGCATGTCACACCTCCTTGACTTAGCTCTTCCTGATCTTCCAGCACACGGCAATAATACATTTTAGCCCTCTGTGTGTTTCACAGTGCTCTCTGCATAGATGTCTCATCACATTGATTCTGTTCTGTGGTTGCATCTTGAAACAGGAACCATGCTAAGTATCGAAGATAGAGAACAAGGTAGGGATTGGTTACACAGATTTCTGAAAAGCTGAAAAGCCAGCAGGCACAGTCTGGACCCTGGCCAAGGCCTGAACTGGGCTGTGACTCCCTGGAGTCCAGTCTCAATTTCTGGGTTAATCTCAGGACCTCCATAGAACTGCCAACTCCAACTTGGGATGGCATGATCTGCTGAATGTTGAAATGAACAGTGCTCAGCAATTCCAAATCAGCACTGGGAACATCTTAGAATACATGTTCTTTTCCCAGGCTTTCAAATTACTAAGTTGCTCTCATCTGTCACTTGGAGGTGAGTAAATCCAGAGTGATTCCCTGGAAAGACTGAATTGGAGCTTATGTGGGGATGGACCAATGACCTCAGTTCTCCCCTTCTTTTTGCTTGTTCTTTTCAGCCTCCTAACAAGGAAAATGGGTCAGGACATTTTCCTCTGGAAACTAGGGAAAGACATTCCCTGGGTAGGGTGTGCATGTGTTCCTTCTAAAGGAGAAGCATATTCCAGGCCCTGGGAGGAACACCGAGCAGATGGATGGTGAGGTTCCATTAGATGCCTATTTAGCAAAGACTTGATGCAACTTTTTAGTGGGCTCTCCACCCCTGATAACTAATTCTGTTAACTGCCATTTGTTGCTGCTTATTATGCACAAGGTACCATGCTAACATCTTTACATCGTTATTTCAATCCAAGCTTATAACACTTGGCGAAGTAGGCATTACTATTATTAATCCCATTTTGCACATGGGCAAACTGAGGCTCAGAGAGGCACACAACCTGCTCAGAGTAAACAGTGGTGGTGACATTGGAAGCAAGGAATCTCTAAGTCTGCACCTGTACTCTAACTGGAATACTATGTCGCTTTAGTACTGAGCCCCTGACGATTCTTGACTGTTCGGGGCTATGATTTGCTTACCTCTTAAAGGAGAAGATAAGAGTGCACAATTCTTAACACCCAATACACATTAAATAAGTCAGTCAATGACTGCCTCCCCAAGAGCAGGGAGGGATGAGCAAGGTCACTGTTCGTCCCAGTTTACCCAGTTCATGCCAGTTGTCTCAGAGTTCTATTGGGTTTAGAATTTATCCCACTCCCTATTATCACCCTGAAAAGCCCCTGAAGGTGGCACATCCTATCGTAACCCCATGTAGAGGCCCAGTTGGCTTCAATGCCTGAAACATAGTAGCTTCTTGATAAATCTTAGTCTCTGGGGAATAGTGACATGCCCAGGCTGAGGTGGTAACCCATAAACACAACTAGTAATGCTTAAATGAGGCAGCTGAGGCCTCAGCAACCAGAAGTGTCCTCCACCCCAAATGCCTGCCCCAATGTCCCAGACAACCCAATGCCATTGAGCCTGAGGGTCCTGCCCCTTGACCTTGGATCCCTGGGACCATGATGTGTCCAGCCCTCTTTTTTTCCCACTTTCCCTTTGCCTTTCACTCCCTGCACACATGTCTCCCTCCCTCCCCAGAGTCTGGTTACTAATAAGGCTCACTCCTGATGAAAAGAAAGCCCCAGCTCTGTGGGAATCACACAGTAAAGGAATGTCAGCATCTGCAGGCCTGGGTCATGCCGGTGTCAGTGGCCTCAGCCCTTTCTGTGGTCACTGCTGGCCCAGGTTTAAAGACATTAGTCAGTCTCAGCCATAGCCCCTCCTTGGGGGCCCAGAGCTTTGATCCTTTGCAGGATTCTGACCATAACCACATTCCAGGCCCTTGCAAGTTGTAAACTGCTATGTCTGCCCTCTTTGAATGCCTATGGTACTTTGTGCCTCTCTTTCTTTCATTTCAGAGTTGAAGTCCTCATCTGTGCTGGACACATGCCTGGGTTCTTCTTCCTCCAGACCTCTGCCTGACTGGCCCTTTCTCATAATGTATAACTCAACCACCAAGCCTTCGATGCTGAGAGGACTTCCATGACTACCTTCCCAAATTAGCCATAAGCACACAGCTTATTAAAAGTTAAATTACTTTAGTTTTATTGTTTGGTTTCTCCACTAAAATAGAAGGTACACAAAAAGGCCAAGAATAATGTCTGGCGTTCCATCACTATCTCCCCAGTGTCTGGTACTGGCTGAATATCAATGTTGGCAAGATCTGGATACATTTCCTTTTGCACTGAGCTTTATCTCCCAGGGCTGTGACGATTCCTATTCCTCTGAAAACAATCACTTGGTGTTTCACTTTTGCATTCATCTGGGGAATGAGTCAACTTTCTATATTTTTCCATCTGACACCTTCTTAAACTCCATGAATTCTCTAAAGTTGAAGACAATAACTCATGCTTTCAAGTGGTTATTTTATTATCCTGAGATGAATTGTTGACTGTTATGACTGAAGGGGACTGGGTGAAAGTGGGATTATGAAAATTATTGGTTTTTAAGGACGACTCTGTGCCAAGAGCTGTGCAAGGAACCGTCTATACTTCAAAGAAACTAATAAAATACATAGGAAATTGCTTTGCGAACAGTAATCTGGTATCTGGAAGACTGTTTAGAAATCCTAGTTCCCATGGTTTGGTGATGGTTCCCGTTAGTATTTACAGCATTAATTTACCATTTCTTGCTTCTCTCCTCTATCCTTTGTTTTGATATGCACAGGTTCCCTTCATGTCTCACTGCAATTTTAGCCATCCAATAACCTCATATATGTTATGACTGTTATGGTTACATTTAAGAGGAACATTAACTCAAATTGACTTAAATGATAAGGGGAATGCCGTGGTACATGTAACTAAACAGCCCAGGGGTACCCACTTCAGGTGCAATATGATCCAGTATTTAAATGTTATAACAAGGACTGGGTTTCTGCCTAGTTTTCCTTGGCTCTGCTTGTTTATTGCTGGCAACGTTTTCTGAAAAGCTCTTCTTTAGGTCTGATGATGACTACCCACTGCTGAGGCTTATAGCATTCCTCCCTCATGTCCTATGTGCATGTTGAAAAGGGAGGGGCTTCTTATTTCATTCTACAAAAGAATAAGCCATCCTTTCCTTGCAAACTCAGAAAACATCCTTTCAGGCCAAAGTTGCTGGTTGGGTTACATGCTCAGTCCAGAAGTCATCACTGTGACCACGATGGAATAAGCAGGTGGTCCTAAGCCCATCAGAGACTCTGGGCCGCCAGTCAGTCTCACCTCAGATGCACAGTGCGGTATGGCAGAAAAATGAATTCCCCTATTGTAAGCTAGCATACTGTCGGATAACCCAGTAATGAGGTACTGGGAAGAAAACCAAGAACTATCCCTGCTATAGCCTACCTATAGAGTCCGGTGGGTTTTTGAGATGCCAGTCAATTGTTAATGTGTTTAATAAACTTTACTCTAGCACCTGCTGTATGGCAAAGGAGCTGAAGTGATAGAGATAAATATGGTAGGAGAACTGCTAGTGAAGGGCCGAAAGTCCACCGTCAATTACTGTTCACCAGAACAAGGCTCCAACAGAAATATGGATTGCTGTGAGAAGCCCGAGGCGGAAGTTAATATCTGGAGAGTTAAAGGAAGCCTGGTAGAGGTGGCACCTTCCCTGAATCTTCCAAGATGTCTGGTTTGCTTGGTAGAAGGGGTTGGGGTGAGAGTGGAGGGGAGTCACTGCAGGGTAGAGAGACTTGTGTATCCAGTGACATACAGGCCTGAACATGCAAGGGTTCCTAGGAAAGGTGGAAAGTTACATGAAGAGAGAGCCCAGGAGGAAGGGATGAGGGAAACAGGAAGGAGGAAGACAAGAAGAGCCAAGCTATCGTAGGCTGAATGCACCACTCTTCAAAGAACTAGTAATATTGTAAGACAAGGATATTTTTTTCTTTGTAGAGACAGGGACTTGCTTCTGCTGCCCAGGGTGGAGTGCAAGGTCATGATCACTACTCAGTGAAGCCTTGAACTCCGGGGATCAAGCAATTCTCCCACCTCAGCCTCATGAGTAGTTCGGACTACAGGCACACACTATGATGCCAAGCTAATTTTTTTTAATTTTACTTTTTGTAGAGATGGGGTCTTGTTATGTTACCCAGGCTGGTCTTGCAATGTTGCCCAGGCTGGTGTTGAACCTAGGGGCTCAGGAAGTTCTCCCAAAGTGCTGGGATTACAGGCATGAGCCATCACACTCTACCTGGCAGCGGATTCTTAGCCACAGATCAGAGAGAAATGGCTGAACAAACCGAAAAGAAGTTAGCTTTTTATCTCTCGCCATAAAAGAATATAAATTACATATGGCTTAAAAAGTTAAATTTTAAAGTGAAACTATAAAAACATCCTCTTGGCCTAGGAAAGACATTATTAAGTCTTTCACAAAAGCTGGAAAACATAATGACTAAAACTGACATGCAAATATTTGAAGTCTCTTAAAATTAGCAACTAAACATAAAATATATTTTTTTTGAGACAAGATTTCGCCTTGTAACCAAGACTGAAGTGCAGTGGTGCGATCACAGCTCACTGCAGTCTTGACCTCCCTGGCTCAGGCGATTCTCCCACCTCAGCCCCCTAGGTAGCTAGTACTATAAGTGCACACCACAGCCACAATGCCCAGCTTTTTTTTTTTTTTTTTTTTTTTTTTTTGATAAACAGGGTTTTTCTGTGTTGCCCAGGCTGGTCTGGAACTCTTAGGCTCAAGCAAGGCTCCCACCTCAAAGTGCTGGGATTACAGGCGTAAACCACCATGGCTGGCCCCATACATTTTTTTTTTCAAATGGAAAAAGCATGAGCCACATATGTGAAAAGCAAGTGTTTATTATTTTCAATATGAAAAGAGATCTTAAAAATCAATTATTAAAATATCTATAAAAAATGAGCAAACTTACAAAATAATAAATAAGATTATGAAAACATTCATTTTGATTGGTAACAAAATGTTTGCAAATTAAAGTAGATTATACATTTTCTATCTGACACTGTTTAAATTTTTAGTTGTTTTACATAATACTTATTATTGCTGGCATGTGGTGGGTACCCTTTTACTAGCATAGTCTTTCTGAAGGAGTGTTGCAAAAGCTATAAGATTGTTAAAAACGGCCAGGTGTAGTGGTTCATGCCTGTAATCCTAGCACTTTGGGAGGCTGAGGTAGGAGGATCACCTGAGGTAAGGAGTTCAAGACGAGCCTGGCCAACATGGTAAAACTTTTTCTCTACTAAAAATATAAAAATTAGCCAGGTGTGGTGGCAGGTACCTGTAATTCCAGCTACTCAGGAGGCTGAGACAGGAGAGTCACTTGAACCTGGGAGTCGGAGGTTGCAGTGAACCGAGATTGTGCCACTGCACTCATGCCTGGGCAACAAAGAGCAAAACTCCATCTCAAAAAAAAAAAAAAAAGTGTTAAAAATAAGACTGCAGTGTCACCAGTTAGAATTTATTTAAAGTGCATCATTAAGGATATGAACACAAATGTAGATACAAGGTGGATTGTTTACACTAGGAGAAATGTCTGTAGAAGGAAAGAACCTACTGTTCAATAACAGGTCAGATTAAGTCAGGAATATCTATACTGTGCAATATTGTGCCGTCAATTAAAATGGATTTTGTTGATAAATATGTATTGACATGGAAAGATAGATATTAAAGTTTACAAGTATGTTTTAAAATGTTATGTGTATTACAATACCAATTTTGTTAAAATTTATACATACACATATACATACCTGTTATAGAGATATAGCAATTATCCTGAGTGGTAAAATACAGACATTCTTTTTCATTTTTTGTGTATCTTTATTTTCATTTACTCTTTCATCTTTTTGTATCTTTTATTCTTTCTTCTTAATATTAAACACATAGTATATAATAAAATACCTAATTTTTATTTAAGTCATTAAGTTAGGAAGTCATTCAACTTAAATGCAGTGAATGGGATGTTCAGGTGAGGAAGCAGTAGAAAAGAGAGACGGAGAAGTGAGTAGTCGAATAATAGCTCAGAGAGGGTTGGGGTCTGGTGGATAGGACTAGAGCAGAATGGCTACTAGGAGACCTGAGCTCTGGCTGACCATCCAGGAGCATGGAGTGGAGCACACAGTGTGCAGAGGGTGGAGACTGGGATTGGGAGGTGCCTGACACAATCTGCATATCACTGAACTGGTGAATGAGTGATTAGATAGTTGCATGACAGAAAGCCCAAGAACTTTAGTTCCTGCAAAATAGAGATAATATCTCTTCCTCTTTTTCAAAAGGTTTTTGTATAAATTCAAACATATTCTGAATATGAGCTGCTTGCAAGTTTTAATGGTATAATTGGATATGAAGGATTACTAGTATCCTTCAGTATCGACTGTTTTGGGAGTAATTAAGGGTGATGTTTTCAGAATAGAAGATCTCTGTAGAGGAGGAACTCTGGCTAAACAGAGGTTCCCTTTTTTTTCCTCTGTAGGCTCTCACATGATATTTGGTAGCACTTATGTAGGTCTTAGCCCAGCATAATTCTAAGCACTTCTATATATATTATTTATCTTCACAAAAAATAATGATACAGTACAGTTATTTGATAAAGATCTCAGGAGTATTGTGGGGCAGAACAGGGTTTGAACATGGGCATTTTAGTCCTTGAACTGATGCTTTACCCACTATTATTCCATGTTATATGTTGAATCCCAAATGCAATGGGACAGGTGGATGGAGGATGAAAGCCATGAGGATTAGGTAGGAGGAAAGAGGATGAATGTCATAAAAGCTTTGCCCTGAATAAATGACTGGCAATAGTGAGGAGACATTTAAAAGAGGGAAAAATCATTTCCATTTAACTTGTCAAGCATTTATTGGGCCCTTTCTCTGGCAAGGAACAGGGCCACAGGGGGTTAAGCAGAATGAGAGTCTCTCCTTTCTGTTTCCAATGAGCTAATACGGAGAAGCAGTTCCTAGCAGCCAAGTTTGCTCCAATAATCAGGGAAGATTCTGTTTAAAGAATATTTTCTCTGTCATAAATTCACAAATAATTCCCTCTGCCTGGCTGAGAAATGTGGAACTTGACCTTGCCAGGAGGTAGAGGTGAACTCTCAGGGCCTGAGGCATTCCTGAAGGCAGGGGCGTGGCTGCCAGTGGAAACTTTCCTCCATAGAAACAGTTTGGGATCTTGGGGTCTGAGTGTCACCAGCCCAGATGCCCACTCTTGGTCCTCCAATCTCTGTGGCGTCAGTGCTCTGGTGGTTACTTAAGGATTCTTGCTTACTCAGCCTACCCACTGATATGGTTTGGCTGTGTCCCCACCCAAATCTCATCTTGAATTTTAGCTCCCATAATTCCCACATGTCATGGGAAGGACTCAGTGGGAGGTAATTGAATCATTGGGGTGGCTCTTTCCCATGCTGTTCTTGTGATAGTGAATAAGGCTCATGAGATCTGATGGTTTTATAAAGGGGAGTTCCCTGCACATGGTCTTTTGCCTGCTGCCATAGAAGACATGATTTTTCTCCTCATTTGCCTGCCACCATGACTGTGAGGACTCCCCAGCCATGTGGAACTGTGGATCAATTAAACCTCTTTCCTTTAGAAATTAACTATTCTCAGGTATATCTTTGTTAGCAGCATGAAAACAGACTAATACACCCATAGTACAGGCCATCCTAACACATTGCTGAAGGAAAGCTGGCCTCCAATCTGGGACAGGAATGGTGCAACTTGCAAAGAAACACTGGTGGGCTGTTGTGCTAAACGAAAGGCTACATTATTATTCAGAAATCTCTTCCTCCTCAAGAGATATGAGTTCTGTATTCACCAAAAAAAATGTACAAAAATGCTCAAAAATGTTTTTTTGTTTGTTTTGTTTTTGAGACGGAGTCTTGCTCTATCACTAGGCTGAAGTACAATCATGTGGTCTCGGCTCACTACAACCTCTGCCTCCCGAGTTCAAGTGATTCTCCTGCCTCAGCCTTCCAAGTAGCTGGGACCACAGGCATGTACCACCACACCGGGCTAATTTTTGTATTTTTAGTAAAGACAGGGTTTCACTATGTTGGCCAGGCTGGTCTTGATATCCATAAAAATGTTTGATTCAAATAGCTGCAGACTAGAAGCAACCCAAAGGTCCATCAACAGAATAGAGCAAGTGATTGTGGTATATCAGACAACACTGATGGGCCTCACAGACTTGCCAAGCTAAAGGAGCCAGACACAAAGAGAACTTACTGAATGAGTTCATTTATATGAACCTGATGGACAGGAAAAGCTAATTATAGGGTAGAGGTCAGAGGGTTCACTGTATGAGGGATATTGATTGAGAAGGAACAGGCGGAAGCCTGCTCCATTCCTAGAAATGTTCTCTCCTGTGTTCTGAATGGTGGCTAGATAGGTGTCTGCATCTGCACAACTGATTTGTGGACTTTACTGTATGTAAATTATGCCTTAAAAATAACTAAGATATTTGAGTGGAAAGGTTTCTAATGTGTTGTTTAGCGTGTTCTGAAAATATATAAGGAATTTAAATGTGTAGAAGTTGAATTATTGATCTTTGTATCATGAGTGATTCATTTCCCACAAAGCCAAAGTAGATGATAAAACTCCAAATAATATGAATATGTTTCCAATAGTTCATGCATATTCACCTTTGAACACAGCATTAAGTCCAATAAGGAGCATCCGATTAAAGGCAATGGCAGTAGCTAATATTTATATAATGCTTACTGTGCACTGGGCATGGTCTAAGTCCTTCAAGTAATTGATTAAATTACACGACAAAGCTATGAGATATCACTACCACCAGGAAAATTTCTAAGTTGTATATGTAGAGCACAGTACGTATAAATGATTGCCCAAGTTTGCATAGCCAATAATTAGCAGCACTAAGGTCCAAGCCCAGGCATTCTGGCTCCAAAAGCCATGTGCTGAACCCTACCTCATACTTCTTAAATAGTCTCTTCTTTGCAAGTCTAACAATTGCTGTCTTTATCTCAATTACATTACATTTAGGAAACTTGTATTTTTTAGCACTAGCATTAGCGGTTTAATTTGCCTGTGTTCTATTCAATTTGAAATAATATTATACGCAAACTGCAATTAAAGATTATTTTCCAAGTGTGTATTATTACAGGATTCAATCTTTTGAATAAAATTTTATCTTGAATCCAAAAATAAATAAAAAGTTTAGCTCTTCCAACTGAAGAGGGATGAATAGGTTGGGGGTTGTAGAGGATGATAGAGTCGGTGGGGAGGAGAGAATGCGTGGATCTTGGCAGCTGCTCTCTCCCTGTGGAGTGCACCTAAATTTTTTTTCAGAGAAGTTTTGGGCAACAGAACCAAAACAATAGTCTCAAAAATAAAAGCAACAAGATGACAAAATCAGAAACAAAGATGAAAACCTGCTAAAACAGAACTGTTGAAGGCGGACAACAACAATGTATGTGTCAGTTTGAAATTGGCTGTCATTGGCTGATGCAAAGTAGCCTAAATTTGGTTTCAAAGTAGCACAGTAGAGTGTTCGAAAGGGTGAGCTGATAAAACGCTGCATGTCGGGCCGGGCGCGGTGGCTCACGCCTGTAAACCCAGCACTTTGGGAGGCCGAGGCAGGTGGATCACGAGGTCAAGAGATCGAGACCATCCTGCTCAACATGGTGAAACCCCATCTCTACCTAAAATACAAAAAATTTGCTGGGCACGGTGGCACGTGCCTGTAATCCCAGCTACTCAGGAGGCTGAGGCAGAAGAATTGCCTGAACCTAGGAGGCGGAGGTCGCACCATTGCACTCCAGCCTGGGTAACAAGAGCGAAACTCCGTCTCAAAAAAAATAAAAAAATATAAAAATAAAAACATTGAATGTCATTAACCCCAGGGTCACATGCACTTTGGGAAAGAAAAAATGGAGTTTTGTGGCAAAATTCCCCTGCCCTCAAGTCCTTAAATCAAACCCATCTACTTCCTTCAAGCAATATTCACTGTGCTGGGATGCAATTTGATGTCCAAAATGTAGATACTCCTTCATTTTCCTGTGAAAAGGTTTTGAAAAGTCTGCACTTTCAAACTTTATATATTGACAACCCCACACTGACTTGTATGTGTCCATATTGCTTTCAGCTTTTGCTTTAATGTACAAAATGTAATACATGTTTTAAAAATGAAATAAAATAAGAACTGCAAATGGCACTGAACAGTGTCTTGACAGTAAATTTCTCTTTTTTTACCAGAATACTATATGTAACCATTGTAAATGTGTGTGTCTTCTGTGTTTTATTTTACACACTCTTCTAAATCATGTCATTGTTATTTTCCTGTGCTTGTTCTTATGTTTGTTTTTACTTGGAAACACATCTTACAAAGTTTTTTAAAGTTTGCTTATTCTGTATAGAGACTGGATATTTTCCTACATGTTGATAAAACATTATTCAACCAGTTCCCACTGACGGTTATTTAGGTTGTTTCTGATACTTTGTCACTGTAAGCAAAGCTACAATAAACCTCTTCATATATGTGTTGTTACACCAGTTTTAAGATAAATTCCTGAAATTCTAATTCCTGGAGCAAAGTGTATGTGGATTTAACAAGTGATAGATATTGGCAAACTGCCTTGCTATTCACTCTCCATATAGCTTAGACAGAGGCCATTTCTCTCCACTCTCCCCAGCACTTTGTATCATCAATTTCACATGTCTTTACTTCAGCTAAGGAAGGAGAACTTGGATGATGGAATAGGGATGCTCCTTGCTGGCCGCAAGTTCAGTTTCTGCAGAGACACAATCTTTGTCTGTAAAACAGCGATTATTTGATTTAAAAAATTCTGGTTATTACCAACTTGAGGAGATTTCCATTGTGTCTAAGAATGGCGAGGTTGAACTTGAATCAGTTGTGTCCTTATTTTGGTTAGCCCATGCTGCCTGGTAGATATTTGGAGGCTACATCTGTAGTTAATGTCAAAACAGTGTGATGTACAGGAATTTCCAAACATGAGAGAGAAATCTGAGAGAAGTAACCACAGTATCGCCCTGCCTCAGAAGCAAGGTTCTAACTGGCTAAGGCCAGTGAATGGGAATCAACTGGTGTCTTCACATCTAGCACTGGCACACACTTTGCATATAACAAGGAGCCATGCCAAGATGACTTTCACCACCTGTGAGCAGCCTATCCCTTGGATGGGTAAGAAAACCAGACAACCTATAAGCCTGAGGCAGATAAACCTGCTTAGGTGGTGTGATAAGCTTAGGTGGGCATGATCTTCATTTATAAAGTGCCTGCCTTCAAGATTATTTTAAAGAAAGGCCTTAACATGACATTTTTGGGTCAATGGGCCAAACTAAGTGTGGCTAAGTGACTAAGGAGAGACTGCTTTCTGGTGCCTACCCTAAATTCTACATTCATGGAGATTGAATTAATGAGATTTTACTATGCAAAACTCTGAACTCACAGAATAGGCAAATCAGTAGAGGCTCAGGGTGAGGTTCAGAATTCACTCTGGGTCTAATTTAAGAAATGCTCTAGGTACCTACATTTAGAATGAGCTTTAATTTGCTGGGGCAGCTCTGGTTCAGGGAGAAAAGCAGGACTTAATTTCCTGGCAGAGATGCCATTTATGGGCTGTGAGACCTGGGAATCATAATACTTACCTCACAGGTGTTAATGCGAGCACTGAAACAGATGATGTATTTGAGGGCTTTGGGAAAGTGGAGTGCTATCACCAAGGTGCAAGCTTGGCTCTCCAGGCCCTGGCAGCCCTGGAGAAGAAGTGGGCCCCACACATGCAGCTCCAGTTCTACCCCAGCTGGGAGTATGAAAGGTCCAGCTCTACCTGCACACTTCCTGGAGTATTTTGGGGTGTCCCCACAGGGTGTCTTTGGATTCTCACAAACGTAGACTTTTCTTTCACTCCAAAGCATACTTTGTGTTCTTCATTTTGGCTTCTGCTTTTATTGCTACAGTTCTTGGTACCCTCAAGTGATAATGAATGTGTGAGTGCATCTCCTGCTCATGCAGATGCTGCCAGGGCCACCTCCATCTCAAGCCCTTGGAAAATGACATCTTCTGTCTGTGGTCATGGAAGTTGCTAGTCCATGCAGCTGTGTCTCTTCCCCATGCAAATGGTATCACTCAAAAAGAAAAGGAACTTTCTCTGGTTATCTATGGCTTCCTAAAATATCATCCCACATGCCATGTTGCTTCAGTGATGATGATGCTTATTTTGCTCATGAATCTGCAGTTTGAGCAGGACTCAGTGAAATGATCATTCTCAGTTCCACTTGGTGTCAAAGGCAAGGGACTAAAATCATCTAAAAGCTCATATACTCCTATCTCCACGATTGATGCTAACTGAGAGCTGGAGCCTTAGCTGGAGCCAGGACAAGAACACCTTTATGTGACCTTCACATGTAATTGGTTGGTTACATATGCATGGCATGGTTTGGGGATCCAAGGGTATGGGTTCCTATGAGAGAGAAAAGGCTGTATTACCTCTTATAACCTAGCCTAAGAAACCATGTGATACCACTGCACTGTATAATATTTGTTAGATGCAAGTAATTTCTAACTTCTAAGGCTGGGACATAATCAAGGGGAAGGAAATTAAAATCCACCTCTGGGTGATAGGAGTGTAAAGAATTTATAGACATATTCAAAAACCACTGCACCTATAGCTACCACTACATGTATCACATTATACAACATGGGCTAAAAACCTTCTTTGCCTAACAGTAGCAGGTTTGGAGTCTCTGTTATAATTTATTAATGAAATACTTCCTGCCATGTTATTGGCAGCATTTGCTTGCATTCTGCTTGCCCTGGGACTTAGATGTAAACTTCTTCATGCTCCACTGAGAAAATAACACTCTTCTGTATTCACAATTATACATTCATTTGGACCAAGGTTTTGTTTGTAGACTGTATTGTTAACTACTGTTGTATAACAAGCCATCTCCAAAGTCTCCCAATTCTGCAGAATGTCTAGTTCAGTTGATCTCTGCTCTGTTTTTCAACCTCCTGTAACCATGGGGCTAGCCAGGGCGTGTTTAGCTCATGATGACATCACAATGACAGCAGACACATCATAGAGCAAGTGGAAGCAGAAGAGGCAATCTCTGCTCCTCCTCCTGGGTTCAAGAGATTCTCCTGCCTCAGCAGGAGATTACAGGTGCACACCACCATGCCCAGCTACTTTTTGTATTTTTAGTAGAAATGGAGTTTCACCATGTTGGCCAGGATGGTCTTGATCTCTCGACCTCGTGACCCACCCACCTTGACCTCCCAGAGTGCTGGGATTACAGGCATGAGCCAGCATGCCCAGCCGGATTCTATTTTCTTTATAGATGATTTGCAACACTCCTCTGAACATTTCTCAGGATAGCAACATGTAGGTTCACTGGTGATTGATTAGATCTGGTAAATGAAATAAACCACATTTAAAGAAAATTCCATCCCAAGAGGCTCCTGTGTTGCTGATCCAAAGTCCCAATTCCAACCATGCTAAACTCTCCAGGCTTGCCTAGACATTGTAGAGGTGCTAAGGTGTGAACTGAGGCTGCCAATAGAAAGTGTGTTGAGAATGGCCTTTTGAATTATACACATCATTTTTGCTTGCCTGTATCTTCTTGAATAAGGGAGACCAAATTGGTATAATCAAGCACACAAACCATGAACTAAGAAAATATCATTCTGAACTCTATAATTAGTCTATTTTCAAAAAGGTCTTTTAAAATCACCTTTCTTTATGTATGGGGAGGTCAGACTGATTAAAATGGAATCCCTCACATGCCGGAGGTTAAAGTTCTGTGTCACATGTACACATATACAGACACAATGTATATACACAAGGAAATATCTTAAATCAGGCACCCAGAGGTGATTACTGTTACAAGAGTCAGATTTTCCTACAAAGGAAGCTAGTGATGGGGACATTAGAACACGGTCCCTTTTACTTTTTTAAAAATTGTTATTGTCAGCCTGACTCAGTGGCTCACACCTGTAATCCCAGCACTTTCAGAGGCCAAGGCAGTTGGATTACAAGGTCAGAAGATTGAGACTATCCAGGGTAACATGGTGAAACCCTGTCTCTACTAAAAATACAAAATATTATCTGGGCATGATGGAGGGTGCCTGTCATCCCAGCTACTTGGGAGGATGAGGCAGGAGAATTGCTTGAACCTGGGAAGCAGAGGTTTCAGTGAGCTCAGATAGTGCCACTGCACTCCAGCCTGAGCGACAGAGCAAGACTCTGCCTCAAAAGAAAACTGTTATTGTCACTCAGAAGATGTCATATACTAAGAAATTAATATAGTTGTTATTACATTATGAAAAAATGAGAAACACTTTTCCTATGTGCTATAACCATTTAGAGGTAAACAATTTTCTTCAGGTGCATTAATAGCATCTTAGAATATAAAAGAAAAAATTAATCAGAACATGCTGCTCTAGAAGTGCCTCCCCTCTTCCTTGGTCCCCAGCCCTTCCTTTCTTTCTCTGCTACAAGGCCAGCAGAGGCCAACGGGGCAGGTCTGGTATAGGGAACCAGCACCAGTGAAGGAAAGAGGCAGAGCTATCAGGGAAGAGGACAGGTAAGCTAGGTGCCTGCAGTCTGCAGAAGGCTGAGTAAGGATGCTTCTGAAAAAGAAAAACAAACCCAATTCTGGAATCTGTATCCAAGCTGACATGACCATGTGGATTAATGTGTTCAACAGGGAGCTCCTGACCTTCCAACCCTCTAGGTGAGCTTGCTATTTATTTATTTATTTTTCCTCTCCTTTTCACGTGCAGGTCTGGCCTAGTCCACCAGCCCCAAAGCATGATGGTCATCTCTCAGGGGAGAATTGCTACCTTCTGAAGAAAGGCTGGCAGTTTAGGATTGAAACATTAATAATGTTCCTAAGGCTAAAGCATCCCTTTTTCCAGGACAGACTGGATGGCCCTTCTAGATGGTGAGGAATTTAGGGAGGCACATTGGACTGTTCTTATCACAAAACACTCAGTGAAGAAGTTGCTAAGACACATCAGCCAATCCAGCCCAAGTGCTAATTGGTTTGCAATTCCTCTAATTAGTGTGTCATCTACCTGGACAGCTTAGCAGCTGGCTGGAAGCCCAGACCCTGCCCAGCCAAATTCACAGCTCCCAGAATTTGGAAGTACAACAGCAGTGACAATTCTGCACCTCATCCACACATGGGCATGCCCACCCGCACATACACACCTTCTTGCTGAGATGTAAAGATAACAGGTTCTCACAATGCCGCTAACAATCTCATTAGGCTGTTTGGTGTGAGGAGGAAGCAAAACTGGTTCTAACTTTGCTCTAACACTTTGCGAACAGACTATAGAGTTGCTCAGATTAGCTTCATGATGAAGCAAAGGCTGCAGTTATGAGTAAAATGTGTAAAGAAGCCTTAAGGCTCTCAAGTATCTCCTTCATCATAGCTATGAGACACTACGACAAGATATAACCCCTCAGGATTAAGCACCACCTTCCTTCTGCATCCCACATATTCTCTAAATAAGTGGGACACTTCTAAGAGTTCCAGGCTTTTAAACTTGGGTGACATAATGGCTTTTTGTGAAGGGAAAAAAAATTACCTATATGTCCAGTGTTGATATAAATTATTTGTCATAATATTACCTCAAAATATATAAACATAAAGCTCCATATTAACTGTTTATCTTCATGGTTCACATATGACTATAGCAAAAACCACATTTACAACTTCAATGGCAACAAAACAATAATAGTCATTCCATTTGAACTAACAATATTAGTTCAATGTGGCATCCTGTATTGTGTTCCTGAAATTAAATTTCCATTTGAAATCTGAACATGACACTGATTGCTATATTTTTCCAGTATCTCTTCTGCCTGACAAGCCCATACTACAGTGCGCTGTGCCATGATTCAATTCCCGTCCCCGCCCCCCTCACGCTGTTTGCCTGTTTGAACTGCTATGAAAGCTTTATTCATACAAATGAATTGAAGATATCCATTGACCTTCACTTAGAATGAACACCTACCTCATTTATTCAGTAAGATCTCTCATCTTTTTTATTTTTTTGTTATTTTTTTTTTCTTGGGCAGGGTGCTGGGCTTCTTGCATTAAAACACAAATGCAAGCATAGTGAAAAAAGTAAGAGTAGTGATCTTTATGACCCAGAATATATTTGTATTACTGCTTTTTCCTATTATTACCAAAGCAATAAAGACACTGTTGGTCAAACAATTAACACGTACTCATTGTAGAAAATTGCACAGCTCCCTTCTCCCTTTTCCAGAAGGTTCCTTTACCCTGCATGTACATTGGCCCCCAGCAGTCTTCCAGATGCCTCTCAATGTTAGGGTGAATCCTTCTCAGACTAGTATTACAATTCTTGCTACATTTGTGCAACTATAATTTTTTTTTCCCAAACCAAAGTTTTGCAAAGCCCTGTGTTTATATAATGTAGCCTAGGTCAGGCTAATGTTGTCAAGAAAATGAGACACTTTAAGACTTTGAAATGTCTGAATTTCCAAAACATGCCTGGAAAATAAGCCAGTCAATATTAGGATCTTCTTCAATGTATAGAAAAGTCTAGGGAGATTAAGCCCCTTGGGAGAAGCTGGGTGTTTGCTCTGAGCAAGGGCCACGACTAGGATAAGTAAGTCACTCAGCCATAAAATTTAAGGAGGTGTCAAGAAACTCAGTAATTATGGTAAATAATAATACAATATATTTTTAGAAATTAAAGTTTATGCCAAAAAAATACATGATGAAAATAATCAAGATTATGTTTTATTTAGCCATATTAAGCCTGAGGCAAAATGTGTGTGTGTGTGTGTGTGTGTGTGTGTGTGTGTGTGTTTGTGTATGCACATACTTCCAAACATGTTTTTATGTATTTTTTCTAGTGGTTAATTTTTTGGCAGAATATTAAAGCAGTTGAAAAAACATTGAAAAATTAAAATGTAAGTATTAGAATAAACATTGTTCTCAGCTTAAGTATTGTATTATACCCAAATAGTATTTATAATCATTTTAATTCAGCTTTAGTTACTGAAAAGGTATTTAAAATTGTCACTGGGTTAAGGGAAATTGTCAGCATGGCAAGTCTCTTCATTGAAAATGAAATAAGCAATGAAGTAGATTTTGAAAATATTGTTGGTGTGTTTACTTCCATTATAGCAAGAGCATACATTTTTCCTTCTGCCTCAGCCACCAATGAGGCTTGGCACAGCAGCACCCTGGCCAAGGCAGAGGGTAAATTTGAAGATTAATTAATGCCTGGAACAGAATAAATAGTTATTAAATATTAATTGTTATCATTGTTATCACAATCTCTTTTCATGCACTCCAAAGCAGAACCAGGCCTTCTGGCTGACTGTGCCAAATTCAATTCTGAGGATTTGAGGGGAAGGTGTGGGGAGCAAGCTTGACAATAATAATGACTTTTAAAAGTCTCCAAGTGCCACTGTGACCCATGGTGCTGGTGTCCACTTTGCACTATCTCCATGACAACGTCAGGAAAAAGGTGCCTCACTGTTTCCCTTCTCACAGGGCCTTCTGCCCCCACTTGACCATGAAGGGCAGAGGAAAATCTGAATCTGTAGGAAAGAGGGGAAAATGGAAGTAACATAATGTTGCAGTAGGATTTGGGTTAAAGTCCAGACAGTGTCAAAAAATTTATACCCCTATGTTCGAAAATGGGAATATTCAAACTTGCTTCTTAGAGATGTTCGGGGAATTAAATGTTCTGAGTTTTATAATGTTTGAAGCAGTACCCTGCACCATGCTATGCCAGAAATAAATGTTTATTAATGGAAAAAGAAGGAAGGAAAGGATGATTATCTGTTTCTTATTACTGCATAATAAATGACGATGCACTTTAATGGCTTAAAATAACACCCATTTTTATCTCACAGTGATGTAAGTTTGGAAGTCCAGGTGGGCTCAACAGGTTTCTCTGCTGAGCATCTTACAAAGCTCAAGTTGCAGTGTCAGTAGGGCTAGGCTCTTATCTGTAGGAACTGGGGAAAAACCCATATCCAAGCTCATTCAGACTGTTGAAATAACTCACTTCTTCATTGCTGTAGGACTGAGGTTCCTGTTTCCTCACTGACTGTCACATGGAGACCACTCAGCTTCTCATGTCTCATCATGTCCCTCCATCTTCAAAGCTAGCATCAAATTCTTAGATGAAAATCTCTCTGACACCCTCTGCAGTCCTCTTCTGTTACCAGCTAAAGAAAATTCTCTGTTTTGCAAGGGGCCCATGAAATTAGATGGGGCAGATAATTTTTTTGTTTTATAGTTAACTGTGCAGTAAAATGTAAGACAATCATGGAGGTGACAATTCAAAGATTACAGACATTAGGGTATGGAAACTTGATGTCAATTATTAGAATTAGGCCTACCACCCAACGGAAAGACAGATGGAAGAAAAAGTAAAATAGTAACATGTTCTTCAAAGGGCTGGGCTGGTTTCATGTAAGATATTTTCTCTTTCACCTAATCTTCATAATAGCATTATATGATACATAATGCACCCATTTTATAGATGAGGAAACTTCAGGAACTGAACCTCTTTCTTAAAGTCTCAGTGTTAGTAAGCCTAATCCAAGACTCCAAAATTGTATATAAAAATAAGAGAAAAAAATTTTATACAAAAATTAGAAAGTAATTAAATGCTTGATTTATTTTAGGGAAAATAATATTATCACTGATAAGCTTACCCAAGACAACTATTCACCATATTACCCCGGCTTCCATACTTCCACTTGTCTTCATTCAATTCTTAGTGATCTCGGGTCTGCAGATAATATGCATAATAAGCTATAACCTCCCTTCAGTCCTTCCAACAACGTAGCAAGGAACGAACTGGTTAGATACTAGGCTCTTTGCCCTAGCTAATGTGGACCCATGTTGCTGTAACAATTGTTATGTTTTTAATTTCAAATGAGAGTTGTTCCTTTGCCTAGGACTTTGTTTTCTAATTCTTCAGTTTGGAAGATATAGTTCTGGTACCTAAATACTGAAAATTCAGGAATTTGCCTAACTTTTGGGGGAGAATGTTCTGAGAAAATGTAAGTGCATGATCATTGGATTACCATTTCTACTCCAGACTTTAGGTGAGCCTCAGAAGATTCATCTGTAAATACCACAGCCATAGCTTTGACCCTCATTGAGTTTAGAGTTTCATGAGATAACAAAACTACACCTTGGTTCCTTTTCCATAAGATAGGACCAGAAAATAGTTAAAACTAAAAGCAGATGTCACCTTGCCAAGGACTTTCCCTAAAAGATAAAATTAATGGCTGGGGTAGTGATCAGTACTGTGGGTCCTAGTAGTCTAACTTAGGTCACTTAATAAATCTTTAAAACTAAATTTAAAATGAAATTTGGGGTCTTTAAAAAAGCCTTTATGTATTTAACCTTTTTGTCTCTGTTTCACCCTTGTTTTGTAGTTGTAATTCTTTTTGAAAACTTCCAAATTCTTCTGGAGAACAAAAAGCAAGAACGATTTTTCCCCCTATTAAGTCAGGATAGACAAGGAAGCAATAAGACTCTAGATCATTAACTTGGGAGTTCTGGCTGTCCTTGGGAGAGGGCCAGTGGCCCAGGAGGGAAGCCAGATGGGGTCAGAGACCTCAAACTGACAGATGTGGCAGTGGAGGGTTCCAGGAAGAAAGATCAGAGCTTGGCCAGGAAAGAGCGCCACTTGCCCAGATGCAAAAACCCAGAGGACTGAAGGTAAAGGCTTGGGCAGTATTTTGGCTGAATCATGGGAGAAACTGGTCAGCAGCTAAGGTCAAGTTTAGGACAAAGAAACACTGCCCAAGGAGCCTGAGAAAGGAGAAAGAGGACAGGGAAGAAGGTGTCTTTAGGACCCTGAGGAGTAGGTAGTATCAATGTAACACTTTTATTTAACCCTTTCTGTGGTCCTACCACATACAGAAATGTAATAATATATCCATATCCTGAAATTCAAAGAGTACAAGGAGCAGCAGATAAATCAGATAAATCTGCCCCAATGCATAGGGTTATGGAGAAACAAAAAGAGCAAGAAGTTAAAGAACAGAGAGAGTAAGAAGGAACTGTCTATGAAAGTTGTCCAATCTGTCTCAACTGTGTCATCACAGTGTTAAGTTTCTTCTGCGTAATCTGCTGACCCAGAAGCAAAGGATGGTCTCAGGTATGACTCAGTCCTCTACATCCGGGAGAGCTGACACCCTCTCACGTGAGAAAGGATAAAAGGCTTTATCCTGAAGACTTTTCTCATTTATGAAAGGGGGTTTGGACCACAGTTTATGTATTCTGATGATTTTTGCAAAATGCTTTTGCCTATTCTAATTTTTAAGAGACCTATTTAAACTACAATTCATATAAAGCTTATTAAACAGCACAATCTACTATGTTTGCATGCTTTCTTCTTTTAAAACAATGGTCTTACTTCTAATATTTGCATAATATCACTAACTAACTAACTAAAACAACTCACGCAAAATAATACCTTCTTTGGACCAGATTGACCTAACCAGTGAGGACACAGATGAAAAAGACATGTCAGAATTCCAACTAATAATCATAGAAGGAGAGATGAAATTAGAAAATCACCCCTTGGCAACCACAAGAATAATAATTGTTACAGGCAAGGATCATCAATGGATGCTAAAATTAGTAGGTGAAAGTACTATGAGAAACAAGATATTTGCATAGTCTCAAAGTATTTCCCCACAAGATACTAATTAATTACAAAGAGAAAAATAGTAACTTCACAGTGGAGAAGCCTGGCAGACACTCCTTTAATGAAGCAATTATAGTTAACATCACAAAAAAACAGGACAAATCAACATCATGTGCCTCATGATATGATGCACTGAGAAGGATGCAGCATGACTTCTGTGGGTTTTCTGCCAAAATTGCATAGTCCGAATATAATTATGAGGAAACCTCAGACAAACCCAAATTAAGAGACATTCTACTAAAAACCCGGTCTCTACTTTTCAAATGTGTCAAGTTTATGAAAGACAAAGAAAGGCTGAGGAACTGTTCCAGATTCAAGGGTAACAAAAGGACATGACGGATTAGAGAGACATGGCAACTAAATGCAAAATGTGAGCCTGAATAAGATCCTAGACTTGGATCCCTGGATTTAGTGGAACAAGCAGCAAACTTTGAATGAGGCCCCTATTGATTAGGTAATAGTATTGAATCAATGTTAATTTCTGATTTTGATCACTGAACTGTGATTACATAAGAAGATGCCCTTGATTTTAGGAAATTCATGCTGAAGTATCTAGAGGTAAATCAGTATCATGTTTGCAACCTTCATTTAAACATTTCATAATAAAGTGTGTGTGTGTGTATGTGTGTGTGTGTGTGTGTGTGTAGATAGGTGATAGGTAGATAGAATGATAAGCAAATGTACATTTTAAAAATGTGCAGAGAATCTAGGTAAAGATCATATAGAGATTATTCATATACTCTTAAATTGTTTCTATAAGTCTAAAATTATTTTAAAATAAAAAGTGGAAGTAACATAGTTTTAAAAAAAAGTCAGTCTCTGCCATCAAAGAGCTCACAGCCTCGTGAAAACAGATAGGCAATTTATCATAAAGAGATAAATGTAGCTGAGAAAACTACAGAGTGTCATAAGGGCATAGAGTATGGGATGTATGGGATATAATTTCTAGAAGTAAAAGAATAGAAGTTTTCTAGAAAAGACAATAAGTTTGAGTTAAGCAAATTCATTGCCTTCCTAGACTTTAAGTAAAATATTTAGGCTCATAATTCTAAAAAGTCAAGTCAGTTGTTCTGTGTTGGTATAAAAAAGGCTTTAGTTCATAGAGCAATCTGTTTAAAGCATCTACACATTCATCCATCCATTAACATGGCTGTAATATTGTAATATATTGAAAAATATATCTATTTGGTCTCTGCTTCCAGTTCCTGGCACAGAACTCCTAAAACTCTTTTCAAATGTGTAATTTCCTGGGTGTTAAGAGTCTCTCCTGTTCTGAAGCATCTCTTGGTGGGCTCTTGGATAGTGACTGGTCACCAGAAAGACCAAGCTATCATTATGAGCTTGGAGCTTTCAGCCCCACTCCCTTCCTCTGAGAAGATGAGCAGAGCCGCAGATTTCGTTAATAATATACCATGCCTAACATGATGAAGCCTATGTAAAAATCCCCAAGCTATAGGAGAACTTCTGTATGGCTGAAAACTTGGAGATTTCCTGGAAGAAGTTCAGTGCCTATTCTTTCTCCATCTGGGTATTTATTTGCATCCTTTGTAATACCTCTTCTTGAGTGTAAATAAAGCACGTTCCTGAGTCATATAAGCCACTCTGGCCAATGATGGAAGCCAAGGAGAGAGTTTTGGAAGTCTCCCTTGTATAGCTAGTCAGTCTGATGTTCCAGAGGCAGGCCTGAATTTGTTATTGGCATCTGAAGTCGGTGGTGGGTGGGGGCAATCCTGTGGGACTGATCCTTAACCTGTGGGATTTGAGTCTAACTCCATGTAGCTAGTGTCAGAATTTAGTTAAATTTCAGGACACCTAGTGGGTGTTCTGCCAGAGAATTGATGTGTGAGTAAAAAGTTTACATGTTTGATGTTAGAAGTGTTCTGTGTACTGTGTATGAGAGTAGGAAACATGATTTGCTTTTTCCTATCTCAAGCAAGGGTCATCTCTCCACCCATGGCTTCTCTAGAGTGTCAGCACAAACTAAACAGTTTAAATATTTGTACTCAAGCTACAGTTACACTGAACATCTCCCTTTGCTCACAAAGATCCAAGTATTGTCTATACCCTCCTGTTAATTGCTTTGAGGTTCACCATCGGGACAAGATTCCATGAATGGATCCTCAGCCTCATTTAACTTTATTCTGACAAATCCAGAAATGTGTCTACACTTCTCTAGGTAGGCAAAGTAGATACTTGCTAGGTATTGAGGCAGGTATCTATGTAGTAGAGAAAAGTGTTTCCAATCACTTCCACTGAGTGCACTGAGGTAAAGGGATATTAGCCCTGTATTGGAGCAAGGTATGGATTCTTGCAATAAAGGGACAGTAGCCCTGTATGGGAGCAAGGTACGGATTCTCAGGGGCCAAGGAAGGAGAGATGTTTTGGCAGCTGACAAGGAAGTCTTCCCAAGGAGGTGGCATATGGCCAGAATAGGAAGCCCCTGGCAAGTCTGAATTACACTGAAAATTCCAAGTACCTTCTTATCTTCAACTCCAGTAATACTATTTCATCTCTTCCAGAATCATTGGCTTTGACTGAATTAATAAATCAACTGACTTCTGGATTCACAACACACATGACCTGAGAAGCAAGATTTGGAATCCAAATAGAATCAGATTCTTCCTGATCTCCCTGATCTATCACCAGTCAGTTTCAGGATGAGACCTTTATTCCCATCACTGGGACCTTATATAATCATTTATCTATGGCCAAGTTGTCATGAGTGCTTTCATCTAACATGGTATGCATGCTCTACTTAAAACTAAATTCCTAAGAAAATATTCCTCTTTACTCATACAGTATCTATCCACTCAATAAGAATTAACTTAATGTCTCTTAAGAATCAGGGGCCAATTGCAAACCTGTTGACATATCATCATAGCTTAAAAAAAAAGCTGAACTGAAAGTCAGAAGGTCTAGTTTGTGCTCCATTTATGCCACTATGTATGTATAGGTAAATGGCTTCTTTTCTCTGACCTTCGGTTATCTCGCCAGTAAAGTGAGAATGCTTTAACAATCTCCTTAGTACCTTCCAGCATTGTAGTGTCAATAGGCAGGATGGATTGTTCACCTGAAGCCTCAAAGGATTATGACTTTACACTGAAAAAGTTATTCAAGGACAAACATTCTAATGATGGGAAGGAATAGACACTGTTGCAAGATTACTAAGTACAAGTAGGAGTGTGATTTCCCCAAAGGTAGGGAGAGAGTCTCACAAAGGAGGTTATAAAGAACATAAGCTTTGAGATAAGAGAGAACCTGACCATGTCAGAAAGTGGGGAGGATCTTCTCAGATGAGAAAGTGATTGTCTCTTCTAATACCTGGACAGGACAGATGCAGACAAAGTGAAAAATGGAAATGAAACCTTGACCAGAGTTTCCTTGCAGTAAATGAATTTAGCCTTTAAAAAATTTACAAGGGTATTTCAAGAATGTAAACTTTTGAAATATCCATTCTTTATAAAGCAATGACATTTTCATTGGCTTTGGAAAAAGACTGAGAGATGACTTGTAAGGTATTTCCCAGGCCTAAGATGCCATGATAAAACTCATCAAGCAACTATGTTGTTTAATATTGGACTCACTGCTCCAGAGGGAAAAGTATTTTCCTTGAAGACACTTAGAATGTTTAGACACTTGATCTGTCTCTTTTTCCAAATGTGACAAGATTTTGAGTTATTGCTTCATGAAGGAACTGGATAACACCCTGAGATGCTGTTTGTTTCTTAATTGCTTTGTTGTAAGCTGCTGTTTTAAATTCTAAACAGCTTAATAAAACTTTCCAACAATTTCAGCATTTTCTAAATTCAAGAGGCCATCTTTATAGCTTTTGAAGAAAGTCCAGGAGTATTGTCAGTAAGCAATTTCAGGCAGAAACCTAATTTAACCGATGAAATAATCACAAGTGGAGTGATGTCATTTAATATTCCCTAACAACTCAGTGTGCATGTGACTAACACCCCATTACCTCACCAGCTGATTCAGAGAGATGGGTTTACATTTTATAGGAAAGTTCATCCAAATGTCTATCTCAGCCACTTTGCCTTCAGTCAACGGAGAAACTGACTGAATCAGATAACACATTGAACTGAAGACTGTGGGTATTTAAGGGTCCATATGGTTTTGGTCCAGGAGAGTGGGATGAAGGCAGGGAGAAAAAGCATGGAGGTAGACTTACATCTACAGCCTTTAATTTTTTAAAAACAGGTGTCTGCCAGACAGACCTGGAACCAAACCAAGGGCTTCCCAACACTTGCGGCAAAATCGCTTCATTCTCACCATCATCCAAAGTAGATATGATGGTTTCCTTTTTCCTTTTTTTTTTTTTTTAAAGATACCAATGTTCAGAGAGGTGAAATGACTTGCCAAGCTCACTTCTTGCAGAGCTGGGATTTGAGCCAAGGTCAAACTCCAAAGTTCTTTTAGAAACCCATGTTGTCACACCTTAGAGAGTGGCTGTCCTTTGCCTGGGCTCAGGTTGAGACCTTGTCTCTTTCAAACCTGATTTCCACTCTTCCTTCCCCTCTAGTTACCCCTACTTCTCTCCTTGGCTGTTGGCAACAGACTCATCTCCTTCCATTTCAGGCTATAGCTTATGTACCTATCTAGTCTTTCCTAGCCTCATGATATGTCATGTCCAGAAAGCAGAAATGCAAGTAAGCTTTAAATAGCTGATCTTAACAACAGATCCATCACAAAATCAGTCCAGAAGCTGCTCCCATGCAAATTAATAGCTGAAACAGACAGCCCAGCAGGAATTAACCAATGTGCTCACTGAGGGGGCTTTTGCTTTTCAGGAGACTTCTCCATCCTGTTTCAAATGTCATTATTGGCACAGAAGGAAATGAGGTTTAAAGGTTTGCATTGTGATTGAGATTTGGCAGCGCTTGAATTCCTTGAGTTAAATATTCAGATGCCCCAGACATCCCCTCCTGTTGCAGAGCTGATGGTTCTTTTCCTCTATATTAAAGGCCATATTAGGCAGCTGGTGATAATGTACACCACCATAGGGAAAGAGAATGAGCTTACCCTTTGTCCTGTTCATAGGAGAGTGCGGTGCTCATGAAACTTCTGCCATATCATCGGCCATGCTTTTTGCTGTCCCCAGTGTATAAGATATAAACTCTTAAGCCCAATTAAAAAGTATTTAACTCCTTCATCTTCCTCCCCTGTGCCATCATAGTCAATCCATTATATATAAAGCCCTGTGGATTTAACCTCCCAAATTTCTCTTGAACCCACCTTTGTTCTCCATTTTCATTGTCACTGGCCTATTTCCAGCCATCGTTATCTATATACTGGTTGACACAATTACCTGCTAGTTGGTCCCTTTGCCTTTACTCAGCTCCTGTAATGATCTATTCACTGCCCAGGGAGTTTCTCGAAATGAACATTCTCATTTGTCTTTTTGATTTTGGCATTTTGGTTATTTCACATTGATGTCAATAAAAAAAAAAAAAAACGCAAACTCAGTAATGTGGCCTACCTGGACCCATAATGTACAACCGCTGCCCACCCTTCTGACTATCAGGCACTGCACTTGTTCATACTCCCTTAGCTCCAGGCACTCCACCCACCAAACTCTCTCCTGACCCCAACACTTTGCATATACTCTTCCGTCTGCCTGGAATAACGTCTGCACTTTGGTGAGTTCTCAGCTCAAACACCACTTCCTCAGAGAAGCTTCCCCGAAGACCACACCACTGGCCAGGTCATGTTCCCCATTCTGTTTACTCCTTATACTCTGAGTCTTTCTCTGTAGCTACGATAGTTGTAGTTTTAATTCTTTGTGTGATTATTTCTTTGGTTTTTGTTTCCCTTGCCAGGCAGTTAACTTTGAGTTTAGGAACCCTGTCTGATTTTTTTCTATTGAATTCCTTATGCTGTGGAAGATTGTCAGATGTCTTACAAAATTAATCTCTTCAAGTTACTTTTAAATGTTCGTTTACATAAATCAATGCAAAGAGGAAGACTCTCAAAAGCGTTGCTAGCTTAACACCACTATTCTCACAGAAAGTCTTCGTTAATTACAAGCTTAGGGAAGCCGTAGTCAATGGGCTAATTAATACAAGATAGATGAACACACTTCACCTCTTATGACAACCATTGTTTATATTGTAAGTGAATAAATATAATTTTCTACAATAAACACTCCAGCAAATATAATTTTCAACAACTGACACATAAGTCTGAAGGTTACAAGTCAATATTCTTTGCAGATACATTTGAAACAAATTCCTAAATGTTATTGGAAAGTTCTTTGTACATTTTACTAAACTTGCTTAGACAAAAATGTAACATTGACAGGATACAGACTATAGATTTAACTTCAAATAAAGATAGGCTAACTGATATATAAACATTCTTTAATCTTCTTTGTTATCTTTCTTAAAACATGTAGTGCAGCATGTTGGATTCTTAAAAACATTTGTGTGTCAACTACTTCCCTGAAATGTCCTCCATTCCACACAATTTAGACTTGTGGCATTTGGGTTTCAACTATACTTGTGACAAATACTGAATCACATCATTTGATGTTTTAATGATGTGTGTCCACAGAGCCTAACATGGCATTGACTACTGGGTTGGTGCTTAATAAATACGCATTGAATGAATGAATGGCCAACCAAGCTATGGAGTGACCTAGATGGGTCAGGATGAGACAGGGTTCCACATCTATATTCATGCCTTTCCTCTGGCGGAGTTTTTCAATGTTGCACTATTGACATTTGGGGCTGGCTGATGTTCTTCTGTGTTAGGGGCTCTCCTAGGTGTTACAGAATGTCCAGCAGCTCCCCCAGCCTCCACTTGCTTGATGCTAGAAACATACCCACCACCCCCATGGTGGCAAAACATGTCTCCAGACATTGCCAAATGGGGGGCTCATTTGTGACCACTTTTCTAGAGTTATAGATGAATAGTAACGACACAGACAATGCACACACATTTCTGAAAGTGGTGAAGGATAAGAGGACAGAATATATTCATGACCTGTCCTCTTGACAAAGTGAAAAAATCAGAGACTTTGGAGTCAGAAAGGCTCCTGTTTGTATCCTAGATCTGCCTACCTATGTCCTGGCTGTGTGATACTGGGCAACTCACTCAACTACCCAGAGTTCTCTGTCTGTAAAACAGAGAGAACAGTAGGGTGGTTATAAAGAGTTTATGAGCCAAAACACATGAAGCAATTACAGTATCTGATGCAAAATAAGTACTCGGTAGGCCACTGGGTGCTGTCAACGTTATTGCTGATATTACTGCCAGCTACCTCCATCCTGTCTTTCTTGCTTAAATGAATGCTGTTTTGCTACACCCTTTCCCAATCTCTTCCTCTGACTCCTAGGGTCATCACATATATGCTTTCTGGAACATTCTATGGTATTTTCCTAAGCATCTAACAATAAGGGACAATAATATGCCAGCTTTGGTGCCCTGGAACACTGTTGTCTTACCTCTGGCCATCGCTTTTGACAGAGTTGTGCCTTCAGCACGCCATCTCTTGGTAAGAGGTCTTATTGTATCAGGCATCTTCAGCCTTGGCTCAGGACACAGCAATTCAGTGTAGGCAGCAGCCTGCAGATGTCATTGAGCCAAGTGCTTTTCTCCCCAAACACTGTACAGCCAGATTGCTTGGTTACTGTCATTTGTACAGAGGTGTAGGCATGAAGAAAATTCACAGAATAAGCTCAGAATGTCACAGGATGGTGGAAGAGAGTTTCCCTAGAAACTCAATGGTTCTCAATGGATTGGGGAGATTCAGAGAACAGAGGAAGGCAACTTAATCAGGCCTGACCCAATGTATCCTGCTGTCTGAATAGTCCGTGCTCCTGCAGCTCTGAGTGGAGAGAGCTGCACTGGCTCCTCCCTAGCAAAATATCTCATCAGGATAAAGGAAGCATCTTAAGATAAAAATCCTAAACCTGTTTGTACTTACAGGTACCAGAATTGCAATAGCCACCACATCCCTCTATCAAAATCTGAATCATCTTTGAATGATATGTTAAATCTACATAGGGTTTTTTTTTATTTTTTTATTTCAATAGGATTTTGGGACAACAGGTGGCATTTGGTTACTGATTAAGCACTTCAGTGGTGATTTCTGGGATGTTAGTGCACCCATCACCTGAGCAGTGTACACTATACCCAATGTGTAATCTTTTATCACTCACTGCCCCCTACCCTTTCCCCCAAATCCCCAAAAGCCAATGTATCATTCTTCTACCTTTGTGTTTTCATAGCTTAGCTCCCACATGTGAGTGAGAACATACAATCACATAGGTTGTTTTGTTTATGATTTTTCATTTTGTCTGTTTAAAGAATGGGACTGTCACATTTCTCATTGCTTTTCTAAACCAAACTTAAGCTTACAGAGTCACACTAATTCCTTTTTATCTCACATGCTAAATGTGGTGGGTCTGCTTTCATTTAGAATTCACTGATTCATAATTTGTGAGTGTGGAACAGAAACAGTGTTTAGGTTGACCTCAGGTTTATGTGAGAAAAGCTTTTGGGGAAACTGATATTTTAGCAAACATATGTAAATAAATAAGGTATAAACTGCTTTCATTCTGCTGAAGACACTATCTACATACAATAAATAAGAAATTCTCTTTGTGTGTTAAAGGAAGTAGTCCAGTAGAAATATAATGAAAGTAATATATGTACTTTTATTGATTTTTTATTTATTTATTTATTTATTTTTGAGACAGAGACTCACTCTGTCGCCCAGGCTGTAGTGCAGTGGCACGATCTTGGCTCACTGCAACCTCAACCTCTTGGGAACAAGTGAGCATATCCAGTTAATTTTTGCATTTTTAGTAGAGATGAGATTTTACCATGTTGGCCAGGCTGGTCCTGAACTCCTGACCTCAAGTGATCCTCCCACCCTCCCCTTGTAGTGCTGGGATTACAGGTGTGAGCCACCATACCTGGCCACATATATAATTTTAAATGTTGTAATGGCCACATTTAAAAAAGTGAAAACTGAATAAAATTAATTATAGTAATATCATTTATTTAACGCAATAGATGCAAAATGTTATGTCAACAAGAAACCAATACAAAAATTATCAGTGACATATTTTATGTTATTTTTCTCAAACTCCTTCTTTGAAATCTGGTGTGTGTTTTACATTTACAGCAGATTTCAATTCAGACTAGAGACATTTTAAGTGCTTGCTAGTGACACATGACCAGTGACTACAATACTGGTTAGTCCAATGCTAGAAGACTTCACCCTTTTTCCCTTCCTTCTGTTCTTCCTGTTCGTGAAGTCATCAGCATTATAGATCTTTATGTTGCTATTGTTTATGTTTACAAGGATAACACTTATTCACTCTGGTACAGTCTCTTCTTTCTCTAGAATCCTCACCAGGAGTTAGCTATTATGTATACTAGGTTCATATTTTTCCACTCCCAAATACAAGGTCAGGGTCTGTCAAGTTCAAGTGAAAAAGAAATATTAAGACTGAATTTTTGAACATAAACCCATCATGGAAAGTCTGGAACATTCAGTTCACTGCTACATAGCCTTTGGGATTTACAGAGTAGAATTTGAAGGTCTGCCACATTGAGTTTTAGCAAAGCTTTGAACACGTACAGTCTGAAATTTTGGCCTTCTTGGGCTTGCATTTTAGGGGATCTGTTTATAGAGGCCATTCACAAGCCCAGCACAGTCGTCCACACTGGCCCATCAGACGAAAGCACTAACCTGTTTTGAAGGAGCAGATGCATGGACTCTGAGAAATCAAGCATCACAGAGCTTAACTGTCTGCCCTTGGCAAAGCTCATGAAAATATGTAATTCATGAAATGAATTTTTTTGAATTTGACTCCATTTGCAACTTTCTTGTTGACCACTGTATAGATGTAACTAAACCATAGAAAATAAAAAAGGTTTCCGGTGAAAACTCAGACTTCTAAGATGAAACTGGTCTTCAGTTATTTCCAATAGTGAGGGAAATTCATGTGCACTAAACTCAGACTTGGATAAAACTGGTCTTCAATCAGTTTCAGAAATGAGGAAGATTCATGCGCACCTATTGAGGGTAAGGTGCTTGTGATACCATTCAGGAAGAGCTTCACTTGTATTCACTGAACCTTCTTAAAAGTGCTACGGGTTGGGTATCACAGTTTCATTTTAGAGATGAAGAAACCAAGACACAGAAAGATTGAGTCATCGACCCAAAGGCACGCAGCTGGCCAGCCTTAGAACCAGAATGTGGTTTGGCAACTCAGCGATGGTAACCTGAGTCTGGTGTTCTCACACCACACAAAGGCCTGCGGGTAGCAGGTGCCTGCACCATGATTCCTCAACACAACAGTCCCTTGAATTAGGCAAGATGTTTTATTTTTTCAGGGAATAAAATTTCTGCTCAATCCTATCTGAGGATAAGTGGTAGCCAGAGTTAACAATCTACTAAAGTTGCCTAGAAAATAAGGGTGTCAACTTGTTGAAGTGCAAGCCAGGAAGAATAGAAGCCCAGGGAAGGCCGAAGTGGGTGTTTTCAGCACATTGTCACCATTCTAATGAGTACAAGTTTTGTTTTAAAGAGAATTTGAGCTGCAAAAAGTGTTACTGCCAACAGGCTGCAATTTTAATGATCTAGCTTTTATTGTGAAAATGAATCTCATGCTTATGAGACGCGTGGAATCCATCAACAGACTGAGTGAATTATCTTGAGTGCTGCCTGTCTAATAATCAGTGTTGTTTGTTTGCCTCTGCTTACTTAGTATTAATTATTTAAAAATGTTTTAATTATTATTGCTATTATTATTGTTATCCCTATAGGGCTTCAAGTTACAAACAGTAACAAACACCCCCAAAGGTAATGACTGAAGATGAATTAAGTCTCTTTACTGGTTTTTAACTAGTTTCAAAATGTTATCCTAACATCACCAGCCATCACAAAACAGCCCTGAGTGAATTTTGATGTAATGTGTCATGCCCATCCTTTAATTCAAATATGTTTTAAAAAATTTAAAAACCAATGCAGTGAACACATTTTAAAGATTATTTCTCCCCAGAGCATTTCCTCTTAAACTGTTAAGATTTCGATATTTTGGAAAAATAAAGTCACGTTAGTCATTGCGATACCATTACCTTCCCTCACCACTCTTTCCCTGAATTCTGAACTGCATCTAAAACTCTCATACTTGGAAAATTCTCTGTTAAAGTAATTTTTTCAGAATAATGGATTTTTCTTTTGCACAAATCACTTGAGTTTAAGCACCTTGGCCTGTCTACAAGTACTCTGCAATCCCCCAATTGCTTCTTGATGAACCCAATATATTTCTATTTAACTCTAAGCGTGTTGCTTCCTTGGCCATTCAAAGATATATTTGATCAAAATATATGGCTGCATCTGAAATACATCAGTGCTGTGATTTGTTTGAGCATGTCATTTTCTTCTCTGTGCCTTTCTTTTCTAATTTGTAAAATGGGGATAACAATTCATATTCTGCAGAATTGCTGAGGCAATTATGAAAGATGATGGGCATTTTAGCACAAATCACAAATGCTTTCTTTCACCAGGACAGGCTTCAGAAAAAGGGAAATTGATCTAACAAGAAAGAAGTATTATCAAGCTTAAAAAGAAATTGGTAAACACAATGGCAAATGTTTTAAAATTGCTTTAGAATGTAATAATTGTAATAATAATACTGCTTTACTTAATGGAAAGCAGATCATGGGGTAAATAAGTTACTAGAAGTAGTAGCATGAAAGTGGAAAGTGGATAAAACCAAGTTAAAGAATTTTAAGGTTTTTTTGGAAGCTAAGAAAGAGACAGGTTGCCTAATTTGTTAAGATAACACCAAGGCCTGGGTGGTAGGGGACTAGGGGAGGAATAGCAGGGGGTGGGGGGATTGGGGAGGGATAGCATTAGGAGAAATACCTAGTGTAGATGATGGGGTGATGGATGCAGCAAACCACCACCATGGCACATGTATACCCATGTAACAAACCTGCGTGATCTGCACATGTATCCCAGAACTTAAAGTATAATAAATAATTTTTTAAAGTATGTACATTTAAAAAACTTTAATGATAACTACTAAAAGAGTAGACAATATATAACTTCCTGACAAAGGAAAGCAAAAACAAAAACATTGAGCTAGATCATCTGAAGAGAAAACAGGAAATAGGATGGGAGGTGAAATGAACAAAGAAAACACATGATAAATAGAAAACACAGTGGAGCTATGTTTAAATCAGTAGACAAATACATTTAAAACATTCGCCTATTATACACAAGTAAGTAATGTGCATGGTAAATCCTAGAAATACATTTATACAGTCAGGAAAGAGAAGTAACAATTGTAGAATACTAGTTGTCTTTGGATTTGAGAAGAGATTGATTGAAAAGAACAAAAGCTAGAAGAAATAAAACTAGAAATTATTCTATCAGCCAGATACATCAGGATGTAGAATTACATGACACCTGCCATCCCTTTGCTGATACTTTCAAGTTGATTAACATGGACCCAGCAGTCCCACAGCACAGAATTTTAGCCTTACTTATGAGTCAAGTTCAGACCCATGTAGGCATGCCTGATGGATTGCTTGGAACTGGCTGACTATAAACATTCTACTTTAAGGTAATAATTACCAACAGAGAAAACCCTTCAAGGAGAGTTGCTGCTTTTCCTAAGGGCTTCCAAGGATCCAAAAACCTTCAGAAGTCCCAAGGATCAAGTCCCAGGATCTAAGGTGAAGATTCATATTCTGCTGCTTTTAAAACTCATGTCTTTTTCTTCACTGAGGACCAGCTGTTGATCAAGACCAGAGAGCTGTACTCCTCTCTTTTATGTTGGAGTCATTTGCTTTTTTTTTGCCCTTCATTATTGTTTGCTGAAATCTGGGTCCCCACCTCTCGGCCACTATTCTAAATTCCATGCCTTTGACTCTGACTTGAGGCCCACACCTCATCTCTGATAGCTGCCGATGACAGGGGTATTGGCTTTAGTCTGTGTCCCATTTTCCCTTTGTGATATCCCAGAAATGCTTCTTTCTAATTTGAGTCTATCTCAAGCCCAAAGCATTCAGGGGCCAGGCAGACAGAATAGCTGGGTGAAGCAGGCTGAGTTGAAGGGATTGAGAGGTGGGCAGCTGGTAGTTCATCTTGGACAGACTTTTATCATTAGGGCATAGGGTATGTGATGTGGTTTGGCTGTGTTCCCACTCAAATCTCATCTGGAATTGTAGCTTCCGTAAATCCCACGTGTTGTGGGAGAGACCCAGTGGGAGACAACTGAATCATGTGGGTTGTGTCCCCATATTGTTCATTTGGTAGTAAGTTTCATGATATCTGATTTATAAGGGGTTTCCCCTTTTGCTTGGCCCTCATTTTCTCTCATCTGCTGCCATGTAAGATGCCTTTTGGCTTCTGTCATGATTGAGGCCTTCCCAGCCACATGCAACTGGGAGTCCATTAAACCTCTTTTTCTTTATAAATTACCCTGTCTTGGGTATGTGTTTATCAGCAGATTGAAAACAGACTCATATAACATTAAATACATGAGGGGAGAGAAAACCGGGGACACTGATTATCAAGATGGCTGAGCTATCCCAAGAAGCTACACTCAACCCTTCACTTCTCTTGGGTATATGCCTAGAGTGAAATTGCTGAGTCATGTGGTTAACTCATGTTTAACATTTTGTAGAACTGCCAGACTGTCCTCCAATATAGCTGCACCATTTTATATTCCAATCAGCCATGTATGAGGGTTCCAGTTTCTCTACATTCTCACCAGGACTCGCTTGTCTGTCTTTGTGATTATAGCCATCCTCATGGATGTGAAGGGGTATCTTATTGTGGTTTTGATTTGCATTTCCTTAATGACTAGTGATGCTGAATTTTTTTCATGTGCTCAATGGCTAATGTAAGGTTTTAATATTGGATATAAATGTTTTCTATGAAAAGGGACATTTATTTCCTCAGAGGGCCCACATGTCTGCCCAGGGCTATGACATTCAGCCAAGGCTTTGAGATTCATCAAATACTCATTTCCACACTTACAGGCTGGAGAGAACAGATTCCCAAGCAAGAGGCAGAAGGCCAGAGATTTATGCCTCGTTTTCTCTTTTCTCCCTTTCCTGTCAAATGCAGCTGGACCTTTCCTGGAACAAATTCCTTCAGACAAATTCTCCACCAGACCATCAACTCAGGAGGGCAAACAAGGAGCTTGTTTTCAAGAGCTGGAGCCAAACCACCCAGAGTTTCCTGTGCCAGGTGAGCATGAAGAAGGGCCGAAGTCACCCATTACTAACCCCTCACCCATGACTGCCAGAGAGGTATGTCTCAGGCTTTAACCATGAAACCTGCTTCCTCTCTCCCCTCCAAAGCCCAGCCCAGAGAGGCATGATAAAATCACTTAGCAAATGGAAAATATTTTGTGCTTATTCTAAGAAATGTGATACATCAAAAATGAGCTGACAAGTCATTTCATTTCCAAGGACAGTGTCCACATACTCTAGGCAAACTCTGGACCTAGAATAAGATAAATTCAAGCCACAGGCCAGTGAGGACCATACAGATAACATTATGAGTGATGCTGTAGCGTGATTTTAAGGCACCAGCTGCACAGTCAGACTGCCTGGGTTTCAGTCCAGCTCCCTCATTTGCTAGCTGTGAAAACTGGCCAAGTTGCCTAACCATCCCTTAATGCCATTTTGTCATTTTAGAAACAGCAATATAATACTCTCTTCTTCATATGACTGTTTTGAGATTTGGATAAGGCAATCAGTGCTTTATTCAATAAGGGCCCTGGAACACACATATATATATATATGAAAAATGGCATAATTATGATTTTGCCCTAAAAAGGCAGGTTCTTCTGTTTCTCAAATCTGAGAAAGTTTGTCAAACTCTTGAATTCTCATTAATAACTGCAACACAGACTATTAATACAGTTAGTTTTGACCAAATTACATGACTCATGGATTAACCAACTCTTACTTGGTAATCTGAAGGAATCAGTAAAATCCATACTTAATTCCCCCTAAATCAACTGAACACCTATGGAACTTGGGAGATCTGTTTAAATGGCAGCAATATCAACTACAAAAAACATTTATTTAGAGTCTGGGTAGGACTAAATGAGCTGCTTAGAGAGTCTGTGTTGTTTTGGTGACTGGTTCTAGGCAGTGCTAATTTTGCTACAATTTCCTTTCTTAAGTCACAACCAGAATAACAACAAAGTTCCAGAAATCCCATTTTTCACAAAATGAATTGATGAAAACATGTTTTTAAAATACCAGAGGACCAGACTCCAAAAGAAGCCAGGTATAGCAAAGAGCAACTCTTTTGGAAACTGAAAATTCAAAAAAATATGGTAACTAATCTCACTGTATTAATCTCCTTTTTCTGTCGTAACAAATTACCACAAACTTAGTGGCTTAAAGCAACACAAATTTATATCCTACAGGCTGTGGAGAAGTATGAAGTGGGTCTTCCAGGGATGAAATCAATGCTGGCAAGGAGGCGGTAGGGAGAATCTGTTCCTCTTCTTTCCAGCTTCTAGAGAAAGCCTGGGTTCCTTGGCTCAAGGTTTCTTCCAGCAGGGCCATCTCTCCAACTTCTGCTTCTACTGCTTTATCTCCTATTCTCGCTCAAACCCTCCCACATCCCTTTTATAGGAAACTTTGGGATTATATTGCTCCAGCTCGAACAATGCAGTATAATCTTTTATCTCAAGACCCATAGCATAATTACATCTGCAAAGTCCCTTTTGCCATGTGATGTAACAAATCCATAGGCTCCAAGGATTAAGATATGGACATCTTTTGGGGGACCATTCTTCTGCCTGTCATACTCCCCTACCTGAAAAATTATTGTGTGTAAGGGGGATAAAGGCAGAACTAATACAAATGAGTGAAAGTGTCCAGGAGGTGAAATTTGGCTCTAAACAGGAGAATCTCAACAATGGTAAGAGCTGAGTGAAAAAGAACAGGAGCTTTTGAGGAGAATATGGGCTCTTTATCCATAGGCTGAGCCTCTCTTTCTAAATATTCACTCCTTCTGCCCATGTTGGAGTTTTGATTGCATAGCATTTGAGGGTCTTTTCAATTCTAAGTTTCCAGGTCTTTGAAAACTTGGAAGGGGTATCAGTCAGGGTAGGCTATGCTGGGTAACAATCAGTCCCCCAAATCTCAGTGGTTTCAATCAACACATCCATTGTTGAACTGCATTAGCTCTGGCCATTGTGTCTTCTAGGTACTGAAGACACACCACCACTGCAGATACAGCTAGTCACTGTGCCAGCAGGATAGAGAGCTCTGGAAGATCTAGAAAGAACAACTGAGACCCTGGTCCACAAGGGACACACAGCACTTACACTAACAGCTCCTCAGCCAGAACTAGTCACAAGTCTCCAGCCAACTAAAAGAAAGACCAGGACAAAGAGCTAATCTGGAAGGCAAAGAGCCAGAAATATTTGGTGAGTGGAAATAGTGACTGTGACAGGAAACAAGCCCTTTTTGACCCTCTCCATCAATTCATAGATTTCAGTCATAAATTGAATTCCTTTTGACCCCTAAAGAGTTTTTCTAAAGAGGGTAAAAGTCAATTGATTATCCTAGGCTCACTGACGCAACAAGATTGTCTTAAACATGATTTCTTTCTTGATTTTAGCTCCATGGTTAGGATTTCACTTTCAAAAGATTAATAATAAGGTGATGATGATGATATTTTACTCAGCACTTTCCACATTTATTTTCTGGATCTCAGGCATAGAGCCATAAGTGAATCACATCTCTGATTTTATAGCACACTTCTATCATGAAACATGTACAAAGACTATCTCATGGTGTGTTTTATTCATGTGTCCCCACTTCTCATTTTAGTAATCATAATGTCTTTGATATGATTCCTTAATATTTTGTATATTTTTGCAAATTGTATCGTGTTTTTATATAGGTATTTTTAATTTTATAAAAGTTATCTTCATGTATACTGCTTCTGCTTCTTTCTTACATTTGGATCTTCCTGCATTTTGAGTATATATCTCACATAGTTAATGTCTTATAACAGTAACATAATATTCCATAGTGTGTGTACATTATTATTCCCTTAGCTTTTCCCTTGCAATGGAACATCTACATTGTCTAATGTTCCCTGAGTCTTTAAAGTAGGAGTCAGCAAACATTTCTTATAAAGTGTGAGACAGTAAATATATTTAGCTTTGGGGGTTCTAAAGTCTTGGTTGTAAGGATTTCACTGCTGCAATACCATAAAAGCAGCCATAGAGAGTGCTCAAATACTTACCTGTGGACAGATTTGGCCCATCAGTCATATTTGACAATCCCTGGTTCAAACACCACTGTGATGAACATCTTCTATGTGTTCCCTTAAGAAGTTGGACTAGATGTTCTCTCAAATATACAAGAGTGAGATTGCAGCATCATAAGGTATGCCCCAACATCATTAGACTAAGTATTTCTGGTTGCATCAGTCTGTTCTCTAAATAGCAGTTCATAAAAGCAAAAGGTTATTGTTTGCCCATATCCCTCCCAACATGATCCAACTATTTTAGCTTTTGCCCATTTGATAGCATACATATTGCTTTTCTCCACTCATATTTCTGTTTACTAATGAGTTTCAGTATCTTTTCATATATTTATTGGCCATTAGGGCTACCTCTTCTGTGTATTGCCTATTCATACATTTTCCCTTTATTCGATTTCTATGACTTTTGGGAGTTTCTTGTAGTTTCTAGATATTAGTCCTCTGCTAATTTTACAATCTGCAAATAACTTGCAAGTAATTTCTGCCAATCCATCAACTGTTTATTAACCATTTCCATGGTATTTATGATCAGGGATTCTTAATTTTGATGACATATGATTTATGATGTTTGAGACTTAAGAAATCCTTCCACACTCCAAACTCATAATAATGTTTTTTGTTTGTTTGTTTAACCTTCAAGTTTCACTTTTTAAACTTTAGACTTTAATCCATCTGTATACCCTTTTATTTGTAGGGAAAGGACTTCCATTGTCATCCATGTGGTGAGTCAAATTTCTCAGCACCATCCATTAAAACTTACAGATGAAACGTTATCCACTTATTTCTGTTGTCATCTTTTATACATATATCACCTGCTCAGGTATGTATAAAATTTCCTGAAAACCTTATTTTCTGTTCCACTGATGTGTTTATTCATTTTGGGGGCCACTTCCATACTGTTTTCTCTTTTATGACTTTATAATGTATCTTAACATTTAATGCAGTATATTGCTCTTTTTTGTTCTTCTTTCCAAAATTGACCTATTTATGGGCTTTTATATTTTAATATTATATATATTGGTGTGCATTTTTTTAGTCTCTAGATGTTTTTAAATGTCTCTGAGATTTGGATTGTCACTGTATTAAGTTCACAGTTTACTTTGAAGATAATTGGTAGTTTTAAAAGTTAAGACATCTCATTTATAAGTATGGAATATCTTGAAAATTATCAGATTTTTAAAATATTATTTATTAGAGTTTTGACACTTTCCCCATAGGTTTTGTATATTATTTGTTAAGCTAATTCCTAGACATTTTTGAGTTTTCACTGTTACATGAAATATAATTTTTTCTAGTTGATTTTTGCTTATATAGTAACATGCTATCATTTTTGTGTGTTTATTCTGTTTTTCGCATATTGCAATCCTCACTTTATGAGAACAGTCCTGTCATCTCATTTTATAGGTGAAGAAGTTAAGAAATTCTCCCAAGATCATCTAGCTAATAATGAGTGAAGCTAGTGTACAATGTAAATCACTGTTTCCTTTCACAGGGCATTTTGGTTGTGTGGAAGGGTAAACAGTGACTATACATTGAAAACTCTCTTGCATGAAGAAGTGCTCAATTTATGAAATGAAAACTCCATATGCAAATATTATTCTTTGGCTATTCCTCTACTGACGCCTGCTGACTCCCACGAACATGGCTAATGCAAGGCATGCTGTCCATGCCTCTGCAAATAACAGTGCAAAGAGAAAAAAAAACACGTCCTTTCCCAATGGGCCATTCTAACACATTCCTCCACCACATTGAAACTGGCCCTGTCAAGGCAGGATGATGCTCTGAATAGGGCTTCCCCAGGCTCCCTGGTCGGCTGGCACCTCCTGTCATTTCCTTTGTCATTTTTGCTGAAACCTAGCCCCAGCCCCACATTAGCTCCCCGCTTGGAAGTCTCCTGTCTGGAGCCAGTGAGGTTTGTCTGCTTTCTCGGGTTTGGCTAATAAATTGGGATCATGGGGTCAGGCAGCAGGGGACCTGGCACCCAGGGAACCCTGACACCAATTTTATTAGATTTCTCTTTGCAAGGCCCAGGATGCCATCCCAGCCGGGAGTCCACAATCGCTCAGTAACCAAGATTTTGTCGTCTCTGGTTTGACAAGGTCATTTTTTACTAGAGGAGGAAAAATCCCACATTAATTATACAAGCAAACTGGGGCCAAGGCCATTAGAGCTGGCCTCCCTCTTCGGTGAGGGGGGAGAGGGAGAGAGGTTGGTTTCCTCTGTAAGTGGGGAGGAGAGCTGGGAGAGGAGTCTGGACCTCTCAGACCCTCAGTCTCTGAAACACATATGTGCTGTCTAATTCCTGGTACTCTCTGGAATGTAGGCTGCAAAGGGACTGAGCAAAGGAACATACAAAGTTATGCCCACACTCACTCATTCTATCAATATACGTCTATAAACTGCCTATTGGGCACCAAACATAGAGCTAGACATTGAGAAAAAGTATGAAAGAAACATCATAGCTGCCCTCTTAGCAGTTCAATCAGTGTCGCATTAGGGCTTGTTCTCAATACCCCAGGATTATGCCAAAAAGGTAAGTGTACCATTGCTCTTTTTCTGAAAGTTATAAAATGTATGCATCCTCCTTGGTAAACTCTCATGCCAACTCTGCCCATCCAGAACCATCATGCCATCATAACATTTTTACATCCTATTGCTGTTTTCATTGAATAGGCAGGAATAACTATGAGTTTGAAGCCTACATTTGTTTCCTAAAAACATGATAACAACTGCTTGACTTATAAAAATGGAAACAGAAAACGGAGGCTTCTATTTTGGGATAGCAATGCCTTGTCCAGAAGTCACAGTGAAAGATTCAATTAATCTATGAACCTTTCTATCAATGTTTATTGGAGTGAAGTGGACAAGCTTCCTCTATCCCTTGCCTACTTATCTCCATTCACCATCTTACTCCATGATCTGCCTTATGATTGGAGACAGTCCTTCATCCCCCATCACTACCATTTTCTTCTTTCACAGCTCAGCTCGGCTTTCTGATCTGAAGTCTCTGGGAAGCTCATGTTTTCCTGTGTGCAGATGCTCCAGTAGTTTCACACACTGGGTGTCTTCCACCTCCTGAAATATTGACCTTGATACACTAGTTCACTTCATGTCTTCTCAATAAAAGAATAGCCTTTCTTCTGCCTGTTTCTATCTCCTGCTAGACCCACTTTCTCCACCTGAGTCTAAACCCATCATGGTTTTTACCCTTGTCCCCAAAGCACTCTTGACACAAAGCAGTAAAAAAAAAAAAAAAACACTAGCAAACAGCACATGTTTCCCACACCATCTGCAGAAAAATGTTCCAGAACTCAGCATGACACCATGGCTCTAGGACCTGAGTTTGTTTCCAAATTCTGCCACTTCTGAATTGGATGACAATCAGCAAGTTACTTAATCTAGCTGAATGTTTTAATCTTTATCTATGAAGTGTAGATGGAAATAAAACCTCTCATAAGGAGGTTGTGAGGATTACGTGAGATATAAAATGGTGACTTATTGTCATCAATAGCATTGCTACTCTGAGAAGACCTCTTCTTATCTTGCCTTCAGCAGATAACCTAAGGACCTGCATTTGTACAAAGGTCAAAACCATCTGGTATTAATGGAGCATCTCCATCTTATCTCCTTTTCAGTGTTCATAGAGGTACATCCCCTTCACTATCACAATTTCTGTACATTATCATCATTTTTCTTTCTTCTAGCTTAGTATGCTTTTTCTTCTTTTTGCTTTAAGGCCTCCCCAGTTAGCTTCCTATTTATATCTCCAGTCTGTCTGGAACTCTTTTGTGAATGTTCCATAAAGCCACTGCTCAAACATTTCCCCAGCCTCAAATTTTTCATCAGTTCAGTCTGTTGCTTTCCTTAGTTCTACTTTTTAATCCATTTTAATTCTTCCAAAAAGGCATTGTCTGCTGATTCTTCCTGTATTATCTATCACTGTATACCAAATTACCTCAAATGTAATGGCTTAATACAACAGGCATTTATCACCTTGCAATTTCTGTGGTCAGCAATTAGGGCACAGTTTAGATGGGCTGTCTGTGTCAGGGTGTCTCAAAGTTTAACTGAAACTGTCAGCCAGGGTTGAGGTCTCATCTGAAGGCTGCCCTGTGGAAGGATCTGCTTCTAGCCTCATGGAGTTGATAGTGAAACTCAGTTCTTTAATGGGTATGTGACTGGGAGCCTCAGTTTCTCCTTTGATGTAGGCTGCCCTCACTTCTTTGTTATGTATGCCTCCCAACCATGGGTACTTACTTCTTTAAAGCCAATGAGAGTCTACTAACAAGATGGAATTCCCAACCTTACATAACCTAGCCATGGACGTGGCAGCCCATGAGTGTTGCTGTATTGTATTGGCTGAAGGGAAGTCACAGGTTCTGCTCACACTCAAGGGGGGAAGGTTACACAAGGATATGAATGCCAGGAGGTAATGATTACTGTGCCATCTTAGAAGCTGCCCACTATATCTTTTTGTTAAATTATTTCCTTAATCCATAAGCTATTTTTAACTTCTCCATAATAGCATATGGAAGAAACTGAAAAAGTGATAAGACATGGCCACTTCTCTTCAGTTGTAAAGGAAATGGACAGCGCAAGGCAGTATGAGGTAAAAATCTCTAAACTTGCTGCAAAGTGTTCATCGCCACAGTTCAGAGGAGAAAGAGGAAAGCTGAGGTTGGGGTGCTTATGAAAAGCTTTAGAAGGAAGCAACATTGGAAACTGTAGGTGATTCTTGGAGGACAGGCAGGACTCAAAAGAGCAAAACCGGTAGATATGGGAGAGGCATATTCCCCATAGGTGACAGCAAATCCAAGAATGATCAAAGTGTAGAAGATGGTCAGAAAATAGAAACTATTAAGTTGGTACAAAAGTCATTGTGGTTTTTGCCATTGAAAGTTAGGGCAAAAACCACAATGACTTTTGCACTAACTTAATAGTTTACTATAAATATAAACACCCATAAATAAGGGGAAGCAAAGATGAAAACAAGAACGGGTCAAAATGGGTGGCTGGAGATGCTGTGTCCATCAGAACCAGCCAGCCAAAGACCAGGACTGTCTTATCTTATCTTCTCTATCCTGAGCTCCCAGTACAAGTGCTGGATACACCTGAACAAATAAACCATCTGGGAAATGGCATTTTAAAATCAGGATTCCTAATCAGGAGGATTGCTATTGTTCTGTAAGAGAGGATCACTGGGACAGCATTGGACCACTGTCAACTAAATCTGTCTGTGACTCAGTTTCCTATTCTGAAAGTGAGAAAAATAACAGAGCCTACCTGAAAGGGTTATTGGAAGAATTGAATGAGGTAGGACTTTAAAAGTGTTTGGATAAGACTTTACAAGAAGTAAGTTCAAAATAGGTGTTAACTATTATTATTGTTATTCATAATCTACTTTACTTGGGTTTGCCTTCTTTGTTTCTTTACTGTACTCTGTCTTTCCTGGCTCAGAAGCACAGTGCATTTCTATTTCCTGTTGACCCTGGGATACCCCCCAAGGCTTCTCTGAAGGTCCTGCCTTTGTGCCTGAGTCTCTGCTTCTGATGTGGTTCTGCAGAAGCAAACTAGAGCATCCCCAGCCTGGTTGCCACCTCCATGCTGAGCTCAGCGCTGAGCTTTGAGGATGAGTGACTGACTCCCTGGTCGGCACTTTTATTGTGGTTTCCTGATTGGTTCAGGATGCCTGGGCCTTTGCTAGCCCATCCCTGAGTGGATTTCCAGTCCTGCCAGAGGCCAAAAGGAGAGTGACTTAGTCATTAGCTCCTCTGGCAACAGCCCCTGGAAGCAGTTCAAGGCAGCTTAGAAAACAGGGCAACAAGTGGCTGCAATATGTATTTCAAAAGCCTAGCAGACAAGAAAAGGGAATGAAAACCAGAAAAAGCAGGAATAGTAATGTCTGAACCTGGAGGCATATCCAGATACCACTCGGCATTGCAGACCATGCTCCCATGCCCTGGAAGTAAGGGATATGAAAGGGCTGTACCAGTAAGGAGCTGGGTCTGAATGGCAAGGCTGAGGACCAGAGCTTCTCTTGCCTTCTGCCATGTGCAAGTAAATAAATAAATGAAGATTCTTTGTAGCATCCTAGAAAATGATGTCCAGGTACACCTGGCTCAGGGTCTGTGTCCAGTGCACAAGAAGGGTTCCCTATTCTGTGCCAGTCCCTTGAAGAATTTATTTGACTCAAGCATGTTGAGTTTTAGGACTTTGCTGAACTAAACCTTTAGAACTCAACCTCTGTCAAAGAGTAGATACACAGGGAGCAATATCAATAAGCTGGGGTCTCTTCCATCAATTCCATCTTATGTCATCGGACTCTTACAACACAAGATGGGTGTTTGTACTGACTCCATTTCACATATGTTGGGGGAAACTAAGTCACAGAGATGTTGCATAACTATTGAATTCATGTCTTTCTTATTTGTCTTCTGCCTATCTAATCAGAATAGAAGTTTCATGAGGACTGAGACTGTCTTTCTTGTTCATCACTTTATTGCAGGTGTCTAAAATGGTCCCTGGAATGGATCAGATGCTTAAAAAACAGACTTAATGAGTGAACTTTACCAAATATCACAGAGCTTTTGAAAAATGCACCTCTAACTCTTAGTATCCACACTAAGTGTTCTCTGATTGGGTGTGACCTGAAGGTTGTGGTGTTAGCAGTGTCTAGGGCAAGAGAGAAGAGGGAATGTGATTCACAGTCACATTTATCAGTTAATGCTCAACTTCAGGAGCCCATCAGAATACCCTTATAAAAAGTGAGATGATGGTGTTTAGAGTTTGAATGTGGGAATGATCCATCCTTCCTTAAGGGCATGTCCTTCTTCCTCAGGTTGATCTTAGAACTAAGGGAGATAGTTCCTGCCCATCACTCCAGCATAATTTTGTACCACCATCCCTTCTTGCCTGCCTGCCTCATTTTCCTTCCCATGTTCTAGTGCCATAGATTTGGGTGGGTAAAGAATAAGAGGTGAGAGTAAAATCTAAGCATATCAAAACTACAGTTACTGACTTCAGACACTCTCCTTTACCTTATGCTATTATTTTTGCTTCCTTTAGAAAAATGCCAATATTTGTCAGGAAGCCTTAAGACCCCCCTCCCCTCCAGTTGTACTAAAAGGACTCCAACTTTACAGCCAACAAATTTACTGCAGAGAAAATGACTAATGGGAAATACAACTGAGGCCAAATCCTAAAAGCCAAAGCTGGTTCTCACTCAAGAAAAATAAACAAATCACATTAGGCAGGGCACAACCCCGAAAACAAAGTTTCATGAGAAAGAAGTTGTCAGTGGGTAAACAGTATAAGGCCTCCTGCAATGAAAGCCTCATCTGATCTTCATAGGAATTTGTCTTTCTCTGCAGAGAGGCTATCAAGTTCCATTCTCATTGTCTAGAGCTTGGGGTGCACACACATGCCACCTAGCAGGCAGGGTGATCCTTCAAGAAAGGGAAACAGTGCTGCCTTCTCTACAAAGCTAGACAGTGGCATGGGCGAGGTCTGAGAGCACATGAGGGACACTGAATTCTCCCAGCACTCTCTGTTGTAGGTGATGGAAATTCGACTCAGTGAAGCTGCAACCGACATCTCCTTTGCTCCACCCATGTCTCCTCATCCTCACCTCAGTCCACATTAGCCCAGCTTAAATCGGCCAGGCCTGCATTTTATTGCCTGAGGGCTTCCTCTGGCTATATGAGCCCATGCTGCCACCCACCAGGCAGCCAGAACTTCCAGAAATTGATGCCTCCTGAGATTACAACTCAATATCTGATTAAAGGGCATAGTACATAGATACCCCAACCTCCTCTCTCCACAGGTGGGATAATTTGCAGACTCATTTTTATACTGGTTCCTAAGGTTTCCCAGAGAGATTACACTCCAATTATATGTATCATGGATACTTCCTGGATAAGAAGGCTTTTAGTGACTGTCTTCCTTTCCTTGTCTTGCTTCTCTTCTTTCATACTATTGTCTCCTAGCATTATCTCTAAGACAAAGAACTTGCACTTGAATCCTTGTGTTAAGGTCTGCTTCTGGGGAAACCAGACTAAGATACTGGTAAAGAACATAATGGAATTGTTTGGCCTATATAATGAAGTACATGTTAGTTTCAGGAATGGCTCAATTGAGATTCTCAAGTATATTTGTTATCTTTCAATTGTGGCTCAGACCAGACCCTTTACCATCATCATCTTCTCCACCATGAAACTAGAAGAGACGCCCACTCTTAGCCCCTGACATATTTGTATAGCTCAGCAAACCAAAACAAAGTATTTCTATAAAATATATGTTATAGATTTTTATATGTATATTATAGATTTATATATATTATATATTGCAAATATATATTATAGATTTTATAGAAATATTATTTTAAATAAATATAAATATTTTCCTCTATATTTATTTCTATAGATAAAATTATTTTATCTATAGAAATATTTTCTCTCTATATAATATATATTTCTATAGATAAAAGCATATATATAGACAAAATATGTAAATTTCTCTATATAAATATTTTTATATATCTGCATACACACACACACACACACATATCTGCATCATTTTGAGGGGATAATTTTGACGGGTTCTGTGGTTATCTGTCCATCCCACTGCAAGTAGTGGAAGACTGACATTAGTAGTCCCATGAAAAGTATTTGGAATAAGGGGACAATGGTTTCATCTAGGAAATTTCAAGCTAACCACAAATAAACAAACAAAAAAGTAATATAACCAGCACAATTTTATCCACCAAGGTTTTTGTCATGATCTTTTCAAAAGAAGATTAGGTTGTCAACATGATGGCCTTCATTTATACAGATAATGGGTAAATGTGCTACCTCTTCCATCTACTCTCCATGATTGACACAGCTGATCAATAATAACGCCCTTTCTTATTGAATTTAAAGACATGTTCATATTTTTCTCAATGTAACCTTTTTCCTCAGTACTGGAGAAAGATTAGTCCTATAATAAACAATATTCTGGCCTCACCTAACAAACGTTAAAGCACAAAACTCAAAAAAAAAAAAAACAGTTTTCAAGTAAGCTTATTCAGAAAAAAGGTTACAAACATAGCCATACACATGCAAGCATCAAACATCCAAAAATGTACACTTCACAATATCTGAATATCTGGCACAATCAAGAATTATTAGGTATTCTCTACTAAAAATACAAAAAATTAGCTGGGCATGGTGGCACATGCCTGTAATCCCAGCTACTCAGGAGGCTGAGGCAGGAGAATTGCCTGAACCCAGGAGGTAGAGGTTGCGGTGAGCCGAGATCACACCATTGCACTCCAGCCTGGGTAACAAGAGTGAAACTCTGCCTCAAAAAAAAAAAAAAAAAAAAAGAATTATCAGGTATGCAAACAGAAACTAAAATAATAAGAAAAAAATAATAAATTAAAACTTCCCAGAATCAGCACAGTTATTAAAATCAGTAAGCAACCACATTGGATGATATAACTTTTCTCATATGTTTAAAAATTAAGTAGAGACAGGATAAATATAAATGTAAACCAAAATATTATTGATAAAATCTAAAACATTTGAGAGAAAAAGCTATAATGTATGTAGCTTAGATACAACTGGAAAACATTAGTAAACTTGAACACATGGTAATAGAAATGATGCAAAATCAAATACATTAAAAAAGTAAAAAAAAAAAAATGAAGAAAAGCATTAGTGATCTATAGAACAATTTTAAGTGACCTAATACACACTAAATTGGAATATCCAAAAGAGAAGAGAACAAAAATTGAGGAAACAGTTGCCCAAAAGTTTCCAAGTTGCATTAAAACTACAAATATGTAGATTTGAAAAGCCCTATAAACACCAAACATAAAATACCACCCCAAAGCACAGCATAATCAAGTTTCTCAAAACAAGTGATGCCTACAGACTTTCAAAATAGACAAAGAAAAAGGACATGTTAAACACAGGAGAGTATATGGATAATAGTAAATTTTATGTCAGAAGCAAGAAAAACAAAAGACAGTGCAACCACCTTTTAAAGTAATAAAAGGGGTAAAACTGTCAATGTAGAATTCTATACCCAGTAAGAACATGTTTCGAATATGAAAGCAAACTAAATTTTTTTCAGACAAAAAAAAACTATGGAAATAATTTATCATGTACAGATGGTAGTTTCACCACAAGACACAATAAAGGAAATATTTCAGGCAGAAGGAAAATAATACAGATGAAAATGTGTATCTGAACTAGTGTTTCTCAAGTGTTTCTTATTATCATCCCCTAAGGAGTCTTTTCAGACATTTTTGCCTAATTACCAACTCATAAAGTTTTAATGCCACAGACACACTGTATATCTGTTTATGTGCTGCATGCATATTCTTGCTTTACACAGAAAAAGTAATATTTGTACATAAAAAGTATTTTGGCATCCAAGAACCAATTTCACCCTCTTGGGGGTGATGGTATTCTCACTGATGATACATCATGTATTAATTTTCTATTGCTACTGTAACAAGTTACCATAAAATTGGTGGCTTACAAAAACAAATTTGTTATCTTATAGTTCTATAGATCATAAGTCTGACACAGATTGCACTAGGCTAAAAATCAAGATATTGGCAAGGTTGTGTTTCTTTTTGAATGTGCTAGAGGACAATTTGTTTTCTTACCTTTTCCAATTTCTAAGCATAGCCCACGTCCTTCCTCCATCTTCAAGACCAGCAGTCTTGCAATCCTATGATCATTCTTCCATAGTCACATCTTCCTCTGACCTCAGCCTCTGACTCAAGCCAGGAAAGATTCTTTCCTTTTAAAGAATTAGTTGATTAAGTGAGGGCCTTCTGAATAACCCAGGATACATTCCCATTACAAGGTCCTTAACTTTGATCACATCTGTATAAAATCTCTTTTGTCATATATGTTAACATATTCAAAGGGCCTGGAAATTATGACATTGACATCATGGAGGTAAAAGACTATTATTCTGCCTAACACACATGATTTAGACAAAGAAATATTTAGCACAAGAAATATTAAGTCTGTGGATAAATATGTAAGATTTTGTTCTTATTGTTTAAAAATTTCAAGAAGCAATTGGCTGTCTAAACAAAATAATAAATATGGGATGCATACTTTATAACATATATAAAACTAAAAGGTATTACCACAATAACAAAAAGCCCAGAGAAGTAAAATAGAAGTGTACTGTTTTAAGGTTCTGATAATGCATACAAAGTGTATAATATCACTTAAAGGTTAACTGTGGTAAGAATACATACTGTAAACTATAAACTTTAAAGCAACCACTAAAATGTAATTTTAAGTAAGAACTAAACAATATAAAATGGAATCACAGAAAGTACTCAGTTAATTAAACAGAGGGTAGAAGAAAAAGACAGGAGAAGAAACTAGACACAGAAACCAAAGAGAAAGATAATAGATATAAAGTGAACCATATTAATAAATACATTAAATGTAAATGACCTAAACACTCAAATTAAAAGTCTGAGATTGTGAGATTGGATAAAAAAACAAAACCTAACTAAATGTTACCTATAAATTAACAACTAAAATATAAAGATGCAGATAGACTGAAAGTTTAATAATGGGAAAGATCTATAACACTAGTGAAAAAAAAATACTGGCTTTTAGCTGTGTCATGTAAAAATCTTGAAAGTTATCACTTCCACTTTTACAACAAGAAAAAAAACCTAGCCGGGCACGGTGGCTCAAGCCTGTAATCCCAGCACTTTGGGAGGCCAAGGCAGGTGAATCACAAGGTCAAGAGATCGAGACCATCCTGATCAGCAAGGTGAAACCCCGTCTCTACTAAAAATACAAAAAATTAGCTGGGCATGGTGGCGTGTGGCTGTAATCCCAGCTACTCGGGAGGCTGAGGTGGGAGAATTGCTTGAACCCAGGAGGCGGAGGTTGTGGTTAGCTGAGATTGCGCCATTGCACTCCAGCCTGGGTAACGAGAGTGAAATTCCATCTCAAAAAAAAAAAAAGAAAAAAAAGAAAAAAACCCTGAACAAACAAAAATCAATAATTTTGTTGTTTTCTTAATCTGTCAGAGAATTGAGATCATAGGGCAAACCAACACCAAGAAATCGGGAGAGATAAGAAACTACATGGCTGTGCAGCCATGACTGGCTCACTCGGAGCAGAAGTAGTTGGAGCCTTTAGCTGATACTAATGTTTAAATGATAATTTTAATGAATTGCTGGAGTCTTAATGTGAACTAGCTTGAGAGTGAGGAATTTCTGGGAACTGCTGTTTTAGGGAAGACTCTACTCTTCCTTAGGTTTTTGCCTCCTGAAAATAACAGAAAATGTACCCATTTCTCACAGTAAAGAGTCAAGAGAAAAGCCTTACGTTTCTGGCAGAAGGAAAGATAAAGTAAGCACTTTGAAATATGCCCAGAGCATTCTCCATAAGACAAGTCTACCTGGCAAGAGAAAAGACTTTACCAACACCTTATCCAATGTGAAGTAAGGGAAATATCTCAATTGTCCATTCTACCCTTCATGTCTTACCTAATATGGGAAAAAACAGAGATACACTGGTGAAGGTCACAGCTCAAAGACACAGGCCGCTAAAAGACTGAGCCTTAATCATAGCTTTATAGAACACATATACCTTACCATTCTATCATCAAAAACTTTCATATAATAACAGTGAATTACAGTTAAAAGAACCCAGGCACAGACAATTAGAAAGGAGTTTTTAGGAACACTCATACACAAAAACAGAAAAAAAAAAATCAACAACACCAAAGGAAATTGTCGTCTCTAATACCCAAAGAAAAAGAAAACATTAAACAGTGCCTAGTTCAGCTTCCATAGTAATGTATACAAAAGGCCTATTTGCCTTAGTTCCTATTACTGAATAAGTTATGTTTAATATTCAACAAAAATATACATGGCATTCTAACAGGCAAGAAAAAAAACAATTTGAAGAGACAAGCATCAGAATCAGAATCAAATATAACACAGGTTTTGTAATTATCAAGCAGATAATTTAAAATTACTATAATTAATATGTTAAATGTTATAAGGGAAAAAGTAAACAACATGCAAGAACAGATGGGTAAGCAAGTAGAGAGATGGAACCTCTAAGAAAGCTCAAAAAGGAAAGAAAGCACTATAACACAAGCGAAGAATAGACTCATCAGTAGACAAGACACAAGTAAAAAAAATCAAAAGAGCTTAAATATATGTCAATAGAAACTCATCAAAATGAAACACAAAAAGAATCAAAAATAAATAAAAGTAAGACTATAAATCGTTCTACTATAAGGACACATGTACACGAATGTTTATTGCAGCACTGTTTACAATAGCAAAGACCTGGAACCAACCCAAATGCCCATTGATAATAGACTGGATTGGAAAAATGTGGCACATATACACCATGGAATATTATGCAGCAACCAGAAATGATGAGTTTGTGTCGTTTGTAGGGACATGGATGAATCTGGAGAACACCATCCTCAGCAAACTGACACAAGAACAGAAAATGAAACACCGCATATTCTCACTCATAGGCGGGTGATGAAAAATGAGAACACATGGACACAGAAAGGGGAGTACTAAACACTGGGGTCTATTGGGGGGAAAAGGGGAGGGCCAGTGGGAGGGGGCGGTGGGGAGGGATAGCCTGGGGAGAAATGCCAAATGTGGGTGAAGGGGAGAAGCAAAGCAAAGCACACTGCCATGTGCGTACCTACGCAACTGTCTTGCATGCTCTGCTCATGTACCCCAAAACCTAAAATCCAATAAAAAATTTAAAAAAATAAAAATAAAAATAAATTTTAAAAAATTAAATAAATAAATAAAAGTAGAAAATAGCCAAGAACAGTGGGGCATTTCAAAAGGAGCGACATATGTGTTATTGGTATACCAAAAGAAAAAGGGATAATGAAACAGAATAACTATTTGAATAATGGATAAGAAATTTGCAAAATTATTGACAGGCACAAAACCTCAGATCTAGGAGGCACAAAGTGTACCAAGCAAGAACAATGCCAAAAAATCTACACTCAAGTATATCAAATACAAACTTCAGAAAGCCAAGCACAAGGAGACAATCTTGAGCACATCCAGAGGAAAAGAAGCATCTTACCTCAAGGAATAAGGATAAGAATTATAGCAGATTTCTTATCAGAAATATGCAAGCAAGAAAAAAATAGAATGAAATATTAAAAGTGCCAAATGAAAAGCAAGAGTCCAACCTAGAATTCTCTATCAAGTGAAATTTATTTTCAAATGTTAAGGTGAAGTTCTTCAACAAGTTATTCAAAGATTTTCTACATTACTCAAAATTTCCACTCATAGTATAAACATTCAAATAAATACATGTACATTGAACACACATGTTTAGATCAGCACTATTTACAACAGTTAAAAGGCGGGAATAACCCAAATGCCCATAAATGAATAAATGGATAAATTATAATATGTATATACAATGAAATATTATTTAAACAGGAAAAGAAATGAAGTACTGATATATGCTACAACATGGCTGTGCCTTAACAACATTACACCTACCAAAGGAAGCATAGGCAAAAAGATTATATATTGCATAAGTCTATTTATGTAATATATGTAAATCTACAGAGACAGAACCCTGATTGGTAGTTTTCAGGTCTTAGAAAGATGGAAGAGACAGACAAGAAGTAATAATGAAAACCTCAGATGCAAAGGGCCCTGAAGCCCTTCTGCATTTGCTCTACTTCGAGATCACTAAGGTACAATAGGACCCTGTTTTCTTCCTGCTATTAGAAATATGATATCATGCACTGTGCCCTGAACTGGTTTCTTTGATTTTCGTGTGTCCCTTGGAAATTAGCTTCTCCTTTCTTTCCTTTGAAAGAAATATAAATGTATTTTTCAGAAAGATGGGTTTCCTGAGCCTGGCGTACCCAAGGAGGGCCTAATTAAAGCTTTGAGAAGCAGACCAAGATGAGAAATCTGTTGACACAGAGCCTGGCTCATTGAAAGTACTCAATAAATGCTTGTTCTATGGATGAATAAATAAATGAATTGATTTGTGCCCACAAGTGTTGGAAAATTTGTCTCTATCTGTCCTGCCTTTGTCTCTCCATAATCTGGACTTATGTGTAGTTATATGCACACACATCCTATATCCAAGGTTGATGAAATGAGTTACAGGCCTGAATACAAAACCTTCCTGGTCCATCCTTGTCGTTGAATCCCCATATCACACACTCAGTCTGAGCCCTCTGTGCCCAATCCAGAATTTTCCTCATGCTGATTCTAATCTTCCCTGGCAGACTGTTTGTGGTTTTCCTCTTCCCGAAGAAACACCTATCAGCAGGGAAGAAAATGTATACATAGTATACTGGGCATTCAGGAGGTAAAATGCCAAGCTTCTGTAAGTATCTGTGCTGCAGGGAGAGATGGGAGATATAGAGATAAGCTCTCTCTTTTTTTTTCCTTTTGTGACAGGGTCTCACTGTGTCACCCAGGCTGAACTTTAATGGCATGATCTCGGCTCACTGTAGCCTCGACCTCCGCAGACTCAGGCAATCCTGCCACCTCAGTCTCCCAAGTGGCTGGGATTACAGGCATGCACCACCAAGCCAGGCTAATTTTTTTTTTTTTTTTTTTTGAGACGGGGTTTTGCCATGTTGCCCAGGCTGGTCTCAAATTCCCAGGCCCATCTCAGTTTCTCAAAGTGTTAGGATTACCGGTGTGAGCCACCATGCCTGGCTGCAGATAAGCTCTTTTATCTAGCTTTTGAACCACTGCAGGATTTACTAGCTAATTCACATCCATCAGCTGGAACCACTGACATCTTACTCTTTAGGCTCTGAGACATTTAATCTTGAATTAATTCTGACTAAGAGTACTGTACATCAGCTGTATTAATCATACCTTGAAGCATACAGAAGTGAACACCATCTCTTTGCAACTTGTAAGAGAAACTGTAGGAGCTCTAGACTCTACAAACAGAGGCCTTAAAATGGAAACATCAGAGAAGCAAATCGTCTTCAAAGTTACAAGACTGGTTCAAATTCTGGTTCTTCCACTTTATTTGGGCAAGTGATAAATCTCTCTGGAGCCCAGTCTTTTTATCTAGAAAATAGGAATACTAGTACTACTACCCGCAAAAGAACATTAGGAGAATTAAATTAGATAAACAGTATAAGCATCTAACACGCTGCCTGGCACATAATCAACACATTCTTCAAACAAGAAAAGTCACCATTTAACCACCTAGTTGAGGAGTAAAAAGTCAAAATAGGCCAGGCACGGTGGTTCAAGCCTGTAATCCCAGCACTTTGGGAGGCCGAGGCGGGTGGATCACGAGGTCAAAAGATCGAGACCATCCTGGTCAACATGGTGAAACCCCATCTCTACTAAAAATACAAAAAATTAGCTGGGCATGATGGCGTGTGCCTGTAATCCCAGCTACTCGGGAGGCTGAGGCAGAAGAATTGCCTGAACCCAGGAGGCGGAGGTTGCGGTGAGCCGAGATCGCGCCATTGCACTCCAGCCTGGGTAACGAGCGAAACTCCGTCTCAAAAAAAAGTCAAAATAATTTATCATAAGGGTATTAAGTAGAATCCGAGCATCCTGACCACTTTCTTGGGATATAACTAAGATAACCATACTAGGAATGGATTGCTCTAGAAGGAAAGATGCTTAAATCACAGCTCAAATTTTAGAACCTTTTAGTATACACAGAGCTCTCTAGATCAAAAAGCAAATGTTGACACATTCTGGATATGTACCCCCTCCAAATCTCATGTCAAAACTTGATGTCCAATGTTAGAAGGAGGGCCTAGCAGGGGGCGTTTGGATTCTAGGGGTGAATTCTTCATGAATGGCTTGATGAAGTTCTCATGGTAATGAGTAAGTTTTTATTCCATTAGTTCCTGAAAGATCTGATTGCTAAAAAGAGCCTGACACCTTCCTTTTCTTTATCTTTCTTGTTCTCTCTCACACATTGTGACACGTTGGCTCCCCACTCCTTCCTGCCAGGATTGGAAGCTTCCTAAGACCCTCACAGGAAGCAGATGCCGGTGTTTGTTGGGCTTCTTATAGTCTGCAGACCTGTAAACCAAATAAACCTCTCTTTGTAGATCACCTAGATGTATTTCTTTATAGCAGTACAAAACCAACCAGCGCATTAAAAATCATGCATAGACTATGTTAGTGAAGTATACCAGATTAGATCCTGAAAGAAAAAAGATAAATCATGGAAAAATAAGTCTGGAGGTCAGTTAATAGTAATTTACCACTAGTTCTGGCAAATACACCATAATATATAAGATGTTAACATTAGGGAAAGCTAGAAGAAAGATACCAGGACTTCTGAACTAGCTTTGAGACCTTTGTATAAAACTAAAGTTATTCCAAAAGAACTTTTAAGTTCATTAGAAAGAATCAAATAGATCTTTTCAACCTTTAGAGAACCTTCCTCAGTGGACTCATTCAGACTTACAGTCATGTAGTTAATGTTTAGCTTTCTGGGTGATACCTGGAGGGGCTGGAAGGCCTTCCCTGGGTGAAGCTGGCCTGAGGGTCACTTGGTCTGCATCATTCTGGCTGGTTTTCTCATTTTCCTAAAGCTGGCTGTGGCAGAGGTGGGGCCTGTTGCAGGCTAGGGGCTGGTCACCAGGTTAGCTTAGCCTTAGAGAAGATGAGGTGTTAGAAGGGAAAAGTGGCCAAGATTTTGGTTTTCCTGAGCTCCTTTTTCTCAGAAAAGCCAATGAGTACCTTACGACTGTGCATCTGCTGCCCCTGAAGATACACAGTCTTTGGACAACATCCCTGACTATAGTCAAGAGAATTCCTAGTAGCTTCTTTAAAATCCAGATACAGGCCCCTAGATCTGCCTTCCTGATGGGTTAATAAAACAAGAATCACTTTGGGAGGCCAAGGTGGGCAGATCATAAGGTCAGGAGATCCAGACCACCCTGGCCAACATGGCAAAAACCCATCTTTACTAAAAATATAAAAATTAGCAGGATGTGGTGGTACATGCCTATGATCCCAGCTACTTGGGAAGCTGAGGCAGGAGAACTGCTTGAGCCAAGGAGTAGGAGGTTGCAGTGAGCTGAGATCGCACCACTGCACTCCAGCCTGGTGACAGAGTGAGACTACCTCTCAACAAACAAAAACAGGAATATAGAGTGCAAGATATCATTTTATTGAGCAGTTATACTGATTTAAGATTAATTTTGAATATTTCATGTAGTTATGAAAGTCTTATTCCATGACAGGAGGAGACTGAGGCTCAGAGAGAATAGGGCCCTGTCAAGCCCACATCTATAGGTAGGAGGAGCCATGCAGAGCTGGAGCCACAGAGAAACTCCAGTTTCTCCCCTCTTCCTTCAGATACATACATGCATACATATAGACACAGTTGCTGCAGAGATCAAGGCATCTCTGACCTCACAAAATATATGCTGCATAAACATGCCAAGTGCATTTAATCCTAATAACTCCTACATGCTATTATCCCCACTTTACAGAAGAGGTAAAGAAGGCTTAGAAAGCTTTAGAAACTTACTCAAGATTTACATAGTTTAAACAATGTCAGGGCTGTATGTACTACATATTCAGCCAATCTGGCTCCAGAGCCTGAATTTTTAATCACTTTAATCAGTGAATATCTGTCAATGAATTACCAACAATTTTGGGGAATGCATTGCATCGTGGTCTCAATAATACCACACTTTTCATCCCATATCTGCAATAGGTGAGATAGTTCAAACCTTGCTAGAGAGAGAGATGGAGGCTGTGAATCTTTCTGGTCTTGGCTGGGATTTGAATGGATACTGAGAAAGAGGAAAGCACAAGTAGAGGGAGGGAAAAAAGAAAGGACTTGTCAATATCGTTGAAATTTGAAATAAGGCGAGCAGTGATGGCAGCTAAAACCTGAGTATGTCTAACTTTTCAGAATAGAAGTGGTGGGAAGAGTAAGAGAAGGAGCTGGAAACCTTCATCTTTCTATTTACCACTCCTGACATGTGACTTTCACCAGGCAAGATCTGGAAAGGACAAAGTACTGTCTGTGGGAAAGGCTCCAGAGGATCTTTAAGAGACATTGTGGATATGAATGGAGCAAAAGGACTTGAGTTTAGGCCTCTGCCTTGCAAGGTGGGTGGCAGGAATATATCTTTGAAGGCACCTGAGTGGCGTCATCTCCAGTAGGACTCTCTTTTGTTTCTAACAGAGCAGACAGTCCCAGCAAGGCCAGGGAACCTTCTACTCCCCTGGTTACCTTTGCATTTTTCACTTCTCTCCCTTCTCATGCAAACTTGCTTAATGTGCTCAATTTTAATGGTGCTTACTGTGAGGTAAGGGGAAAGATACCACCCCAAATATTTTAACTGAGAAAGTAAAAGAACACAAAATGTAAAGAAAATCTTGGCTTTGCCTCTCACTAGCTGTGGGTGCATGACTTTGGATAAAGATTTGCAGCCCCCTGGGCCTCTTTATCTAAGATATGGGATAATGGTCCCTAACCACCATGGTTACGAGAAAAAGACATCATCTTTCCAGAGTCTCTAGCACAGCAGAGGAGACGCCTGTACAACTTGTTTTTATATTACTATCTTTATTGTCATCATTGTCTATCATATAAAACTTTTTTACTCTAGCAAAGTCTCACAGCCACATACCATCCAAACACAAGAGCGGAGCTCCCATGCCCCCCAAATTCTGATGCCACCCAGGCAGATGAAAGCTTGAGCCTAAACAGGGCTTATCATCAGAGTGGAGAGATGAGGAGGTTCATCTGGGCTGGGAAAAAAAATGTGTGCAAGTTGGCAGGAAGCCTTTCCAGAGCTGCTTCATCCATTGCCTGATTCTGTCAGCTAGAAGGGGAAATGCCATCTCAATATTGGGTGCTCAAAAAGATGGTCTTTTTTATCAATAGCCAGATTGGCAATAAAATCTCATCTGAGCCCTAACATGGACAAAATTAATTAGCAAGAACACCCATAACTAACGAACACAAAACTAAATTAAGCCTTCTCTTTGGGGAATATTACAGTTGATTTTTTCTCTTCTTCTTTTTGGTTTCTAATGAATTGGGTTTAAAAATGGGACCAAACACTGTATTAAAACCCAAAAGTTTGTTGTAGGATTCCAGGTGGGGCAGAAAAGGCTGAAGAGAGGCTAATCTTTCTCAGGCCTGGATACCTCCCGACAAAGACTAGTCTGCAGTCAGCAGTATATCCAGCACCTAGGATGTCCTTCTCATGAATTATGTAGACACAGGATACAAGGAAGGTTTTGATGGGGTCATGCCTTCCAGATAAAGTTCTTGGAAGAGGAATGAGTGATTCTTGGGGTTCAGGTCAGCAGTTTTCTGAAAAATACAGAATAAATAAAACTGTACAACAGGCCAGGCACAGTGCCTTATGCCTGTAATCCCAACACTTTGGGAGGCTGAGATGGGGGATCACCTGAGGTCAGGAGATCGAGACCAGCCTGGCTAACATTGTGAAAACTCTGTCTCTACTAAAAATACAAAAATTAGCCAGGTATGGTGGCATGTGCCTTTAATCTCAGCTACCCAGGAGGCTGAGGCAAGAGAATACCTGGAATCCAGAAGTTGGAGGCTGCAGTGAACTGAGATCATGCCAGTGCACTCCAGCCTGGGTGACGGAGTGAGACCACATCTCAAAAAACAAAACAAAACAACAAAGCTGTACAACAAAAATAATAATGGTATCAAAAATAATAATAGTATCAACAACGACAATAAGAAAATAATGAATATCTGTATCAGATGAGAAGAGAAGATGGCAGAGAAAAATGAAAGAAGGGGAGGAAAAGAAAGAGATGGAGAGAAAGAAATTAATTTTTTAGTCCTAATTTCATACGAGATAACAATGCAAAACTTTTAATCTTTCTTTCAGTCTTACAACAACCTCATGAATTGTCTGTCATTTTCATATAAAGAAACTGAGACAAACATATTGGACAACTTCTCTAGTCTCAGAGCTAGTGTCAAAGATGGAACTGTTGACATGGCTTCCTGATCTATTTTTCTAGGCCTGTCTTGGGAGTGAGGGTATTATGTGGCATCAGGCTGTAGTTAGGGGATATCTCCATAAAGTCATCATCCCATTCCTTGAAGCAATGACCTGATTTTCCCACCAATTCACATCAGTGAATGTATGTTCTTGGTCTTCTTCCTTACTCCTCACTCTACTTCTATTGTTACTGTTTTTCAGTGCCAGTGTGTGCTCAGATATATAAGTTTAGATGGCCCTATGGCTGGTAAAAGACAGACAGAGGCCTGGGTGTACTAGATTTTTGTTCTCTGGACCTTTTTTTTTTTTTTTTTTTTTTTTTGGTAGGACTAGCTTACTTACTTTCTTTCTCTTTCTTTTTTCTTTTTAATTTTCTTGTAGTGATTTTAATCTGACTTGTTTTTCTGTCCTCTCATCTTTCTTACTAAGTTGGAGTGTTTTTTCCTTCTTTCAAGGCAGTTGTTTCCAATAAATCCTCACTTGTTTTCTTGAAGTTGCTTAGTTATTTTAAGTTTCTTCTTCCACTGGCCTCTGTCTGCATTTCTGCTTTCCATCTGGGCCACTCAGTCCTCTCCTTCTCTGAATTGAAGACAAAAGAAGGCATTAGACAGAAACTTACAGAGCTTGACCTGCACCTGGGAGCAGAAAGACATGGTGAGGGAGTGGATCAAGTCTGTTGATCTTTCCAGCACCTTCATTATATCTCAGCTTGACTAGAAACATAGTTAGAGACACCTTGACTGGCCACTAGGCCAGGCAATATTCCTAGCCCCTGAAAAGGCAGTCTAGTTCAACATCAAATGGGACCTTCAATTTAAGTGCTCCTGTATGTCTATAAATCAGGACCATGGTAGAAAGCAGATAGCATAATCAAATTTGGCAACATCAAAAGTGTTTAATAAAGCAACAATTTACAAAGACATAAACAGGTTGCCGAGTAACCACCAGGGCACACCACAGTGTGGTGTCCCGGGGATAGCAATACTGGAACTCTGTGACTGCTCTAGACCTGAGGGATGAGGGCAGAGAGCAGTCCCCTGAAGAAAAACAGCCACATGACAGAAGCCATAATCTTGGTCCACAAATGAAGCTACTCATGATACCTCACAGGAAGGGAAATGAGAGAGCACATTAATTCACTTCACTCTTCTTTCTCTCTGAATATTTCTGCCATCCCCAATCAGAAGCCAGAAATTGAGAGGACTCATTGAGGTTGCCCACACTGGTCAGACTTCTGGACCACAGAACAGAGTAGAAATGGGTGTAGAATTCACCTGGAAAGGTAAATGGAAGTTATACAGCTGAGTGTGCATGCATGTGTACATACTTCTGTGCTCAAGTACATACGCACATAGCACATGAGTATGTGTTAGGCTGATGAAAATAAATATATTTAGTGTTAATCGAGGAATCATTCAGGGGATGCCCCCTTTCTGTCTTTGGCCTTAACAAGTTACTGAGAGCCTTGTTTTCCTCTGGTTCTAATTACTGAATGTATTAAAAGCAGAGAAAAGCACTGGGAGGTAAAAGCCTCCTTGGGCTTAGGTATGTGTTGAAAACTGTCTTCAGATATCAAGATGGCAAAGGTTTCATCTAAAGTTGAGATATGTCAAAAACAAAGACATGCACCTGTTTCTAAACAACTAACTCCAGAAGAAGGAAAAGCCATGTCAAGAATGAATGTGTCTTTGTGAAGAGGTATACTCCAGCAGCTCTCCTGAGCAGGTAAAAGTAGAGACTTAGCCAATTGGTGGGTCATTTAGGAAGGAAGGACATTTTTTCCTAGGAGGTACAGGTGAGATTGAATTCAAGGGTTAAGACTGGTGAATATCCAAAGTAGAATTCAGAGAAGACACTCTTAAAGGGATGACATGTTGTTAAGTTACACAGAGTCAGTATTTAATAGTTGGCACATCAGACAATCCTCTCAACACAGCACATTATCCATATTCCCATTATAGCACTTGTTATTTTGTGGTGTGCTGTTGGCATGTTTCTCTACCATTATGTCACAAAGGTCCCAAGAGGATTTGTCTGAGCTTGTTGGCTGCCATATCCCTAACATGACTTGGCATGTAGAAAATCTATGGAGGGAAACAATTGAAAGAATAAGTGCTGATATGTGTCCATATCAAGGACTCTACATAGGACTAGGATTGACTTTTGAATTCCACGATATCGGGCCAAAAAAGATCTATCCATGCCATTCACGCTCATGTTAACCAACAGTTTCATAAGGCCCAAGCCCAAGGAGAGGCTTCCCATGTGTTTTCAGATGGACAAGACTAATCACAGTTGACCTGTGTTCTTGTATTCTTGGTCTAGCCTTTTCTAAGGTTAGGCTCATTAAACTCTAATTTACTCCCTTGTCTTTGCTCCAGTTACATCCTCTTTGGTATTCAGGCTTCAGATTGACAACTCAATGTATGTTGGCTTTTTTTAGTCACAGTTTCCTTTTTTTGTTTCTTCAACAAATGTGTTTTATAAATTCCATTTCCTAAGGAATTATAGATACCTCAGACAAAAAAAGAAGATTAAAATATCCATTTGGTATGTAATATTTGTCCTTTTGTTTCCATAGATGCTCTATTACAGTCCTCATCTTACAGAAGAGTAAGATGATTATCCACAAAAATGATATGACTTGTCCAAGATCTCATGTATGTGAGAAGCAGTTCTGGAATTAGAACCATGATTGATCCGTAACAACCTTTCTTCTTTCCATTTTATCAATAATATTGGAGTTCCACTTCACCCCAAGTCCTTTTGCAACTGTGTCACTGAGAGAAATGAGAGTGAAGAAAGGGCACAACTGTCTCTTTGGCAAATCCCATTTCCATTAGAATTTAATTTAGATTTAATAAAATGCTTAATGAGTCTTAATTAAACCCAAATTGAAATTAAAAATGGTTTAACAAGGTTTAATAATGATGTGAGAGTTCACACAATTTCACTTCAATAAATATTTTCCTAATAGCAAATAACCATTTCATTAGTGAGGAAAAATGTTGCCATTAAGCCTAAATTAAATTATCATAATTTACTGGCATAGTTAACAGTATACGTTAATGAAAAATATGTGAAGCGCCCCCCCACCGCCACCACCCGCTTGTTAAAAATTACTCCAGTTTAGAGAATTTAAAAAGACACTGAATGTAATGTAACGGGCAGATGGTCTGAAGCCAATGGAATCATCTCTGAGATTCTGTTGTACCTAATAACAGAGAAGATGAGGCAGGGGGAAGGGGAGACATAGGACTTTCCACTAAGGCCATGTGAATTTCTACCAATGTCACAGCCATGAAATGGGATATTGATAGGGGTGGATAATAACATTGTGAATCTAGGGAATTTCTGGCTCAGAAAAGGAATGAGTAGAAATTTCAGGCTCGGAAAATATCTGATCTAATACAGAGACATTTAAGATGCAGGATATGAGAGAGAAGGAGATAAGACATGCTTTCTTGTTATTTGTGTGTGTTTGTATTTTTTTTTTTTAATTTCTTCATGGCTGATCTTGAAGAAGAAAGAGGTAGTTGTAGCCAGTTCCAGAAAAAGATACAGGTTTCCAGAATGGCATCAGGTTCCAGAGAGAGGGGCGCATTTCCAGCAAAGGGGCTCAGATTTTAGAACAAGGAAAACAGGTTTCAGAACAGGGCCCTAGTTTGGTTTCACTCCAGAACACTGGAGTGGGAGACAGAGAAGGAGATGTGAGCTGACCCATGGTAACTTTTGGAGCAAAAGTTTGAGGTATCAGAGATCCATATTCTCAACGAATGTTTGTCAGATCCAAAAAGTAGCCTGGATTCCAAAGAATTCTTATTTCTAAACTTTGAAGAATAGAAAATAGAAAGCGTCCTACCCTACACTCCTCTTCTTTGTCCAAAGGATATTAGCAAGACTTAAGTTGACTAAAACTGCAACTATTGAGCCACACGGGACTATTGAGTCCCGGAAATATGGCTACTTCTAATTTAGACATGCTATGAGGGTTAAATATATACTGAATTTCAAAGACTTTTAAAATGCAAATATCTCACTGCTATTTATTTTATATTTATTATTTTGAAATAATGACACTTTGGACATATTGATTACATACAAATATTTTTAAATTAATTTATTATATTTATTTTTACTTTACACTATGTAGTTACTAGAAAATTTTAAATCACTTATGTGATCTGTGTTATATGTCTGTTAAATAGAGCTGATCTTGATGGCACAGCTTAAATAAAGAAATGAACAGATTTTATTCCTTTTTGTGTTAGCATTAACACTCATTCTTTCATGCATCCATTCATTCATTTAAGAACTATATTTGAGCATCCATTGGTACAGACCCAATGTGAGATATTAGAGATACAGTGGTGAAAATAGTAGGCCTGGTCTTGTGTATCATAAGCACATCCATACACACATATATTCACACACACACACTCTCGCCTATACAGAGTTCCCTAATGTCTTTGATCACAGATAATAGTTTATGTTTCTTTATTTTCAGAACACCTCTGAATATCCAAAGTCACACATATTCTACAAACTCTGAGAAGCATTGTACTGGAGATGCTGTATACACTTAGATAACAAGAAAGATGACCATCTGTGAACTATTAATAGTGCAACTCATATTAGAATCGTTTGTACTTCTTCTCAATTGCTTTAGTCCAGTGATGATTGAAACTAAGTCAAAAATTGTAAAAAGAGACAAAAGAGTTTACTATATGAGAATAAAGAGGTCAGTTCAGCAAGAGGGCATAACAATTGTAGATATATATATGCCCAGCATGGCAGCTCCCAAATATTTAAAGCAAATATTAAAAAATCTAAAGGAAGGGGTAGACTGCAATACAACAATCGTAGGAAGCCTCAACACCCCACTTTCAGCAACAGACAGATCATCTAGACAGAAAGCCAACATAGAAAGAGCAGATTTAAGCTACACTGTACACCAAATGAACCTAACAGGCATTTACAAAACATTCCTTCCAACAGCTGCAGAATACAGATTTTCCTCAACCACACATGGAACATTCTCCAGGACAGATCATCTGTTGGGCCACAAAACAATTCTTAACAAATTTAAGATGATCAAAATAATATTGAGCATTTTTTTCTGACCACAATAGTGTAAAACTATAAATCAATAACAGGAGGATCCTCAGAAATCTTGTAAATACATAGAAACTAAACAACATGTTCCTGAAAAACAAATGAGTCAATGAATACATTAAAAGGGAAATTAGAATTAGAAAGTTTTTTTCTCTTCTTTCAAAGCCGATCGTTGCCATTGGCATCAGAATTCTAGAGAACTATTTGGGTTTTCAGGGTTTACAAGCAGTGTGAGGCTGGGTGCCACAGCTGCTCTATGCACTGATAAATCTCCAATGCTTAGGAAAATACCTATGTACTTTAGTGCAGTGGTACCCAGCCTTTTTGGCACTAGGGACCCATTTCATGGAAGGTAATTTTTACATGGACCAGGTGTGTAAGTGAGGGAATGGTTTCAGGATGAAGTTGTTCTACCTCAGATAATAAGTATTAGGTTTTCATGAGGAGTATGTCACCCAGATCCCTTGCATGCTCAGTTCACAATAGGGTTCACACTCCTGTGAGAAATCTAATGCCACTACTTATCTGACAGGAGACAGTAATTGCTGAGCATGACTGTAATGATTGCTTACCTGTTGCTTACCTCCCGCTGTGTGGCCTGGTCCCTAACAGGTCATGGACAAGTATCAGTCCATGGCCCAAAGGTTGGGGACCCCTGCCTTAGTGGATCCTCAAAAAATTTTCTGGAACAAATAAAATGACATAGGGGAGTGTAGACAAAAAATGTTCATGCTATTTTCATGAGAGCTGAAGACAGTAATGTAAAAGCCAGAAAGGAAAATCCCATGTGAGGGGAAAGGTTGATACCACTTCTCTCCAGCCTTGCCTTTTCCTCGCTTTTATTCCAAGGGATTTATACAATTAGAAGATTGACAGCTTTCTTGCCCAAAGATGTTTTATTATCTTCCCTAGTGTTGAAATAAAGGCTGATACAAAGCCTGGGTTATGTTCTCCATCTTCCAAACTCTAGTTTTGTTGACCTTCTGATCTCTAGATTTACTCTCTCTGGTATATTTTCCAAACTGAACACAGATTATGACTCTTGACAATGTGTGGATTCCTCCAGTACAATTTTTGTTCCTTTCTGTACACTTATACCCAGTGCTCCACACAGTGTCTCCTACCTAGCAAGCCCTCCAAATATTGCAATTGTGTATATGTGACTGAATAAATGAATGAATGACTAAAGAAAGAAATTAATAAAAAGTTATGCCAACATTTGCAAGATACCTTTGCACCTTAAATAGATATTATCTTGATAAAACATGAATTTTGTATTTTTAACTTTGCTTTTAACTATACATTCAGATCTTATTTATCTGCCAGATCAGGGGAAATGCATTTGCTCTGGTTCACATAAGCAAACCCAATGTGTCTGTAAAGAGCTATTTATTCATCATGTCAAAGTTCTTAGGTCCACAGGTCTCTAAAACACTTTAGAATATAATAAGTGGTTTTTTTTGTTTTTTGTTTTTTGTTTTGAGACGGAGTTTCGCTCCTGTTACCCAGGCTGGAGTGCAATGGCACGATCTCGGCTCACCGCAACCTCCGCCTCCTGGGTTCAGGCAATTCTCCTGCCTCAGCCTCCCAAGTAGCTGGGATTACAGGCACACACCACCATGCCCAGCTAATTTTTTGTACTTTTAGTAGAGACGGGGTTTCACCATGTTGACCAGGATGGTCTCCATCTCTTGACCTCGTGATCCACCCGCCTCGGCCTCCCAAAGTGCTGGGATTACAGGCTTGAGGACAACTTGACATTTGCATTACAAGACACCTTCTTTTTAAGGCTGAATGATCCTTAATGGTTCTATGTTCTTGGAGACAAATGATCTTTTCTATGACCATCACCTCTATATTAGATGAGTTGGACTACAAACTTTTTAAAATCTCCTTGCCCTAGACACACAATATTGTTTCTGAGCCATTCTGAAAGGGAAAACAAAGTAATCTAAAAAGTTATTATGGTAAAATACCAATTTGTAGAAGTACTAGGTGTTTTATCTATTAACAAAGCATGTCAATTAATGGAAGAAAAAAGGCTGAAGGCCCTTTTTTCTGTGCTTTGTTACCTATTATTAGTTTTTCTGTTGGAGAGAAGGGAGGATATGGAGTTTAACATTAAAAAAAAAACCCTAATAAGTATTTCAGCTGTCTGGATATTTTGAGCTGAAGGCATCTGTATTTTTAATTAGTCCTTTCATAAATGCGATTATGGGATGTCATGTGATCACCCCTGAAATGAACACCTGGAACCTTAAAACGACAACAGCAATTCAGTGTCTCAGGGTTTGGGCAGTATACACAGGGAAGTCCTGGGAATTGCATTAACAGTGTTATCAAGACAACTCCAGGCTCCAACGATTTTCCTGTCTGTAAATTAAATAATAATATAAAAACAAAATCCACTAGGTCCAACAGGAAAGCACAAATATAACAGTGAGAATTTCCTGTCATGGGGGCATTTGAAATCTAGGTCATCAAAAAAGCCTATTGAATGGAGCCTGATGAGCTCCTAGCCTCAGAGAATGGATCAAGTGGCACCAGATAGTTTCTTCCAGTTTTTACAGGGTGAGGAGTACAAGGTCCTATGGAAGCCAAAACTAAGCCAGACGAGGGGGCAGAAGGCATCAACCTTATTGCTAAGGAAGGCACTTTTGGAATCTCTGACTTCTAAATTCTCATGGAGAAAGAATAATTGCTGGTAGTTGATATAATTAAATACTTCTTGGTTTTTACCCTAGGGATTCATCATGAGAAATGATACATTTTCATTTTTGGTTTATAGAGGGAAGTGACTATAAAAATCCAAGTCCTCTGGTTGGCTGGGGTCTGCATTGCCCTTCACCCTCCTCTCCAGGGTCGCAGCTGCATCAGCTTGCCGGGACAGCAGGAATCACTGTCATAAGTGCATAGGCTAGAGATGCATGTTCAGGTTCCTGGAGAGTGTGCCAGCCTGGTGGGGAGAGAGGAGCATAACCTAGATACAGCCTTTACTAATCTCAGTCCCTAAGGTCCCCGGTGAACCCTTGGTGGCAAAGGCCTAGAATGCTGATTGCCTTCAGCGTATTTGCTTCCTTACATGAGGGATTCTCTATTTTCCAACAGCTGTCCTGTGACATTTCTTATTAATGGTGACTAATAAAGTCTATGCAAACTGACATTAAAATCTTTATTTCTGGCCACCTTCCCACTTCAGGGTGTGTAGCTTGTTCTCGGTGTGATTCAGTTCTCCATGACAGCATTGGGAAATGTTCCTAATGCTGATCAGACCTAATCAAGGACTAGGTAGATAACATATTCACTTCCCCATATCACTTTTGGGGTATGTTTAAAATTCAGGTATGAAAAGCACAACAGATGCTGGGTGCAGTGGTTCAAGCCTGTAATCCCAGCACTTTGGGAGGCCAGGGCAGGTGGATGACTTGAGATCAGGAGTTCGAGACCAGCCTTGCCAATATGGTGAAACCTGTCTCTACTAAAAACATACAGAGATTATCCGGCTCTGGTGGTGGGTGCCTGTAATCCCAGATGCTCAGGAGGGTGGGGAAGGATTATCACTTGAACCCAGGAGGCAAAGGTTGCAGTGAGTTGACATCATGCCACTTCACTCCAGCCTGGGTGACAGAGCCAGATACGGTCTCAACAACAACAAAAGCACAATAGATGACTTTTTTAGAGAACCGATGTGTTTGTTTTCAACGAACTTAAATTTAAAAATCCGCTTGTATGTATGGTGACTCTATATATACTCTTGTATAAATGGCACATTTGTAAAAACCGACACAGTGATGTAGCCCAAAATGTACACAATAAGCTCCAATTATTTTCTACCAAATACATCACATTTTGGCAACATTAAAAGAGAGCTTTGGTCGTTTTCAAACCATTCCTACTCAAAAACCTGGCAGCGTATTTCAGGAAATAACTGTAAGAAAATTCTGAGAACCCTATATACATCCCTAAATTTAGAGGGATGTTACTGGAGATATGGGAATAGGGTCAGAAAGTCAAAAGAACATCCCTTAGCGGACTTCGCTCCAGTCTGTGATTTTCATGGATTCACAGCTTTACTTCACCCATAGGAGACAGGTTATTCTTACCCGAGTTAGGACAAGAGAGTAGCATCCGAAGGGTAACACCCACTTGCTGGAGTTGGACCCTGACAGAAGTGAGAGGTTCTGACAAGGTTCTTCTTTATTAGTATCTAGACACACATACAATTACCACCTTTCTCTTCCAGACACACAAAATGCAAGGTTCCCTGGAAGAATCTGGGTTGATGAATATAGCTTGTACTGTATTCTTTCTTCATTTTTGCTAAAAGTCACCTTAGTCAATCAGCCCCCAAAAGGCAGCCCTGGCATTATCATTATGTGGGTTCACTGAGGGGTGAAAAGACCTGGGAACTAGAGAAAGATGGAAGATCACTGTACCTGCCAGGTATAATGGGTCTGATTATTATCAGGAGCCAGAATGCAGGGGAAAGGACTTCTGAGGGTCCTGACCTATAACTAATAGTCACCTTCTCCATTCATAAAGCATGGTCCTATAAATCAAATTATTATCTCCTCAATACTTATGGCAGAGCTGGTGACAAGGGTATAGTCAGAGACAGAGAAACAGGAAAAGAAATATTCTCTGTCTCTTATCCTCATAGGTAATAAATGTCAGGAGAGAAGGCTTAAAATCCCTCACCACTTCCCCAAACATTGCAAAAATACTTGTTAAAGGAAATACTTCATTCCCTTTCCTATGAAGGGGTAGAACTTTTTCTTCTAGTTGTATAAAGGTACTTTATAGGATAAATTTGCATATTTTATTATTAATGATTGTTTTAGCAAGAAAATGTTTAACTTCTTAACAGATAATACAATCAACCAATTTTTTTTTCTGTCTTTGGTGACATATTTAGGGAGATGGGTTATACGTAGACTGTAGAAATGGTTTTCTAGAAAGTTTTCACAGAGTTTAAGGAGTCTCAAGGTCAGACTCTCAAGGTCACACAGTTATTAGTATAAGAATTGAAACTGTGATGCAAGCCTGTATTAGCACAATCTTAGATTCTCTATGTTATACCATGCTGCCTCTCATTTACAATTAAGAGGATCATTCATTCATTCATTCTTCTTTCCATTTGGAAAGACAATTTTTCCTTCAGAGGACCCACCCTCCCTATAAGGCTATGTTTAGACTAGGTTATCCTGATATAAAATAACCTTAACTATAAATCAAACTTGTGTCTTGCAGGGGTAGGGGGTACGTACATTTTATAAAATAAAAAGTTTATGCTTTCAGTTAAAGTTTCTACTCAATAGTCACTCAAAATCCAGCCACTGATGAGAATACCAACATTTTTCATTTTAAGTAACTAAAGGAATATAATGTGAAATACAGAAACTCCTTAAAAGTGAAAACTAACTGATAAAACTTTCAGCCTGACATACATGTGATCACATTAGAAGTCACTGGCCAATTTTATTTAAAATGCACATTCTTGCAAGATAACATTATAAAAGAATTATTTATTCATGTATACTTAATATTTTTACAATAACAAAAAAGAAATAAATTCACAATTAATCATTCATTAGAGTCACCCAGCCATTCAGTATTTAGTTGCAGAAAAATATAACAGTAGAATTGATGCTTAGCCTGGTCTATTGACTGCTTCTTTTCACTTTGCATTTATGTGTCTGCACATGTATAACGTCTTCTCTTAAGAAGCAATATACAATAGAGATTATTTGTACAAGGTATAGGGACAACAAGTCCCCAAAGTGACAAGAACATAGTTAGGGCCACAATTATAAATTTTTCTTAGGAAAAAATTCACTAAAGTCCTGAGAGAAAGAGAATGTGAGAGTTGCTGAAGACAGAAAGGAAGGGGAAAGACCAAAACTGAACAGATCCAAAACCAGCGTAGGGCTGGCTGAAGTTTGCTTTAGAAGAAACAATGCGGTTTTTTAATCAGAATATTTTTGTCTTGCATAAATAGCCTTCTTTCTGAAATTTATCCCTGTCTTTCCTCTTTGAAATGAATTGAGGGAGTCTTTTGAAAGATTAGTTTAATATATGGAAAGCTCCTGGCATAAAACTGCAGGAGGCTGACCACTAATTCAGAATCGAGGTTGTCGGAGCTGAAAAGACCTGAGTGAGCATAGAATCCAAGCATTTTAGGTTTTAACTCTGATCAGAACTTTGCCCATTTATGGGTGGGCCGAGACTGTATTTTGGCTTTATCAGAAAGCAAGCTGCTTTTGATTAGTAGTGTCTGCTATAGGCATAGAAGTCACAAGTGACAGTATATGTGATCTATATTTGATGTCTCTGATTTAGCCCCAGCCTGTCATTATACAGGGGAAGAAACTGAGGCTCGAAGCTTGCTAACTGACTCATCCCAGCTCTCACAGAGGCAAAATCATGACAAAAGGCCAGTTTCCTAGTTAAGTAGTGACAATTGTGGAACTAAATCCCAGGTATCTTCCTTTCCAGTCCTATATACTCTTTCATTCCTCTCCACTCATTTTTTCATATTAAACATTTTCAATTAAAATTATGCTATTCCTTTTCTAATGAAAACACATTGCTGATTTTATAATGTAACAGAAAATAAAATACAGCCACACTTTATTGTACAGCAAAGAGCATCTCCAGATGCTAGCCTTAAAATAGAGATAGTGAAAATTATATCTTGTTCTAAACATCTCCCACTTTGAAAATGGGGTGTGGGGGCAGATAAAGGACAAAAGTCATCTCTATAGTCTGCAATAGAAGGTATTGATTTGGCAGGGCCAAGAGCATGTCAATGTTATATATGGCAGTGAACCGGATTGGTGCACAGCAGATAGTATTGTTCAATAGTAATAAATAATAATTATGTATAGGGATTGTCTCACTGACGCTCTATTCTCCTGCCTCCACTAATAATCAGAATCTGATTCTTCCAGAGACCTCCCCTCACTCTTATTCTAACAAGGCAGTAATTCATTCCAGGCCCATGGAAGGTACATATATCTCTCCTAAATGTGCCTTTCATACAGGCACATAAGGTGATCATAAGTTTAATTAAAGGTCATGACAGCATCCTGGTGGCTGGTGTCTCTTAACTCTGTATTGTTCCTACTGACCTGCGCTGACACCAGGCGTCCAGGGATAAGAACCAATGGGTTCCCACATCTGCATTTTGGTCCCTATCTCACTAGGAGAAAAGATTTGTATTTTTTTATTGTGTTATTTTTTGAGATGGAGTTTTGCTCTTGTTGCCCAAGGTGGAGTGCAGTGGCACAATCTCAGCTCATTACAACCTCTGCCTCCCAGGTTCAAGCAATTCTCCTGCCTCAGCCTGCCAAGTAGCTGGGGTTACAGGTGCCCACCACCATGCCTGACTAATTTTTGTATTTTAGTAGACATGGAGTTTCACCATGTTGGCCAGACTGGTCTCGAACTCCTGACCTCAGGTGATCCATCCACCTCGACCTCCCAAAGTGAAGGGATTACAGATGTGAGCCACCACACCCAGCTGAGGAAAGATTCTTAACAAGCTTGAATCATGGACTTTGGGTAGAGGCTTAAATCACCTTCCAGGTTTTACATTTTATTGAGGAACAACAGCTCCAAATTCTCTCAAAAAAGCCACAATAGAGCTAAATGAGGACATTTCAGTTAAAACTTCTGAGCATGCATGATTATGCTCATAGCATGATGATCGTGGGTCATGCTATGAGCATAATCCTGGCAGTGAAATTTAACACCTGGGTCTCTCCCTCTTTAACAATGAAGACTGCTGGAGTTTCATGGGTAATATCAAATATAAGACACCTGTAATACAGCACAGCTTTTTAATCAGATGTGTGCCTAAAATTTTAAGCAGCATCAAAAATGCAGACTTTCATATAAATACAAAGAAGTGTTTATGTCTAATGGGCTTAGCTTTGAGTCCTGTCTATGGTATTTGTTAGATTTATGATTTTCAAGACATTTAGTTTTCTTTACCTGTAAATAAGGATTATGATAGCTACCTTCCAGGGTTGTTATAAATAAAATAGGAATACATAACTTTAAGGCGCTTATAACCAAGTCTTAGGCAAAAATGCTGAATGATTTCAATTTTTTTAATTACATGTAAACTGTATTAAGATGAATATGATTGGTAATTGTTTAAAATGTGGCATTGTCATGACGACATTATAAAATGTACTACAGTTTTGCCAAAGTGCAAACTTTGAAATTGAACTTTCATAGCATCTGTATTTCCTACATCTTACAAAAACTCAAAGCAACCAAAAATAACATCGAGAAAAGGTGTGGTTGGTAAATGGAGATATATCCTTTGCTAGTCTGAAAATGCTTGCCCTAAGGGAATATCTGCTTTCTCACGAGACAAGTGCAGTTGTCTAATCTAACTTCAAAATCATCATTCACCCCTGAAGAAAAAGCCTTGCATGGGTGAGGCCAGCAACAGAGCATTTAGGAGCTTGAGGATGGGGTGCAGGGGGTGGGGAGGGAGGAGGAAAGAGAGCAGGCAGGAGACAGGGAGTCAGCAGATCAATAAAACCACTTTAGGATAATGGCTGCAGCTGAAGAGGAGGAGCAGGCTGGACTGCAGGCGATCTCCATCACTGCCAGGAAAGGCCCATTTGCAGGAACAAAGGGCCTCATCTGTCCTGTCAGGACCAAGACCTCACTCAGCACTGCAACTGCAGGACGGTCCCCTCTCCCCCAACAACCCCCAGTATCAGGGTCCCTTCCGGCTTTGCCTAGCACCAGCCTAACCTCTCTTCCCTAGAGCTGTGGGAACACTAGGCAAATACTGAGTCATTGACACAGGGAACAGACCACTGGAGGGGAGGGGCTGATGTCCCAGGCCTGCAAGGCTAGTGGTGTCATGGACAGGAGAATGAATGGAAAGCTACAGGCAGGAAAGAGAACCCCCACTTCAGCCAATAGCTGCAAACTCCTCCCCCACTCAACCTTCTGACAGAGCTACTTTTAAAATGTGGAAAAATTGGCTGATTTGTTCTTCAATCTTTGTTCCTTGCCCAAGTTCCTCAGTGGAGTGTGTGCCAGAAAGGAAAACCAGCGCCATCTGGCAAGGGAAAAAGAGAAAGGGCAGGGTCAGAGGTCTAGCCACTCCATGCACTGGAGAAAATGACACACAGGCAGCAATGTGCCAACATTTTAACATAAAATGACTAAATAAATAGCTAGTGGCTCTGAATCACCTATGATGAGCCAGGCACAAGGGTTGGATACCATCACTACCAGCACAATTTTATAAAGAAACTGAGCACAGGGGGTTACAGGATTTGTCGGACGTCATGTAATTCACAAGTGGCAGAGGTAGGGGTCAAGACTAACCACATCTCTCCAACATTATAGCTCGTCCTCCAAATCATCATCCCTCAACAGTTGTAGCGGGTTTGAGTGCTTGGGAACTAATGTGTTTGCTGGCTCTTAAAATGGGGCCAGTGGGTATGTGTTCGCAGGAGCTCTATAGGTGTGAACTTCATGGATGTAATGCAGATTTCTGGAAAAGACATTGATCTGGAGGGAAATGACTGTCCTCGTGGAATTCATGGCCTGGCCCCAGACACGCTGGGGAGATGTCACAGGTGATAAGCATAAGAATGCTAATATTATAAATTGTTAATTAAGCATTATTAAAAGCTGGGTCCTTAAAACCAAGAAACAGCTCAGAAGAAAAGCAGTCTTGGAAGAATGAAATCTCTAACGAGAGACTTCCGGCTTCTGCTTAGGATTTAGAAAGAGGATTGCTCCTAGTTTACAAAAAAAAAAAAAAAATTAGATACTTTACATAATTATAATTTTTATTGAATATATCAAAGTTCTGGGGTCAGAGAGTGATCAACTAGTTTGAAATTTCAGGTGCCTCAAAGGAGAGATAAAATGTCATTTTTTTTCTGGAAAAGAGCATGGGAGAAAACAGGGCTGCCATGCAAGGGGGTGAGATGCTAACTTTTTTTTTTTTAACAAATAGCTAAAAATTTTAACAAGGAATTGCTCAACACTGAGAGTATACAGAAAACTGGTATATATGAGCAGTATATATGAAGACAGTTTGTACTCACTCATGGAGTCTTTTGCATAGGCCTCACTGGATGTTAACAGGAAAGAACGAGGCAGGCAGGAGACTCTAGAAACCACCCTTTGTAGCAAGTCCTGCTGGGTAAAGGAAGGGTCCACTGCCACTGTTGTTAGAAAGAAAATAAATTCCACCCAGATCTTCCACCTTGCATTCCTTTGCTAAGGCTGCTGTTACAAAAGACCACACAGACTGGGTGATTTAACAGAATGCTTTTCCTAACAATTCTGGAGGCTAAAAGATCAAGCTGACAGCACGGTTGGTTCCTTCTGAGGGATGGAAGGGAAATGCCTGTCACAGGCCTCTCTTCTTGGCATGTAGATTATCTTCTTCTCCCTGTGTCTTCAGATTGTCTTCTTTCTGCCTGTGTCTGTGTTAAAATTTCATCTTATAAGGTACTGGTCATTTCAGATTAGGACCCAAACTAATGACTTCATTTTAACTTGATTGCCTCTGTAAAAACCTTATCTTCAAATCAATTCATATTTTGAAGGACTGGGGGTTCCAATTTCAACATATGGACCTTTAAACATTCAACCCTCCACTTTCCTGAGGGTGGAGTATCTATGTAAATTATTTGGGATTCTTCTACCTGACAGATTTGTCTATTTTCCTGCATTTATTAATTTACTCAACCACACGTTCATATCAGTATAGACTCCGATACCTATTTTATACATTGGGTTATAATCAAATACAACTTCTTTTTTCTCAGTTTGTTTTAGCATTGCCCATTGGTAGCTCTTTCAGTTACCTTCTGTGTTTTGTCTTGTTGTTTATTTGTTTTTTGTTTGTTTGTTTGTTGCATACTTCCATCAGTGTGGGGTTTGTTTGCTTGTTTGTTTAGTACTTCCAGTTTCTGGCATTACAAGATGCTCCAGGCTCATCTTGTATATTTTCTGTCTCAGTTCTAGAATTAGCCATCTTTCCAAAGAATTTTGGTATTTTTTTGTAGGACAGAGGGCAGGGAGTGGTATTAGAAATCAAGATCTAGGGAGGCCAAGGTGGGTGGATCACAAGGTCAAGAGATCGAGACCATCCTGGTCAACATGGTGAAACCCCATCTCTACTAAAAATACAAAAAAATTAGCTGGGCATGGTGGTGCGTGCCTGTAGTCCCAGCTACTCAGGAGGCTGAGGCAGGAGAATTGCCTGAATCCAGGAGGTGGAGGTTGCAGTGAGCCAAGATTGCACCATTGCACTCCAGCCTGGGTAACAAGAGCGAAACTCCATCTCAAAAAAAATAAAGAAAGAAAGAAATCAGTATCTAGGGGCTTGGGAGCTCACTGCTTCTGAGGTGTTACTTTTCTTAGGCCCTATCAGCTGACAGAGAAAAATGTGTGTGTGTGTGTGTGTGTGTAAATGGTGTATATACATGTATCTATGAATATTTATATATATAATCATCTTTCTCTATATGACTGTTGTTTCTAATGCTAATCCACTGTCACATAGATTATTCTAGCTTCCTTCCCTTTCTCATCTGTAAATTTTCACTTCAACAGTCAGTAACCTGGCTCCCATCGTCTTCCATTTTTACATAATAGTTCCACTATTAAGTATAGCAGTATTAAAATGTACAGTAGTACTAGAATTGCTAAGACATACCCGTGTGGGAAAGAAGTTTATCAACTCTGGCCAGGCGTGGTGGTTCACTCCTGTAATCCCAGCACTTTGGGAGGCTGAGGCAGGTGGATCACCTAAGGTCAGGAGTTCCAGACTAGTCTGGCCAATAAGGTGAAACCCAGTCTCCACTAAAAATGAGAAATTAGCTGGGTATGATGGCATGTGCCTGTAGTCTCAGCTACTCAGTAGGCTGAGGCAGGAGAACTGTTTGAACCTGGGAGGCGGAGGTTGCAGTGAGCCGAGATTGCACCACTGCACTCCAGCCTGGGGGACAGAATGAGACTCCATTTCAAAAACAAAAAGAGCTTTATCAACTGGAGTACAATGCTTCTGTGCAGCTACATTTACCATTGGTCTTACCAACTCGACTCATTTCCAAAGTTAAAAAAGTGAATCACTTATCAGCCTCATGCTTTTGTAGTGCAGTTAGATACTCTAGTCATAGTTTGCATTTCTTTCTGAAATCCTCCAACTTATTAAATAATTTTTTAATTGCATATATTAAGGTTGTTTCTTTGTGCTGTGAAGTTCTATAAATTTTGGGGGGAAAAGCCTTATTACAAGATTATAAATAGTAATTTCTCTGCCCTAAAATTTTCCTATGCTTCACATATTTATTTCTCCCTTTTCCTTGATCCTTTTACAGCCTCTATAATCTTGTCTTTTCCAGAATGTTACATAAATAGCATTATATACCATGTCAGCTTTCCAGACTTCATTCTTTTATCTAGCTGGGGACCAAAAGAGTGGAGCTGGTGCCAGCAGGATATCTGCAAGCCCAGAGCCTAGAGCATGGAGTTGTTTCCCCAGTTAGCTAAGAAAAGTACACTACTTGCCCTCAGCCTATAGGGCACAGAATAAAGTCAAAGGGGAAGATTCTCCTCCCTTACATTCTGATAGATTTTTTTCTAATAGGCTTTGGATTTCCTTGAAACCCGTGACTCCTTTATTTCTTCCAATTTATCCCTTTTGAAATGGGAATATCTACCTTATGCCTCTCTCACTATTGTATTTGAAAGAAAATGGCTTGTTTTCCAGTTTCATAGGTCCACAGATAGAAAAGAATAGTGCCCCAGCATGAATCATACTCAGAGTCTTGACCATACCCGATGTGGATGATTCTGATGATGAGATTTGGAATATTTTTAGTTGATAAATTTTGTGAGATGTTGGACTTGAGTTGATGTTGAAATGGGTTAGGACTTTGGGAGATGTTGGACAGGGTGATTATATTTTGCACATGAGAAGGACATGAATTTGGGGAGTCATACTGTGAATTTCTTCAAAAAGATATGTTCAAGTCCTTGCCCCAGTACCTGTGGATGTCACCTTATTTGGAAATAGGTCTTTTAAGATGTAATTAGTTAGGTTACATGTGCTCATACTGGATCAGAATGAGCCCTACATCCAATTACTGGTATGTTATAAGAGAGCCATGTGAAGAAACAGTCACACAAGGGAAGAGCATTATGTGAAGATGGAGGCAAAAAATGGAGAGATCCATCCACAAACCAAGGAGTTCAAGAACTGCTGGTAACCCCCAGAAGCTAGGAAGAGGCAAAGAAGAAATCCTTCTTGAAATGTTTGGAGGGAACACAACATTGTCAACATCTTGATTTCAGACTCCTAGACTTCACAACTATAAAAAAACAAATTTCTGTTGTTTTTGAGCCATGCAGTTTGTGGTAGTTTGTTAAAGAAGCCCTATAAACTCTTATGTCTTATGTTTTAAAACCTCACTATAATCATTTGGATTTTCTATATAGGTAACCATGTCATCTGCAGACCATTTTATATCTTCCTTTCCAATCTATGCATACTTATTTCCTTTTCTTATCTTATTGCACTAGCTAGAGCTTTGAGTACCATATTGAAATAGGAATGGTGAGAAAGGACATCCTTGACTACCTATTGACTTCTTGAGAAATTGGGGAAAGTACCCAACCTTTCACGGTTAAATACAATATAGGCTTTAGCATTTTTGTAGCTATATTGTATCAAGGAAGTTCCCCTCTGTTTTAGTATGCTGGGAGTTTTGAACATAAATCAGTGTTGGAAAAAGCAAAAGAATAAAATGAGTGGAAATAAAATTTTATTAAATTCTTTTTGACTATATAATAGAAGAAACTAATGCAATTACAAACCAAAAACAGAGAGAAAATTAATTAAATCAAAAGCTGACTGTGCAAAACAGTCAATAAAGTTGATAAACTTCTGGCCAAAAAAACACAAGACACAAATAACAAATGTAAGGAATATAAAAAGTATAAATTCTATATAAAAAACAATGTGGGAATCATAAATAATTTAAATGAAATGGTAAAATTTTTTAAAAGATGCAAATTACTAAAGCTCACTCCTGGAGAAATAGATAATCCGAATAGTCCTAAATCTATTGAAATAATCAATTAATAACTATAAATCTTCCAAGAAAGAAAACTTTAGGACCAGATGATTTCACTGGAACATTCTATCAAGCATTTAAAGAATAAATAATGCCAATTCCACAAATCTCTTTCAGAAAATAGAATTGGAGATAACACTCCCCGATTTATTTTATGAGGCCATCATTACCCTAATACCAACAAAGCCACAACCAAGCAAGGCATCACAGAAATGATGAAATGTATTATACGAACAGACTAATAAAAACAATATGAATATCTTAATATAAGCAGGAAAAAGCTTTCCTCATATTCAACATCTGTAATTGATTTTTTAAAACTCAGCAAACTAAAATCAAAAGGAGACATTCTCAACATAATTTAGGGAGACTAAAAAAACCTATAGTTTTTCCACAAAAATTAGGCAAAAGACAAGGATACATGTTCTCTCCACTCCTATGCAAATTTCTACTAGAGGTCTAGGGAACTAACACAAGAAAAAACAAAACTATAAAATTATACAAGAAAGAGATAAAACTGTTTTATTGTAGATAGCATGTTTTTCTACTCAGAAAATCCCAAATATGCTACATAAAATGTACAAAAACTAATAAATGAGTTTAGAAAGCTTTCAAGGGCAAGATAAGTGTACAAAAATCAATTATGTTTCTATATTGTAGTAATGAACATTTGAAAACTAAAATTAGAAATTAAAGTTTATGAAAGAAAAAAGTACCCAAGACTTAAAAAATTGGGGTTAAAGCTAACAAAATATATACAAGATCTGTACACTTTAAACTACAAAATATTGACCAAATAAGTCAAAGAATAACTATATAAATGAGATCTATTATGTTAATAGACTGGATGACTCAGCAGTATTAAGATGTCAATCACCCACCTCATCATCGTTATATTCAGTACAATCTCAATCAAAATCAAAGCAAGATATTTTTGTAAGATTGACAAGATGATTCTAAAATTTACATGGTAATGTAAAGAGAAAACAGTAACCAAAATAATTTTGGAAGAAAGGTCAAAGTTGTAGGTCTCATATTGACTAATTTTAAGACTTACTATAAAGCTACAATAACCAGGACATTGTATTATCAATGAAATAATATACTCATAAATTAATGGACCACAAGTAAGCCAGACCTAGACCCACACATATATTGATAACTGATTTTTTTAAACAAAGATACAAAGGTAAGTAAATGAAAAAGGTAATACATCATGGAAAAATTGCATCATATGCAAAGAAATATAAATTTTAATCCATACTTTGTACCACAGACAAAAAATTAATTCAGAATATGTTATAACCAAAATATAAAACCTCTATTCATAGAACTTCTAGAAAAAAACATAGAAGATAATCTTTGTGATGTTGAGTTAGGCAAAGACATTTTAGATACAATGCCAAAAGCACAGCCATTAAAAGGAAAAAATGATAAAAAGGACTTCAAATAAAACTAAGAACTTCTGCTCTTCATAAGACCCTGTTACAATGATGAAAAACAAGCTACAAAACAGGAGAAGATACTTACAAACACATTAATAAGTTACTTTTATCCAGAATATATAAAGAACTCTTAAAAAAATAACAAATTTTTAAGCAGGCAAAAGATTTAGGTTGATATTTAACCAAAGATGATATGCAAATGCAGGTAAGTGTGCAATGATGATCTAAACACTTTAGTTATTAAACACTAAAATAATGCAAATTAAAACCATAGTCGGATACCACTGCAAGCCTTTGAGAATATGGAGGCAAGAGAAGAAAGACAATACTAAATCCTGGCATACAGTTACTAGAACTTAAGTTTTTATTATAGGGATGCAAAATTATATACCTGCTTTGAAAAATACCTGGATATTTTCCTGTAAATTAAACTACATGCTACCTTACAACCAATTAAGGTTTTCACAAATGAAGTGAAAACATAAATATGTTAGGTCATTTTTGAATTACTGTATTATAAAGAAATATCTGAGACTGAGTAATTTATAAAGAACAGAAGTTTAATTGGCTCACAATTCTGCAGGCTTTACAGAAAGTGTGGTGCTGGCATCTGCTCAGGTTCTTGGAAGGCCTCAGGAAGCTTACAATTAAGGCAAAAGATGACGAGGCAGCAGGCAAGTCACATGACAAAAGAAGGAGCAAGTGAGAGAGACAGAGAAATGAGGAGGGGCCACCTATTTTAAATGATAAGATCTCATGAGAACTCACTATCACAAAGACAGCACCAAATCATGAGGGATCTTCCCCCATGATCCAAACATCTCCCACCAGGCCCTACCTCCATCTCTAGGATTACAAATCAATATGAGATTTGGGTGGTGACAAATATTCACAGTATATTATTCCATTCCTGGCCCCTCCCAAATCTCATGTCCTTCTTATATTGCAAAATACAATCATGCTTTCTCGATAGTCCTCCAAAGCCTTAACTTATTCCAGCATTAACTCAAAAGTCCAGTCTCATTTGAGACAAGGCAAGTCCTTTCCACCTATGAACCTGTAAAAGCAAAAATAAGTTATTTGACTCCCAGGTCATTTTATCAAGCAAGTATAATCATTAGGTGAATATTCCCATTCCAAAAGGGAGAAATAGGTCAAAAAAGGGGGACTACAGGCTCCACGCTAGTTCAAAATCCAACAGGGTGGTCATTAAATCTTAAAGCTCCAAAATAAGCTCTTTTGACTACATGTCCCACATGCACAGCACAGTGGTACAAGGGGCCCAAGGCGCTGGACGGCTCCACTTCCATGGCTTCACAGAGTTCAGCCCCCTTGACTGTTCTTACAGGTTGTTTAGTGCCTGCTACTTTTTCACGTGTAGGGTGCAAACTACCAGTGTATCTACCATTCTGGGAGCTGGAGGTCAGTTACTTCCTTCCAACAGCTCCACCATGCAGTGCCCCAGTGAGGATTTTGTGTGGGGGCTCTAATTCCACATTTCCCCTCCACACTGTCCTGGTAAGGTTTTCTGTGAGGGCTTAGCCCTTGGTAGGTTTTTGCCTGGGTACCCAGGCTTTCCCATACATCCTTGGAAATCTAGGCAGAGGTTCCCAAGCCTCATTCATTCTTGCACTCTGTACACTCATAGGCTTAACACCACGTGGAAGCTCCCAGGACTTATGGTTTGTACCCTCTGAAATAGTGGCCAGAGCTTGACCAGGGGTCCTGAGACAAGCCTGGATGTGGGGAACAATGTCCCAAGGCTGCACAGGGCAGCAGAGCCCTGGGCCAAACTCATGAAACCTTTCTTCCCTCTGAGAGTCCTCTGTGCCTGTGTTGGGAGGGGCTTCCCTGAAGATCTCTGAAATGCCTTCAGTGTCTTTTTCCCTTGTCTTGGCTATCAGTACTTGGCTCCCTGTTAGTTATGGAAATTTCTCCAACAAGTGGTTGCTCCACAGCCTACCTGAATTCTTTTCCTGAAAAAGCTTTTTCTGTGCCACAGATCCAGGCTGCAAATCTTCCAACTTTTGTGCTCTGCTTCCCTTTTAAGTATAAGTTCCAACTTTAGATCATTAATTCACTCCCACATGAGCATAGATTGTTAGAATCAGACAGATCAAATCTTGAACAATTTGCTACTTAAAAATTTCTTCTGCCAGATAACCTAACTCATCAATATGAAGTTCAAACTTACACAGGTTCCTAGGGCAAGGGCACTTTATAGCCAAGTTCTTTGCTAAGGTATACACAGGTGACCTTTGTTCTAGTCCTCAGTAAGTTCCTCATTTGCATCTGAGACCTCATCAGCCTGAACTCCACTGTCCATATCACTTTTAGCATTTTGGTCACAATCATTTAACCAGTCTCTACGAAGTTCCAAACTTTCTCTCATCTTCCTGTCTTCTCCTGAGTTCTCCAAACTCTTTCCATCTCTGCCCGTTATCCAGTTCCAAAGTTGTTTCCACATTTTCATGTATCTTTATGGCCATGTCCCACTCTTCAATACTGGGTTTCTGTATTTGGTCATTCTTGCATTGCTATAAAGAAATACCTGAGACTTAATTTATAAAGGACAATATTTAGTTGGCTCACAAGTCTTCAAGCCTTATGGGAGGCATGGTGCTGGCATCTTCTCAGCTTTTAGGGAAGCCTCAAGAAGCTTACAATCATGGTAGAAGACAAAGGGTAAATAGGCATGTTATATGGTGAAAGCAGGAGCAAGTGAGGGAAGCGGAGTGGGGAAGGTACCATACACTTTTAAATAACCAGATCTCACAAGAATTCACTATCATAAATACAGCACTAAACTATGAAGGATCTATTCCCATGATATGTACACCTCCCATCAGGCACTGCCTCCAGCATTGGAGATTACAATTCAATATGAAATTTGGGCGGGGACAAATATCTAAACTACATTACATAAGTTGGTGCAAAAAGCTGTGACCAAATGTTTAGAGTGGCTGTATTAATATTTCACCCAAAGCTACGAATAACCCAAATGTCCTTCAGTAGATGAATAGATGAACAAGCTATAGTACATGTGTAAAATGCAATACTATTCAGTGATAAAATGAACTACTGATACATGCAACAACCAAGATAAACCTCAAATGCACAGTAATAAAGAAAAACTGCCATATTAAAAAACTACAGAAATGACAGAAAATTTCAAAACTAAAGGGAAAGAAAATGATTAGTAATTTCCATAGGTTTGAGGTAGGGAAATAATTTAATGCAAAGATGAATTTAAAATATTTTCAGGGTGATGGACTTGTTCCATACCTTGATTTTGGTGATGGTTACATGGCTGCACTAAGAAGTATAAGTTTTACTGCATATAAATTTTACCCCAGTTAAAAATTCTTTTAAAAAAACAAATGCAAAGATAACTCTTAGTGAGTTACAGTTTGGGAGGCTTGTTAGACATTTAGAATGGCAGAGAGTTGCAGTGTATGAGTTGTGGAGGCAGTAAAGGTGGGAAGTATGTTGACTGGAAATGGCCTCCCATAAACCTTTCCCTCCTCCTCAGCAAAGGCAGTTCACAGACACAAAATCTGAAAAAATTATAGGAGTAATAAATATATATGTCAGGGGACAATGGTTTCAAAATGGATTTGATTACAAGGAAAATTAAATATCTGAAATTCCACAAGTTTCTGACTTGTTAAGTCAGTTCCGTTAGAACAAAATGGTAAAATCTGGAGTAAGTGGTATTTAAAACACAAGTAGGCATATCTTCTTTTGTGTGTACAGCTGTGTGTTACACAAAAGGAAAAAAGCCTTTATAGTAGTCCTCTGTAGTAGGCATTCCTATTTACTGATATCAAATTGGGTTTTCAGTCTTCCTTGCTGTTCTTTTCTACTTCAAAATCCCTCAAACAGGTCTTCAGTTATTTAGCTCTTAGTGGGTTGATAAATGCTACTATTACAAACTTGGTTATTATATATGGAGATCTGATCATGCCTCTCTATTGCTATCTTATTGATTCTTCACTTCCCCCACAACATCTGTAAGAGATTCTATTACATACATATTGATACCCCATGCTCAGTGTCAAATTTCCTAACGCTCCCTTCATTTCTCTATTTATTATTAATCTCTGTGTTCTGGATTTATTTATTGGGTTTAGCTTTTGCTTAGATAATTCAATTTTCCACAGTTTGTTCTATTTAATGCTTCCAGTGATTATTTTAATTGTTTCATACAATTTTAATTCTATTCCACTCTATTTTCTCTCAGTATCTTCTTGCTTAATAGAAGTGATACCTCAATTTCTGTCTTAGGGAATAAACCATAGCATACTTCTATAATTTAGAGTGTAATGTGTTGAATTTAACATTTATCTCAAGTTATGGTTTCTTCTGAATTCCTAAAAAGATGGAGCCCAAGGGACATACATTCCAATGTTAGTTCTGCTTCTGAAGACTTGAAGAAGGCAAACTCCTTGAAATTTAGTTTGGTTATAGCAGATACTATTGATGTCCACTTCTCATATGCCCTCAGCCTATCAGAGTTCCCAGCTTCACACATAATGTGCCCACATTTTTCCTCTTCTCTGGTTGAAGTCTTTCTCTAAACTCTAGAAGCTTGCTTTGCCATACTAAGAAGCACATGGTGGAGGGTGGGAGTGGGAATATGAACATCCCTGGGTAACCCTCTCTACATAGGAGATGGGAGGCAGCTGTCTGGTGGAATACTTTTGAGATTCAGTCCACATACTTTTTTAGAGGATCTGCAACAGGGACTTTTTTCACTTTTCCACCTTCCCTATCTTGTTTTCTCCATTTCCATACGTGTGAATTCTAGAATCACCTTCCAAATAAACTATCTAAATCCAAATTTGTATCTCAGGAGCTTGGATGAGCTTAAATTAAGACCTACATCTGCCTTTTACCCTGTTCTTTGGGGCTTCTCTGGTTGGCTGCAGAGTAGAAATTTCTCTTTCTTGGTCTATTCACCTTTCCCATGGAATTCCAGACACCACTCCCTACTGTGTGATGTTCAAGTGGTCCATTCTAAAATACCTGGTAATTCTCAGAAATTGGATGGTAGGGTCCCGAAATTCCTAAGAATCAAGGTATGCTCAGCTTTTCAAATGGCAGTGAGGAGTAGAAAACTGATAATAAAAAAATACAGTATTTTTCACTTAAGGATTTCTCTTTTCTCCCATCTCCTAAATATGCTTCTATAAATCTTTATAGCATTCTATACAGATGGCACTCTCTCTCTCTGTTTGTAAACTGAGAAGAAGAATACATACAAATTATAACATCCCAAAGATAGAAACACTTAGGTTTTTCTCTGCTCTTGGTGAGAACCACCCTAGGAAATCTGTGTATATGTTGTGCATAGAATGGCAGCTAGAGGAATGAAGAACCTGAGGTTACAGTTCCTTACTTTCTCTTGCTAATCCCAGAATCAGGGGCTGAGTTAAGAAAGTACAAGTTAATGTCTCCAGGACACGTCAGCTAAGAGGCTCCTGAAATCTCCCACGCATCCTACTTGAACTGGGGCATCATCAGTTCTTCTGAGCACTGGAAAGTACTGGGTTATGTTCCTGTCCAGACATGTTTTCCTTCAGCAGGAGCTTGCTCACCACCTGCAAAACTTAACAATTCCTGAAATTCATAGAAGGTAGTTGATGAAGTTTCTGGATTTAGTAGCCCCCAGTTTCTGCTTTCTCATTTCCAGATTTGGAGGGTGAAGGAGAATGATAGGGTCCTAATCTCAGCCTGATCTTATTTTTTTTTTTTACCATTTTAAACTGTATATATATAAACTATTACATAACTAATTCAAATGCATCATAATATGGTTTGGCTGTGTCCCCACCCAAATCTCATCTTAAATTCTCATCTGTTGTGGGAGGAACCAGGTGGGAGGTAATTGGATAATGGAGGTAAGTCTTTACCATGTGTTCTCATGATAGTGAATAAGTCTCATGAGATCTGATGGTTTTATAAGTGGGAGTTCCCCTGAACAAGCTTTCTCTCTTTGCCTGCCGCCATCCATGTAAGACATAACTTGCTCCTCCTTGCCTTCTGCCATTATTTTGAGGCCTCCCCAGCCATGTGGAATTATAAGTTCCTTAAACCTCTTTCTTTTGTAAATTGCCTGGTCTTGGGTATGTCTTTATCAGCAGTGTGAAAATGGACTAACACACATCACAGTGGCTTCATAAAATATAATCACATCATTGCTCAAGGATTTCTATTGATTACTAGTAATTGTCCTTAAGCTTATACTGTTCTGAAGATGTACTCATTGCAGGAATCACTTTGGGTGTTTTTTTTTCTCTTTCTGAATACAGTTTTTTATGTTTAACACTTACCATGTGTTTACTGGGGACCAGGCACTGTGTTGTCTATTCTAGGGAAGTTATCAGATTTAATCTTCACAACAACTCTGAGTAGTAAATATATTTCTCCCATTTTAACAGCTGGTAGACTGGGTGTGCCAGCTCAGCTTGTAGTCCCAGTAGTTTAGGAGGCTGAGATGGGGGTTCACTTGAGGCCAGGAGTTCAAGACAAGCCTGGCCAACATAGCAAAACCCTGTCTCTCCAAAAGATACAGAAATTAAACAGGTGTGGTTGTACATGCCTATAGTCCCAGCCACTTGGGACGCTGAGGCACAAGAATTGCTTGAACCCAGGAGGTGGAAGTTACAGTGAGCTGAGATTGTGCCACAGCACTGTAGCTTGGGCAACAGAGGGAGACTTTTTCTAACTGCGCCCTCCCCCTGCAAAAAGTCCAAAACAAAACAAAACACAGATGCTAAAGAGAGACTCTGAAATTTGAAATGTCAGAGTTGAAATTGAAATTTAATTTCTCTTGCCCCAAAAGTTCGTTCTTTGTATACAACATCATGGCCCCCACTTTTTTTTTCTATTAAGACTACAGGTCTGCTTTAAGGAGCTCACTGCATACTATATTTTACTGAGAGGGTCCTAACTAATCCCATATCCCTAACTTCTCATTTGGTCAACCTCATGCCCAGCCTCTGTTAACTAAGTAGGAAAGATGAAAGGTAGAATTTTGGTGAGCTGCTAGAGTAAACCTAAGAGTAGAAGCTTTGAGGTTCCTTGTATGAATCTCAGGACCTGTGCTAGCTCCTTTATCCGCTGGCTAAATAGTGGAATATGGAGACATAAAATTGGATAAGGGAATATAATACTTACTCTCATGCAATTTTCTATTTGGGTTTCCTTCCTCCACATTAGAGGTTGCACTGTTGATTCGTTTGTAGAGGAATTGTGCCAAAAGTTCCAGTAAAAGGATATCCCTGGGCCAGCCCTGGAAAGCCTGAGCAGGTGGCAGCCATATGTAAGTGATGCCAGTAGCAATTCCCTCTCTTATCTTCTCAAAGATGAATTCTCAACCTCTGCAACCAAGTACTGCTTATGGCCAAAGAGGCTTTCAAATGATGTTGACAAATACCCATCACTTATGATCTGATTCTTTGCCACAAGAAACTGGAATATCAGTGGTTTTTATCCTAGGGACCGTGGCTTCAAGGATAATGTAAAACTCCAAAAATGACAATCATTTTTCTCAAGTGTTTTGGTGTTTGTATATTTTGGGGGGATGGGTAGTGAGTGAGTATAGGATCCAAATTTTTATTTCCTTTCTCACTGAGGTCTATGGCAAAGGCTGCTAAGCAATCCTCAAATCTAGTTCCCTTTCTTCTTAGGCACACAGGTGGATTACATCGCTCATCTTCCTTAGCAATTAGGTGTTTCCATTAAACAGTTCTTGTTAATAAAATTTAGGCCATTAATGCAGCTCTCTTTCAGTTTAGCCTGTAAAACTCTTATGAGGTCCTTCATCCTTCTCTTTCTTTATCAGGTGGGTGAATATTCACACACAGAGTACCCTTGGAATCCACATCCTAGAAAATCATAAAAACCCATGTAGCCTGGGATGCTTAGTAACTAGATGCAGAACTCTTCACCAATTTAACTTGATGTGGACAGGACATATACACATATCATGATAGAACACATAGAATTTATTTTTTAACACCAGCCAGCATTACCATAAATATAAAGTCAAAGACCTAAAAGAGTTAAGAATGACTGTTAGGTTTCTACACCCCTTCAGACCTCATAGTCATGCCATACAGCCATAACCAGGTTTCCTAAATTACTCACTTAACGCCATTTACACCATGGAGAAAAGGCTACATTCGGTCAATATCACCCTTGAGTGGAATCTGGATTTCTATCAGTGTCTCTGTTTCATAATCGTAGGTCTTGACCTTCTGTTTTCTTGGACACCAGACATCAGAACAGGCAGTCCATGAGCAATGAGGTGGGATATCCTAGTATAGTTGTTTGAAAAGGGGCCACAAGTTTCGGGGGCAGACAGTCTAGTAGGGCAATCATAGGAACTGTGATGGTGCTAAGAGACACTTACAATGTCTCATGTGAGAGATGGCACAGCACAGCAGATATAGCCAAAAATGGAAAGCATTAGTACAGGGCTTAAAACAAGGCTCTTTATTTAGCTAGTGATGTCCCCTCTGACAAGTTATTTTGCCTCTCTGAACCTTCATTCTATATTTGAACAATGAAAACCATGTAATAATAATAACAATAATGAGAGCAGTGAATGTTTGGTGAGGACAAACTATGTGCCTACCTCTGTTCCAAACACATGACATACATCTTATCATTTAATCTTCCTAACAATAATGTTAAATATTGATAGCATTTCCCTAATAGCTGGGTGTTATGATTATTCTCCTTATAGTGTTTTATCCCTGTTGTGAGAATCAATTTAGAAATAGAAGTTAGAAGAAAAAGGAATTGTGTAGCAAATATTATTTTAACAAAAATATTTTGTTGCCTCCTACACTTAACTACGTATTTCTGTCAATCATCTATGAACATATCCAGCTATCATCTATCTCTATTGATAACATCTGCTCTGATTTTCCACTGCCCATTATGTCTACCATCTTCCCAAAACACATTTGGAACAATATCATAACACCTGAGAGGATTATGAATTGTTGCAAATATGCCTTTCCCAAAGTTGTGAGTTCTGCCAGATTATTGAGAAATTGAAATTTATGGATCTTTACACTTCCATATGCTAGACCACCTTAGGTATTATATAAATGTTTGAAAATGTCTTGTGATTTGCCATATATTAGGCATTTACTATATGTCAGGCACTATGCTGAGAACTTTGCATACGTTGTTGGATAGGATCCTTTCTACAATACCGTAAGTTTTCACACTTGAGCATGCATCAGAACCATCCAGAGAGCTGGTTTAAACATATTTCTAAGCCCCACCTGAAGGATTTCTGAATCAGAAAATCTGGGGTGGAAACCTATGAATTTGCGTTTCTAACAAGTTTCTGGATGATGCTGATGCTGCTTGTCCAGGGACCACATTTTGAGAATCACTGCTAAAGTCATCATTTGCATTTGAGGAATAAGATAATTGAATTTCTAGAAAGTTGGGCAACTAACCATATAGGTTTGCTAGGACTTCTGTAACAAAGAACCACATGCTAAGTGGTGACCTAACCAACAGAAATTTATTTTATCATAGTCCTGGAGGCTAGAAGTCCAAGATCAAGGTCAGGAGGGCTGGCACCATGTGAGGGTGATAAGAGAGGATCTGTTCTGGGCCTCTCTTCTAGCTTCCAGTGATTTGTGGACATTCTTTGGCATTCCTTGGCTTGTAAAAGCATTACCCCAATTCATGAGTTCACGTTACATGATGTTCTTCCTATGTGTACCTGTCTCCAAATTTCCCCTCTTCCTAAGGACACCAGTCTTATTAGATTGGGGCCCATCTGTAAAGACCCTATCTCTAAATAAAGTCACATTCTAAGTACTGGGGATTAGAATTTCAACATGTGAACTTTCTATCCTAAAATGAGGACAATAAATGTTAGAGGTAGTATTGAAACCCAAGTCTTTCTGATTCCAGAGCCACCATTTGTAATTATTTCACTCATTTTATTCTCTTGGTGAATGAAATAAGTACATACACATACAAGTAGATCAGAAAAGTTACCAGGAAAGATACTTCAAGCACTTTCTTTATGTCAAAAGTGACAACAGGAAGCCCTTCTCCACGTGCCTGCAAAGCATAGAAGAGAGACATTCTTGAGCTCTGGCATTCTAACGGGCCCGATCAATGATAAGAGAGCACAGGTGTAGACATAACTGTCCTGGGCCTACAGCTGCCATTCAAAATGCCCCACCCAAAGAGTAAAGTTTTTCTGTCTTACTCAGAAAGAACACAGAATGTTCAGGACCTCAAATTAGAAAGTTTCTATTTTGTCAACAACTTTCTTGGACTTCCCGTCACTGAATCAGAAGGGATGCTTGGTCATGCTATCGAACCCTGAGGTAGTGCTACTGGTAATGTCCCATGCTACGTCCTTTTCCCTGGGACAGCTGTGCAGACCATGCAGGGTTGGGGGTAGAGTGGTGGTGAGAGTGGGAGAGGGCCAAGTGGGGGAAAGAGTTAGCTCGGTCAAACAGCATGGTTGCATTTTCTCCCTGACTCTTGAAGGCTGAGATTTGTGGATACCATAAAAGGTTACAGCCTCTCTTTGGAAGCCACAAATAACCCTGCTTGGGCTATGACAGCTCAGCAGCCCTTGGCATGCCATTACACATTTCAGCCTGGGATTCCAGCAGTGCATTCGAGCAGCTGGCCCCAAAGTATGGTCTCCACAGAGCGTGTCATAGGGGTTCTGGGTCGCTAGGGAGCCATTCCCTCTTATGAGTCAATGCCCAGAGACAGCGCTTGATCTAATGAAATTACATACTTTCTGGAGTGATTAATAAACATGGCCTATTTCTCCATATGGGATGAATATTCTTAAATGAAAGGAATGTGAGTATGTGGGGGTGCAGTCATGTATAGTTCCACCTCTGCCTAGCAATGGCTAAAACTCCATGGCCTTGGCATAGAGACTGTAAGGAAAGAAAGTCCTAAAACTGATCAACCACACACATATGCACATATGTACACACACGAGTACATGTAAGACCTGGTAAAATCTGGACAAGTTCTGTAATCAAGTTAATAGTATGATACTATGTTAAGTTCCTGATTTTGACACTGTACTACAGTTATGTGTGATATTATTATTGGGGGAAGGTGAGTAAAGGGCACCTAGGAATTTTGCACTATTTTTGCAACTTATTATGAGTCTTAAACAACTTTAAAAAGTATTGCCAGTTGTTCAGTTTCCATGAAGCTGTGCGGTTCTGGGTTGGTTTCTGTATTCTGAGTTCTAACTTGATTGCATTATGGTCTGAGAGGCTGTTTGTTATGATTTCAGTTGTTTTGCATTTGTTGATCAGTGCTTTACTTCCAATTATGTGGTCAATTTTTGAGTAGGTGTGATGTGGTGCTGAGAAGAGTGTATATTCTGTGGATTTGGGGTGGAGAGTTCTGTAAATGTCTATCAGGTTTGCTTGCTCCAGGTCTGAGTTCAAGCCCTGGATATCCTTGTTGATTTTCTGTCTGGTTGATCTGTCTAATATTGACAGTGGAGTGTTAAAGTCTCCCACTATTATTGTTTGGGAGTCTAAGTCTCTTTGTAAGTCATTAAGAACTTGCCTTATGTATCTGGGTGCTCCTGCATTGGGTCCATATATGTTTAGGATCGTTAGCTCTTCTTGTTTTATCGATCCTTTTACCATTATGTAATGGCCTTCTTTGTCTCTTTTGATCTTTGTTGCTTTAAAGTCTATTTTATCAGAGATGAGAATTGCAACTCCTGCTTTTTTTTGCTCTCCATTTGCTTGGTAAATCTTCCTCCATCCCTTTATTTTGAGCCTTTGTGTATCCTTGCATGTGAGATGGGTTTCCTGGATACAGCACACTGCTGGGTTTTGGCTTTTTATCCAATTTGCCAGTCTGTGTCTTTTGATTGGTGCATTTAGTCCATTTACATTTAGGGTTAATATTGTTATGTGTGAATTTGATACTGCCATTTTGATGCTAAGTGGCTGTTTTGCCTGTTAGTTGTTGTAGATTCTTCATTATGTTGATGTTCTTTAACATTTAGTGTGATTTTGGAATGGCTGGTACTGGTTGTTCCTTTCTATGTGTAGTGCCTCTTTTAGGAGCTCTTGTAAAGCAGGCCTGGTGGTGACAAAATCTCTGAGTACTTGCTTGTTCGCAAAGGATTTTATTTTTCCTTCAGTTCTGAAGCTCAGTTTGGCTGGATATGAAATTCTGGGTTGAAAGTTCTTTTCTTTAAGAATGTTGAATATTGGCCCCCACTCTCTTCTGGCTTGTAGTGTTTCTGCCGAGAGATCTGCTGTGAGTCTGATGGGCTTCCCTTTGTGGGTGACCCGACCTTTCTCTCTGGCTGCCCTTAGTATTTTCTCCTTTATTTCAACCTTGTTGAATCTGACGATTATGTGCCTTGGGGTTGCTCTTCTTGCAGAATATCTTTGTGGTGTTCTCTGTATTTCCTGCATTTGAGTGTTGGCCTATCTTGCTAGGTGGGGGAAGTTTTCCTGGATGATGTCCTGAAGAGTATTTTCCAGTTTGGATTCATTCTCTTCGTCCCCTTCTGGTACACCTATCAAACGTAGGTTAGGTCTTTTCACATAGTCCCACATTTCTTGGAGACTTTGTTCATTCCTTTTTGCGCTTTTTTCTCTAATCTTGGTTTCTCGTTTTATTTCATTGAGTTGGTCTTCGACTTCAGATATTCTTTCTTCTCCTTGGTCAATTCGGCTATTGAAACTTGTGCATGCTTCGCGAAGTTCTCGTATTGTGTTTTTCAGCTCCTTTAATTCATTCGTATTCCTCTCTAAGTTATCCATTCTTGTTATCATTTCCTCATATCTTTTTTAAGTTCCTTAGTTTCTTTGCATTGATTTAATACATGTTCTTTTAGCTCATAAAAGTTTCTCATTATCCACCTTCTGAAGTCTAATTCCATCATTTCGTCACAGTCATTCTCTGTCCAGCTTTGCTCCCTTGCTGGTGAGGAGTTTTGGTCCTTTCTAGGAGGCGAGGTGTTCTGGTTTCGGGTGTTTTCCTCCTTTTTTCGCTGGTTTCTTCCTCTGGAGCAACAGATGCTGGAGAGGATGTGGAGAAAAAGGAACACTTTTACACTGTTGGTGGGAGTGTAAATTAGTTCAACCATTGTGGAATTTGTGGCGATTCCTCAAGGCCTTAGAAATAGAAATTCCATTTGACCCAGCAATCCCATTACTGGGTATATATCCAAAAGACTATAAATTGTTCTACTATAAAGACACATGTACACGAATGTTCATTGCAGCACTGTTTACAATAGCAAAGACCTGGAATCAACCCAAATGCCCATTGATAATAGACTGGATTGGAAAAATGTGGCACATATACACCATGGAATATTATGCAGCAATCAGAAATGATGAGTTTGTGTCGTTTGTAGGGACATGGATGAATCTGGAGAACATCATCCTCAGCAAACTGACACAAGAACAGAAAATGAAACACCGCATATTCTCACTCATAGGTGGGTGATGAAAAATGAGAACACATGGACACAGAAAGGGGAGTACTAAACACTGGGGTCTATTGGGGGCAAAAGGGGAGGGCCAGTGGGAGGGGGAGGTGGGGAGGGATAGCCTGGGGAGAAATGCCAAATGTGGGTGAAGGGGAGAAGGAAAGAAAGGCACACTGCCATGTGTGTTCCTACACAACTGTCTTACATGCTCTGCTCATGTACCCCGAAACCTAAAATCCAATAAAAAATTAAAAAAAAAAAAAGTATTGCCAAGGTCACAGAAAGTATTACTGCAATTATAACACCAACAAAAGCCTAGGTAGAGTTTTTAACACTCTACTAACTGAACATCATAATCAATCACAGAAGTCATGATGTTCAACGTTTATAAAAACAATAGAACAATTTCCAAATCACATGCTAATTTTTAAAAAATTTCTGGAGTGGTCTTCTTTTGGATATGGGACTCTAACTAAATGATCTCCCTATGTGAGCCATAGCTCGACATAGAAATGGTGTAAAGCATGTCCACTGACTCCCATGAAGTCAAGAATCATTAGGTTATTGATGTCCAGGTTTTATTGCATCCACAGGGCAGCTGAGTACTGACCTCATGGTATACCCAGGCCCACCCCTGGATGCAGCACTTTCCACATGACCCAGATCTGGAGTGCCTGCCCCTTGACACCTTCTTGTAATTTCACAGCCAACTCTGGGTCACTCTAAAGCAGTGGTCTGGGTCACACATCCTCACACCAATGTCACATTGTCTACTCAGCAGCAGTATGGGGTTCTTAGGACCTGTGTCCACATTGCTCTCAGGATTTGAAACTGCTATGGCCACTACTGTCATGACATCATTAGATACATTTAGGATCACTAAATAGACAAGTTCTCTTTATCAGAATTAGGTTATTCATGGTATAGAAGCCTCTTGCAGCTTCCGCTGAACTAATAATTACTTTCAAAGTTTTCTAACCCTTGTAATATGGTCTGAGATACTCTTTTATTCAATAATATCTATAATTGATTAAATTACTCTACATCAGAAAACCTACTTAACTATGGTCATTGTGACATCCTGTTTGACAATTAACTTGAACTAAGGAGTGCATATTAGAAATTATATTAGAAATTAATTATATAATTTCTTATGGTTACTAGTTTACTATTTATTTACCTGAAAGCACTTCACTATATTACCAACTAGTTCATTTTTTAGATGCACATTCACTGAATATCAGCTCTGCTCGAAACCAGGACATCATACTGTTAGGGCTAGTGAGCTCTCAGTCACAGGAAATAATTGCAAAGAACATATCCAGACACTTTTATAGTGTTACTATAGAGAGAATTTTAGGAAACATGTCTGCTTGCATGGATATACAATAAATGTCTATTAAATCCACGAATCAATAAATGAATGCTTAAGATAAATATTTTATGTTTCTTCTGATCCTGCCATTCAAAGATGGTAGGTCTTCTGTTCGAGGTGTTAGGAATTCAGCTATAAACATGGCAGATAAGAACCCTACATACATGGATTTTCATTCTAATAAATGAATAAGAGACAAAGAGAGATAATATAATATAACATCAGATATTCATAAAAGCCATGAAGAAAAATTGAGGAAACAAAATAAGAGAATGAGAGATTGTTTTAGATTTAAAAATTGCATTATTTGTATCTTTCTTTGTTTGTTGTAAATAAACAGATCAGAACATGCAACTCCAAAATTATGAGGTCTTCTTTCCAACCCATGGGATGGTCAAATCTTGCTTTCAGTGCGGTTTCTATACTGAAACACTGTGGACTTTTATTTTAACATATCAGGCATATTCTCCTTGCTCTCTTCAATGCCAAGGGAAGCGTTCTTTGAGTTGAGTAAGTTTTATAATAAGAGAATTCAGTAGTCTAGAGTCTTAGACCAGGCTCCCCTGAAAACAACCTGACATAAAATTTCTGTGCTAATGTTTGAGAGGTGCAATCACGAGACAGTAAGTGCAAAGGAAAAAGGGAAGGGCAAGGAAGAAAGGCGAATACATGGGATGTATACTTTAATAAACTGGCCACCATTTTATGAGAACCATATCTGATTGTTGGTAAATACAGGGTTTTCCTGGACATGCCATAAAGAATGGCCACACCTTAGAAAGAAGGGATCTGGAATTATCTGTCACTCCCTCCTGTCTCTTATGTCTTATTTTTTGTTTTTTGTTTTTCTTTGAGATGGAGTCTCACCGTGTCATCCAGGCTGGAGTGCAATATCACAATCTCGGCTCACTACAACCTCCACCTTCTGGATTCAAGGGATTCTCCTGCCTCAGCCTCCTGAGTAGCTGAGGTTACAGGCATCCGCCACCATGCCCAGCTAATTTTTTGTATCTTTAGTAGATACAGGGTTTCATCATGTTGGCCAGGCTGGTCTCAAACTTCTGACCTCATGATCTGCCCACCTTGGCCTCCCAAAGTGTTGGGATTACAGGCATGAGACACTGCACCCAGCCTCCTATGCCTTTAAAGTTTTTCCCATGAGGCAGTAACACTCCCAAACCCCAGAGCTGTGTCACCTAGCCCCTATGGATGTAGAGAAAGAAAACTCCTATGCTCAATGGTGGACACTGCATCTCAGCCTGGAAGTGGAGAGAGAAGCCATAGTCTCTATCATATGGGTTCTGTAGGTCCAGGGCTCTCACTGTGTAAGGCTCAGCTGAAGTCCTATAAGAGCCCCATCCTTATTCCTGGGGAGGCAGAGGCTGATGGTGCTGCCAATGATGGTGGCAGCTGGAGCCTCCCACCAAGCATCTGGGGGCTTGGCAGCCAGATATGGCCAAGTGAATCTAAGAAAGCACACATGGTGGACCCCATATGCCTCCTGAACCCAATTTATTACCAACCAAATGGCTCTGGAGGCAGTTCCTAGAAAGGAGTTCCAGGCATCTATTGAACAATGGCAGTCTTATATAATTAGTTTCTCAGGAAGACTGTTTGAGAATAATGTTCTCATATGTAGATCATTTCTGATCTGTTTATTACCAAAAATCTCTAGCATTATTTTACGTTCTCTTCATTTGTCTCTAAGTCTTCCCTATACAAACCAAATTATATTAAAATATATATTTAGTTGGCCCTATCTTATATAATTAAAAATTATGATATTTATAATAATTATAATTAAAAATTATAGAAGATAGGGCCAACTGAAAATATACATGTCATTGCCCTTAAGCGATTTAAGAGAGTGCAGCAAAATGTTTAATCTGCTTCAATGTTCAGAGGTCAATCTGGTGTCATGCGGTATGTTTTCATTGAGTTTAATTGGCAGAGATGCCTTTGGTTTCCACAAAAAACATTCAAACAAACAACAATAACAGCGACAATAAAAAAAAATGAAGACACAGATCAGGAAGACAAAAAAATAGATTCCATTATTGGTAAATGGATGCATCTGAACTCTAGCATTATTAGCACCTGGAACTGAGTATAAATGAAGAAAGCAGAGATAAAAGCTCTGTTTAAAACCTCCATCAGCTGCCATCTCATTTCAACATGGCAGACTTAGTTCAAGTATATGTTGACCCCTTTTGGTTTCTGCTACCTTACTACAGTATTTTGAGAAGTGAACAAGAAGACAAATTGAAATGTGAATACAAGAACAGAGAAAGGGCCGTTCAGTCACAGACATGTATAATGGTGTCTGACTTAATCTGAACTCATGTCACCTTCAACCTGCTGTCACCTGAACCTAACATATGGACAACTCAGAGAAGAGTGAAGGCATCATGGAAGGTATTATTTGTTCTCATCATCTACCAAGTGATTTATGGAAACGTTTCTCTCATGGGCTGAAATTGTGATCCATCTGATCTCTGCCCTAGTGCCTTTGAGAACCTGTGAGCCATTGGTGTTCTCACTCTAACCTGACCTCTTAGAATTGTTGTAAAGCTCATACTACTATTCATAGAAATAACACAAGATGATAGCAGCCCCTCCCTTGAGTGCCCAACTAGACTGAATGCTGCCTAAGGCCATGAAGAATGCTGCCTAACAGTGCATAAGCCTCACATGTCTTCCTATCCTGTCTCCCACTTTTTTGCTGGCTCCATCCCTATCACCCATCTGCTTCCCGGCCTTGACTCCACTAACCTACTGCTTAGTTCCTCATGCCCAAATATGTCAGCTGCACCACAGTACAAACTTCCTATTTAGAGCAGTGGCTCTCAATCATCAATGTTCGTTTAACCTACCAACAATTACTTTTAAAATGCTAATTTCCAGTTCCCACCAACATTATTGGATCACATCTCTAGGAGTAAAACCAAGACACTTTATTTTCATTTTTCAAAATTGCCATAGATGATTCTGAAGAACAGATATGGTGGCAAACCACTATGTTAGAGCATGAGATTTTTCTCTGTCATCTCTGCTGTTGCTTCTTCCACCTTCCCTTTGTGCTGGCTCTTTCTACCTTGCAGTCTGTCTGCTTTTCTGAGAACAACCTTCTTCCTTGATAATTGCCCCTGAGCCATCTTTTCTGTCTAAGTCACTTGATGCCTTTATCTTCAAGTTGGCTGCATCAAACAGCCTGGAATCTCAGAATTAGATAAAACACCAAGAGTCTCTATTTTTACCATCCTCTCTAATGAATGTTTTTAAAGACTATCCATCAGAGTCTTTGAGTTTGTAAACCTCAGTGAAAAAATACATCTGCATTATTACTAACTCCTGTCTGAAATTTAGCATTTCCTTCTATTATGACTAACAATTAGAGTTGTGTTAGCAATAGCTTTCACTTGGTCACCATTAGATACCACAGATAGATTCTTATCAATGCAGTTATGTCAACTGTATTGAAATTCTATAAATGCTCCTTAAGTTTTCAAAATTGTAAAATTAATATATTTCAGACTACATCTTGTCATTTGATATTGATAGAAAAGCACATACAATACTGTATTTCTAGTATTTAAAATATTCTATTTTTCAAGATAACCATTTTTTCTTTATAAATCTATGTATTTTAATTCATATATTCAAGAATAGTATTCTCCACAATGAAATACCACCACACACATGCCAAAATGGCAAAAATCAAAATGATTGACAGAACCAAATATTAGTAAGTATGTAGAACAATCATACATTTGTGGTGAGAGTATAAAATGGTACTTTAAAAAGCTTCTGCACAGCAAAGGAGACAATCAACAAAGTGAAAAGACAACCCACAGAATGAAAGAAAATATTTGCAATCTAGACTATATAAGGAGCTCAAACAACTGTATAGGAAACATCTAATAATCTGATTTTTAAAATGGGAAAAAATTTGAATAGATATTTCTCAAAAGAAGACATACAAATGGCAGACAAGAATATGGAAAGTTTTCAACATCATTGATCATCAGAGATATGCTAATCAAAACTACAATGAGATACTATCTCACTCCAGTTAAAATGGCTTACATTGGAAAGACAGGCTATAACAAATGCTGGTGAGGATGTGGAGAAAAGGAACCTTTGCACACTGTTGTAAATTAGCACAACCACTATGGAGAATCATTTAGAGGTTCCTCAAAAAACTGAAATATAAGTACTGTATGATTCAGGAATCCCACTGCTGGGTATATATCCAAAAGAAAGGAAATAAGCATAACAAAGTGATATCTGCACTACTATGTTTGCTACAGCACTGTTTACAATAGTTACGATTTGGAAGCAACCTAAGTATCTATCAACAGACGAATAGATTTTTTAAAAAGTAGTACATATACACAATGGAGAACTATTCAGCAATAAAAAAGAATGAGATCCAGCCATTTGCAACAACATGGATGGTACTGGAGAGCATTATGTTAAGTGAAATAAGCCCAGCCTGGAAAAACAAACGTTTCATGTTCTCACTTATTTGTGGAATCTAAAAAGCAAAATAATTAACTCATGGACATAGAGAGTATAAGAATAGCTACTACAGGCTGGGAAGGGTAGTGGGGGGCTTAGCGGTGAATGGGGATAATTAAGGGTACAAAGTATAGAAAAAATCAATAAAACTTACTATTTGATAGCACAATAGGGTGACTATAGTCAATAATAACTTATCTGTACATTTTAAAATAACAGTGTAATTGGATTGTTTGTAACGCAAAGGATAAGTGCTTAAGGGAATTGATACTCTCCAAAAAATAAATTAAAAATCAAGTATAATGGTACACCATTTGAGGAAGGACTAATGGTTTCTTACAGAATTAAATATTACTTGTCCTATGCCCAACAGTCTCTTAGATATTTACCTAAGGTAACTGAAAATGTATATCCACAAAAAGACTCATGCAATAATGTTCATTGCAGGTTTATTCATAATAGCAAAACACTGGAAATAGCCCAGATGTCCATCAGTAGAAGAATTAATGAACAATCTCTGTATTATTTGTATAATAGAGTTCCACTCAGGAATATAAAAATGATAAAGTACTGAAATATGTAGTCATACAGTATTGGCACAGATAAATCTCAAAAACATCATGCTGAGCGAAAGACACCTTACTCAGACTACATATTGTATGTTCCACTTATCTGAAGTTCCAGAACAGGCAAAACTAATCTATAGCAGAAAACTAATCAGAATAGTTATTGCCTCAGGTGGTGTCAAGGTAGAGGCTGACCAGGAAAGAACACAGGCAGAGCTTTCACCAAGCATAGTTTTCAAGATTGATTCTTGTTGGTGCACATAGCAATAGTTCTATCCTTTCATTGCTGAGTAGCTTTTCTTGTAAGGACATACCACAGATTGTCCATCAAGTTTGTACCGATGGACACTTTGCCTATCATGTTTTAGACTTTCACAAGTAAGCCATTACAAACATTCCTCACCTTTTTAAAGTGGGCTTGATGCTTTCATTTCTCACTGGGAGGTCTGCTGGAGCATCCTTGTGCACTGTCACAGCGGAACGACTTTATTTCAGGTTCTCAGCAGCATAACCCTCTTTCAGGTTCTCAATCTTGGCATCTTTGTATTGTGTCTTCGGCAATGGATAAAATGCATACCTGATAAAGTTATTAAATAAGTCAATGAGTCAGGTAGAAACAACAACCTACGCTCAGGCCACACTACTTCTGACTAAAGCTGTCTGAATGAGGAGCTGGCACCTGATATTCTCTCTTAAACCATTTTTTACGTGTACTCTGTTTAAACATTGGCTATCCTCAAGCCTGCCCAACTTAAGATTTCTCTTTCATAAAATTTCAACTACCCAAATTCTTCATTCTTCAGAAGTATACAACATTTTTAACTGTGTTACCTCCTAACAGTTTAACCCAGAGCCCATTGTCTGGCCATCCTCTTATGAAACCTACTACCATCCTTCTCTGACTTAGCATTGCAATACCAAACTACTAGTCCAGAATATCAGACCCTCTGTTCCAACTGACCTCTGTTAAGAGGCTAAAAATAATGAATGACATCTGAATGACTCTGTCATCCATTAAGATTCTGTCTAGTTTTCCATTCCTTGCCCTATAATCAGGCCACCTCTATTGTCTATTGCCCAATATTGGTTAGTCTTAAAAATTGACTGATTATAAAAATCTTTCCATGTGACCTTGGTGGCACCCCAAGTGACTCATTAAGAATGGGGCAATATGAATTGTTTCATATCTTCTCTAAACTTGTTAAGATTATCCTTCGGTTCTCACTTGAAAAAGATATTTCACAAAATAAAAGGGTTATCCTCCTGAAAGTTCCCTTTCAAATGCTCTCTTGTCTCTTTGATTATTCTAAGCTTTCTTCAGTTTCGCATTAGGCATTTTCCCATTCGGTGAGATGGTGAGCAGATGAGAAAGTGTGCTTATTGAATGCCTGTGCTAGTCCTCATGCTCCATATAAGTAGAACATATGAGTTAGAAGTTTGCTCACTCCTAGAGACAAAGACTGAAAGTAAAATGACATATATGAGATTGAAGATCATTTCTCTCTCAGGTAAGAGAATTTTGTAGATGGGCAATACAGGGTTGCAACTATACCACAACCCCAAAAGGAAGCCTACACTTTTATGTTTACTCTCTACTATCCTTAGCAAGTGGCCTCTCATCTCAAGAATGGCTGCCAAGGCTTCAATTCTGACCATCTTCATTCCAGAAAGCAAGAAAGAAGCAGCAGAGTGGCCTTTCCCAGCTCTGTCAGCTCTTTAAGCAGCCTCCATATCACCCTTTGGCTTACTCTCTTCAGGCAATAATTAGTCACATGACCACACCAAAATGCAAAGGAATTTGGAAAATGTCAACTTCTAGTGGGAAGTGTTATTCTAAATAAAATTGAGATTTTTTTTTTTCCTTAAGGAAGAAGAGGAAAACAGGTAATTGAGTGGAACATCACTCAATCTAACGGGGAGATTCAAGGATCCAGGATTGGGCCTGTTTTACACTAACTTCATGCCATTTCTGTGTTCCTAGAGCTCTTGGGTATGTTTTCTACTTGTATTCTTGGAGAACCAGTAAATAATCTTCAAGGTGTTAATCACTGCTTCTTCTTTACCCATCTCAGCTTTGCATCTCCTTCTAGCACTACAAATATCTGGGCTAATTTATTTCTCCCTCAGTTAAAATCCACCAAGGTCAAGGGCCTGTTCAAGTAATATTTTTATTCTTCCAACATAGTAGAGAGCCTACTCCATGGTTTTGATAGGTGTTTGGTAATTGATAAATGATTGTAAATCTAAAATGCATTTGTATTTCTTTGGTGAGCACATGTACAACCCCTCAGTCATAACTTACGAGGAAGAAATGGCTTTCATCTTTGCTATCCCCAAATCCATCTGTTCTGTTATCATTTAGGGTAGAAATAAAACGATTCCAGCAGAAATGCATGTGTGATGACTTGGTAGCTCCCCAGCTGGGATGGGAATTTTGCCAAACTTCATACACTCAGTTGCTATCAGAGTAGCAGTACCACCTCAATACAGTACTCTCTACCTCTTACAGCTCATTCTTAAGAGACATTTTCTCCTCTACTGTTGAAAGGTATAAAATTTTTGTATTTGTTACACTTAGGAAAGAAGAAAAAGAAGACGGAAGCCCCACAGCTGCCTTACTAATGCCGTTACAGTAGATTACAAGGTGAGAGTGTTTATGTAGCTTTTTGTAACACACAACTCACTCATAACACTATCTGAAGATTGCAAAAGGAAAACCTTAATGGCAGGAAATGCTAGAGTAAAAATATTCTCTATGGTTTGGATAACATTATGGAAAGACATATTTTATAAGGACAATATTACACTGGGTATTTGCTGTTGCCTGCAAAGTAGTGTGAGTTTGTTTAGATGTTTAACTCTTACCACGCCCAAGAAAAAAAATGTGGTAAAAATAAAGTAGACTCCACTAAAATTAATAATAATAATAAACTTGAGCACAGAGGTCAGTCACCCTTCTGACCTCAGTGACTAAGTGTTACTGAAGGGTAAAGACCCATACTACATAGCCTTTGCTTTTTTGTGACCCCTGACTTCCAGGTTGGCAAAGATACCACTTTCCCAGCTAAAGAGCCTTCACAGGAGGGTCCTCAGAATGGAGAAGCATAGCTGGAAAACAATGAATGAGTCAGGAACTGGAGATGTTGATTCTGGAGAAAAGGAGGCCTAAGATAACATGGTTGGGAGGGAGAAGAGAAAGATTTGTTTTTAATTAACTTAAGAGTTAGAACCAAAATGATGAAGGAAAGAAATCTATAGAAAACCAACTCTGTCTCATTAAAAGGAATAAGTAAAGATCTGAGCATACTCAAAAAAAGTACAGTAGGGAGCAAGTTTCCTCTGATCAGAGAAATTCAGCCAGAAAATAAATGCCTATTTGGAGAAAGTCATCAAACAGGAGGCACTGGCAAAAAACATCTAATTCTGGCCAAATCTCCCATTATTTTGCCACACTATTGCAACGTGCTCCTACCAAAATCTCCCTGCTTTAACCCTTGCCTCTCTACAGTAAATTTTCTATAGGAGCCTGAATGATCCTTCTAGGAGTAACTTAGATCCTAAGATTGCTCTGCTTAAAACCTAAAACCTTTCTATGAATTCTCACTGCACCCCATGTAAAAAGCAAAGTCCACATAATGTTCTAAAGAATCTATAAATTAGGTCTCTTTGCCACCGTTCTGAACTCATCTCTCCTTACTCTTTCCTTGTCTCATTCTACTCTAGCCACACTCAACACCTTGTTCTAACTTAAATAGATTGGGCATGCTCCTACCTCTGGGCCTCTGCCTTTGCTTTTCCTTCTACCTGGAGTGTTCTCCCCTAGCTGTCCTCTATTTGGCTGGATCTGTCACCAACTTCTTTTCTCTTCTCAGCTATCACCTTCTCAGGAAGCTTGCACAGACTCCCCCAACTCTTGGACCTGCATCCTTTCTCCCTGCGTTACTGTTTTTTATAACACTTATCTCTATCCAACACATCCTATTTTTTAATTGTTAATTTATTTTCTCCCTTTGCCGCCAGAATACAAGCTTCATGAGTGTGAGGGTTTTCTGTGTTCTAATTGCAAGGTATATCACCAGTACCTAGAAGAATGGCAATACCTGGCATAAGATAGGTACTTGGGAAATAAGTGTTGAATGAATAAATGATGCTTCTCAACGATGAGATTCCAGACTTTGGGAAATGAGGCTGTAGGCTAAGAAGAGCCACTGAATAGATTTAAATTGGGGTCATGCTATTATTACTATTATGTCTAAGGTGACTTTGCCAACAGAATCAGAAAGACAGGATTAGAGTTCAAGGCCATGAGGTTAAAAAGAAATCACAGTGACAACTAACAACAGTCCAGGCAAGTGGCAAAGAAGGCAAGAGGGATGTGCATTGGAGAGATGTTTTAGGATGTATAACTGGCCACAGAAATTTTATCTGGTATGCTTAGTCTTATCTGCATGAAGCTATTCAGTTGCCTGAGAGCCCTGTCTCAGCTGGGCCCCAAACTTCATCACTGCGTGGCCACATGGTCAATGTTTTCCTTTCCAGCATGGTGAGAGGGGGGCGTAAGAATGTTTTCCTTGGCTGTCATAATCCCAAATCAGGATCAATAGGATCAAATCCAGCCAGAGCCCTGCTCCATAACAAACCGGACATTTGGTGTGTGAACAGACAGCCCAGATAGCCACCCCCAGTTTCCATTACAAAAATAATAAAAGTTCGGGGGAAATGAGATTGGAAAACCAAAATAAGTAGAAGACTCAAGACATCCTCCTATTTGTTTTTCTTTTGTTTCTAGGCCCAGAGCCAGGAGGGCCCTCTTCTTAATGGTTGCCTGGTTACAGACTTAGATGTTCGCCAGGGTAACATCTGGAATAAAGGTGGGTGGGCACGGAGCCAGTGTCTGCTCAACTTGAGTGGGATCAGGGAAAGAAAGGAAAATAGATTTTTTCTCCCAATTACTGCCCAACCTTGAGGACAAAGGAAGGAAATATTTGAGATAAACAGAAAATATGTTAAAAGGTTTTCTTTTACAAGGTTATTATAACTCATTAACATAGCAAAGGAATAGAAGGAATGGGAGGACTTTGGAAGTTATGGGCATTTTAATAAGCTGTTTTGTAGACTGGGCATTGTTATCCATGACTGAGTAACTCTAGAATTTGTGTCATTTTACATTAGTCTTGAGTATAACCTGGTTTGGTGTAAAAGGAACTACATTCAAATACCTAACAATAATTAATAATAAACATTTAAGTGTTTACCATGTTCCACTGAGGATTCTACATGAATTATCTCATTTAATCCTTGCAACTCTCTGTGATAAGACAGCCCTAGATATGGTAAGAAATTTTCTACTGAAAGGCTCATATTTACCTGGCAAACTGATTCTAGAACCTGCTTTCTTCTACATTCTCTTCTCCTTCCTCCCAGAAATTACGTCCATCCTCAGTGACCACACCCAAGTATATCTCATTTTTCCCGTAAACTGGGGAAATGGTTCAACACACTGGTTAAGAGCCTGGACAAGGATTTCCTCAGTTCAAATCATGGCTTGGTATTATCTTGAACAAATAACTTACCCTGAACCTCATGTTCCTAAGGTATAAAAGGGGTTAATAATAGTGTTTATTTCATGAGGTTGTTGAAAGAATTTAATGAGAAAACATGAAAAGCACTTAGCACATTGTAATAATATTTAATAAACATTTAGCTGTTGATATATTGTTGGTATAATTTATACTCTTGATTCTACAACTGTGGATACTTTCAATGCACACTTATTGCCAGGGATGATGAGTAAAACACAGTCATAGGCCTTGTGGTCAATCTAGATTCTGGTGAATACCATCTTATCCTCCATGACTTCAATTTCACTTTCCCAAAGACAGAGGGTATAGAGTTGTCCACTGAATCACCCATTCCTTCACCTCCCACAGCTGTACTTGGGGAAACTCCCATAAACAAACTCATTTCTTTTGCAGCTCTTACTACAGATATTTTAGGTATTGTCGAGGAATACTGAAGAAATTGAAGGCATGGTTATTGTCTTCTGAGGCTTCCCTGGAAAGAACTGAAATCAGAATTCAAGGCATAATGGTTTCTGTGTGATGGGCTACCTCAAAATACTCTTCTTGTATATTTTGGTTGTGAGCAGATATGAAGACCAGTTATGGCTGGTGTGACTTGGCTACTCTAAGCAAATTTTTCTTATTTGGATTCTCAGTTAAGAGAACAGGTTAAGAACATTTGCTCTGGAATTATATTTACCTTTGTTTTTAACCAAGCAGTTTTCTCTCTTCCTCAGTTTTCTCATCTACAAAATATAGAAAATAATAATGATAATTGCATCTATCTCACAGGCCTGCTAAGATCATAGAGGAAATGCGGATGAGTGCTTAGCAGAATAATAGAAATAAATTAGGTGTATAATCAATGTAATCTTTGCTAACACTTAATAATCATCATAACTGATTCTATAATTATAGTTTAGGACTACCTTTATTTTAACTGTAATAGGACAACTAAGAGTAGGATGCCTTCCTCTTCCCTAAATACACACACACACACACACACACACACACACACACACACACCAAGGCTAAATATTTTTGTTCAGGCATAACTGATTACATAATTAAAACTTGGAAGCAGGTGGGGCTTGGTGGCTCACCCCTGTAATCCCAGCACTTTGGGAGGCCGGGCGGATCACCTGAGGTCAGGCATTTGAGACCAACCTGGCCAACATGGTGAAACCTCATCTCTATTAAAAATACAAAAATTAGTCAGGCATGGTGGTGGACACCTGTAATCCCAGCTACTCCAGAGGATGAGGCAGGAGAATCACTTGAACCTGGGAGGCAGAGGTTGCAGTGAATCGAGATCACGCTAAGGCACTCGGGCCTGGGCAGCAAAGGGAGACTCCATCTCAAAAAAATAAAAATAATAAAAACTTGGAAGCAAATGGTAAAATAAATACAGGAGAGCCACAACTGGAATGTCATCTCGTAAGGTCAATAACCCAACAGTTTTGTTTATCCTTGCACTTACAGAATACACACAGATGCTGGCACCTAGGAGAAGTTTAATAAATCCTTGGTGAATGTGCAAAGAACTGGTGACTTCTGATAAAAAAAAAAAATCAGCAAACAAATACAAAATGGCCACTGCTTATTGGTATGAACTCAAGAAAAAAATCTTGTTGCAAAGTCTTCTATTCAATATGCTAACTCAAGTAAATACCACCGTCCAAACTGGGACCCTATGCAGTCCTTAGCTCAGGAGACTTGTTTTTTGTTAGTCAAGTAGGTATAAAGGACGCTTACAAAGAGTAATATGGAGGTTTATAAAATTGAATGCACTTGCTTATTTGATACCCACAGAGTGCTGAGTCCTCCTGCTCTAGGCATTACAGAGTCAATAGTAGGTAAACCATAGCCTCTTCTTTTAAGGAGCCCAGTGCCCAGCTGGAGAGATGAGTATAGAAACAAAGAAATAAACTCACTGAATTAAGTGCTATGTCAAAAACATTGTATACACATGGAGGAAAGGAGTAGCTTGAATAATATCCTTTTGTGAATAGTCAAAAGGATATTAAGATGTCATATTTGAATGGAGTCTCACCGATGTGATTATCAAGTGTCTGACAAAGGAAAGATCTTTGCAGGTAGAGGGAACAGTTTGCACAAAGTAGGAGAGAGACAGAGCCATATACGCAGTGCAGTTGGAGTCTGAGTTGGCATGACAATAGGAGATAAGACTAGAATCACTTATTCATGGGCTCTCCTACATCCTGTAGATTGGATTTGTTCTCTAAGTAACAGGGAATCAAGAAAAGAGAGTAAATTTCAAAAACAGGGGTAAGGTTATCAAGAATTGCTGAGAGGTTGACTGCAGATGGTAAAAAACAAATAACAGGCATTTTGCTCCGCATGTACAGAGGAAAAGCACAAGGTTGAGGAGGAAGATAGCAAGCTCAGGTTTTGGGTGTGGGTGTGCTCATTGCTGTGTGTCTCCAGCTGCCTTCCTGGCAGCTGGAGACAATGGTTAGGAGCTCATGAGAATAGCATTAGCTGGAAAGAGTGTTTTGGAATTCATCCTGATGAAGATGGGGATGATATGCTTGCTCAGGGCTGGGGATAGGGCACAATGTGTAGACAATGATTCTTTCCCTTTGCTATATAATGGATGCCTTTGAGAGTCTCATGTAATGTTAGGGACTCTCTGTCAAGAAAATGTCAAAAAGCCACATATGTATACATGGAATCTGCATTCAGTTTCAAAATATTCTAAGACACTGTAGAGAACTATGGAGTTTCAATTAAGAAACCCTGGAGTACTGTGAGGATAAAGATGAGCCAGGTTGCATTTCTGGATATAAAAAGCTTGGAGGTGAAGATTCTGAAGAAAATGCAAATGGAAGAGTTGACAACAACCTCCCAATCCCCACCCTCCAGGACACATGCTTCCCAGGAAGCCAAGTGACATGCTTCTGAGTTTAAATGTTCAGATTTAGCAGAGCGAACTTTTGGGGTCCCATGAACTCTGTAAAATACTCAATAAGCCTCCCTTCTCAACTCGGGGCCTATATTTCTTTCTCCACATACTGCACTACCCACAATATGCCTTTAAAGAAACGACGTGAATTCACAATGAACATGCTGACTGGGAATTCACTCTTTGGATGTGTTCACAACTGTGAATTATTAAACTTGGACTACCGAAAAAAGTCATCCTGGTGGTAAACGATACTTGGGGTTTTCTGTAGAGCTTCGCAGAATGGCAAGAGTCACTTGAGAAGCAAAACAAAACATGGTAACGAGAGAAAACAGCTTCTGGGCTTTCTAATGCTCCTGTTCTTTCTACAGCCAGTGCCAAAAATCTCAGGAATGGGGTTTTGATGGTTGGAGAACTTTTGTCAACAAATAAGGAAGTCACAGGATAATAAAGTTTGAATCCTTCCTGAATGTCTCTAAAATGTTCATGGTTCTTTCTAGCTCTATGGTTGGTCACTGCCTGAAGTCAATCTCTCATGATCATATAGTCTTATTTTAATAATGCAACAGCCCAGTTCCCTAGGCTTCCTCGCTCGAGTATTGGCACCTGCCTTCACCATCAGCCTCTCTCCTCCTCCTGCCATGACCACCCCTATCTATGCATCACACACATTATCTCTCAAATTATCTTTCTAAAATGAAGATATTGATTCAAATCTTCCTTTCAGGAGAAGTTCATCTGCCTAGACAGGCATTCAGGGCCCTTCTGATCTAGCTCTTCTTCACTTCACCAACCCCATGTCCCTTTATGACTCTTGCTTCTCCAAAACCTGTGTTTCAGCCATACCACGCATCTCAGTCCTGAAGACATGCTGTCTTCTCTACCACCTTAGCACACACTGCTGTCTTGCAATCAGACACCTGGCAAACTCCAATCTAGTCCTCAAGATGCACCTCAACCATTATATCCTCTGGGGTATTCTCTCTGGTCCCTTCTCCACTCTTCGGAAGGACAAGCTTTCTGTGAGCTCTTGTAGTGCACTGAGTACCCACCTTCAATAGCATATAATGTAATGAGTATAATATGTTCTTTGGGGGAGGAATGTTTATGCATTTGTTTCCCCACACTAGACCATGAGCTCCATGAGAGCAGCTGTATATTATTCAAAACATGCTTACTCTATGAATAGATCAATTGTTCTCCCAAACTTGATTTATTTAATATACAGGGTCTCACTATATTACCCAGGCTAGACTATGGTGGCCCAATCATAGCTCACTGTAACCTCACACTCCTGGGCTCAAATGATCCTTCCACTTCAACCTCCCAAGTGGCTAGGACTATAGGCTCACACCACCATGTCTCGTTAACTTTTATTTTTATTTTTTCAGAGATACAGTCTCAACAAAATATTGGTCTGGTCTTTAACTCCTGACCTCAAACAGTCCTCCCACCTCAGCCTCCAGAAGTGCTGGGATTACAGGCATGAGCCACAGTGCCTGGCCCAACTTGTATTTTTTTTAATAAAGTGTCCTGGACTAGGGAGTAATTTACTTTTGCTCCTATGATCCTTTTTCTAAAATACTGACCAAAAAAACCATGGACATATTTAACCTATTTTAAATATACCTTTCCATGACATGAAAGTAAAATGTAAATATGTGAGTAATTTCTCCTAAGGTGCACAAAAAAAAATTCACTTTTTTACTAAAGCAGAAAGAAGTTGTAAAAATTATATAGTATTACCATATGCAAACTAAGTAAAATTTTATGTCATATTGTGGCAAATTCAGAGTGCTTTCACCCATGCGAATTTATACTATTTCATTCCCTTCCTCTCCCCTCTTTCTCCCCCTCCCCCTTCCCTCTCTCCATCCCTTCCCTCCCCTCCCCTTCCTCTTTCTTCCCTTTCCTTCCTCTCTCTTCTGCCATCTCACACAATAAATGTTAGCTGCCTACTTCCTCCTTCACTCATGCTTTGTTGGGTAACACAGAACCATGCTGCTAAAGGTTAATGTGCATGCAAATCACCATCACTGGTGATCTTATTAAACCGTGAGTCTGATTGAGCAGAGAGATTCTGCAGTTCCAGAAAGCTCCCAGGTAAGGTGAACCACACTTTAAGTAACAAGAATATAAAGGATGGATGATGAACCAAGCAGAGACTCTGCTCTCAGCAAGATGACCATCTCGTTCAGTCCTTAAATTGCCTCCCTGACAGAAAGTTCCCTTTCATGTCCCCCAGGACTGTGTCATCATGAACAAATTGCCACTCTTAATTGATGTGGAGAAATATGGGAGAGGATAGGTGTGGGACTCAAAAGAGGAGGGTGGGCATCTGTAGCCCCTGGAAATGAAGGTTTGTATAGCGAACCCAGGTCAGACCAGTGATCTTACAATATTGATGCTACTTTTACCAACAAGCTGAACAAACTATGAATGTGCAGCCTTTAATTTTAAGATGTTCAAGAAATAGTTAAGGAAGCCTCATTTGCATGGTTTGGCAACAAATTGAGGGGAGGGAAAACCAAGAGATAGAGCGATTTTTCAGGAATGCACCCAGAGGCCAAAGGACTGAGGACTCCATCCTACAGTCATCAAACTGGGTGCCCAAAGAAGTTAGCAGTTTCTGCAATGAAGAGACTGTTGGGTAGAAACCTGATAGTCTTAATGGCTAACCGTTATTGCTCTCTGGGAGTGCCAGATAAGACAGGATGGATTTGGGGGAACTCTGCAATGCTTCCCTCAAATTCATTTCAATGTTGCACCAGCATACGGCCAGGGAACAAAGGGGCTCAGGAAACGGACTTGCAGCCATCCAACCTGCTCTCTCTGCTTCAGAAGCTGAGATTTTCATGAAAGAACAAACTCTCATTCTCACCTACTGCATGGCAGGTTGATGATCTACCCGGGCCATTGCCCAGGAGGTGTTTTTGTTTTCTAGTTTGTTTCCTAATTGCATCACCCAGATCATTAGCTAGTTGTTCCTTCCAGATCCATGTCATCATTCATTCACTTGTTCCTGCATTCATTTTCACATCTCATTATTCAGCAAGCATTTTTACTGCTCATCTACTAGGTACCAGACACACTGCATATGTTTTCCCAGAAATTAATGAAAATAAAACAAATAATAAGACAGACCTTAGGATAGAGCTGCTGTCACTTTGAGCTGAGGTTGATTAGTTTGTAGCATTCCTTGACTGCTGTTATCTACAAGTCCTTCCAACTTCGGTACTATACGGAACATATACCTCCATCTTGTCCACAAGAATATCATGATACCACATTTGAAGTTCCTAAGTGATTTCAGGGACACCATTTCTATTTTTTCTTCTATAGATACCAACCTAAAGCCCATTTAAAAAAATACTGAATATTATGCAGCAATCAGAAATGATGAGTTCGTGTCGTTTATAGGGACATGGATGAATCTGGAGAACATCATTCTCAGCAAACTGACACAAGAACAGAAAATGAAACACCGCATATTCTCACTCATAGGCGGGTGATGAAAAATGAGAACACATGGACACAGAGAGGGGAATACTAAACACTGGGGTCTATAGGGGGAAAAGGGGAGGGCCAGTGGGAGGGGGAGGTGGGGAGGGATTGCCAGGGGAGAAATACCAAATGTGGGTGAAGGGGAGAAAGCAAACAAAACACACTGCCCTGTGTGTACCTATGCAACTGTATTGCATGCTCTGCACATGTACCCCAAAACCTAAAATGCAATAAAATAAAAAATAAAAATAAAAATAAAACAATTATTTTGAAAAAAAAAATACTGGATCTAACCTAATTCCTGATTTATTTCTGCAAGTGCATGCTCATTCCTGATGAGTACAGCATTCACAGGTAAACGCTCACCAATTATCTCTTTAACAATCCATTCTCAATGGTGCTTCAGAGCAAGTAAAAATGTTACTGCAAAATTTGATAATTCCCCTTGATTCATCTGTACAGAATGTGACTATCTTTGCCTACAGTCTTTCCTTATTCACTATTCCTCATTCACTGTTCCTCAGAACCACTCATATAAATTTAGCCTATTTTCCTCACCATCTATACACACCATTTAAAACAGTTTGTCAGTTTCCCAAGAAGCTATGTTAGACATTTGTAGCCCCTTATTTTTTCCTTATTTATCACAGTATTATGTATTCATCTAGTTTTTAGCCTTAAAAATTAATATTACAAGTGTGAGCATTTGTTATGCCTACATGCACACAGAAGAATGCCTACCCTAAAAATATTAATGGTGGTTGCCTCTGGGAAGCAAGATTCATAGTGTGGAGATGAAGGGATTCTTTTCCTTTTTATTTTGTGCTTTTTAATATCACTTAATATGTTTATCTTGTACATCTAATCTTTATACAAAACAAGCCTAATTCTTTAAAAAATACATATTCCACTGAATACAATAGATGTGAACCAATCATGATAAAACCTGGTGATAGGTATTATGATCTTTCCCTTCAAGCTTCAGGCCACATCCACTTGCAAAGGAGGTGAAAGAACCATAGAAAAGACCCAGCGGCCACAAGGACGGGCTGGAACTCACCCACTTCCTCACTGCCAGCGTTGTTCTCACTCCTAGACCTTGTCTGCTTGACTTTCCACACTGTCTTTATGGTTTTCCACCTGGGGCATCTCTGTTTTCTTAGGTCTCAGCTTTCTCAGCTCACTGGTTTGTTCTAGCCTGGGTTTATCTCTTCCTCTGCAGCACAATGCACTATGACCAACTCAAGGTGACTGACCCAATCACTCATTAAATGAATTTTCACTAAAATTTTAGAAGTTCTCACGGAAGGATTCAGGTAGGTCTATCTCAGCCCAGGCTTTCCTTTCCAAGTCATCTTTACTGTCAGTAAGATTTCATTATGCACCCTTTCCCCTCTCCATCACCAATACGTTTGTGATCATGCTCAAGTTCAGGGAAGAAGTTTCCCTGTATCATTTATTACACTCCCAAGGTAAGGCCATCCTGGCAAATCAAGCCAAAAATGTCATCAGATCCTCTGCTTTTCAGAAAAAAATAGCCTAGCCTCCAACGTCATGAACTAAAAACCACCAGAGGAAGACACTCATAGGCAAAGGAATCCACCTTGCCCTCCTGATCTTGATTCACCTGCAGGTCTAAGATCAACCATCTGAACTTAGAATCCCAGAGACTGCCTTCTTGGCCATCCCGTGACATCATTACCCTACTACTCCCTTTGTACTTTCAATCTCTTCCTTTTTACTGGCTACTTAAGCTACAAATAGTTCAAGTAATTTTCATCTTAAAAATAAAATAAAACAAAATGTGCTCTCTCAAAGATCTGAAACCAGTTAAACCAGAATCTCTGTGATGAGGCCCAGGCATCAAAATTTTTAAAATTCTCTCCAGGGGATTCTAATGCGCACTCCAAGTTAAGAACTGGTGCTCCAGAGCAAGTACCTTGAAAAGGCAGTATCTTTTTTCTTCATTCTTGTACAGTTTTTAATTTACTGCATTATGAGTCTATCAGCACAACCGTACTCAGTTAAGGTCACCAATTCTTAACCTAGTGGGGACTTTTAAACTTTCTTCTTAAAGAGGTGTAATTGGATATCATTGCATCCCTTGCTTCATGAAGCCCTCTCCTCTGGGACAATTTCCTGCTTTTCTTCTAATACTTGGACTGCTTCTCTTTGTTTTCCACCATGGGCTCCTGTTTTTCCAGTTTGGGGGTGGAATGAGGACAGGAAGCAGCCTACATAGCAGGCTTCTCCCTGGGGTTTTATATGGCTATAATTCTTACATGGATAATACTGTTCAGAAAACATTCAGAAAAAAAAATTAAGAAAACTGAGCTAATTCCAAAAAATGCAGGCAAACAGCAAGAAAACAGGGTATAGAAGATGCCAAACAGATGTCGCTCAATGCCAGCTGTGAGAGTTTGGGATCAGACCCCAAACTTGGTTCAGATGGAACACAAAACTCAGATTCATCCAGAACAAAGCTCCTGGGAAACTCAGGCCAAGCTTTTATTCAGCTAGAGGGACTTCGGTGTTCGTGGGGAGAATATGGTGATTGGCTTCTTGTTCATCTATTGCAAATTTAAGAATTTGCTCTTTCCTTGGTCTTTAAGCCACAGTCAGGGAGGGCACACCGACATCATACCATCTTGACTTGACTTGCCTTCCTGGGAAAAGTGCTAAGGGTTAAGACCAGAAGACAAGTCAGAGAAGGAGTTGAGAGTGGGGCAGCTGTAGCAACAGCCCTTCCCAATCTTCAGGATCTGAGCCGTTATGGTTCTGTTTTAAAATAAACTAAGATTCAGATGAACAGAAAGTTTGTGTTTCATATTAACATTGTGGCTTTTTCTCAGCTGGGTGTTTTTATTTTCTCTGTCACTTTGCATTACAGGAATAACACAGCTTTCCAAGAGAACAGCTCCATCAGATAAGTAAACAGTGAAGAGTGTGGAGTGCAGATTGCAGAATTTGAGGCTCCCTGACTTAGGGAAGTCTTGGTTTTAGAGGTCAATGACTATTGGCCCAGAGAACTAGCCTCAGGTTCAGTGCTAAACTGTGCTGGCAAAGAGGCCACATCTCATCTTCCAGGCCATGCTGCCTTGCACTGTTCTCATATGTCAGGAAGAAAAAGCAGCTGGAAAAATTCATCACACAACTTGCACCAGCCCTGACCAGGACAGTTGCAGGCACTGATTACTAGCCACCAATATCCTCAACCCTACTCAATTTTAGGGCAATGGAGACCCAGTCTAGGAGGATGTCAGCACCTCCCTGCCTACCAGGAAAGTAAGCTTTGGAAATAGTTACTATTTTGTATATGACGGTCAACATGCATAGCAGTAAGAGGGAATGCATACTCAGGTGTCTCTATAGATCCTTTCCTCTGAAACTCCTATATCTTGCCCAAGGCCTAATTGCCTGACTGGCCTCCAGTACCAGTTCTTGGTTTTCACTCTTGAGGCTTTAACTAATGTAGCCCAGGAAAACATCATGACCCCAAGCCCAGACTCTCCCTCCACAGGCCCTGCACTTGTTTGAGCAACCCTGTCACATCTTAAATAGGACTCTTTGTTGAATGAGGCTGACACTGAGAGAATAAAGAGGACTCTGCTAACATCCAAACCCCTTTACCACTCTTTCCCATTCCTGCAATAACACTCCTTACACATCAGCCTTGACCCAGAGGGAATGTGACTTTGCTTTACTCCTTGGATTTGGTGATTAAAGTGACTGCCCTCTTTCTGAAGCAGGTCTAGTTCATCTCACCCAGTGTCCAACCCATGCTGCTTCCATCTAACTTCTTCCTGTCAGGAAATCCCAATAGGCACTAGAGTAGGAAGAGTTACTATGGAAACTCTTTTTTTTTGAGGCGGAGTCTTGCTCTGTTGCCTAGACTGGACTGTAGTGGTGCAATCTCAGCACACTGCAACCTCACTTCCTGGGTTCAAGGAATTCTCTGCCTCAGTCTCCTGAGTAGCTGGGATTACAGATGCCCACCACTATACCCAGCTAATTTTTGTATTTTTACCATCTTAGTAGAGACAGGGTTTTACTCTCTTAGCCAGGCTAGTCTTGAACTCTTGACCTCATCCACCTGCCTTGGCCTCCCAAAGTGCTGAGATCACAGGCATGAGCCACCACCCCTGGCCCAAAACTCTCAATATTATCACACCAATGGCACCTTGGCACACATAAGTTCTCTCCTGGAATCTTTTACACTGATGACATGATATAAAACCATAAAATCCATCCCATGACAAAAAGTAATATATTTTAATACATCAAGGGGCAAATTCAAATCCATTTTCAAAATACAGGCTGCCATGACAAGAAGCAACATGAAACACAAGGAGAAATGTTTGTGATTATTTTTTCCCTTGCCAATTTATGGCTGAGTAGGCAGTCCTAAAGAATTGCTTTTGGCCGGGCACAGTGGCTCATGCCTGTAATCTCAACACTTTGGGAGGCTGAGGCAGGTGGATCACCTGAAGTCAGGAGTTTGAGACCAGCCTGGCCAACATGGTGGAACCTCATCTCTACTAAAAATATGAAAAATCACCCAGGCTTGGTGGTGGTCGCCTGTAATCCCAGCTACTTGGAGGCTGGGACAGGGGAATCGCTTGAACCGGGGAGACTGAGGTTGTAGTGAGCTGAGATCACTCCATTGCACTCCAGCCTGGATGAAGAGAGTGAAAATCCATCCAAAAGAAGAAGAAGGAGGAGGAAGAGGAGGAGGGAGGAGAAAGAAGAAAGAAGGAAGAAGAAAGAAGGAAGAAGAGGAAGAGAAAGAGGAGGAGGAGGAGGAGGAGGGAGGAAGAAGAAAGAAGAAAGAAGGAAGAAGAAAGAAGGAAGAGGAGGAAGAGAAAGAGGAGGAGGAGGAAGAGAAAGAGGAAGAGGAGGAAGAGGAAGAGGAAGAAAGAAGAAAAGAATTGCTCTTGAGTGGTAAAACAAGAATCTGGCCATGAGTATAAGAAAATGGCTGAAAGATACAATTTCTGCTTTTATATCTTAATTTATTGACAACAAAACATTCAAAGCATCTATGAACACTTCTCCTCATGGAATGAGTATGTCTAGCTAATTACTAATTTTTAATTTTTTATAATTGGAAGTTTTAAATTTAGCATAATAAAAATGAACCCCCAACACCCAGTTTCAACAATTATAAACTCATGGCCAATTTAGTTTTATCTGGAATTCTATCCATTAGCCTCTCTCCCAGCTTATTTGAAAGAATATCCAAAATAAGTATCATTATGTATATAGATATTTTAATGCTTATCTCTATAAATCTAGAACTTCCTTTTTTAAACATCACCACAATCACATCATCCCCACAGATGAACAATTATTAATTTTATCAAATACACAATCAGCATTTAGATTTTTCCTGATTTTCTTGTAATTTATTTTTAATCAAAATAAAAATTGAAATAAGATGCATACATTGCAACTTATTTATTTATTATATCACTTTAGTGAGATGTGATTGACATGTTAACAATTGCATATTTAATGTATACAATTTGATGAGTTTGGAGGTAAGTATATACCCATGAAATCATTACTACCATCAAGGCCAAAGATACATCCATCACCTTCTAAAGTTTTCTTCTGCCCCCTTTATTATTGTCATCTTTTTATATGTGGTAAAAACACATAGCATAAGATCTACTCTCCTAGCAAATTTTAAGTATACAATACGGTATTGTTAGCTATAGACCCTGGGCTGTAGAGTAAATCTCCCGAACTCATTTACCTCGCATAAATGAAATGTTGTACTCTTTGATGACCTTTCTGTTTCTTCCTTCCTCAGCACCTGGCTACCACCGTGCAACTCTCTGCTTCTATGAGTTTAGCTATTTTAGATCCCACATATAATGAAGGTCACACACATGCACTTAATTATCTTTTAATCTACAGCCTTTCCCTCCCCACTCCTCCCTCTCTTTCCCCTTCCTCTGTCCCCCTTTCTTTAATTGCAATATATTAGTTGAAACGAGGTTGTTTAGATTTTGTTGTTTGTATTCGCCAGTGGTGTTGTTTAATATGTTCTTTTCTCTGTATGTTCTTAATGGTTAATCACTGCACACTTGAATATGAATCTACTTTGATGACTAAAAACCTAATAGAGCTTCCTGGTTTCCATTTGAAACCTGAGGATGTCTCCTGAACACTGGAAACCTGAGGCTGTGTGATACACTGGGAAAAGTATAGAGTTTTCATCTAACATTTCCTACTATATTCACCTTGGGCAAATAAGACTTTCCTTGGTTATAAATATGGATACCAATATTCTCTTGAAGGATTATTTGAGAATTAAAAGTAATTATCATAAATATGAAGTGTGCTGAGTGACACACAGCATGGTTAGTCATGTACTTGAGAGTATTACATAGTGAAAAGATTACACATCTTTGGGGCCAGACAACCTTCGATAAAGCCATCTGGAGAGCAGGGACAGAATCTTCACTTTTGTCTCAAGGATTGAAGAGAAAATGTTTGTAACACAGATAACCTCATGCTTGGGGCATAATGTATGTGGTACTTTTAAATAATGGCAATGGTGTAAGTTTATCAAATAAGGCTACAAGAGAAGATTGAGTTTGATAGTTTTTTTTCAAGTTTCTCTTTGATGCAAGATTTTTTTCCAATAATTTTGATTATGCCTTAAAAGTCAAGAAAAGTATGGATAAATAGAAAACACAGTAAGAGCATAGAAGAAGAAACAAATAACTTTTCCTGCAAATATCAAGAAATGTTTCACAGGAGTCACGACAATTGAGCTGGGTCCTGGAGGGTGGGTGACTAGATGCTTGGTGAGTGAGTTGAGAAAAGGACTTATCAAGAGGGAGGACTGGCAGTAGCAAAGGCATGACAGGGGTCACAAGCTCAAATGACTTCAAGAAAGAGGTTGGGGTTTGCTGAGGTATGACTGGCCTGTTAGAAGCTGTACATATTTAATGCGATGAGGTAGTTCAAGCAGACGACTCTTGCTGTGATGACCTTTGTCATAGTACTAGGTGGAGTTTTAGGAAACAGTGAAAGTGACTTGTGAGAAATGAAGGTAAATTAGGAGGCCATGATAATATACCAAGATGGTAAGAAACAAATGTGGTGGCAAATCATGTCAGTTCACCATGATTTTCATCAAAGTATTGAATAAATACCTCTGAAGATTACAGGAGAAGGTAACTTTTTGCCATAGTGACCATTAAGTTGCTAATGTTTGAAACTGAACTAGTAATAAAAGGTAGTGTAGAGCTTATGCTCAACAAATAAAATGTGGACAACAGTTTAAAGAAGCAATCACAAAGTTATGAGAGTTTTTCTCCAATTTTCAGGACAGGCTCATGAAAACCAAAACCTCCCCCAAACACCCATCATTGTTTCAGGTTTCCTGAAAGTAAAACATAGCCCACACACAAACATGTCCTCCAGTCCATATCGTTATTCTGCTGTACTTATGCTAGTGTTTCTCAAGACATGTTGTATAGAGCTTTATGCTGCAGATTTTCATGCATAACAAAGACGAAAGCAGAAATGCGAGCAAGAAAAAAAATAAAAAATCTTTCTGAGCTAATTTAGGAAATTCTGTCTTAAATAGAATTTAAAAGGTTTCTTTACTGCAGGACTTCTCAGAGCCTTTTAAAAATTTTTTTACAGATCTCCAACATGAACAGAGTATGCAAGAATTTAACAGAGACTCCATTTCTCCTACAAGAAGCATCTCATTCCAGTATTTTACCTACAATTATATTTGGTGTATGCTAAACAATAATAGTGGTCAACTGCTTCTTAGAGATAGCTTAAGAGCTGATTCTGAAAATAGAAACTGAGCTGATGAAAACATTTTTGCTGGAATTATGGCTGAGCCAATATAGAGGTTACTGGAATGTAAGTCTTTCATATCACTTAGTTCTTTTCTGCTTAGTCCAGAGTAGTGTACATAATTATGACCAAACTAGATAAACATTTCCAACATGGACTTAAAGAGAAAGTTGTTTTATTGCCCTAGCCAACTCATCTTTTTATCCCATGAGAAGAAAGCTCAAAGTGGACTCAGGTTTAAAGGACACCCTCACAGATAAAGAGAAGAGAAAGAGTTGTTTGGATGCTAAAACATCTCTAAGATTTCATTTCCAATCTGATGTACTCACAGTAGAGTTCAAACTAGAATTCAGGATATACAAGAAAATAAACCACTCAGTCAAGGATTAAAGCATGCTTAATTGCCTTTGCCTTTCCAACACACACACACACACACACACACTCATACACACACTCACACACTCATACACACACTCACACATACACATCACACATACGCACACACCACACACATCACACACACATACACACCGACATACACACATACACACACACCGACATACACACATACACCACACACATATACACACATACACACACACCACACACACATACACACACAACCACACATACCACACACACATACACACATACCACACACACAAAACCACACACACCACACACACATACACACCACACACACACACACACACACACACTCACAGAGTCTGCATGTGAGCATAAAATGGGGTGAAGGTTTCTGTTTTCAGCCCCTCCTGCCACAGCTCTGCCCTGTTGATCAGTGCTGGCTCAACCATACCAGGTTTTAAACCAGCTGGGACAAAGATGGCTATATGGCATATGCCCTATGTCGACCTTCAAAATGCAGGCATGGTCTACAGTCTGAAGCCTCACCCACTGAGTAGGGTAGGCCACCTAACTTCCTCCAACTCAACTCCCCTTGAGTCTCTGTGAACAATCATTTAATCTGCTCCCTGGTTTGAATCCTACATATATGCCCTTTCAAGACCCTAAACTATGGATCTCTGCCTAACTCTTGGAGCAGAGTCCTGCTTTACTCCTACCATATCTCCCACTTTTGCAAATACCCTCTTCTACTGCCTGGGACTCTTTCAAGCTCGTATACTGTCTCTAGAATAATACTGACCAACAGAACATTCTACAATGAGAGATGTTCTACAGATCTGTGCTATTCAAAACTGTAGCTACCAGCCTGATCATCTTCTCAAATTGATCACATGCAAGCCACTTCATCAGCATTTGACACATTCACTGAAAGTCACTTTACTGAGCCTCAAATCCATTACCTATATAGTGAGATAATTATGCATGCTTCATAGGGATATTGTTAAATGGTGTTAAACGAGATAGTGTCTATGAAGCACCTATCACAGAGCCTATCACACAGCAAATACTCAATATATGTGTATTTCCTCTCTTTTTATCCAAAGACAAGTCCAGTGACGAGAAGGCTCAAAAGTTCACATTTCTCTGGGTTACTCAAGGCTGCTTCACTCATTTTCTAAAATACTAATTCCCATAAGGGCTCAAAAGGAAAGCCTGGGGTCAGTGATTGGGAACAGTTTTGGCTTTCCTATCCTGCAATGTGTCTCACACTGGTCTCTTTATTCTAGAGCTGGTTTCTGAAATGTCTAGCCTCCATTTCCTTCCTCTGTCAATCAAGGAGCAGCTCCTTTCTGGGAGAGGTTGGAAGTGAGACCCATTGTTCATTTGCATTGTGCAACCTTTCCTCAATTAAAAAGTCCTTTAAAACGTGTAGGTTGGAGGCTTTGCTTCCTTTCTCCTAAAACAGGCCCCAGGGACAACTAGTACAGCAGCTGCAGCCCAAGAGGAAGGGAGAATGGGGTGGAGAGGCATTCCAGGGTCCTGCTCCTACTGGAGGGAGAAGCTGGTTGTGCTCTTATGTAATCCAGAGGTCTGCTGGAAGCTTCAGAACCCTTGAGACATAGGCATGATTTTCTTGAATCCCCAGTTCTGTACCCTGTGGCTGCCCCAAGATTTCTCCAAATTCCAACGTACTTGTAATCATTAGAATACTGTGACCTCCCCTACCTGTAGGATTACTGACCACCTCAGTGTGGGATGAATATCAATCTTTTAATCAATTAAATCACACATACATATTAGCAAGTAAAATATGGAACAGAAATAAGTCACATGCAGCATTTTTAATATAGTAGGCTTCAAACCAAGCTGGTGTTTCACAAGGAGATCACACAACAGGAATTTTTAAAGTAATTAGCTTTCTTGTCTGCAAAGAAAAGCCACTCCACACCTGGGACTCCTTCCCACCCAATGCCCACTGCCTCCTCTCCTCCCCCTACCCTCTTGCTTTTACTCACTCTCTTCCTCACTCCCTGCTTCCTCAATTCTGCAGACTTCAAATTACTCATCAAAACTGTGATGAGCAGTTTTGCAACCTCTGATTCCTACTTCTATTGCTAAATGAATCAAGATGATCAGCTCATGAAGCAGCCTTTCATTTAGCAGAAGTTTTCTTTCTCAGAAAACAATAGTGATGCCAAATGGCAACATTTTTCTTGAGGCAAACAGAAAATAGAGTGGGGAATTAACATAGTCCTCTGTTAATACATCTAAGAGTCTTTTAGCTGCTGCAATGTCTTGAGTGAGTGTTACAACAGTTGACAAATTCTGGCCACAATTGCGTTATACACATTATTTAAATGAAACATTATTATTAAAATAATATATTATGCAATATATAAATATAAAATATTATCATTAATATTGTTAAATATTTAAATACTGGTATTCTTCAAAGGAAGAGTGAGGCCATCATTATCTGAATAAATAATGGTGTTTGTGAAGCACCTATCACAGAGCCTATCACACAGCAAGTACTCAATATATGTTTATTTCTTCTCTTTTCATCCAGAGACAAGTCCAGTGACCAGAAGGCTCAGAAGTTATTTTAATTATTAAAATGTATCCACATTGAACCTAGATGTCTGTAAACCTGTAGCAGAGGCTGCCAAGGGTAGGGGTAGATTCAGTTTGACACTCAAAATGTTCTTGAGAATCAGCATTACATATTGTCCTTTCATTTCACATATAGATAAAAAGTTCAGAGAGGGGAAGTGGCTTACTAAGCCACTAGGTAGGATTGAAACAAGGTCTTCAGGAAATTCTCTTCATGTTTATAAAACCCAAGTCTTCTGATTGTTAATATAGAACTTTTCTCTAAGACCTAGGAGGTCCTGGGGTTCTAATAAATTTTCTCCATTTTTAAAGCAAGCCGATTAAGTTAAAAATCTCATGGCAGTGTGCTAATACATTCTAATGAGTACAAGAATGCCCAGTCTTTTTATCTTTAGGCTTATATGGTGGGCCTTTTTTGAATCCATTATTTGCTATTAAAGATTTATTGGTTCAATGTGGATAAAGTTTAAAAGTTAAAATAAAAATTAGCTACCTTCTATACCTCCTGTCACTGTCACAACAAATGTACATGATTTAGGCCGGATCTGGTGGCTCACACCTGCAATCCCAGCACTTTGAGAGGCTGAGGTGGGTGGATCCCTTGATGTCAGAAGTTCAAGACCACCTTGGCCAACATGGTGAAGCCCTGTCTCTACTAAAAATACAAAAAATTAGCCGGGAATGGTGGCATGCACTTATAATCCCAGCTACTCCAGAGGCTGAGGTGGGATGGAGAATCACTGGAACCAAGGAGGCGAAGGTTGCACTGAGCCTAGATTGCGCCACTGCACACCATTCAGCCTGGGTGACCCAGCGAGACTCCATCTCAACAACAACAAAAAAATGTAAAATTTAATACATTTCTTTCCATGCGATCTTTTTTCTTGTATATTTGATAATGTTGAAAACACACTACTTATGTAATTTTGTGTATTTTATTACTTAAATTATAACAAACTCAGCCCATATTATCCTCATTTGGTTTAAAAACTATTCATATCATCATTTCATGGTTTCATTGCATTCAGGGGAGTATAATCAATTTGACTACTTCCAAGTGTTACGTATTTGTATTACTTTTAATATTTTGTACTAATAAATAACATGCATTCCTTTATACTAAAATAAAGTTGTCATTTTGAATTTTTGATTATGTCTGTCATGACTTGAATCGTGTCTCCCAAAAAGATATTGACGTACCTGTTAAAGAATTTATATGGAAATAGGATCTTTGCAGATAATTAAGTCAAGATGAGGTCATAAGGGTAGACCCTATTTCAACATGATTGGCATCTTTATAAAAAGTGACGTTTGGACACAGATAGATATACATACAGGTAGGCGACCACATGCAAATGAAGGCAGAATTCGGAGTGATATACCCACAAACCACGCAATGCCAGAGACTGACAGAAAACCACTAGCAGCTAGAGGAGAGGCACGGAACAGATTCTCTCACAACCCTGCCAACACCTTGACATCGGACGTCAAACCTCCTGAACTGCAAGACAGTTCTTCTCTGTTGCTGAAGTCAGCCAGTTTGTGGTACTTTGTATGGCACCCCTAAGAAGCAAATGCACTGTTTTTACAATAAATTTCAGGAAGTGCAAATATTTTGGTCAAGTGTGTAAATATTTTTAAGGTTTCTGATATATTTTCTCAGATCGTTTTCCCAGTTTTATGCTGATTTCTACTCTAGTAAGTATGAATGAAAGTATTTGGTCTCATCATCATCTTCCTGGAATACTGTTGTTTTTACAAACTGCTAATTTATTTGACAAACTGTATCACATATATTTTTGTATTCAAATTTCTTTGATTACCACTGAGATTAAACACTGTCTACCTTTATTAGCCATTTGTTTTCTATATTGTGAGCTCTATGCTATCTATGCTTTTTGAAATTATGTTCATGTTTAACTTCTAAAATTGTGGATTTTCTTTTCCTTTTCTGTTTGCATGAACTGCTTTTGTGGCATAGACAGTAATTCTCTTTCAACCATACTTATACAAATATGTCTCCAATGTGTTGGTGTTATTTTTATTTTGCTAATAATTTGTTCTTCATTTCTATAATTTTATAATTTAATAAATGTTATATAAGTACAGTAGTACAGTATATGGCCTTTTGAGATTGGCTTTTTTCACTCCCCATAATTCCCTGGAGAGCCATCCAGATTGTTATGAATATCAATAGTTTGTTCCTTTTTATTAGTGAGTAGTGCTCTTTGGCATAAATGTAAACAGTTGTTTAGTCAGTCATCCATAAAAGATACTTTGGTTGTTTTCAGTTTGAACTGCTACAAATAAAGCTGCCTTGAACAGTCATGAGCAGTCTCTTTGTGAATATAACTTTTTACTTTCCTGGGATAAGTGTCCAGGAGTGTAATTTTGAGTGGCATGGTTTTAAAAAACTACCAAACTATTTTCCAGAGTGGCTGTACCATTTTACATTTTCACCAGCAATGTTTAAAATACCTAGTTTCTGTAAAACCTCATCACCCTTTATTACTTTCACTGTTTTTTATTTTAGCTGTTCTAACAATTCCATCTTGTTTTAATTTGCATTACCTCCATGGCTAAAATGTTAACCAGCTTTTGTTATTAGAGGCTTACTTGTTACTCACTTTTCAGTGAAATATTTCTGTCTGTTGTTGGCACATTTTCTAATTAGATTGTTTTCTAATATTGAGTTTTTAGAGTTCTTCAAATATTTTTTACACGAGTTCTTTATTAAGTTGTTTGCAAATATTGTTCTTTTCCAGTCTATAGGTTGTCTTTTTATCCTCTTAATAGGATCTTTCACAGACTAATTTTGGCCTATTTAATTGAGCTAATTTTAATAAAGTCCCATTTGTTAACTTTTTTTAACACTTTAAAAAAATTAATTGTACTTTTGGTGTCATGTCTAAAATGTCCTCACTAACCACTCAGTCTTGAAGATCTGTGTTTCCTTCTAAAAGCTTTGTAGTTTTAAATATATGATTTTTTTGAGTTGATTTTTACATAAGGTATGAGGTTTAAGTTGAGACTTATCTTTTACATATGAATATCTAATTTTTCCAGCACCATTTGTTGAAAAGACTGACTTCCCTCTATTGAATTCCTTGTGTATTTTTGTCTAAAATCGGTTCTCCAAACTTATATGGGACTTTTTTATTTTTTATTCTGTTCCATCAATGTCTACACATTTCCAATACTACATAGTCTTAATTACTTAGCTACATGATACATACTGAAATTGGGTAGTGTTTTTCTCACTTTATTTTTCTTTCAAAGTGTATTAGCTATACTAGTTCTTTTGCCTTTCCATATACATTTTAGAATAATCTTACCTATATCTACAAAATATCTTGCTGGGATTTTGATAGAAATTACATTATACCTGTCAATTTGTACAGAATTTTTATTTTTAATATGTTGAATATCCAATTCATGAATATGGTTTGTTTCAACATTTAAAAAAATTTTGTTTTTAGGTTGCTTCATCAGTGTTTTAATTTTCAGAATAAAAATCCCACACATATTTTGTTCAATGTATATTTAAGTATTTCTTCATTTTTAACAACTGTAAGTGGTATCATATTTTTAATTTGGAATTCTACATATTGGTTACTAGTATATAGAAATACAGTTGATTTTTGCTCATCGATCAAATATCCTAAAAACTTGTTTATTCATTGTAAGAGTTTTTGTTAATTTCTTGGGATTAGACATTATGTCACTTGCAAAGAGTGAAACTTTTATTTCTTTCTTTCTTCCATGTTCTTAATCTCCTTTTCTTGTCTAATGGCAGTGGCCAGAACTTTTGGCACTATGTTGAAGGACAGTAGTAAGAGTTGTCATCCTCACCTTAGTCTTGATCTTAGGCAAAACACTTTCAATATTTCACCATTATGTATAATGCTAATGGTAGATTTGTGTGTGTGTGTGTGTGTGTGTGTGTGTGTGTGTGTAATTTAGTTGAGGGAGTTCTTATCTATTCATACTTTTCTGTGATTTTACCTGAATAAATGTTAAATTTTATCACTTTATTGTATCATCAAAACAATTATGTGATTTTTTTCATCTTTAGTCCATTAATATGGTGAATTATAATAACTGATTTTTAAATATTTAAATAGTCTTGCATTTCTAAAATAAATTCCACTTAGTCATAATGTATGATTATTTTTATTATATATTATATATTGTTATTTATATTTTTATATATTGTGGAATTCTATTTCCTAATATCTTATTAAAATTTTTTGTGCTAATTTTATAAAGAATATTTGCTCTATAGTTTTATTTTATTTATATTAATGTAATAAAATGAATTAGAAAACCTTCTGCCTCTACTTTTTTGGAAATGATTGCATAGTATTGATTTCAATTCTTCTTTAAACTTTTGATAGAATTCTACAGAGAAACCATCTGGATCTAGAGATTTCTTTAGGGGAGTTTTTAAATTACAAATTCAATTTTCTTAATAATTGTAGGACCATTAAATTATTTATCTCATATTGGATGAATTGTCATAGTTCTTGCTTTTTAAGAAATTGGTTCATTTCATCTATGTTGTGAAATTTATGTGTAATGTGTTATACATATCTTATATTTATTTTGATGTCTATGGGGTCTGTTGTGATATCTGATGCTTCATTTGTAATGTCAATATTTTGTCTTCTTTTTTCTTTGTAAATATTGCTAGAGGTTTGTCGCTTTTATTCCTATTTTCAAAGAACCAGTTTTTTGTTTCATCAATTTTTCTATTGTTTTCAATGTTTAATTTTATGATTTTCTGTTCTTACCTTTATTATTTCCTTTTTTGTTTGGTAAACAGAGTCTCACTTTTTTGTCCTGAAGTACAGTGGCAAAATTATAACTTACTGTGCAACCTCAGACTCCTGGACTCACTCAATCCTTCTACTGCAGCATCCTGAGTATCTGGGACTCCAGGTATGCATTGCCACACCTGGCTAATATTTCCTTTCTTATGATTGTCTTGGATTTACTTTGCTCCCCTTTTTAAGGTTCTAGGGATGGGAGTTTTATTACTGATTTGAAACTTTTCTTCCAAAAGTAAGCAATTAGTGCTATAAATTTCCCTCTTAGCACTACTTTAACTGCATTCACATATTGCGATATGTTATGTTTCATTGCCATTCATTTTACTGTATTTTTTACTGCCCCTGAGGCTTCCTCTTTGACCATGAATTATTTAAAAGCAATGCTTACTTTTCAAAATTTTGCAAATTTATCTGTTATCTCCCTGATAAAGGCTTCTAGTTTGATTCCATTATGGTCAGAGGGTACACTCTGAACAATAAAACTTACATTAAATTTATGTAAGTTTTTAATAAAAATATTTGTCCTGTGGACACTTGAAAAAGATGTAGATTCTGTTGTTGGAAGAAATATTCCATAAATATCAAATTAGATTCTGCTGATTGATGATGATGATTGATGATGATGTTAAATTCTTCTATATCTTTGCTGATTTTCTCTAGTTCTATCAAGTGTTGAAATAGAGGGAGTGTTAAAATCTCCAACCATAATTATGGATTCATCTCTTTCTCCTTTAAGTTCTGTCAGCTTTTCCTTCACATATTTTCTGCTCCGTTGTTTGATACATACACATTTAGTATTACCATGACTTATAATTATGTAATATGTCTCTCTGTATCTAGTAATTTTCTTTGCTCTGAAGCCTGCTATATGATATTAATATAGACATCCCTGCGTTATCTCTGAGTCATACTCCAAGGTATCAGAGATTCTCTCTTAGAATACCTTATGAATCTCTGAGCAATATTGGCTATCTTTTTGCATCCTTTTGCTTTCAACTTGCTCATATTATTATACTTGGTCCCATTTTAGTGGCGCTCAATCATGACAACTGGGCCCTGCAACTGAAATTGCAGTTGGAGGAGCAATTATATCTTCAGTGGATAGTCAATGCCCAATTGCCTACCTGTAATTTAACTGCAACTTCAAATTTACTCAGGTTACACATTTCATTTCACTTTAGTTATCCACTTGAGTGCCTATCGGTAAAAATGTATTATTGGAGACTTCTTTTTCAGCTATTGGTGGTCAAGAATTGGATTTAATCATCAAAAGCCCTAGAGCTATAACTTGACAAAAGAAGTCAGGAAAGGAGATTTGGTATTAATCTCTCTACCCTTTCTCTGTTCAGTATTAAAGCCTCAGATTCTTCTCTCCACTCCTTTGTATTCTCTTACCTGCTCCGTTCTCCCTCTGCCCTTTTCCCCCTAGTTTTCAGTAATGTCTGTCTTCTGTACTCATTTGTAAGTTTCATGAAAACAGAAAGTCTTTCCTTTTTTCCTGCTGCATGCTTAATACCAAACATGATGCCTAGATGATAACAGGCTCCCCAAAACAAAATGATAAAATTAGTGAGTTCCCCACTAGACTGTGAACTTCTCTCTTTGCCTTGAATGTTCTTCTCTTTCCCATTAACTAGTGAGTATAGTGTTGTGGTTAAAAACACTGCCTCTAGACCTAAATGGTCTGAGTTCAAATCTAGGAGCACACTATGTGTACCTTCTTGGGTTTTGACCTCTTCCTCTGTGAACCATGAGTTGTTTGATGATAAAATGAACTATGAGGATAAAACTCATACAAGGGTGACTTACACCTAGTTACTATCCTCAGGTCTTCATCTTAAAGAATACCACCTCAAAGAGGTCTTTTTATACACTCCCTAGACTAGATTAGTTCACCCATCACTCTTCTAATTCTGTCCTTTATGTCATACATTTGTTGTAACAGTTATTTGTGAATTACCTTTATGTGCCTCCCATTAAACTTTAAGATCTGTGATAGAAAGATGGTATCTGTCTCATTTACTGTTGTATCTCTTGATTCTTATCAAAATGCCTAGCATGCAGAGATCCTTCATAAAATGGAAAAATTAATTTAATGATTGAATAAATGAATGAATTAACATATTGTAGAGAAATAAATAATTCACCTTACGGGAGTAAATTATGATCCTACATGTGCCTATTCCAGAGGTTGACAAACTATGGCCTGGAAATTTTGATTAAATAAATTTTAATCAGTAAAATAAAGTTTAATTGGAACACAGCTAGACACATTCATTCACTTATTGTCTATGGCTGTTTTGCATTATACTAATAGACTTGAATAGTTGTAGCAAAGATCACATTGGCTGCAAAGCCTGAAATATTTACTATTTGGCCCTTTACAACAAAATTCGCTGACCCCTTATCTAGACTATTGATTTTCAGACATTAGCATGCATCAGAATCACAGATGGCTGAGCTCTACCTTCAGAGTTTCTATAGGTCTGTGAGGGCTGCCAAACTTTGCATTTCTAGCAGAATCCCATGTGACTTTGTCTCTACTGGTCCATGAACCCACTTTGAGAATCACTGGTCTTTAATATTCGAGTATACTCAGATATACCCATGTGGTTCCATGTATTGAATTGACACATGTACAGCTGAAACTTCAGGGCCTACAACATTGATAATTCCTGGCATTGAAATGATCCAAGGTGCCTTCTAGTTATAATCAAGCAGAATATCCATTGCCAAGACAACATGGAAGCTAATTTTGTGGTTTCAGTCATCTGTAGGATTTCAAGAGGAGGAGTTGACCCCAGAGATTGTATAGATGTGAGCCTAACAGAACCTCTGTCCACAAAGCCCAGACTGGGACTTCTAGTGTCTTTATGCTAACACCAGGATTAGAAAAAAAATGGATAAATCCTCTCCCTTCTCTGATATACTACTAATGGTACAAATAACAACAACCTCTAACTTTTATTGACTACCATTATGTGAGGCATGCACTAGGAAAGAGTTCTGCAACACTATGTAAGTTATATACTACTATCATTCCCATTTTACAGGGGAGGAAATGAAGGTTAAGAGAGGTCAAGTCATTCCAAGGTCAGGCAGCTAGAGAGTTGCTGAGCTAGGTTTTGAGGGTAGTTCATCTGTTTCCACACTTAACCACAATGACATCCCAGTCTATATACTCATGCTTGGAGGAAGGGAAAAGATTCCATAGAAGTCTGGATGATTCAAAGGAACTGCTTTGCTTGTTCTCAGCCAAATCTCTAACATAGCATGGATTTATCAAATCAATTAATAGTTGAATCCTCAAACATAGCATGTAAACGTGAGTCAAACCTCCAACTACGTATGCACAGACTTGGCATTCTCAGCCCCTGAGAAAGACCTCAGTGGATACTGTGATGACTTCTCCCAAAAGCATTTCAATAAGCACCACTGAACAACACCTTTCACTTGTCAGCCTCATCAACAATTGCCTCAGCTTCCCAAATGACCCATCTCACCCAAAGTCACACTCTTTCATGGAGTACCCTGGAGTCAACAACTGATGGATGCCTTAGTTTAAAAGCCCAGCCATTTTAGCCCAACTGGGGTAACCTTGAAGGCCATTCTACCAGATTTCCCCATGGGGTCAACTGGGATTGCCTTTGGGCTACATTAAAGCTGTATTTTTCCTTCTGTCCTCCTCAGCTTTCCTCTCCTTCCATCCACAGGTGCAGAACCCAAGGGTATTCCTTATAAACCTGCCTGAAAGAACTCTCTCAGAGTCTGTTGCCCAAGAAATCCAACTGACAGCAGAGAAGGATTCATCACCTTCACGAATCCACATTAGTCTCAGTCTTGCCCTCTATCAGTAGCAACCCACTTTCTACCTGCATAGTTTCCTGTGGTTGAATCATATTCTGTAGCTGCATGAATTCATCACAACGTTGCAGTCGAAAGCACCTCCTTCTCTCCTTTTCTAAATATTCACCCAATCAGTATCATTTATGGTCTCCTCATTAGAGAAAGAAGCCCTGAGGAGGATTAGTTCAAATGGTGCCCCTGCCCTGAATCTCAGTCATAGATCAAGGCAAAAACTGTATGGAGTTTGCAGGCAAATATAGTAAAAGGTATTGAATATATTGCCTTCCTGTACCAATATGGTACTGCTTTAGCAAGTCTATTTCTTTCTCTACTCCTTGATTTAGTGGCTTCCCCTGGTTTATGAAATATTTTTTACCCAGGGCCCACTGAAAACATCTTTATAAAATAGAGTTCATCTTTGAACAGGTCACTTTCCCATTTAATTTTAACATTTCAAGAAGGAAAAGGGGAGTATTTCTGACCAGATAGTCTTTGAGCAAGTATTAAAGTGGGTTTCTAGATGTCAGGATTTAAGTTCTGTTGACAGTCAATAGAATCATCAGCTTGTAAAACAAAATCTTAAGTGTATGCCCATAAAAAGCACAGTGAAAGGGATTTACTTCAATCACTCCAGTGGTGTGGCATAAACAATTTTCGTTTCTATTCATGGCCATGGTGTCTGTCTTCACTTCATATGGTTAGTAAGTGGCAAAGCCAAGACTTGAACCAGACCAGCCTGAATTTCAAGTCCATGCTCTTTCAACCACATCATGCAATTCTGCAAATTTTTATTGGACATCCATTATGTGTGAATAAATATAATACTTCATAAATACCTCTCTGTATATGTTACCTTACATTACCTTATAGATAATCTAGTTTCTCTCTCGCATGGTCTCTCTCAGTTTTGTCTACCATTGCAGTTTCTAGAAAAGGGGTATGGGATACTTCTTTGGAAAGAAGGAAGAAAGTCTCCCTTCAGAATAAGGAGGAAGGTAAGTGGGATTATTCTTCCCCTGGGAATTAGAGACAAAGAAGGATGAATCCTGCCTCTTTGACCCTGGAGGACTGTGGAAGAAGTAAGGGCATATTCAGTGGGAGATGGGATTCTACCCATCTCTCTAGACCAAGTTCAAGTGAAGAAGAAGTTAGAAAGCTGAGAAAGGCCAAGCTCAGTGGCTCATGCCTGTAATCCCAGTACTTTGGGAGGCCGAGACAGGTGGATCACGAGGTCAAGAGATAGAGACCATCCTGGCCAACATGGTGAAACCCATCTCTACTAAAAACACAAAAATTAGCCAGGCATGGTGGCACATGCCTGTAGTGCCAGCTACTCAGGAGGCTGAGGCAGGAGAATCACTTGAACCCAGGAGGTAGAGGTTGCAGAGAGCCGATATTGTGCCACTGTACTCCAGCCGGGCAACAGATCAAGACACTATCTCTAAATAAATTAATAAACAAACAAACAAGAAAGCCGAGAATGAGGTCTGATCTTGCTTTGCACTTGGGACGTTTGCAGAAGACCTCAAAGGCTATTCCTATAAAAGCATAAAAGTGGCTGATTCAGAATCAGTATAACAGAAAAGTATAAGAGAACAACAAGAGAGCTTCTCTTAGTGTTCCAGTCCTCCTTGGTGCCCCTTTTCTGTGGGAGGAATAGAAAAGCTCTGCAAAGTCAAAGAGGTGAAAAGTAGGTGAGGGTCCAGAGGGAGGTCTAGTCAGAGGGTCTATGATATGTTCCTTTCTGGTACAGCCACATCCTCATCCCTCTACCCTTGTGCTACAGACCCATTAAGGCAAACTGTGGCTTCCAGTCATTTCCCAGCCCAAGGAACCCACCTGGAGTCCTCACCCCAGCCTACCTAGGTTCCCTCTAAAACCCCAACATGGCTATTGGCAAAATACTTATTGCTATACTGGAGATGTTCATAGTTTCTTTTAGAAACACTTATTATGTGGTAGCCTCTCATGTGTTTTACATATATAAATGATTTAATCCTCAACAATCTCATTCAAAAAGAAATTCAAGAAAATAACACACACCCCAGAAAAAGTCAACAATATCTTGAGCCCTTCTCAGTCTCCTTGTACAGAGGAATAAACTGAGTCTGAGAGAGGAGATGAATGTGCTTGAATCTTGCAGCAGGGAGAAGGATAGATTCATCTAACAACATTCTGCGGGAGTCTTGTGGACCTGAGGACAAAATGCTAAGCTGCCCCCAGCACACAGCATGACAAGTGAGGCTTTGCTGGTGGCAACCAAAGGCCATGGGAGGGGCAAAGGCTGGTGCCTCTTATGTACAGAGCCAAGTAGACAATCCCTAAGATGCTTCCTCGGGGAAAACTGAAGTGAAAAACCAGAAGTCATTGTTCCTGAACTGCAAGGCCACAGTGAAGAAGCTGGGTACAAGCAAGAGGGGATGGAGGTGTCCAGAAGCAAGTCAGGGCAGACTGAAGAGGTGAGCCCGATCAAGACAGACTCCCCGGGCCAGTGAGGGAAGCTTTCTACAGGGTCAAAATAGCCACAGGTTTTGATCAGCATGAAGCGTCAAAGGCGCCAATTTCAGAGAGATAAAGAACTTCTAGAGTTAACAGGCAAAAGCTAGGGCAAAGACAAGACAGAAAGAAAGAGGACTGGCTAAGAGTGACGAACAAAAGTAATATAAAACCCAGAGTGACTGTGACTAACCTTGAAATGCTCCATTTGGATTTGACAGTCATCTTTGGACTTGTAGGATGTTGATATAGTTTGGCTGTGTCCCCACCCAAATCTCATCTTGAATTGTCATTCCCATAATTTCCACGTGTCATGGGAGGGACCCTGTGGCGGGTAATTGAATCATGGGGGTGGTTACCTCCCTGCTGCTGTTCTCACAAGATCTGAATTTCCCCTTTTTTCTGGGCAATTCTTGCTGTCACCATGTGAAGAAGGACCTGTTTTCCTCCCCTTTCACTATGATTGTAAGTTTCCTGAGGTCTCCCCAGCCATGTTGAACTATGAGTCAATTAAATTCACTTGCTTTATAAATTATCCAGTATTGGATATGTCTTTATTAGCAGCGTGAGAACTGACTAATACAGATTATCAGTCATAGTAGGAAGAATTGTGCTGGGCAGGGCCTGGGCCAGAATTGGAAGGAGGTGCCTCGTCTGCGAAGGTGGAAAGACAAGTCCTCTCTAGAAGCAAGAATATGAAGGCAGGATGTATTGTAGACCCAGGAATGGTTAGTGTGAGTCTAAGTGCTGGCAATACCACCAGAATAGGGGAACATGTCTGCACTTGTCTCATGACTGGCAAGGGGAAGGGAAGGCAATGGCTCAAAAAAAGTGCCTAGGAAATGAGCCTAGGTGGAGGCTGAGATAGAAGGACCAGCAGCTGAAGTAGTAATCGGGGTTGCTAAAGGACTGTAATTCCAAAAAAATCCAGGAACAAGGTCAGTGCCAAACCAGTGCCATTCTCCATTCAAGGTCACCTCATTATCCTTATCATCCTCATGAATACCTATTGAGCACTCATTATTAACTGGTACTGTACAAACTGCTTTACTGACACTATTTCACACTAAATTTCATAAACCAGTACAAGTGTGCTTCAAGCTCTGTATCTGTTTGGAGAACGAGTGAGGATAACAAGGGGCATCTCTGTCTCGTTCCTGAGTTTCAGAGTGAGGAGCAAAAGTTCAGAGAGCAAACAATTTATTTAAATATCTACCTGAATCTATTCAGCTCTTGTGTTTGGATAGCAAGCCTGCAGATACTGAGTTCAAATAGTGAGGGAGACCCACTCTATTTTTACTTCCAGTTTAGAGATGAAGAAATTGGTGGTCACATAAATGTAATTTCTCCAGGTCAGCCCATTAGAGAGGGAATTGAACTTGTGCATGGTTCTGACTCCAGAGTCTAGTTGGTGTGCCTCTTCCCCACCTAGTGGGGATAGGGATATTAGTGTTGTTTAGAAGCTAACAGGGTACAGAGATGGAGTCTGGGAGGGGAGGATCAATGGAGCAATAGTAGGTAACTAGGAAAAGCAACAGCTGAGAACGTGGGTTGGGAGCTGAGAGCTGAGGATAGGCCATTTTTAGCCTGATTGTCTGACTTTTCTATGCAGCACCAAGTACGTCTCAAAGTGTCTTTAGTTCCTCATACCCTGGGCATGCCAGTGTGTGCCATCCTAGCTCTTAAAATTGTTGTCCATCTCCAGCCAACCCCAGCAAATGAAAGAAGGAAATAATACTTTTCCGACTGGCAGAATTCATCAAAATGAATTGGCAACACCTATCAGCCTGAAACAGCAGTTTGCAACTTGCCTGATAACAAATCTTTCCAGGGACATTATCTCACAGGAAACAACACAGGATAAATTCTTAGCACAATATGATTCCTCCCTCCCTTCACCTCCTCCCCGCTTCAAAAAGATTTAACATCTAATTCAGGTTTTGACTAGCTGCTTCATCTCGGTAGAAACACTGTTGATCTCTGTCGGACCCCAACGGCCTTGGGCAGAACAAACTGAAGGGAAGGGGGACGCAGGGACAGTAGGCAGTGATAAATAAACACATTACTGCTGCCTCTGACGGAGCACCATGACCTCCAACACAACTGCCGAGTTGCAGCTGTTTAACAAAAGTCACCCGATTTTCCCGCAACCTCAGGGTCTTAAAGTGTGAAAGTGAGAGAGATGCCCAACAAGGAAACCCATTCTATCAGAATCTGGAAATAGCTGGGCTTGCTGGCTCTAGTCAGGGCTTCTCCTGGGATTTCCAAAACAAGCCAAAACACCTCTACCTCTAAGCCAAACACTGAAGCACAGAAGGGATATCTACCGGAAATTGTCTTACCAACGGGGAAAACAAGGTTCTAAATAAATAGGTAAAGTGGCCAATGCCATATAGTTAGAAAATAATAGAAATGGGAACCAAATGTAAATTTTGTTTAAAAATAATTTCCTACTAGGCATGGTGGCTCATGCCTGTAATCCCAGTACTTTGGAAGGCTGAGGCGAGAGGATTGCTTAAACTCAGGAGTTAAGACCAGCCTGGGACACATAGAGACCTCTTCTCTACAAAAAAGAAAACCATTATTTGGGTGTGGTGGTACATGCCTATAGTCATAGCTACATGGGACACTGAAGCAGGAGGATCACTTGAGACTGAGAGATTGAGGCTGCAGTGAAGATTGTGCCACTATACTCCAGCCTGAGTGACAGAGTGAGAGACCCTGCCTCAAAAAATAAAATATAATAATAATAAATTTTCTGGGAGGAATTGGTTGGGATTCAGTACAATTGTTCCTCTGTTTCTTTGTTGCTTTAAAAAATAGCAGTTTTTTGGTTTTTTTTTTTTTCAAGACGGAGTTTTGCTCGTTACCCAGGCTAGAGTGCAATGGCGTGATCTCGGCTCACCGCAACCTCCACCTCCTGGGTTCAAGCAATTCTCCTGCCTCAGCCTCCTGAGTAGCTGGGATTACAGGCATATGCCACCATGCCCAGCTAATTTTTTGTATTTTTAGTAGAGACGGGGTTTCACCATGTTGACCAGGATGGTCTCGATCTCTTGACCTTGTGATCCACCTGCCTCGGCCTCCCAAAATGCTGGGATTACAGGTGTGAGCCACCGCACCCGGCCTAGAATATCAGTTTTTAAATTAGAACATACACTTATGAATTAATAAAACAAAGAGACTTGCTTGAATTTCACAGAAAAGAAAAACAATATATTTGTGAAGTAACCTGGGAACTGAATGAGATGGAAGAAGTCATTCCATCCCCACCTTACCAATAGGTAAACTGTGAACCAGAAAGACAACATGGTCAGCTGGAGGTAATACATGGCAGAGCTGGAAGAGAGTAACAGTCTCCTGACTCTATGCCAAAAACATTTCATTTGCTGGTTTAGTATTGTCCTTTTCACAGTAGAAAATAAAACACAAAGAACATGAGCTGTGGAATGCTTTCATTAACAAGAGTTGCACCAACAAGTTTGTGACAAGTACCATTTTAACAAACAGCCAAGCAGGTCTGGGAAAATGTCCAAAAGGAGGTCTTCGTCCACGGTTTTGACTGAAAACTCACTTAACCTAACAGATAGCACCATGCCTGGCACACAGCAAGTGAGCCATAAATATATGTGGAATGGGTAAATTGCCCTTCACGCTGGACAAGTGAACAGTGTGTGGAATCTCTCAAGAGTTCCCCTCTCAACAGTTCTCTGATGCTGAATCTTGCTTGTCCTCTGCAAATGCCCACCACTGTTGACTTCTTCTTTCCCTGGAATCTCTCAAGAGTTCCCCTCTCAACAGTTCTCTGATGCTGAATCTTGCTTGTCCTCTGCAAATGCCCACCACTGTTGACTTCTTCTTTCCCTTTGTATTTCCATTGAATATTGGTCTAAAAAGTCAAGAACCATGCTGTTTGTTCACCAGCCTACCTGAAGCACCCAACATAGTCTCTCAAAACCCAATGAATGTGCATTCAATGAATGAGTGTGCCCTTTGTTCTCTGTCTGGCTGGGACTTTTCATTGACAATGTCTGTCTGAA